>NW_028295775.1:611309-1222619 GCF_964341445.2 Mesoplodon mirus | reverse complement strand
CGCATGGGTCAGTGCCAGCGTACGGGCCAGGAGTAGGGTACGGCTTGTGGGTAAGGTTTAGGGCTGGTGATGTGTTTCCGTTCCTGGCTAGGGTTAGGGTTAGGGAACGGCAAGGCTTAGGGCACAGGTGAGGGTACGGTAACATGGGAGGGTCAGGCTACGTGCTGAAGCACAGGTCAGTGCCCGCGAACGGGCCAGGTGTAGGCTACGGCATAGGGTAAGGTGTAGGGCTGGTGGTGGGTTTCCGTTCCGGGCTAGGGATAAGGTTAGGGAACGGCAAGGCTTAGGGCACAGGTGAGGTTACGGAAACGTGGGAGGGTCAGGCTACGTGGTGACGCACGGGTCAGTGCCAGAGTACCGACCAGGAGTAGGCTACGGCTTGGGGGTAAGGTGTAGGGCTGGTGGTGGGTTTCCGTTCCGGGCTAGGGTTAGGGTTAGGGAACGGCAAGGCTTAGGGCACAGGTGAGGGTACGGAAACGTGGGAGGGTCTGGCTACGTGCTGACGCACGGGTCAGTGCCAGCATTCGGGCCAGGAGTAGGCTACGGCGTAGGGTAAGGTTTAGGGCTGGTGGTGGGTTTCCGTTCCGGGCTAGGGTAAGGGTTAGGGAACGGCAAGGATTACAGCACAGGTGAGGGTACGGAAACGTGAGCGGGTTAGGCTACGTGCTGACGCACGGGTCAGTGCCAGCGTACGGGCCAAGAGAATGCTACGGCGTACGGTAAGGTGTAGGGCTGGTGGTGGGTTTCCGTTCATGGGCTAGGGTTAGGGTTAGGAAACGGCAAGTCTTAGGGCCCAGGTGAAGGTACGGAAGCGTGGGAGGGTCAGACTACGTGCTGACGCATGGTTCAGTGCCAGCGTACGGGCCAGGTGTAGGCTACGGCGTAGGGAAATGTTTAGGGCTAGTGGTGGGTTTCCGTTCTGGGCTAGGGTTAGGGTTAGGTAACGGCAAGGGTTAGGGCACAGGTGAGAGTACGAAAACGTGGGAGTGTCAGGCTACGTGCTGACGCACGGGTCAGTGCCAGCGTACGGGCCAGGAGTAGGCTACGGCTTGGGGGTTAGTTGTAGGGCTTGTGGTGTGTTTCCGTTCCGTACTAGGGTTGGGGTTAGGGAACGACAAGGCTTAGGGCACAGGTGAGGGTACGGTAATGTGGGAAGTTCAGGCTACGTGCTGACGCACAGGTCATTGCCAGCGTATGGACCAGGAGTAGGCTACGGCTTGGGGGTAAGGTTTAGGGCTGGTGGTGGGTTTCCGTTCCGGGCTAGGGTTAGGGTTAGGGAACGGCAAGGCTTAGGGCACAGGTGAGGGTACGGAAACGTGGGAGGGTCAGGCTACGTGCTGACGCACAGGTCAGTGCCAGCGTACGGGCCAGGAGTAGGCTACGGCGTAGGGTAAGGTGTAGGGTTGGTGGTGGTTTTCCATTCCGGGCTATAGTTAGGGTTAGTGAAAGGCAAGGCTTAGGGCACAGGTGAGGATACGGAAACGTGGGAGTGTCAGGCTACGTGCTGACGAACGTGTCAGTGCCAGAATACGGGCCAGGAGTAGGCTACGGCTTGGGGGTAAGGTTTAGGGCTGGTGGTGGGTTTCTGTTGGGGACTAGGGTTAGGGTTAGGGAACGGCAAGGCTTAGGGCACAGGTGAGGGTACGGAAACGTGGGAGGGTCAGACAACGTGCTGACGCACGGGTCAGTGCCAGAATACGGGCCAGGAGTAGGCTACGGCTTGTGGGTAAGTTTTATGGCTGGTGGTGGGTTTCCGTTCCGGGCTAGGGTTAGGGTAAGGGAACGGCAAGGCTTAGAGCACAGCTGAGGGTACGGCAACATGGTAGTGTCAGGCTACGTGCTGAAGCACAGGCTATTACCCGCGTACGGGCCAGGTATAAGCTACGTCATAGGGTAAGGTGTAGGGCTGGTGGTGGGTTTCCGTTCCGGGCTAGGGTTAGGGTTAGGGAACGGCAAGGCTTAGGGCACAGGTGAGGTTACGGAAACGTGGGATGGTCAGGCTATGTGCTGACGCACGGGTCAGTGCTGGCATATGGGCCAGGAGTAGGCTACGGCGTGGTGGTAAGGTGTAGGGCTGGTGGTGGGTTTCTGTTCCAGACTAGGGTTAGGGTTAGCGAACGTCAAGGCTTAGGGCACAGGTGAGGGTACGGAAACTTGGGAGGGTCAGGCTACGTGCTGACGCAAGGATCAGTGCCATCGTATGGGCCAGGAATATGCTATGGCGTAGGGTAAAGTGTAGGGCTGGTGGTTGGATTCTGTTCCGGGCTAGGGTTAGGGTTAGGGAACGGCAAAACTTAGGGCACAGGTGAGGGTACGGAAACGTGGGAGGGTCAGGGTACGTGCTGATGCACGTGTCAGTGCCAGCGTACCGGCCAGGAGTAGGCTACGGCTTGGGGGTTAGATGTAGGGCTGGTGGAGGGTTTCCATTCAAGGGTAGTGTTATGGTTAGGGAACGGCAAGGCTCAGGGCACAGGTGAGGGTACGGAAACATGCGAGGGTCAGGCTACATTGTGACGCACGGGTCAGTGCCAGCGTACGGTGCAGGAGTAGGCTATGGTTTGGGCGTTAGATTTAGGGCTGGTGGTGGGTTTCCGTTCAGGGCTAGGTTTAGGGTTAGGGAATGGCAAGGCTTAGGGAACAGGTGATGGTCCGCAAACGTGGGAGGGTCAGGCTACGTGCTGATGCACGGGTCAGTGCCAGCATAAGGTCCAGGAATAGGCTACGGATTTGGGGTAAGTTGTAGGGCTGGTGGTGGGTTTCCGTTCTGGGCTAGGGATAGGGTTAGGGAACGGCAAGGCTTAGGGCACAGGTGAGGGTCCACAAACGTGGGACGGTCAGGCTTCGTGCTGATGCACGGGTCTGTGCCAGCGTACGGGCCAGATGTAGGATACGGCTTGGGGCTAAGGTGTAGGGCTGGTGGTGGGTTTCCGTTCCGGGCTACGGTTAGGTTTAGGGAACGGCAAGGCTTAGGGCACAGGTGAGGGTACGGCAACGTGGGAGCGTCAGGCTACGTGAAGATGCACGTGTCAGTGCCAGCGTACTGGCCAGTAGTAAGCTACGGCTTGGGGGTTAGGTGTAGGGCTGATGGTGGGTTTCCGTTCCGCGCTAGGGTTAGGGTTACAGAACGGCAAGGCTTAGGGCACAGGTGAGGGTACGGAAACGTGGGAGGTTCAGGCTACATTCTGACGCAAGGATCAGTGCCACCGTACAGGCCAGGAGTAGGCTACGGCGTCGGTTATGGTGTAGGGCTGGTGGTGGGTTTCCATTCATGGGCTAGGGTTAGGGTTAGGAAACGGCAAGGCTTAGGGCCCAGGTGAGGGTACGGAAACGTGGGAGGGTCAGACTACGTGCTGACGCATGGGTCAGTGCCAGCGTACAGGCCAGGTGTAGGCTACGGCGTAGGGAAAGGTTTAGGGCTAGTGGTGGGTTTCCGTTCCGGGCTAGGGTTAGGGTTAGGGAACGGCAAGGCTTAGGGCACAGGTGAGGGTACGGAAACGTGGGAGGGTCAGCCTATGTGCTGACGCACGGGTCAGTGCCAGCGTACCGGCCAGGAGTAGGCTACGGCTTGGTGGTTAGGTGTAGGTCTGATGGTGTGTTTCCGTTCCAGGCTAGGGTTAGTGTTAGGGAACAGCAAGTCTTAGGGCACAGGTGAGGGTACGGAAACGTGGGAGGGTCAGGCTACGTGCTGACGCACGGGACAGTGCCAGCATAAGGTCCAGGAATAGGCTACGGCTTTGGGGTAAGTTGTAGGGCTGGTGGTGGGTTTCCGTTCCGTATTAGACTTAGGGTTAGGGAACGGCAAGGCTTAGGGCACAGGTGAGGGTCCACAAACGTGGGAGGGTCAGGCTTCGTGCTGACGCACAGGTCTGTGCCAGCGTACGGGCCAGGAGTAGGCTACGGCTTGGGGGTAAGGTGTAGGGCTGGTGGTGGGTTTCCGTTCCGGGCTACGGTTAGGTTTAGGGAACGGCAAGGCCTAGGGCACAGGTGAGGGTACGGAAACGTGGGAGCGTCAGGCTACGTGATGATGCACGTGTCAGTGCCAGCGTACTGGCCAGGAGTAAGCTATGGCTTGGGTTTAGGTGTAGGGCTGGTGGTGGGATTCCGTTCCGCGCTAGGGTTAGGGTTAGGGAACGGCAAGGCTTAGGGCACAGGTGAGGGTACGGAAAGGTGGGAGTGTCAGGCTACATGCTGACGCACGGGTCAGTGCCAGCGTACGGGCCAGGAATAGGCTATGGCTTGGGGGTAAGCTGTAGGGCTGGTGGTGGGTTTCCGTTCCGGACTAGGGTTAGGATTAGGGAACGGCAAGGCTTAGGGCACAGGTGAGGGTACGGAAACGTGTTAGGGTCAGGCTACGTGCTGAGGCACGTGTCAGTGCCAGCGTACGTGCCAAGAGTAGGCTACGGCGTAGGGTAAGGTGTAGGGCTGCTGATGGGTTTCTGTTCCTGGCTAGGGTGAGGGTGAGGGAACGGCAAGGCTTAGGGCACAGATGATGTTACGGAAACGTGGGAAGGTCAGGCTACGTGCTGACGCATGGGTCAGTGCCAGCGTACGGGCCAGGAGTAGGGTACGGCTTGTGGGTAAGGTTTAGGGCTGGTGATGTGTTTCCGTTCCTGGCTAGGGTTAGGGTTAGGGAACGGCAAGGCTTAGGGCACAGGTGAGGGTACGGTAACATGGGAGGGTCAGGCTACGTGCTGAAGCACAGGTCAGTGCCCGCGAACGGGCCAGGTGTAGGCTACGGCATAGGGTAAGGTGTAGGGCTGGTGGTGGGTTTCCGTTCCGGGCTAGGGATAAGGTTAGGGAACGGCAAGGCTTAGGGCACAGGTGAGGTTACGGAAACGTGGGAGGGTCAGGCTACGTGGTGACGCACGGGTCAGTGCCAGAGTACCGACCAGGAGTAGGCTACGGCTTGGGGGTAAGGTGTAGGGCTGGTGGTGGGTTTCCGTTCCGGGCTAGGGTTAGGGTTAGGGAACGGCAAGGCTTAGGGCACAGGTGAGGGTACGGAAACGTGGGAGGGTCTGGCTACGTGCTGACGCACGGGTCAGTGCCAGCATTCGGGCCAGGAGTAGGCTACGGCGTAGGGTAAGGTTTAGGGCTGGTGGTGGGTTTCCGTTCCGGGCTAGGGTAAGGGTTAGGGAACGGCAAGGATTACAGCACAGGTGAGGGTACGGAAACGTGAGCGGGTTAGGCTACGTGCTGACGCACGGGTCAGTGCCAGCGTACGGGCCAAGAGAATGCTACGGCGTACGGTAAGGTGTAGGGCTGGTGGTGGGTTTCCGTTCATGGGCTAGGGTTAGGGTTAGGAAACGGCAAGTCTTAGGGCCCAGGTGAAGGTACGGAAGCGTGGGAGGGTCAGACTACGTGCTGACGCATGGTTCAGTGCCAGCGTACGGGCCAGGTGTAGGCTACGGCGTAGGGAAATGTTTAGGGCTAGTGGTGGGTTTCCGTTCTGGGCTAGGGTTAGGGTTAGGTAACGGCAAGGGTTAGGGCACAGGTGAGAGTACGAAAACGTGGGAGTGTCAGGCTACGTGCTGACGCACGGGTCAGTGCCAGCGTACGGGCCAGGAGTAGGCTACGGCTTGGGGGTTAGTTGTAGGGCTTGTGGTGTGTTTCCGTTCCGTACTAGGGTTGGGGTTAGGGAACGACAAGGCTTAGGGCACAGGTGAGGGTACGGTAATGTGGGAAGTTCAGGCTACGTGCTGACGCACAGGTCATTGCCAGCGTATGGACCAGGAGTAGGCTACGGCTTGTGGGTAAGTTTTATGGCTGGTGGTGGGTTTCCGTTCCGGGCTAGGGTTAGGGTAAGGGAACGGCAAGGCTTAGAGCACAGCTGAGGGTACGGCAACATGGTAGTGTCAGGCTACGTGCTGAAGCACAGGCTATTACCCGCGTACGGGCCAGGTATAAGCTACGTCATAGGGTAAGGTGTAGGGCTGGTGGTGGGTTTCCGTTCCGGGCTAGGGTTAGGGTTAGGGAACGGCAAGGCTTAGGGCACAGGTGAGGTTACGGAAACGTGGGATGGTCAGGCTATGTGCTGACGCACGGGTCAGTGCCGGCATATGGGCCAGGAGTAGGCTACGGCGTGGTGGTAAGGTGTAGGGCTGGTGGTGGGTTTCTGTTCCAGACTAGGGTTAGGGTTAGCGAACGTCAAGGCTTAGGGCACAGGTGAGGGTACGGAAACTTGGGAGGGTCAGGCTACGTGCTGACGCAAGGATCAGTGCCATCGTATGGGCCAGGAATATGCTATGGCGTAGGGTAAAGTGTAGGGCTGGTGGTTGGATTCTGTTCCGGGCTAGGGTTAGGGTTAGGGAACGGCAAAACTTAGGGCACAGGTGAGGGTACGGAAACGTGGGAGGGTCAGGGTACGTGCTGATGCACGTGTCAGTGCCAGCGTACCGGCCAGGAGTAGGCTACGGCTTGGGGGTTAGATGTAGGGCTGGTGGAGGGTTTCCATTCAAGGGTAGTGTTATGGTTAGGGAACGGCAAGGCTCAGGGCACAGGTGAGGGTACGGAAACATGCGAGGGTCAGGCTACATTGTGACGCACGGGTCAGTGCCAGCGTACGGTGCAGGAGTAGGCTATGGTTTGGGCGTTAGATTTAGGGCTGGTGGTGGGTTTCCGTTCAGGGCTAGGTTTAGGGTTAGGGAATGGCAAGGCTTAGGGAACAGGTGATGGTCCGCAAACGTGGGAGGGTCAGGCTACGTGCTGATGCACGGGTCAGTGCCAGCATAAGGTCCAGGAATAGGCTACGGATTTGGGGTAAGTTGTAGGGCTGGTGGTGGGTTTCCGTTCTGGGCTAGGGATAGGGTTAGGGAACGGCAAGGCTTAGGGCACAGGTGAGGGTCCACAAACGTGGGACGGTCAGGCTTCGTGCTGATGCACGGGTCTGTGCCAGCGTACGGGCCAGATGTAGGATACGGCTTGGGGCTAAGGTGTAGGGCTGGTGGTGGGTTTCCGTTCCGGGCTACGGTTAGGTTTAGGGAACGGCAAGGCTTAGGGCACAGGTGAGGGTACGGCAACGTGGGAGCGTCAGGCTACGTGAAGATGCACGTGTCAGTGCCAGCGTACTGGCCAGTAGTAAGCTACGGCTTGGGGGTTAGGTGTAGGGCTGATGGTGGGTTTCCGTTCCGCGCTAGGGTTAGGGTTACAGAACGGCAAGGCTTAGGGCACAGGTGAGGGTACGGAAACGTGGGAGGTTCAGGCTACATTCTGACGCAAGGATCAGTGCCACCGTACAGGCCAGGAGTAGGCTACGGCGTCGGTTATGGTGTAGGGCTGGTGGTGGGTTTCCATTCATGGGCTAGGGTTAGGGTTAGGAAACGGCAAGGCTTAGGGCCCAGGTGAGGGTACGGAAACGTGGGAGGGTCAGACTACGTGCTGACGCATGGGTCAGTGCCAGCGTACAGGCCAGGTGTAGGCTACGGCGTAGGGAAAGGTTTAGGGCTAGTGGTGGGTTTCCGTTCCGGGCTAGGGTTAGGGTTAGGGAACGGCAAGGCTTAGGGCACAGGTGAGGGTACGGAAACGTGGGAGGGTCAGCCTATGTGCTGACGCACGGGTCAGTGCCAGCGTACCGGCCAGGAGTAGGCTACGGCTTGGTGGTTAGGTGTAGGTCTGATGGTGTGTTTCCGTTCCAGGCTAGGGTTAGTGTTAGGGAACAGCAAGTCTTAGGGCACAGGTGAGGGTACGGAAACGTGGGAGGGTCAGGCTACGTGCTGACGCACGGGACAGTGCCAGCATAAGGTCCAGGAATAGGCTACGGCTTTGGGGTAAGTTGTAGGGCTGGTGGTGGGTTTCCGTTCCGTATTAGACTTAGGGTTAGGGAACGGCAAGGCTTAGGGCACAGGTGAGGGTCCACAAACGTGGGAGGGTCAGGCTTCGTGCTGACGCACAGGTCTGTGCCAGCGTACGGGCCAGGAGTAGGCTACGGCTTGGGGGTAAGGTGTAGGGCTGGTGGTGGGTTTCCGTTCCGGGCTACGGTTAGGTTTAGGGAACGGCAAGGCCTAGGGCACAGGTGAGGGTACGGAAACGTGGGAGCGTCAGGCTACGTGATGATGCACGTGTCAGTGCCAGCGTACTGGCCAGGAGTAAGCTATGGCTTGGGTTTAGGTGTAGGGCTGGTGGTGGGATTCCGTTCCGCGCTAGGGTTAGGGTTAGGGAACGGCAAGGCTTAGGGCACAGGTGAGGGTACGGAAAGGTGGGAGTGTCAGGCTACATGCTGACGCACGGGTCAGTGCCAGCGTACGGGCCAGGAATAGGCTATGGCTTGGGGGTAAGCTGTAGGGCTGGTGGTGGGTTTCCGTTCCGGACTAGGGTTAGGATTAGGGAACGGCAAGGCTTAGGGCACAGGTGAGGGTACGGAAACGTGTTAGGGTCAGGCTACGTGCTGAGGCACGTGTCAGTGCCAGCGTACGTGCCAAGAGTAGGCTACGGCGTAGGGTAAGGTGTAGGGCTGCTGATGGGTTTCTGTTCCTGGCTAGGGTGAGGGTGAGGGAACGGCAAGGCTTAGGGCACAGATGATGTTACGGAAACGTGGGAAGGTCAGGCTACGTGCTGACGCATGGGTCAGTGCCAGCGTACGGGCCAGGAGTAGGGTACGGCTTGTGGGTAAGGTTTAGGGCTGGTGATGTGTTTCCGTTCCTGGCTAGGGTTAGGGTTAGGGAACGGCAAGGCTTAGGGCACAGGTGAGGGTACGGTAACATGGGAGGGTCAGGCTACGTGCTGAAGCACAGGTCAGTGCCCGCGAACGGGCCAGGTGTAGGCTACGGCATAGGGTAAGGTGTAGGGCTGGTGGTGGGTTTCCGTTCCGGGCTAGGGATAAGGTTAGGGAACGGCAAGGCTTAGGGCACAGGTGAGGTTACGGAAACGTGGGAGGGTCAGGCTACGTGGTGACGCACGGGTCAGTGCCAGAGTACCGACCAGGAGTAGGCTACGGCTTGGGGGTAAGGTGTAGGGCTGGTGGTGGGTTTCCGTTCCGGGCTAGGGTTAGGGTTAGGGAACGGCAAGGCTTAGGGCACAGGTGAGGGTACGGAAACGTGGGAGGGTCTGGCTACGTGCTGACGCACGGGTCAGTGCCAGCATTCGGGCCAGGAGTAGGCTACGGCGTAGGGTAAGGTTTAGGGCTGGTGGTGGGTTTCCGTTCCGGGCTAGGGTAAGGGTTAGGGAACGGCAAGGATTACAGCACAGGTGAGGGTACGGAAACGTGAGCGGGTTAGGCTACGTGCTGACGCACGGGTCAGTGCCAGCGTACGGGCCAAGAGAATGCTACGGCGTACAGTAAGGTGTAGGGCTGGTGGTGGGTTTCCGTTCATGGGCTAGGGTTAGGGTTAGGAAACGGCAAGTCTTAGGGCCCAGGTGAAGGTACGGAAGCGTGGGAGGGTCAGACTACGTGCTGACGCATGGTTCAGTGCCAGCGTACGGGCCAGGTGTAGGCTACGGCGTAGGGAAATGTTTAGGGCTAGTGGTGGGTTTCCGTTCTGGGCTAGGGTTAGGGTTAGGTAACGGCAAGGGTTAGGGCACAGGTGAGAGTACGAAAACGTGGGAGTGTCAGGCTACGTGCTGACGCACGGGTCAGTGCCAGCGTACGGGCCAGGAGTAGGCTACGGCTTGGGGGTTAGTTGTAGGGCTTGTGGTGTGTTTCCGTTCCATACTAGGGTTGGGGTTAGGGAACGACAAGGCTTAGGGCACAGGTGAGGGTACGGTAATGTGGGAAGTTCAGGCTACGTGCTGACGCACAGGTCATTGCCAGCGTATGGACCAGGAGTAGGCTACGGCTTGGGGGTAAGGTTTAGGGCTGGTGGTGGGTTTCCGTTCCGGGCTAGGGTTAGGGTTAGGGAACGGCAAGGCTTAGGGCACAGGTGAGGGTACGGAAACGTGGGAGGGTCAGGCTACGTGCTGACGCACAGGTCAGTGCCAGCGTACGGGCCAGGAGTAGGCTACGGCGTAGGGTAAGGTGTAGGGTTGGTGGTGGGTTTCCATTCCGGGCTATAGTTAGGGTTAGTGAAAGGCAAGGCTTAGGGCACAGGTGAGGATACGGAAACGTGGGAGTGTCAGGCTACGTGCTGACGAACGTGTCAGTGCCAGAATACGGGCCAGGAGTAGGCTACGGCTTGGGGGTAAGGTTTAGGGCTGGTGGTGGGTTTCTGTTGGGGACTAGGGTTAGGGTTAGGGAACGGCAAGGCTTAGGGCACAGGTGAGGGTACGGAAACGTGGGAGGGTCAGACAACGTGCTGACGCACGGGTCAGTGCCAGAATACGGGCCAGGAGTAGGCTACGGCTTGTGGGTAAGTTTTATGGCTGGTGGTGGGTTTCCGTTCCGGGCTAGGGTTAGGGTAAGGGAACGGCAAGGCTTAGAGCACAGCTGAGGGTACGGCAACATGGTAGTGTCAGGCTACGTGCTGAAGCACAGGCTATTACCCGCGTACGGGCCAGGTATAAGCTACGTCATAGGGTAAGGTGTAGGGCTGGTGGTGGGTTTCCGTTCCGGGCTAGGGTTAGGGTTAGGGAACGGCAAGGCTTAGGGCACAGGTGAGGTTACGGAAACGTGGGATGGTCAGGCTATGTGCTGACGCACGGGTCAGTGCCGGCATATGGGCCAGGAGTAGGCTACGGCGTGGTGGTAAGGTGTAGGGCTGGTGGTGGGTTTCTGTTCCAGACTAGGGTTAGGGTTAGCGAACGTCAAGGCTTAGGGCACAGGTGAGGGTACGGAAACTTGGGAGGGTCAGGCTACGTGCTGACGCAAGGATCAGTGCCATCGTATGGGCCAGGAATATGCTATGGCGTAGGGTAAAGTGTAGGGCTGGTGGTTGGATTCTGTTCCGGGCTAGGGTTAGGGTTAGGGAACGGCAAAACTTAGGGCACAGGTGAGGGTACGGAAACGTGGGAGGGTCAGGGTACGTGCTGATGCACGTGTCAGTGCCAGCGTACCGGCCAGGAGTAGGCTACGGCTTGGGGGTTAGATGTAGGGCTGGTGGAGGGTTTCCATTCAAGGGTAGTGTTATGGTTAGGGAACGGCAAGGCTCAGGGCACAGGTGAGGGTACGGAAACATGCGAGGGTCAGGCTACATTGTGACGCACGGGTCAGTGCCAGCGTACGGTGCAGGAGTAGGCTATGGTTTGGGCGTTAGATTTAGGGCTGGTGGTGGGTTTCCGTTCAGGGCTAGGTTTAGGGTTAGGGAATGGCAAGGCTTAGGGAACAGGTGATGGTCCGCAAACGTGGGAGGGTCAGGCTACGTGCTGATGCACGGGTCAGTGCCAGCATAAGGTCCAGGAATAGGCTACGGATTTGGGGTAAGTTGTAGGGCTGGTGGTGGGTTTCCGTTCTGGGCTAGGGATAGGGTTAGGGAACGGCAAGGCTTAGGGCACAGGTGAGGGTCCACAAACGTGGGACGGTCAGGCTTCGTGCTGATGCACGGGTCTGTGCCAGCGTACGGGCCAGATGTAGGATACGGCTTGGGGCTAAGGTGTAGGGCTGGTGGTGGGTTTCCGTTCCGGGCTACGGTTAGGTTTAGGGAACGGCAAGGCTTAGGGCACAGGTGAGGGTACGGCAACGTGGGAGCGTCAGGCTACGTGAAGATGCACGTGTCAGTGCCAGCGTACTGGCCAGTAGTAAGCTACGGCTTGGGGGTTAGGTGTAGGGCTGATGGTGGGTTTCCGTTCCGCGCTAGGGTTAGGGTTACAGAACGGCAAGGCTTAGGGCACAGGTGAGGGTACGGAAACGTGGGAGGTTCAGGCTACATTCTGACGCAAGGATCAGTGCCACCGTACAGGCCAGGAGTAGGCTACGGCGTCGGTTATGGTGTAGGGCTGGTGGTGGGTTTCCATTCATGGGCTAGGGTTAGGGTTAGGAAACGGCAAGGCTTAGGGCCCAGGTGAGGGTACGGAAACGTGGGAGGGTCAGACTACGTGCTGACGCATGGGTCAGTGCCAGCGTACAGGCCAGGTGTAGGCTACGGCGTAGGGAAAGGTTTAGGGCTAGTGGTGGGTTTCCGTTCCGGGCTAGGGTTAGGGTTAGGGAACGGCAAGGCTTAGGGCACAGGTGAGGGTACGGAAACGTGGGAGGGTCAGCCTATGTGCTGACGCACGGGTCAGTGCCAGCGTACCGGCCAGGAGTAGGCTACGGCTTGGTGGTTAGGTGTAGGTCTGATGGTGTGTTTCCGTTCCAGGCTAGGGTTAGTGTTAGGGAACAGCAAGTCTTAGGGCACAGGTGAGGGTACGGAAACGTGGGAGGGTCAGGCTACGTGCTGACGCACGGGACAGTGCCAGCATAAGGTCCAGGAATAGGCTACGGCTTTGGGGTAAGTTGTAGGGCTGGTGGTGGGTTTCCGTTCCGTATTAGACTTAGGGTTAGGGAACGGCAAGGCTTAGGGCACAGGTGAGGGTCCACAAACGTGGGAGGGTCAGGCTTCGTGCTGACGCACAGGTCTGTGCCAGCGTACGGGCCAGGAGTAGGCTACGGCTTGGGGGTAAGGTGTAGGGCTGGTGGTGGGTTTCCGTTCCGGGCTACGGTTAGGTTTAGGGAACGGCAAGGCCTAGGGCACAGGTGAGGGTACGGAAACGTGGGAGCGTCAGGCTACGTGATGATGCACGTGTCAGTGCCAGCGTACTGGCCAGGAGTAAGCTATGGCTTGGGTTTAGGTGTAGGGCTGGTGGTGGGATTCCGTTCCGCGCTAGGGTTAGGGTTAGGGAACGGCAAGGCTTAGGGCACAGGTGAGGGTACGGAAAGGTGGGAGTGTCAGGCTACATGCTGACGCACGGGTCAGTGCCAGCGTACGGGCCAGGAATAGGCTATGGCTTGGGGGTAAGCTGTAGGGCTGGTGGTGGGTTTCCGTTCCGGACTAGGGTTAGGATTAGGGAACGGCAAGGCTTAGGGCACAGGTGAGGGTACGGAAACGTGTTAGGGTCAGGCTACGTGCTGAGGCACGTGTCAGTGCCAGCGTACGTGCCAAGAGTAGGCTACGGCGTAGGGTAAGGTGTAGGGCTGCTGATGGGTTTCTGTTCCTGGCTAGGGTGAGGGTGAGGGAACGGCAAGGCTTAGGGCACAGATGATGTTACGGAAACGTGGGAAGGTCAGGCTACGTGCTGACGCATGGGTCAGTGCCAGCGTACGGGCCAGGAGTAGGGTACGGCTTGTGGGTAAGGTTTAGGGCTGGTGATGTGTTTCCGTTCCTGGCTAGGGTTAGGGTTAGGGAACGGCAAGGCTTAGGGCACAGGTGAGGGTACGGTAACATGGGAGGGTCAGGCTACGTGCTGAAGCACAGGTCAGTGCCCGCGAACGGGCCAGGTGTAGGCTACGGCATAGGGTAAGGTGTAGGGCTGGTGGTGGGTTTCCGTTCCGGGCTAGGGATAAGGTTAGGGAACGGCAAGGCTTAGGGCACAGGTGAGGTTACGGAAACGTGGGAGGGTCAGGCTACGTGGTGACGCACGGGTCAGTGCCAGAGTACCGACCAGGAGTAGGCTACGGCTTGGGGGTAAGGTGTAGGGCTGGTGGTGGGTTTCCGTTCCGGGCTAGGGTTAGGGTTAGGGAACGGCAAGGCTTAGGGCACAGGTGAGGGTACGGAAACGTGGGAGGGTCTGGCTACGTGCTGACGCACGGGTCAGTGCCAGCATTCGGGCCAGGAGTAGGCTACGGCGTAGGGTAAGGTTTAGGGCTGGTGGTGGGTTTCCGTTCCGGGCTAGGGTAAGGGTTAGGGAACGGCAAGGATTACAGCACAGGTGAGGGTACGGAAACGTGAGCGGGTTAGGCTACGTGCTGACGCACGGGTCAGTGCCAGCGTACGGGCCAAGAGAATGCTACGGCGTACGGTAAGGTGTAGGGCTGGTGGTGGGTTTCCGTTCATGGGCTAGGGTTAGGGTTAGGAAACGGCAAGTCTTAGGGCCCAGGTGAAGGTACGGAAGCGTGGGAGGGTCAGACTACGTGCTGACGCATGGTTCAGTGCCAGCGTACGGGCCAGGTGTAGGCTACGGTGTAGGGAAATGTTTAGGGCTAGTGGTGGGTTTCCGTTCTGGGCTAGGGTTAGGGTTAGGTAACGGCAAGGGTTAGGGCACAGGTGAGAGTACGAAAACGTGGGAGTGTCAGGCTACGTGCTGACGCACGGGTCAGTGCCAGCGTACGGGCCAGGAGTAGGCTACGGCTTGGGGGTTAGTTGTAGGGCTTGTGGTGTGTTTCCGTTCCGTACTAGGGTTGGGGTTAGGGAACGACAAGGCTTAGGGCACAGGTGAGGGTACGGTAATGTGGGAAGTTCAGGCTACGTGCTGACGCACAGGTCATTGCCAGCGTATGGACCAGGAGTAGGCTACGGCTTGGGGGTAAGGTTTAGGGCTGGTGGTGGGTTTCCGTTCCGGGCTAGGGTTAGGGTTAGGGAACGGCAAGGCTTAGGGCACAGGTGAGGGTACGGAAACGTGGGAGGGTCAGGCTACGTGCTGACGCACAGGTCAGTGCCAGCGTACGGGCCAGGAGTAGGCTACGGCGTAGGGTAAGGTGTAGGGTTGGTGGTGGTTTTCCATTCCGGGCTATAGTTAGGGTTAGTGAAAGGCAAGGCTTAGGGCACAGGTGAGGATACGGAAACGTGGGAGTGTCAGGCTACGTGCTGACGAACGTGTCAGTGCCAGAATACGGGCCAGGAGTAGGCTACGGCTTGGGGGTAAGGTTTAGGGCTGGTGGTGGGTTTCTGTTGGGGACTAGGGTTAGGGTTAGGGAACGGCAAGGCTTAGGGCACAGGTGAGGGTACGGAAACGTGGGAGGGTCAGACAACGTGCTGACGCACGGGTCAGTGCCAGAATACGGGCCAGGAGTAGGCTACGGCTTGTGGGTAAGTTTTATGGCTGGTGGTGGGTTTCCGTTCCGGGCTAGGGTTAGGGTAAGGGAACGGCAAGGCTTAGAGCACAGCTGAGGGTACGGCAACATGGTAGTGTCAGGCTACGTGCTGAAGCACAGGCTATTACCCGCGTACGGGCCAGGTATAAGCTACGTCATAGGGTAAGGTGTAGGGCTGGTGGTGGGTTTCCGTTCCGGGCTAGGGTTAGGGTTAGGGAACGGCAAGGCTTAGGGCACAGGTGAGGTTACGGAAACGTGGGATGGTCAGGCTATGTGCTGACGCACGGGTCAGTGCCGGCATATGGGCCAGGAGTAGGCTACGGCGTGGTGGTAAGGTGTAGGGCTGGTGGTGGGTTTCTGTTCCAGACTAGGGTTAGGGTTAGCGAACGTCAAGGCTTAGGGCACAGGTGAGGGTACGGAAACTTGGGAGGGTCAGGCTACGTGCTGACGCAAGGATCAGTGCCATCGTATGGGCCAGGAATATGCTATGGCGTAGGGTAAAGTGTAGGGCTGGTGGTTGGATTCTGTTCCGGGCTAGGGTTAGGGTTAGGGAACGGCAAAACTTAGGGCACAGGTGAGGGTACGGAAACGTGGGAGGGTCAGGGTACGTGCTGATGCACGTGTCAGTGCCAGCGTACCGGCCAGGAGTAGGCTACGGCTTGGGGGTTAGATGTAGGGCTGGTGGAGGGTTTCCATTCAAGGGTAGTGTTATGGTTAGGGAACGGCAAGGCTCAGGGCACAGGTGAGGGTACGGAAACATGCGAGGGTCAGGCTACATTGTGACGCACGGGTCAGTGCCAGCGTACGGTGCAGGAGTAGGCTATGGTTTGGGCGTTAGATTTAGGGCTGGTGGTGGGTTTCCGTTCAGGGCTAGGTTTAGGGTTAGGGAATGGCAAGGCTTAGGGAACAGGTGATGGTCCGCAAACGTGGGAGGGTCAGGCTACGTGCTGATGCACGGGTCAGTGCCAGCATAGGGTCCAGGAATAGGCTACGGATTTGGGGTAAGTTGTAGGGCTGGTGGTGGGTTTCCGTTCTGGGCTAGGGATAGGGTTAGGGAACGGCAAGGCTTAGGGCACAGGTGAGGGTCCACAAACGTGGGACGGTCAGGCTTCGTGCTGATGCACGGGTCTGTGCCAGCGTACGGGCCAGATGTAGGATACGGCTTGGGGCTAAGGTGTAGGGCTGGTGGTGGGTTTCCGTTCCGGGCTACGGTTAGGTTTAGGGAACGGCAAGGCTTAGGGCACAGGTGAGGGTACGGCAACGTGGGAGCGTCAGGCTACGTGAAGATGCACGTGTCAGTGCCAGCGTACTGGCCAGTAGTAAGCTACGGCTTGGGGGTTAGGTGTAGGGCTGATGGTGGGTTTCCGTTCCGCGCTAGGGTTAGGGTTACAGAACGGCAAGGCTTAGGGCACAGGTGAGGGTACGGAAACGTGGGAGGTTCAGGCTACATTCTGACGCAAGGATCAGTGCCACCGTACAGGCCAGGAGTAGGCTACGGCGTCGGTTATGGTGTAGGGCTGGTGGTGGGTTTCCATTCATGGGCTAGGGTTAGGGTTAGGAAACGGCAAGGCTTAGGGCCCAGGTGAGGGTACGGAAACGTGGGAGGGTCAGACTACGTGCTGACGCATGGGTCAGTGCCAGCGTACAGGCCAGGTGTAGGCTACGGCGTAGGGAAAGGTTTAGGGCTAGTGGTGGGTTTCCGTTCCGGGCTAGGGTTAGGGTTAGGGAACGGCAAGGCTTAGGGCACAGGTGAGGGTACGGAAACGTGGGAGGGTCAGCCTATGTGCTGACGCACGGGTCAGTGCCAGCGTACCGGCCAGGATTAGGCTACGGCTTGGTGGTTAGGTGTAGGTCTGATGGTGTGTTTCCGTTCCAGGCTAGGGTTAGTGTTAGGGAACAGCAAGTCTTAGGGCACAGGTGAGGGTACGGAAACGTGGGAGGGTCAGGCTACGTGCTGACGCACGGGACAGTGCCAGCATAAGGTCCAGGAATAGGCTACGGCTTTGGGGTAAGTTGTAGGGCTGGTGGTGGGTTTCCGTTCCGTATTAGACTTAGGGTTAGGGAACGGCAAGGCTTAGGGCACAGGTGAGGGTCCACAAACGTGGGAGGGTCAGGCTTCGTGCTGACGCACAGGTCTGTGCCAGCGTACGGGCCAGGAGTAGGCTACGGCTTGGGGGTAAGGTGTAGGGCTGGTGGTGGGTTTCCGTTCCGGGCTACGGTTAGGTTTAGGGAACGGCAAGGCCTAGGGCACAGGTGAGGGTACGGAAACGTGGGAGCGTCAGGCTACGTGATGATGCACGTGTCAGTGCCAGCGTACTGGCCAGGAGTAAGCTATGGCTTGGGTTTAGGTGTAGGGCTGGTGGTGGGATTCCGTTCCGCGCTAGGGTTAGGGTTAGGGAACGGCAAGGCTTAGGGCACAGGTGAGGGTACGGAAAGGTGGGAGTGTCAGGCTACATGCTGACGCACGGGTCAGTGCCAGCGTACGGGCCAGGAATAGGCTATGGCTTGGGGGTAAGCTGTAGGGCTGGTGGTGGGTTTCCGTTCCGGACTAGGGTTAGGATTAGGGAACGGCAAGGCTTAGGGCACAGGTGAGGGTACGGAAACGTGTTAGGGTCAGGCTACGTGCTGAGGCACGTGTCAGTGCCAGCGTACGTGCCAAGAGTAGGCTACGGCGTAGGGTAAGGTGTAGGGCTGCTGATGGGTTTCTGTTCCTGGCTAGGGTGAGGGTGAGGGAACGGCAAGGCTTAGGGCACAGATGATGTTACGGAAACGTGGGAAGGTCAGGCTACGTGCTGACGCATGGGTCAGTGCCAGCGTACGGGCCAGGAGTAGGGTACGGCTTGTGGGTAAGGTTTAGGGCTGGTGATGTGTTTCCGTTCCTGGCTAGGGTTAGGGTTAGGGAACGGCAAGGCTTAGGGCACAGGTGAGGGTACGGTAACATGGGAGGGTCAGGCTACGTGCTGAAGCACAGGTCAGTGCCCGCGAACGGGCCAGGTGTAGGCTACGGCATAGGGTAAGGTGTAGGGCTGGTGGTGGGTTTCCGTTCCGGGCTAGGGATAAGGTTAGGGAACGGCAAGGCTTAGGGCACAGGTGAGGTTACGGAAACGTGGGAGGGTCAGGCTACGTGGTGACGCACGGGTCAGTGCCAGAGTACCGACCAGGAGTAGGCTACGGCTTGGGGGTAAGGTGTAGGGCTGGTGGTGGGTTTCCGTTCCGGGCTAGGGTTAGGGTTAGGGAACGGCAAGGCTTAGGGCACAGGTGAGGGTACGGAAACGTGGGAGGGTCTGGCTACGTGCTGACGCACGGGTCAGTGCCAGCATTCGGGCCAGGAGTAGGCTACGGCGTAGGGTAAGGTTTAGGGCTGGTGGTGGGTTTCCGTTCCGGGCTAGGGTAAGGGTTAGGGAACGGCAAGGATTACAGCACAGGTGAGGGTACGGAAACGTGAGCGGGTTAGGCTACGTGCTGACGCACGGGTCAGTGCCAGCGTACGGGCCAAGAGAATGCTACGGCGTACGGTAAGGTGTAGGGCTGGTGGTGGGTTTCCGTTCATGGGCTAGGGTTAGGGTTAGGAAACGGCAAGTCTTAGGGCCCAGGTGAAGGTACGGAAGCGTGGGAGGGTCAGACTACGTGCTGACGCATGGTTCAGTGCCAGCGTACGGGCCAGGTGTAGGCTACGGCGTAGGGAAATGTTTAGGGCTAGTGGTGGGTTTCCGTTCTGGGCTAGGGTTAGGGTTAGGTAACGGCAAGGGTTAGGGCACAGGTGAGAGTACGAAAACGTGGGAGTGTCAGGCTACGTGCTGACGCACGGGTCAGTGCCAGCGTACGGGCCAGGAGTAGGCTACGGCTTGGGGGTTAGTTGTAGGGCTTGTGGTGTGTTTCCGTTCCGTACTAGGGTTGGGGTTAGGGAACGACAAGGCTTAGGGCACAGGTGAGGGTACGGTAATGTGGGAAGTTCAGGCTACGTGCTGACGCACAGGTCATTGCCAGCGTATGGACCAGGAGTAGGCTACGGCTTGGGGGTAAGGTTTAGGGCTGGTGGTGGGTTTCCGTTCCGGGCTAGGGTTAGGGTTAGGGAACGGCAAGGCTTAGGGCACAGGTGAGGGTACGGAAACGTGGGAGGGTCAGGCTACGTGCTGATGAAAGGGTCAGGGCCTGCGTACGGGCCAGGAATAGGCTACGGCGTAGGGAAAGGTATAGGGCTGGTGTTGGGTTTCTGTTCCGGGCTAGGGTTAGGGTTAGGGAACGGCAAGGCTTAGGGCACAGGTGAGGGTACGGAAACGTGGGAGGGTCAGTCTACGTGCTGACCCATGGGTCAGTGCCAGCGTACGGGCCAGGAGTAGGCTACGGCATAGGGAAAGGTGTAGGGCTGGTGGTGGGTTTGCCTTCCGGGCTAGTGTTAGGGTTAGGGAACGTCAAAGCTTAGGGCACAGGTGAGGGTACGGAAACGTGAGAGGGTCAGGCTACATGCTGACGCACGGATCAGTGCCAGCGTACGGGCCAGGAGTAGGCTACGGTGTAGTGTATGGTGTAGGGCTGGTGGTGGGTTTCCGTTCCGGGCTAGGGTTAGGGTTAGGGAACGGCAAGGCTTAGGGCACAGGTGAGGGTATGGAAATGTGGGAAGGTGAGGCTAGGTGCTGACGCACGGGTCAGTGCCAGCGTATGGTCCAGGAGTAGGCTACGGCGTAGGGTAAAGTTTACGGCTCGTGGTGGGTTTCCGTTCCGGGCTAGGGTTAGGGTTATGGAACGGAAAGGCTTAGGGCACAGGTGAGGGTACGGAAACGTGGGAGGGTCAGGCTACGTGCTGACCCATGTGTCAGAGCCAGCATACGGGCCAGGAGTAGGCTACTGCTTGGGGGTAAGGTATAGGGCTGGTGGTGGGTTTCCGTTCTGGGCTAGGGTTAGGGTTAGGGAACGGCAAGGCTTAGGGCACAGGTGAGGGTACGGAAAAGTGGGAGGGTCAGGCTACATGCTGACGCACGGGTCAGTGCCAGCGTACGGGCCAGGAATAGGCTACGGCGTAGGGTAAAGTGTAGGGCTGGTGGTGGTTTTCCGTTTAGGGCTAGGGTTAGGGTTAGGGAACGGCAAGGCTTAGGGCACAGGTGAGGATACAGAAACGTGGGAGGGTCAGGATTCGTGCTGACGCACGGGTCAGTGCAATCGTACCGGCCAGGAGTAGGCTACGGCTTGGGGTTTAGGTGTAGGGCTGGTGGTGGGTTTCTGTACCGGGCTAGGGTTAGGGTTAGAGAACGGCAAGGCTTAGGGCAAAGGTGAAGGTACGGAAACGTGGGAGGGTCAGGCTACGTGCTGACGCACGGGTCAGTGCCAGCGTACGGGCCATAAGTAGGCTATGGCTTGGAGGTTAGGTGTAGGGCTGGTGGTGGTTTTCCGTTCCGTACTAGGGTTAGGGTTAGGGAACAGCAAGGCTTACAGCACAGGTGAAGGTACGGAAATGTGGGAAGGTCAGGCTACGTGCTGACGCACGGGTCAGTGCCAGCGTACGGGCCAGGAATAGGCTACGGCATACATTAAGGTGTAGGGCTGGTGGTGGGATTCCGTTCCGGGCTTGGGTTAGAGTTAGGGAAGGCCAAGGGTTAGGGCTTAGCAGAGGGTACGGAAAAGTGGGAGGGTCAGGTTATGTGCTGATGCACGGGTCAGTGCCTGTGTATGGGCCAGGAGTAGGCTATGGCATGGGGGTAAGTTTTAGGGCTGGTGGTGGGTTTCCATTCCAGGCTAGGGTTAGTGTTAGGGAACGGCAAGGTTTAGGGCCCAGGTGAGGGTATGGAAACGTGGGGTGTCAGTCTACATGCTGACGCACGGGTCAGTGCCAGCATACGGGCCAGGAGTAGGCTACGCCTTGTGGGTAAGGTTTAGGGCTGGTGGTGGGTTTCCGTTCCGGGCTAGGTTTAGGGTTACGGACCGGCAAGGCTTAGGGCACAGATGAGGGTACGGAAACGTGGGAGGGTCTGGCTACGTGCTGATGAAAGGGTCAGTGCCTGCGTACGGGCCAGGAATAGGTTACGGCATAGGGAAAGGTTTAGGGTTGGTGGTGGGTTTCCGTTCCGGGCTAGGGTTAGGGTTAGGGAACGGCAAGGCTTACAGCACAGGTGAGGGTACGGAAACGTGAGAGGGTTAGGCTACGTGCTGACGCACAGGTCAGTGCCAGCGTACGGGCCAGGAGTAGGCTACGGCGTAGGGTAAGGTGTAGGGCTGGTTGTGGGTTTCCATTCATGGGCTAGGGTTAGGGTTAGGAAAAGGCAAGGCTTAGGGCCCAGGTGAGGGTACGGAAACGTGGGAGGGTCAGACTACGTGCTGACGCATGGGTCAGTGCCAGCGTACAGGCCAGGTGTAGGCTACGGCGTAGGGAAAGGTTTAGGGCTAGTGGTGGGTTTCCGTTCTGGGCTAGGGTTAGGGTTAGGGAACGGCAAGGCTTAGGGCACAGGTGAGGGTACAGAAACGTGGGAGGGTCAGGCTACGTGCTGACGCACGGGTCAGTGCCAGCGTACCGGCCAGGAGTAGGCTACGGCTTGGTGGTTAGGTGTAGGTCTGATGGTGTGTTTCCGTTCCAGGCTAGGGTTAGTGTTAGGGGACAGCAAGTCTTAGGGCACAGGTGAGGGTACGGAAACGTGGGAGGGTCAGGCTACGTGCTGACGCACGGGTCAGTGCCAGCGTACGGGCCAGGAGTAGGCTACGGCTTGGGGGTTAGGTGTAGGGCTTTTGGTGTGTTTCCTTTCCGTACTAGGGTTAGGGTTAGGGAACGGCAAGTCTTAGGGCACAGGTGAGGGTACGGTAATGTGGGAAGTTCAGGCTACGTGCTGACGCACAGGTCATTGCCAGCGTATGGACCAGGAGTAGGCTACGGCTTGGGGGTAAGGTTTAGGGCTGGTGGTGGGTTTCCGTTCCGGGCTAGGGTTAGGGTTAGGGAACGGCAAGGCTTAGGGCACAGGTGATGGTACGGAAACGTGGGAGGGTCAGACTACGTGCTGATGAAAGGGTCAGTGCCTGCGTACGGGCAAGGAATAGGCTACGGCGTAGGGAAAGGTGTAGGGCTGGTGGTGGGTTTCCGTTCCGGGCTAGGGTTAGGGTTAGGGAATGGCAAGGCTTAGGGCACAGGTGATGGTCCGCAAACGTGGGAGGGTCAGGCTACGTGCTGACGCACGGGACAGTGCCAGCATAAGGTCCAGGAATAGGCTACGGCTTTGGGGTAAGTTGTAGGGCTGGTGGTGGGTATCCGTTCCGGGCTAGGGTTAGGGTTAGGGAACGGCAAGGCTTAGCGCACAGCTGAGGGTACAGAAACGTGGGAGGGTCAGGCTACGTGCTGATGCACGGCTCAGTGGCAGCGTACCGGCCAGGAGTAGGCTACGGCATATGGTAAGGTGTAGGGCTGGTGGTGGGATTCCGTTCCGGTCTAGGGTTAGGGTTAGGGAACGGCAAGTCTTAGGGCTCAGGTAAGGGTACAGGAAAGTGGGAGGTTCAGGCTATGTGCTGACGCACGGGTCAGTGCCAGTGTACGGGCCAGGTGTAGGCTACGGATTGTGGGTAAGGTTTAGGGCTGGTGGTGGGTTTCCGTTCAGGGCTAGGGTTAGGGTTAGGGAACAGAAAGGCTTAGGGCACAGGTGAGGGTACGGAAACGTGGGAGGGTCAGGCTACGTGCTGACACACGGGTCAGTGCCAGCGTTCGGGCCAGGAGTAGGCTACGGCGTAGGGTAAAGTGTAGGGCTGGTGGTGGGTTTCTGTGCAGGGCTAGGGTTAGGGTTAGGGAACGGCAAGGCTTAGGGCACAGGTGATGGTACGGAAACGTGGGAGGGTCAGGCTACGTGCTGACGCACGGTCAGTGCCAGCGTACGGGCCAGGAGTAAGCCACGGCTTGTGGGTTAGGATTAGGGATGGTGGTGGGTTTCCGTTTCGGGCTAGGGTTAGGGTTAGGGAACGGCAAGGCTTAGGGCACAGGTGAGGGTACGGAAACGTGGGAGGCTCAGGCTACGTGCTGATGAAAGTGTCAGTGCCTGCGTATGGGCCAGGAATAGGCTACGGCGTAGGGAAAGGTGTAGGGCTGGTGGTGGGTTTCCGTTCCGGGCTAGGGTTAGGGTTAGGGTTAGGGAATGGCAAGGCTTAGGGCACCGGTGTGGGTCCGCAAACGTGGGAGGGTCAGGCTACGTGCTGACGCACGGGTCAGTGCCAGCGTAAGGTCCAGGAGTAGCCTACGGCTTGGGGGTAAGTTGTAGGGCTGGTGGTGGATTTTCGTTCCGGACTAGGGTTAGGGTTAGGGAACGGCAACGCTTAGGGCACAGGTGAGGGTACGGAAACGTGTGAGGGTCAGGCTACGTGCTGATGCATGGGTCAGTGCCATCGTACGGGCCAGGAGTAGGCTACTGCGTAGGGTAAAGTTTAGGGCTGCTGGTGGGTTTCCGTTCCTGGCTAGGGTAAGGGTGAGGGAACGGCAAGGCTTAGGGCACAGGTGAGGGTACGGAAACGTGGGAGGGTCAGGCTACGTGCTGACTCACGTGTCAGTGCCAGCGTACGGGCCAGGATTAGGCTATCGCGTATGGTGAGGTGTAGAGCTTGTGGTGGGTTTTCGTTCCGGGCTAGTGTTAGGGTTAGGGAACGGCAAGGCTTAGGGCACAGGTGAGGGTACGGAAACCTGTGAGGGTCAGGCTACATGCTGACGCACGTGTCAGTGCCAGCGTACGGGCCAGGAATAGGCTACGGCATACGGTAATGTGTAGGGCTGGTGTTGGGATTCCGTTCCGGCTTGGGTTATGGTTAGTGAACGGCAAGGCTTAGGGCACAGGTGAGGGTACGGAAACGTGGGAGGGTCAGGCTTCATGCTGATGCACGTGTCAGTGCCAGCGTACCGGCCAGGAGTAGGCTACGGCGTAGGGTAATGTGTAGGGCTGTTTCCTTTTCGGGCTACAGTTAGGGTTAGGGAATGGCAAAGCGTAGGGCACAGGTGAGGTTACGGAAACGAGGGAGGTTCAGGCTACATGCTGATGCACGTGTCAGTGCCAGCGTACCGGCCAGGAGTAGGCTACGGCTTGGTGGTTAGGTGTAGGCTTGGTGGTGTGTTTCCGTTCCAGGCTAGGGTTAGTGTTAGGGAACAGCAAGGCTTAGGGCACAGGTGAGGGTACGGAAATGTGGGAGGGTCAGGCTACGTGCTGACACACAGGTCAGTGCCAGCGTACGGGCCAGGAGTAGGCTATGGCTTGGGGGTTAGTTGTAGGGCTGGTGGTGTGTTTCCGTTCCGTACTAGGGTTAGAGTTAGGGAACGGCAAGGCTTAGGGCACAGGTGAGGTTACGGTAATGTGGGAAGTTCAGGCTACGTGCTGACGCACAGGTCAGTGCCAGCGTATGGACCAGGAGTAGGCTACGGCTTGGGGGTAAGGTGTAGGGCTGGTGGTGGGTTTCCGTTCCTGGCTAAGATTAGGGTAAGGGAACGGCAAGGCTTAGGGCACAGGTGAGGGTACAGAAACGTGGGAGGGTCAGGCTATGTGCTGATGCATGGGTCAGTGCCAGCGTACCGGCTAGGAGTAGGCTACGGCTTGGGGGTTAGGTGTAGGGCTGGTGGTGGGTTTCCGTTCCGCGCTAGGGTTAGGGTTAGGGAACTGCAAGGCTTAGGGCACAGGTGAGGGTACGGAAACGTGGGAGGGTCAGGCTACATGCTTACGCACGGGTCAGTGCGAGCGTACGGGCGAGGAGTAGGCTACCCAGTAGGGAATGGTTTAGGGCTGGTGGTGGGTTTCTGTTCCGGGCTAGGTTTAGTGTTAGGGAACGTCAAGGCTTAGGGCACAGGTGAGAGTACGGAAACGTGGGAGGGTCAGGCTACGTGCTGACGCACGGGTCAGTGCCAGCAGATGGGCCAGGAGTAGGCTACGGCATAGGTTAAGGTGTAGGGCTGGTGGTGGGTTTCTGTTCCGGGCTACGGTTAGGATTAGGGAAAGGCAAAGCTTAGGGCACTGGTGAGGGTACGGAATCGTGGGAGGGTCAGGCTACGTGATGACCCACGGGTCAGTGCCAGCGTACTGACCAGGAGTAGGCTACGGCTTGTTGGTTAGGTGTAGGGCTGGTGGTGGGTTTCCGTTCCAGGCTAGGGTTAGTGTTAGGGAACGGCAAGGCTTAGGGCACAGGTGAGGGTACGGTAATGTTGGAAGGTCAAGCTACGTGCTGACGTACAGGTCAGTGCCAGCGTATGGACCAGGAGTAGGCTACGGCTTGGGGGTAAGGTGTAGGGCTTGTGGTGCTTTTCCATTCAGGGCTAGGGTTAGGGTTAGGGAACGGCAAGGCTTAGGGCACAGGTGAGGGTACGGCAACGTGGCAGGGTCAGGATACGTTCTGACGCACGGGTCAGTGCCAGCGTATGGACCAGGAGTAGGCTACGGCTTGTGGGTAAGGTTTAGGGCTGGTGGTGGTTTTCTGTTCTGGGCTAGGGTTAGGGTTAGTGAACGGCATGGCTTAGGGCACAGGTGAGGTTACGGAAACGTGGGAGTGTCAGGCTACGTGCTGATGAATGGGTCAGTGCCTGCGTACGATCCAGGAATAGGCTACGGTGTATGGAAAGGTGTAGGGCTCGTGTTGGGTTTCCGTTCAGGGCTAGGGTTAGGGTTAGGGAACGGCAAGGCTTAGGGCTCAGGTGAGGTTCCGCAAAGGTGGGAGGGTCAGGCTACGTGCTGTCGCACGGGTCAGTTCCAGCGTACGGGCCAGGAGTAGGCTACGGCTTGGGGGTAAGGTGTAGGGCTGGTTGTGGGTTTCCGTTCCAGGCTAGGTTTAGGGTTAGGGAACGGAAAGTCTTAGGGCACAGGTGAGGGTACGGAAACGTGGGAGGGTCAGGCTACGTGCTGACGCACGGGTCAGTGCCAGCGTATGGGCCAGGAGTAGGCTATGACGTAGGGTTAGGTGTAGGGCTGCTGGTGGGTTTCCATTCCTGGCTAGGGTTAGGGTGAGGGAACGGCAAGGCTTAGGGCACAGGTGAGGGTACGGTAACATTGGAGGGTTAGGCTACGTGGTGAAGCACAGGTGATTACCCACGTATGGGCCAGGTGTAGGCTACGGCATAGGGTAAGGTGTAGGGCTGGTGGTGGGTTTTCATTCCGGGCTAGGGTTAGGGTTAGGGAACGGCAAGGCTTAGGGCACTGGTGATGGTACGGAAACGTGGGAGGGTCAGGCTACGTGCTGACGCACGGGTCAGTGCCACCGTACGGGCCAGGAGTAGGCTACGTCTTGGGGGTAAGGTGTAGGTCTGGTGGTGGGTTTCCGTTCCGGGCTAGGGTTAGGGTTAGGGAACGGCAAGGCTTAGGGCACAGGTGAGGGTAAGGAAACGTGGGAGGGTCAGGCTACGTGCTGACGCACGTGTCAGTGCTAGCGTATGGGCCAGGAGTAGGCTACGGCGTAGGTTAAGGTGTAGGGCTGGTGGTGGGTTTCCGTTCCAGGCTACGGTTAGGGTTAGGGAACGGCAAATCTTAGGACACAGGTGAGGGTACGGAAACGTGGGAGGGTCAGGCTACGTGCTGACGCACGGGTCAGTGCCAGCGTACCGGCCAGGAGTAGGCTACGGCTTGGGGGATAGTTGTAGGGCTGGTGGTGGGTTTCCGTTCCGGGCTAGGGTTAGGGTTAGGGAACGGCAAGGCTTAGGGCACAGGTGAGGGTACGGAAATGTGAGAAGGTAAGGCTACGTGCTGACGCACGTGTCAGTGCCAGCGTACGGGCCAGGAGTAGGCTACGGCGTAGGGTAAGGTGTAGGGCTGGTGGTGGGTTTCCGTTCCGGGCTAGGTTTAGGGTTAGGGAACGGCAAGAGTTAGGGCACAGGTGAGTGTACGCAAACGTGGTAGGGTCAGGCTATGTGCTGACGCACGGATCAGTGTCAGCGTACGTGCCAGGAGTAGGCTACCGCGTAGGGTAAGGTGTCGGGCTGGTGGTGGTTTTCTGTTCCGGGCTACGGTTAGTGTTAGGGAACAGCAAGGCTTAGGGCACAGGTGAGGGTACGGAAACATGGGAGGGTCAGGCTACGTGCTGACGCACGGGTCAGTGCCAGCGTACCGGACAGGAGTAGGCTACGGCTTGGGAGTTAGGTATAGGGCTGGTGGTGGGTTTCCTTTCCAGGCTAGGGTTAGTGTTAGGGAACAGCAAGGCTTAGGGCACAGGGGAGGGTAAGGAAACGTGGGAGGGTCAGGCTACGTGCTGACGCACGGGTCAGTGCCAGCGTACGGGCCAGGAGTAGGCTATGGCTTGGGGCTTAGGTGTAGGGCTTGTGGTGTGTTTCTCTTCCGTACTAGTGCTTGGGTTAAGGAACGGCAAGGCTTAGGGCACAGGTGAAGGTACGGGAACGTGGGAGGGTCAGGCTACGTACTGATGCATGGGTCAGTGCCAGCCTACGGGCCAGGAGTAGGCTACGGCGTAGGGTAAGGTGGAGGGCTGGTGGTGGGTTGGCATTGTGGTCCACGGTTAGGGTTAGGGAACGGCAAGGCTTAGGGCACAGGTGAGGGTACGGAAACGTGGGAGGGTCAGGCTACATGCTGACGCACTGGTCAGTGCCATCGTATGGGCAAGGAGTAGGCTACGGTGTAGGGTAAGGTGTAGGGCTGGTGGTAGGTTTCCGTTCCGGGCTAGGTTTAGGGTTACGAAACGGCAAGTCTTAGGGCACGGGTTAGGGTACGGAAACGTGGGAGGGTCAGGCTACTTGCTGATGCTCAGGTTAGTGCCACCGAACAGGCCAGGAGTAGGCTACGGCTTGGGGGTAAGGTGCAGGACTGGTGGTGGGTTTCCGTTCCGGGCTAGGGTTAGGGTTAGGGAACGGCAAGGCTTAGGGCACAGGTTAGGGTACAGAAACGTGGGAGAGTCAGGCTACGTGCTGACGCACGTGTCAGTGCCAGCGTAGCGGCCAGGAGTAGGTTACGGCTTGGGGGTTAGGTGTAGGTCTGGTGGTGGGTTTCCGTTCAGGGCTAGGGTTAGGGTTAGGGAATGGCAACGCTTAGTGCACAGGTGAGGGTACGGAAACGTGGGAGGGTCAGGATACGTGCTGACGCACGGGTCAGTGCCAGCGTACGGGCCATGAGTAGGCTATGGCATGGAGTTTAGGTGTATGGCTGGTGGTGTGTTTCCGTTCGGTACTAGGGTTAGGGTTAGGGAACGGCAAGGCTTAGGGCACAGTTGAGGGTACGGAAATGTGTGAAGTTCAGGCTACGTGCTGATGCACGGGTCAGTGCCAACGTACGGGACAGGAGTAGGCTACGGCGTAGGGTAAGGTTTAGGGCTGGTGCAGGGTTTCCGTTCCGGGCTAGGGTTAGGTTTAGGGAACGGCAAGACTTAGGGCACAGGTGAGGGTACAGAAACGTGGTAGGGTAAGGCTACGTGCTGACGCAAGGGTCAGTGGCAGCGTGCGGGCCAGGAGTAGGCTACGGCGTAGGGTAAGGTGTATGGCTGGTGGTGGGTTTCCGTTCCGGGCTCGGGTTAGGGTTAGGGAACGGCAAGGCATAGGGCACAGGTGAGGGTACAGAAATGTGGGAGGGTCAGGCTACATGCTGACGCACGGCTCAGTGCCAGCGTACGGGCCAGGAGTAGGCTATGGCTTGTGGGTAAGCTGTAGGGCTGGTGGTGTGTTTCCTTTTGGGAATAGGGTTAGGGTTAGGGAACGGCAAGGCTTAGGGCACAGGTGAGGGTACGGAAACGTGTGAGGGCCAGGCTACGTGCTGACGCGCGGGTTAGTGCCAGCGTACGGGCCAGGAGTAGGCTACGGCGTAGGGTAAGGTGTAGGGCTGGTGGTGGGTTTCCGTTCCTGGCTAGGGTTAGGGTGAGGGAACGGTAAGGCTTAGGGCACAGGTGAGGGTACGGAAACGTGGGAGTGTCAGGCTACGTGATGACGCACAGGTCAGTGCCAACGTACAGGCCAGGAGTAGGCTACGGCGTAGGGTAATGTCTAAGGATGGTGGTGGGTTTCCGTTCCGGGCTAGGGTTAGGGTTATGGAACGTCAAGGCTTAGGGCACAGGTGAGGGTACGGAAACGTGGGAGGGTCAGGCTACGTACTGATGCATGGGTCAGTGCCAGCGTACGGGCCAGGAGTAGGCTACGGTGTAGGGTAACGTGTAGGGCTGTTGGTGGGTTTTCATTGCGGGGTACGGTTAGGGTTAGGGAACGGCAAGGCTTAGGGCATAGGTGAGGGAACGGAAACGTGGCAGGGTCAGGCTACGTGCTGACGCACGAGTCAGTGCCAGCGTACGGGCAAGGAGTAGGCTACGGGGTAGGGTAAGATCTAGGGCTGGTGGTGGGTTTCCGTTCCAGGCTAGGGTTAGTGTTAGGGAACGGCAAGGCTTAGGGCTCAGGTGAGGGTACAGAAAAGTTGGAGGTTCAGGCTACGTGCTAATGCACGTGTCAATGCTAGCGTACGGGCCAGGAGTAGGCTACGTCGTAGAGAAAGGTGTATGGCTGGTGGTGGGTTTCCTTTCTGGTCTAGGGTTAAGGATAGGGAACGGAAAGGCTTAGGGCACAGGTGAGGTTACGGAAACGTGGGAGGGTCAGGCTACGTGCTGACGCATGGGTCAGTGCCAGCGTACAGGCCAGGATTAGGCTATGGCTTGGGTGTAAGTTGTAGGGTTGGTGGTGGGTTTCCTTTCCGGGCTATGGTTAGGGTTAGTGAAAGGCAAGTCTTAGGGCACAGGTGAGGATACGGAAACGTGGGAGGGTCACGCTACGTGCTGACGCACGTGTCAGTGCCACAATACGGGCCAGGAGTAGGCTACAGCTTGGGGGTAAGTTGTAGGGCTGGTGGTGCGTTTCCGTTGGTGGCTAGGGTTAGGGTTAGGGAACGGCAAGGCTTAGGGCATAGGTGAGGTTACGGAAACGTGGGAGGGTTAGACAACGTGCTGACGCACGGGTCAGTTCCAGCTTACGGGCCAGGAGTAGGCTGCGGCGTAGGGTAAAGTGTAGGTCTGGTGGTGGGTTTCCGTTCCGGGCTAGGGTTAGGGTTACGGAACGGCAAGGCTTAGTCCTCAGGTGAGGGTACGGAAAAGTGGGAGTGTCTCGCTACGTGCTGACGCACGGGTCAGTGCCAGCGTACAGGCCAGGAGTAGGCTACGGCGTAGGGTAAGGTGTAGGGCTGGTGGTGGGTTTCCTTTCCGGGCTGGGGTTAGGGTTAGGGAACGGCAAGTCTTAGGGCACAGGTGATGGTACGGAAACGTGGGAGCGTCAGGCTACGTGCTGACGGATGTGCCACTGCCAGCGTACAGGCCAGGAGTAGGCTATGTCGTAGGGTAAGGTCTAGGGCTGGTGGTGGTTTTCCGTTCCAGGCTAGGGTTAGGGTTAGGGAACGGCAAGGCTTTGGGCACAGGTGAGGGTACGGAAACGTGGCAGGGTCAGGCTATGTGCTGACGCACGGGTCAGTGGCAGCATACCGGCCAGGAGTAGTCCACAGGTTGGTGGTTAGGTGTAGGGCTGGTGGTGGGTCTCCGTTCCGGGCTAGGGTTAGTGTTAGGGAACAGCAAGGCTTAGGGCACAGGTGAGGGTACGGAAACTTGGGAGGGTCAGGCTACGTGCTGACGCACGGGTCAGTTCCAGCGTACGGGCCAGGAGTAGGCTATGGCTTGGGGGTTAGTTGTAGGGCTTGTGGTGTGTTTCCATTCCGTACTAGGGTTAGGGTTAGGGAACGGCAAGGCTTAGGGCACAGGTGACGTTACGGTAATGTGGGAAGGTCAGGCTACGTGCTGACGCACAAATCAGAGCCCGCGTATGGACCAGGAGTAGGCTATGGCTTGGGGGTAAGGTGTAGGGCTTGTGGTGGGTTTCCGTTCCAGGCTAGGGTTAGGGTTAGGGAACGGCAAGGCTTAGGGCACAGGTGAGGGTACGGCAAAATGGCAGGGTCAGGATACGTGCTGATGAAAGGTTCAGTGCCTGCGTACGGGCCAGGAATAGGCTACGGCGTAGGGAAAGGTATAGGGCTGGTGGTGGGTTTCTGTTCTGGGCTAGGGTTAGGGTTAGGGAACGGCAAGGCTTAGGAGTTACCAGGCTGCCACCTGTAAAGAAGAGGATGCGTCACCCATAACATCTCCTGAAATTTCTCTCCGGGCTGAGGTGAGTAAGGAAAAAAAGGAGTGTGGGCCGGGAAAGGAGGGGTATCTCAGGCAGGAAAATGGAAAGCTTCCAGAAGAGCGCCTGTGGCCAGGACCATCATGGCTGGCCTGCAGGCACCAAGTGGGCCTGTGTGCTGTCGCTGCTGTGGCTCCACTGCCCTTCCTCTAGGCTTTCAAGCCCTTGTACATATTCAGGTGTTTTACCTGGGAAGGGTGGGAACAGTTCAGCAGCAGCTGGCCTGGGGCTCAGCTCACGTTTACTCACAGACGCCTCGGCACGGTCCCGCAGCTTTGCAATGAGGACCCCCCTTGCGTGGGGTGGGGCTGCTGGCTGTATGGGAGATGATTCTCCACATCTGACCAATTTCAGAATTGTTTACCTCTGGAGTAAGTGCCTTGATAGGGTTTTCCTCTGTATAACTGTTGGGTTCAGGTTTTTTTTTTTCTCCATTGTTTCAAGTTAAATTTTATTCCTCTTTTATGTATTTATAGATATAAGCATGGAAATAAGTCATTCATATAAATACATCTGTGTGAATGGAAGAACATTTTTCTGTTTCATTTTTAAAAATTTTGAAATTTAAATTTATTTTCTTATACAGCAGGTTATTATTAGTTATGTATTTTATGCATTTACATGTATACAGGTCAATCCCAATCTCCCAACTCATCCCACCACCACCACCACCCCATGGTTCCCCCTCTTTGTGTCCATACGTTTGTTCTCTACCTGTGTGTCTCTATTTCTGCCCTGCAAACAAGTTCATCTGTACCACTTTTCTAGGTACCAAATATAGGCATTAATATACAATATTTCTTTTTCTGTTTCTGACTTACTCCACTCTGTATGACAGTCTCTAGATCCATCGAGTTCTCTACAAATGACCCAGTTTCATTCCTTTATATGGTTGAGTAATACTCCATTTTATATATGTACCACATCTTTATCCGTTCTTCTGTCTGTGGGAATTTAGGTTGCTTCCATTACCTGGCTATTGTAAATAGTGCTGCAATGAACATTGTGGTGAATGTGTCTCTTTGATTTATGGTTTTCTCTGGGTATATGCTCAGAACTGGGATTGCTGGATCAGATGGTACTCCTTTTTTTAGTTTTTTAAAGGAACCTCCATACTGTTCTCCATAGTGACTGTATCAATTTACATTCCCACCAATACTGGAAGAGGGTTCCTTTTGTCCACACCCTCCCCAGAATTTTTGTTTGTAGATTTTCTGATGATGCCGACTCTAATGGGTGTGACGTCATACCTTATTGTAGTTTTGATTTGCATTTCTCTAACAATTAGTGATGTTGAGCAGCTTTTCATGTGCGTCTTGGCCATCTCTGTGTCTTCTTTGAAGAAACGTCTATTTAGATCTTCTGCCCATTTTTGTATTGGGTTGTTTGTTTTAGTAATATTAAGCTGCATGTGCTGTTTATATATATTGGAGATTAAACCTTTGTCCATTGATTCGTGTGCAACGATTTTCGCCCATTCTGAGGGATGCCTTTTTCCATTCCCGTGTTTTTTAACAAAAAAGGAAAGAAAGGAAAAGAAGCAGAACACTAATGTGCGTAAAATATGCCTTTTGAAACGGTCGTTTTGAAATATGGACGTCCTTTGAATTTTTTGGTCGATATGTGACCCCAGGATTTGTTTTCAGGGCAGGTGTCATTTACAGGCCTGCAATGATTTTGAATATCAACTGACCATTAGCGTTGGGATTAAAGCTGCTGTTGTGTGAAACGGCCACAAGGTGGCAGCAGTTCACCCTTACCAAATCTGGTTACTAGGGCAAGAGAGCCTCAGTGGAAGTGGTGTTCTAGATTGGAGTTTAGAATGGAATGTGCCAGGAGAAAGCCCCTCACGTTTGTCTCACTACTTCTTGTTCGTGTTTTTAATTTAATTTTTTATTTTTTATTACAGCAAGTTTGATTACAATGTTTGGCTTGCTGTAGGTGTGGAAGATGTGGTTCTTTTACATATATACAGATGACTGTTCTTCCTGGGATCCTTTTCCCATGTACGTTATGACAGAATGTTGAGTAGTCCTCTCTTGGTATTCTGTAGGTCTTTGGTGATTATATATGTCACCTGTGTTTGTATATGTCTGTTAACCCCGATATCGTAATGAAACCAATCCTCACACCTTTCCATTGGTGAACCATAAGTTTGTTTAATGAATCTGTGATTGCCCTTCTCCGTGGAAATATCTGCCCTGGTATCCATTTTTAGGTAACACCTATAACTGATATGATATGATATGTGTCTTTCACTTTCTGACTTACTACAAGTCACGTGATTACTTCTAGACTCATCTACAGTGCTGCAAATGGCATTGTGTCCTTTTTTCCCTTGGCTTCTCTTCTGCCTTAGCAAGGTCCATTTTCAACAATGTGATTCCCTGAGGGTTGTGGATTAGCTGACCTGGGCAGCCTTACGCTGCCAGCTGGCCCTCCCCAGGTTTGCCTGGTTGAGTTCAAGAAAAACAGTGCTCCAGGCAGCAATAGCCCCTGAAGCTGTGCCTGACTCCATATTCTCTGCCCCATCAGCAGTCTCGGGGCTGTGCTGGTGGGAGGGAGTAAGGGGCCACAGCTTTTTTGGTGGCCCAGTGTGAGGGGGGCTCTGCTGGACTTTCTGCAGGTGTTGCCAGGCTGCCACCTGTAAAGAAGAGGATGTGTCACCCATACCTTCCGCTGGAATTTCTCTCCGGACAGAGGTGAGGAAGGAAAAAAGCAGTGGGGGCCGGGACAGGAGTGGTATCTCAGGCAGGGTAATGGAAAGCTTCCTGAAGAGCGCCCGGGGCCAGGACCACCCTGGCTGGCCTGCAGGCACCAAGTTGGCCTGCGTGCTGTCGCTGGTGTGGCTCCACGGCCCTTCCTCTAGGCTTTCAAGCCCTTGTACATATTCAGGTGTTTTACCTGGGAAGGGTGGGAACAGTTCATCAGCAACTGGCCTGGGGCTCAGCTCACGTTTACTCACAGATGCCTCGGCACGGTCCCCCAGCTTTGCAATGAGGACGCTCCTTGCGTGGGGGGTGGGTTGCTGGCTGTATGGGAGATGATTCCCAACCTCTGACCAATTTAAGAATTGTTGACCGCTGGAGCAAGTGCCCTGATAGGGTTTTCCTCTGTATAAATCGTGGGTTCAGGGTTTTTTTTTTTTTTTTTGGTTCAAGTTAGATTTTATTCCTCTTTTATGTATTTATAGATATAAGCATGGAAATAATTCATTCTTATAAATACATCTGTGTGAAGGGAAGAACTTTCTTCTGTTTTATTTTTAAATTTTATTTTTTAAGATTTTGAAATTTAATTTTATTTATTTTTTTATACAGCAGGTTATTATTAGTTATGTATTTTATGCATATACATGTATACAGGTCAATCCCCATCTCCCAACTCATCCCACCACCGTCACCCCATAGCTTCCCAAACTTGGTGTCCATACGTTTGTTCTCTACCGCTGTGTCTCTATTTCTTCCATGCAAATCAGTTCATCTGTACCATTTTTTAGGTTCCACATATATGCATTAATATACAATATTTGTTTTCCTCTTTCAGACTTAATTCATTCTCTATGACAGTCACTAGATCCATCGATGTCTCTACAAAGGACCCAGTTTCATTCCCCTTTATGGCCGAGTAATATTCCATTTTATATATGTACCACATCTTTATCCATTCATCTGTCTGTGGGCATTTAGGTTGCTTCCATTACCTGGCTATTGTAAATAGTGCTGCAATGAACATTGTGGTGAATGTGCCTTTTAGATTTACGGTTTTATCTGGGTATATGCCCAGAAGTGGGATTGCTGGATCAGATGGTAATTCTATTTCTAGTTTTTTTAAGGAAACTCCATACTGTTCTCCATAGTGACTGTATCAATTTACATTCCCACCAATAGTGGAAGAGGGCTCCTTTTGTCCACACCCTCCCCAGAATTTGTTGTTTGTAGATTTTCTGATGATGCCGATTCTAACAGGTGTGAGGTGATACCTCATTGTAGTTTTGATTTGCATTTCTCTAATAATTAGTGCTGTTGAGCAGCTTTTCATGTGCGTCTTGGCCATCTCTGTGTCTCCTTTGAAGAAACGTCTCTTTAGATCTTCTGCCCATTTTTGTATTGGGTTGTTTGTTTTTTTTAATATTAAGCTGCATGAGCTGTTTATATATATTGGAGATTAAACCTCTGTCCATTGATTCGTCTGCAACGATTTTCGCCCATTCTGAGGGATGCCTTTTTCCATTCCCGTTTTTTTTAACAAAAAAGGAAAGAAAGGAAAAGAAGCAGAACACTAATGTGCGTAAAATATGCCTTTTGAAACGGTCGTTTTGAAATATGGACATCCTTTGAATTTTTTGGTCGATATGTGACCCCAGGATTTGTTTTCAGGGCAGGTGTCATTTACAGGCCTGAAATGATTTTGAATATCAACTGACCATTAGTGCTGGGATTAAAGCTGCTGTTGTGTGAAACGGCCACAAGGTGGCAGCAGTTCTCCCTTACCAAATCTGGTTACTAGGGCAAGAGAGCCTCAGTGGAAGTGGTGTTCTAGATTGGAATTTAGAATGGAATATGCCAGGAGAAAGCCCCTCACGTTTGTCTCACTACTTCTTGTTCGTGTTTTTAATTTATTTTTTATTTTTTATTACAGCAAGTTTGATTACAATGTTTGCCTTGTTGTAGGTGTGGAAGATGTTGTTCTTTTACACATATACAGATGTCTGTTCTTCCTGGGATCCTTTTCCCCTGTACGTTATGACAGAATGTTGAATAGTCCTCTCTTGGTATTCTGAAGGTCTTTGGTGATTATATATGTCACCTGTGTTTGTATATGTGTGTTAACCCCGATATCGTAATGAAACCAATCCTCACACCTTTCCATTGGTGAACCATAAGTTTGTTTAATGAATCTGTGATTGCCCTTCTCCGTGGAAATATCTGCCCTGGTATCCATTTTTAGGTAACACCTATAAGTGATATGATATGATATGTGTCTTTCACTTTCTGCGTTACTACAAGTCACGTGATTACTTCTAGACTCATCTACGGTGCTGCAAATGGCATTGTGTCCTTTTTTCCCTTGGCTTCTCTTCTGCCTTAGCGAGGTCCATTTTCACCAATGTGATTCCCTGAGGGATGTGGATTAGCTGACCTGGGCAGCCTTACCCTGCCGGCCCGCCCTCCCCAGGTGTGCCTCGTTGAGGTCAATATAAACAGAGCTCCAGGCTGCAATAGCCCCTGAAGCTGTGACTGACTCCATATTCTCTGCCCTGTCAGCAGTCTCGGGGCTGTGCTGGTGGAAGGGAGTGAGGGGCCACAGCTTTGTGGGAGGCCTGGTGTGAGTGGGGCTCTGCTGGCCTTTCTGCAGGAGTTGCCAGGCTGCCGCCTGTAAAGAACAGGATGTGTCACCCATACATTCCGCTGGAATTTCTCTCCGGACAGAGGTGAGGAAGGAAAAAAGCAGTGGGGGCCAGGACAAGAGGGGTATCTCAGGCAGGGCAATGGAAAGCTTCTGGAAGAGATCCCGGGGCCAGGACCTCCCTGGCTGGCCTGCAGGCAGCATGTTGGCCTGTGTGCTGTCGCTGGTGTGGCTCCACGGCCCTTCCTCTAGGCTTTCAAGCCCTTGTACATATTCAGGTGTTTTACCTGGGAATGTTGGGAACAGTTCAGCAGCAGCTGGCCTGGGGCTCAGCTCACGTTTACTCACAGATGCCTCGGCACGGTCCCCCAGCTTTGCAATGAGGACGCTCCTTGCGTGGGGGGTGGGTTGCTGGCTGTATGGGAGATGGTTCCCCACCTCTGACCAATTTCAGAATTGTTTACCGCTGGATCAAGTGCCCAGATAGGATTTTCCTCTGTAAAACTCGTGAGTTCAGGTTTTTATTTTTCTTTTGTGGTTCAAGTTAGATTTTATTCCTCTTTTATGTATTTATAGATATAAGCATGGAAATAATTCATTCCTATAAATACATCTGTGTGACGGGAAGAACTTTTTTCTGTTTTATTTTTAAATTTTATTTTTTTAAATTTTGAAATACAATTTTATTTATGTTTTTATACAGCAGGTTTTTATTAGTTATGTATTTTATGCATATACATTTATACAGGTCAATCCCAATCTCCCAACTCATCCCACCAGCACCACCCCATGGCTTCCAACACTTGGTGTCCATACGTTTGTTCTCTACCTCTGTTTCTCTATTTCTTCCCTGCAAGCCAGTTCATCTGTACGGTTTTTTAGGCTCCACATATATGCATTAATATACAATATTTGTTTTCCTCTTTCTGACTTACTTCATTCTGTATAACAGTCTCTCCATCCATCGATGTCTCTACAAATGACTCAGTTTCATTCCTTTTTATGGCCGATTAATATTCCATTTTATATATGTACCACATCTTTATCCATTCATCTGTCTGTGGGCAATTAGGTTGCTTCCATTACCTGGCTATTGTAAATAGTGCTGCAATTAACATTGTGGTGAATGTGCCTTTTAGATTTACGGTTTTATCTGGGTATATGCCCAGAAGTGGGATTGCTGGATCAGATGGTAATTCTATTTCTAATTTTCTTAAGGAAACTCCATACTGTTCTCCATAGTGACTGTATCAATTTACATTCCCACCAATAGTGGAAGAGGGCTCCTTTTGTCCACACCCTCCCCAGAATTGGTTGTTTGTAGATTTTCTGATGATGCCGATTCTCATAGGTGTGAGGTGATACCTCATTGTAGTTTTGATTTGCATTTCTCTAATAATTAGTGCTGTTGAGCAGCTTTTCATGTGCGTCTTGGCCATCTCTGTGTCTCCTTTGAAGAAACGTCTCTTTAGTTCTTCTGCCCATTTTTGTATTGGGTTGTTTGTTTTTTTAATATTAAGCTGCATGTGCTGTTTATATATATTGGAGATTAAACCTCTGTCCATTGATTCGTCTGCAAGCATTTTCGCCCATTCCGAGGGATTCCTTTTTCCATTCCCGTTTTTTTTAACAAAAAAGGAAAGAAAGGAAAAGAAGCAGAACACTACTGTGCGTAAAATATGCCTTTTGAAATGGTCGTTTTGAAATATGGACGTCCTTTGAATTTTTTGATCGATATGTGACCCCAGGATTTGTTTTCAGGGCAGGTGTGATTTACAGGCCTGCAATGATTTTGAATATCAACTGACCATTAGTGCTGGTATTAAAGCTGCTGTTGTGTGAAACGGCCACAAGGTGGCAGCAGTTCTCCCTTACCAAATCTGGTTACTAGGGCAAGAGAGCCTCAGTGGAAGTGGTGTTCTAGATTGGAATTTAGAATGGAATGTGCCAGGAGAAATCCCCTCACGTTTGTCTCACTACTTCTTGTTCGTGTTTTTAATTTAATTTTTTTATTTTTTATTACAGCAAGTTTGATTACAATGTTTGGCTTGTTGTAGCTGTGGAAGATGTTGTTCTTTTACACATATACAGATGTCTGTTCTTCCTGGGATCCTTTTCCCATGTACGTTATGACAGAATGTTGAGTAGTCCTCTCTTGGTATTCTGAAGGTCTTTGGTGATTATATATGTCACCTGTGTTTGTATATGTGTGTTAACCCCGATATCGTAATGAAACCAATCCTCACACCTTTCCATTGGTGAACCATAAGTTTGTTTAATGAATCTGTGATTGCCCTTCTCCGTGGAAATATCTGCCCTGGTATCCATTTTTAGGTAACACCTATAAGTGATATGATATGATATGTGTCTTTCACTTTCTGAGTTACTACAAGTCACGTGATTACTTCTAGACTCATCTACGGTGCTGCAAATGGCATTGTGTCCTTTTTTCCCTTGGCTTCTCTTCTGCCTTAGCGAGGTCCATTTTCACCAATGTGATTCCCTGAGGGATGTGGATTAGCTGACCTCGGCAGCCTTACCCTGCCGGCCCGCCCTCCCCTGGTGTGCCTCGTCAGGCTATATGCTGACACACCGGTCAGTGCCAGCGTATGGGCCAGGAGTAGGCTATGGCTTGGGGGTAAGCTGTAGTGCTGGTGGTGGGTTTCCGTGACGGGCTAGGGTTAGGGTTAGGGAACCGCAAGGCTTAGGGCACAGGTGATGGTACGGAAACCTGGGAGGTTCAGGCTACGTGCTGACGCATGGCTCAGTGCCAGCGTACGGGCCAGGAATAGCCTACAGCGTAGGGTAGAGTGTATGGCTGGTGGTGGGTTTCCATACGGGGCTAGGGTTAGGATTAGGGAATGGCAAGGCTTAGGGCACAGGTGAGGGTAGAGTAACATGGGAGGGTCAGGCTATGTGCTGAAGCACAGGTCAGTGCCCGCGTATGGGCCAGGAGTAGGCTATGGCGTAGGGTAAGGTGTAGGGCTGGTGGTGGGTTTCCGTTCGGGGCTAGGGTTAGTGTTAGGGAACGGCAAGGCTTAGGGCACAGGTGAGGGTACGGAAACGTGTGAGGGTCAGGGTACGTGTTGACGCACGGGTCAGTGCCAGCGTACCGGCCAGGAGTAGGCTATGGCTTGGGGTAAGCTGTAGGGCTGCTGGTGTGTTTCCTTTCCGGACTAGGGTTAGGGTTAGGGAATGGCAAGGCTTAGGGCACCGGTGAGGGTATGGAAACGTGTGAGGGTCAGGCTACTTGCTGACGCACGGGTCAGTGCCAGCGTACGGGCCAGGAGTAGGCTACGGCGTAGTGTAAAGTGTAGGGCTGGTGGTGGGTTTCCGTTCCTGGCTTGGGTTAGGATGAGGGAACTGCTAGGCTTAGGGAACAGGTGAGGGTACGGAAACGTGGGATGGTCAGGCTACGTCCTGACTCACGGGTCAGTGCCAGTGTATGGGCCAAGAGTAGGCTACGGTGTAGGGTAAGGTGTAGGGCTGGTGGTGGGTTTCCGTTCCGGGCTAGGGTTAGGGTTAGGGAACGTCAAGTCTTATGGCAGAGGTGAGGGTACGGAAACGTGGGAGGGTCAGGCTACATGCTGACACACGTGTCAGTGCCAGCGTACGGGCCAGGAGTCGGCTACGGATTAAGGTAAGTTTTAGGGCTGGTGGTGGGTTTCCGTTCCGTGCTAGGGTTAGGGTTAGGGAACGGCAAGGCTTGGGGCACTGGTGAGGGTACGGAAACGTGGGAGGTTCAGGCTAAGTGCTGATGCACGTGTCAGTGCCAGCGTACCGGCCAGGAGTAGGCTACGCCTTGGGGGTTAGTTGTAGTGCTGGTGGTGGGTTTCCGTTCCGGGATATGGTTAGTGTTAGGGAACGGCAAGTCTTAGGGCACTGGTGAGGGTACCGAAACGTGGGAGGGTCAGGCTACGTGCTGACGCACGGGTCAGTGCCAGCGTACGGGCCAGGAGTAGGCTCTGATTTGGGAAGTTTAGGTGTAGGCCTGGTGGTGGGTTTCCGTTCTGTACTAGGTTTAGTGTTAGCGAACGGCAAGGCTTAGGGCACAGGTGAGGGTACGGAAATGTGGGAAGGTCACGCTGCGTTCTGACGCACAGGTCAGTGCCAGTAACGGGCGAGGTGTAGGCTACGGCGTACAGTAAGGTGTATAGCTGGTCGTGGGTTTCCGTTCCGGGCTAGGGTTAGGGTTAAGGAACAGGAAGGCTTAGGGCACAGGTGAGGGTACAGAAACGTGGAAGGGTCAGGCTACGTGCTGACGCATGGGTCAGTGCCAGCGTAGGGGCCAGGAGTAGGCTATGGCTTGGGGGTTAGTTGTAGGGCTGGTGGTGGGTTTTCATTCCGTACTAGGTTTAGGGTTAGGGAACGGCAAAACTTAGGGCACAGGTGAGGGTACGGAAATGTGGGAATGTCAGGCTACGTGCTGACGCACAGGTCAGTGCCAGCGTACGGGCCAGGAGTATGCTACGGCGTAGGGTAAGGTGTAGGGCTGGTGGTAGTTTTCCGTCGCGGGCTAGGGTTAGGGTGAGGGAACTGAAAGGCTTAGGGCCCAGGTGATGGTACGGAAACGTGGGATGGTGAGGCTACGTGCTGACTCATGGGTCAGTGCCAGCGTACGGATCAGGAGTAGGCTACGGCTTGGGGGTAAGATGTAGGGCTGGTGGTGGGTTTCTGTTCCGGGCTAGGTTTAGGCTTAGGGAACGGCAAGGCTTAGGGCCCAGGTTAGGGTACGGAAACGTGGGAGGTTCAGGCTACATGCTGACGCACGGGTCAGTGCCAGCGTACGGGCCAGGTGTAGGCTACGGCTTGTGGGTAAGTTGAAGGGCTGGTGGTGGGTTTCCGTTCAGGGCTAGGGTTAGGGTTAGGGAACGGCAAGGCTTAGGGCAAGGTGAGGGTACGGAATCGTGGGAGGGTCAGGCTACTTGCTGACGCACGGGTGAGTGCCAGCGTATGGGCCAGGAGTAGGCTATGGCTTGGGGGTTAGGTGTAGGGCTGGTGGTGGGTTTCCGTTGCGTACTAGGTTTAGGGTTAGGGAACGGCAAGGTTTAGGGCACAGGTGAGGGTACGGAAACGTGGGAGGGTCAGGCTACGTGCTGACTCACGGGTCAGTGCCAGCGTACGGGCCAGGAGTAGGCTACGGCGTAGGGTATGGTGTAGGGCTGGTGGTGGTTTTCCATTCCGGGCTAGGGTTAGGGTTAGGGAATGGCAAGTTTAGGGCACAGGTGAGGGTACGGAAACGTGGGAGGGTCAGGCTACGTGCTGAAGCACAGGTCAGTGCCCGCGTACGGGCCAGGTGTAGTCTACGGCATAGAGTAAGGTGTAGGGCTAGTGGTGGGTTTCTGTTCCGGGCTAGGGTTAGGGATAGGGAACGGAAAGGCTTAGGGCACTTGTGAGGGTACGGAAACGAGGGAGGGTCAGGCTACGTGCTGACGCACGGTTCAGTGCCAGCGTACGGGCCAGGATTAGGCTACGGCTTGGGGTTTAGGTGTAGGGCTGGTGGTGGGTTTAGGTTCCGGGCTAGGGTTAGGGTTAAGGAATGGCAAGGCTTAGGGCACAGGTGAGGGTACGGAAACGTGGGAGGGTCAGGCTACGTGCTGATGCACGGGTCAGTGCCAGCGAACCGGCCAAGAGTAGGCTACGGCTAGGGGGTTAGGTGTAGGGCTGGTAGTTGGTTTCCGTTCCAGGCTAGGGTTAGGGTTCGGAAACGGCAATGCTTAGGGCACAGGTGAGGGTACGGAAACGTGGGACGGTCAGGCTACAGGCTGACGCACGGGTCAGTGCCAGCGTACATGCCAGGAGTAGGCTATGGCTTGTGGGTAAGCTGTAGGGATGGTGGTGGGTTTCCGTTCCGGGCTAGGGTTAGGGTTAGGGAACGGCAAGTCTTAGGTCACAGGGGAGGGTACGGAAACTTGTGAGGGTCAGGCTACGTGCTGACGCACGGGTCAGTGCCTGCGTACGGGCCAGGAGTGCGCTGCAAGGTAGGGTAAGGTGTAGGGATGGTGGTGGGTTTCCGTTCCTGGCTAGGGTTAGGTTGAGGGAACGGCAAGGCTTAGGGCACAGGTGATGGTACGGAAACGTGTGACGGTCAGGCTACGTGCTGACTCATGGGTCAGTGCCAGGGTACGGGCCAGGAGTAGGCTATGGCGTAGGGTAAGGTGTAGGGCTGGTGGTGGGTTTCCGTTCCGGGCTAGGGTTAGGGTTAGGGAACGGCAAGTCTTAGGGCAGTGGTGAGGGTATGGAAACGTGGGAGGGTCAGGCTACGTGCTGAGGCACGGGTCAGTGCCAGCGTATGGGCCAGGAGTAGGCTACGGCATAAGGTAAAGTGTAGGGCTGGTGGTGCTTTTCCGTTCCGGGCTAGGGTTAGGGTTAGGGAACGGCAAGGCTTAGGGCACAGTTGAGGGTATGGAAACGTGGGAGGGTCAGGCTACTTGCTGACCCACGGGTCAGTGCCAGCGTACGGGCCAGGAGTAGGCTACGGCTTGGGTGTAAGTTGTGGGGCTGGTGGTGGGTTTCCGTTCCGGGCTAGATTTAGTGTTAGGGAACGGCAAGGCTTAGGTCACAGGTGAGGGTACGGAAACGTGGGAGTGTCAGGCTACGTGCTGACTCATGGGTCAGTGCCAGCGTACGGGCAAGGAGTAGGCTACGGCGTAGGGTATGGTGTAGTGCTGGTGGTGGTTTTCCATTCCGGGCTAGGGTTAGGGTTAGGGAATGGCAAGGCTTAGGGCACAGGTGAGGGTATGGAAACGTGGGAGGGTCAGGCTACGTGCTGATGCAAGTGTCAGTGCCAGCGTACGGACCAGGAGTAGGCTTCGGCTTGTGGGTAAGTTGTAGGGCTAGTGGTGGGTTTCCGTTCCGGGCTAGGTTTAGGCTTAGGGAACGGCAAGGCTTAGGGCACAGGTGAGGGTACGGAAACGTGGGAGGGTCAGGCTACGTGCTGACGCACGGGTCAGTGCCAGCGTACGGGCCCGGAAGAGGCTACGGCTTGGGGGTAACGTGTAGGGCTGATGGTGGGTTTCCGTTCGGGGCTAGGGTTACGGTTAGGGAACGGCAAGACTTAGGGCCCACGTGAGGGTACGGAAACGTGGGAGGGTCAGGCTACGTGCTGACTCACGTGTCAGTGCCAGCATACGGGCCTGGATTAGGCTACAGCTTGCGGTTAAGGTGTAGGTCTGTTGGTGCGTTTAGGTTCCGGGCTAGGGTTAGGGTTAGTGAACGGCAAGGCTTAGGGCACAGGTGAGGGTACAGAAACGTGGGAGGCTCAGGCTAAGTGCTGATGAAAGTGTCAGTGCCTGCGTACGAGCCAGGAATAGGCTACGGCGTAGGGAAATGTGTAGGGCTGGTGGTGGGTTTCCGTTCCGGGCTAGGGTTAGGGTTAGGGAACGGCAAGTCTTAGGGCACAGGTGAGGGTCCGCAAAAGTGGGAGGGCCAGGCTACGTGCTGAAGCACAGGTCAGTGCCCGCGTATGGGCCAGGTGTAGGCTACGGCATAGGGTAATGTGTAGGGCTGGTGGTGGGTTTCCCTTCTGGGCTAAGGTTATTGTTAGGGAATGGCAAGTCTCAGGGCCCAGGTGAGGGTACGGAAACGTGGGAGGGTCAAACTACATGCTGACGCACGGGTCAGTGCGAGCGTACGGGCGAGGAGTAGGCTACCCAGTAGGGAAAGGTTTAGGGATGGTGGTGGTTTTCCGTTCCGGATTAGGGTTAGGGTTACGGAACGGCAAGGCTTAGGGCACAGGTGAGGGTACGGAAACGTGGGAGGGTCAGGCTACGTGCTGACGCACGGGTCAGTGCCAGCGTACGGGCCAGGAGTAGGCTATGGCGTAGTGTAAGGTGTAGGGCAGGTGGTGGGTTTTCGTTCCGCACTACGATTACTTTTAGAGAACGGCAAGGCTTAGGGCACAGGTGAGGGTACGGAAACGTGGGAGGGACAGGATACGTGCTGATGCACGGGTCAGTGCCCGCGTACGGGCCATGGGTAGGCTACAGCATAGGGTAATGTGTAGGGCTAGTGGTGGGTTTCCGTTCCGGGCTAGGGTTAGGGTTAGGGAACGGCAAGGCTTAGGGCACAGGTGAGGGTACGGAAACGTGGGAGGGTCACGCTATGTGCTGACGCACGGGTCAGTGCCAGCATATGGGCCATGAGTACGCTACTGCTTGTGGGTAAGGTGTAGGGCTGGTGGTGTGTTTCCGTTCTGGGCTAGGGTTAGGGTTACGGAACGGCAAGTCTTAGGGCACGGGTGAGGGTACAGAAACTTGGGAGGGTCAGGCTACTTGCTGATGCTAGGGTTATTGCCACCGAACGGGCCAGGAGTAGGCTACGGCTTGGGGGTAAGGTGTAGGGCTGGTGGTGGGTTTCCATTCCTGGCTAGGTTTAGGGTGAGGGAACGGCAAGCCTTAGGGCACAGGTGAGGGTACGGTAACATTGGAGGGTTAGGCTACGTGGTGAAGCACAGTTGATTACCCACGTATGGGCCAGGTGTAGGCTACGGCATAGGGTAAGGTGTAGGGCTGGTGGTGGGTTTTCATTCCGGGCTAGGGTTAGGGTTAGGGAACTGCAAGGCTTAGGGCACTGGTGATGGTACGGAAACGTGGGAGGGTCAGGCTACGTGCTGACGCACGGGTCAGTGCCACCGTACGGGCCAGGAGTAGGCTACGTCTTGGGGGTAAGGTGTAGGTCTGGTGGTGGGTTTCCGTTCTGGGCTAGGGTTAGGTTAAGGGAACGGCAAGGCTTAGGGCACAGGTGAGGGTACGGAAACGTGGGAGGGTCAGGCTACGTGCTAACGCACGGGTCAGTGCCGGCGTACGGGCCAGGAATAGGCTACGGCATACGTTAAGGTGTAGGGCTGGTGGTGGGATTCAGTTCCGGGCTTGGGTTAGAGTTAGGGAAGGCCAAGGCTTAGGGCTTAGCAGAGGGTATGGAAAAGTGGGAGGGTCAGGCTACGTGCTGTCGCACGGGTCAGTGCCAGCGTACCGGCCAGGCGTAGGCTACGGCTTTGTGGTTAGGTGTAGGGCTGGTGGTGGGTTTCCGTTCCGGGCTAGGGTTAGGGTTAGGGAACGGCAAGGCTTAGGGCACAGGTGAGGGTACGGAAACGTGGGAGGGTCAGGCTACGTGCTGACGCACGGGTCAGTGCCAGCGTACGGGCCAGGAATCGGCTACGGCATACGTTAAGGTGTAGGGCTGGTGGTGGGTTTCCGTTCCAGGCTAGGGTTAGTGTTAGGGAACAGCAAGGCTTAGGGCACAGGTGAGGGTACGGAAACGTGGGAGGGGCAGGCTACATGCTGACGCACGGGTCAGTGCCATCGTACGGGCCAGCATTAGGCTATGGCTTGGGGGTTAGGTGTAGGACTTGTGGTGTGTTTCCGTTCCGTACTAGGGTTAGGGTTAGGGAACGGCAAGGCTTAGGGCACAGGTGAGGGTACGGTAATGTGGGAAGTTCAGGCTACGTGCTGACGCAAAGGTCAGTGCCAGCGTATGGACCAGGAGTAGGCTACGGCTTGGGGGTAAGGTTTAGGGCTGGTGTTGGGTTTCCGTTCCGGGCTAGGGTTATGGTTAGGGAACGGCAAGGCTTAGGGCACAGGTGAGGGTAAGGGAACGTCGGAGGGTCAGGCTACGTGCTGACACACGGGTCAGTGCCAGAGTTCGGGCCAGGAGTAGGCTACGGCGTAGGGTAAGGTGTAGGGCTGGTGGTGGGTTTCCGTTCCGGGATATGATTAGTGTTAGGGAACGGCAATGCTTAGGGCCCAGGTGATGGTACGGAAACGTGGGAGTGTTAAACTACATGCTGACGCACGGGTCAGTGCGAGCGTACGGGCGAGGCGTAGGCTACCCAGTAGGGAAATGTTTAGAGCTGGTGGTGGGTTTCCGTTCCGGGCTAGGGTTAGGGTTATGGAACGGCAAGGCTTAGGGCACAGGTGAGGGTAAGGAAACGTGGGAGGGTCAGGCTACGTGCTGACGCACGTGTCAGTGCTAGCGTATGGCCCAGGAGTAGGCTACGGCGTAGGTTAAGGTGTAGGGCTGGTGGTGGGTTTCCGTTCCAGGCTACGGTTAGGGTTAGGGAACGGCAAATCTTAGGACACAGGTGAGGGTACGGAAACGTGGGAGGGTCAGGCTACGTGCTGACGCACGGGTCAGTGCCAGCGTACCGGCCAGGAGTAGGCTACGGCTTGGGGGATAGTTGTAGGGCTGGTGGTGGGTTTCCGTTCCGGGCTAGGGTTAGGGTTAGGGAACAGCAAGGCTTAGGGCACAGGTGAGGGTACGGAAACTTGGGAGGGTCAGGCTACGTGCTGACGCACGGGTCAGTGCCAGCGTACGGGCCAGGAATAGGCTACGGCATACGTTAAGGTGTAGGGCTGGTGGTGGGATTCAGTTCCGGGCTTGGGTTAGAGTTAGGGAAGGCCAAGGCTTAGGGCTTAGCAGAGGGTATGGAAAAGTGGGAGGGTCAGGCTACATGCTGACGCACGGGTCAGTGCCAGCGTACCGGCCAGGAGTAGGCTACGGCTTTGTGGTTAGGTGTAGGGCTGGTGGTGGGTTTCCGTTCCAGGCTAGTGTTAGTGTTAGGGAACAGCAAGGCTTAGGGCACAGGTGAGGGTACGGAAACTTGGGAGGGGCAGGCTACATGCTGACGCACGGGTCAGTGCCAGCGTACGGGCCAGCATTAGGCTATGGCTTGGGGGTTAGGTGTAGGACTTGTGGTGTGTTTCCGTTCCATATTAGGGTTAGGGTTAGGGAACGGCAAGGCTTAGGGCACAGGTGAGGGTACGGTAATGTGGGAAGTTCAGGCTACGTGCTGACGCACAGGTCAGTGCCAGCGTATGGACCAGGACTAGGCTACGGCTTGGGGGTAAGTTTTAGGGCTGGTGTTGGGTTTCCGTTCCGGGCTAGGGTTATGGTTAGGGAACGGCAAGGCTTAGGGCACAGGTGAGGGTAAGGGAACGTCGGAGGGTCAGGCTACGTGCTGACGCACGGTTCAGTGCCAGAGTTCGGACCAGGAGTAGGCTACGGCGTAGGGTAAGGTGTAGGGCTGGTGGTGGGTTTCCATTCCGGGATAGGTTTAGTGTTAGGGAACGGCAATGCTTAGGGCCCAGGTGATGGTACGGAAACGTGGGAGTGTTAAAATACATGCTGACGCACGGGTCAGTGCGAGCGTACGGGCGAGGCGTAGGCTACCCAGTAGGGAAAGGTTTAGAGCTGGTGGTGGGTTTCCGTTCCGGGCTAGGGTTAGGGTTAGGGAACGGCAAGGCTTAGGGCACAGGTGAGGGTAAGGAAACGTGGGAGGGTCAGGCTACGTGCTGACGCACGTGTCAGTGCTAGCGTATGGGCCAGGAGTAGGCTACGGCGTAGGTTAAGGTGTAGGGCTGGTGGTGGGTTTCCGTTCCAGGCTACGGTTAGGGTTAGGGAACGGCAAATCTTACGACACAGGTGAGGGTACGGAAACGTGGGAGGGTCAGGCTACGTGCTGACGCACGGGTCAGTGCCAGCGTACCGGCCAGGAGTAGGCTACGGCTTGGGGGATAGTTGTAGGGCTGGTGGTGGGTTTCCGTTCCGGGATAGGGTTAGGGTTAGGGAACGGCAAGGCTTAGGGCACAGGTGAGGGTACGGAAATGTGAGAAGGTAAGGCTACGTGCTGACGCACGTGTCAGTGCCAGCGTACGGGCCAGGAGTAGGCTACGGTGTAGGGTAAGGTGTAGGGCTGGTGGTGGGTTTCCGTTCCGGGCTAGGTTTAGGGTTAGGGAACGGCAAGAGTTAGGGCACAGGTGAGTGTACGCAAACGTGGTAGGGTCAGGCTATGTGCTGACGCACGGATCAGTGTCAGCGTACGTGCCAGGAGTAGGCTACCGCGTAGGGTAAGGTGTCGGGCTGGTGGTGGTTTTCTGTTCCGGGCTACGGTTAGTGTTAGGGAACAGCAAGGCTTAGGGCACAGGTGAGGGTACGGAAACATGGGAGGGTCAGGCTACGTGCTGACGCACGGGTCAGTGCCAGCGTACCGGACAGGAGTAGGCTACGGCTTGGGAGTTAGGTATAGGGCTGGTGGTGGGTTTCCTTTCCAGGCTAGGGTTAGTGTTAGGGAACAGCAAGGCTTAGGGCACAGGGGAGGGTAAGGAAACGTGGGAGGGTCAGGCTACGTGCTGACGCACGGGTCAGTGCCAGCGTACGGGCCAGGAGTAGGCTATGGCTTGGGGCTTAGGTGTAGGGCTTGTGGTGTGTTTCTCTTCCGTACTAGTGCTTGGGTTAAGGAACGGCAAGGCTTAGGGCACAGGTGAAGGTACGGGAACGTGGGAGGGTCAGGCTACGTACTGATGCATGGGTCAGTGCCAGCCTACGGGCCAGGAGTAGGCTACGGCGTAGGGTAAGGTGGAGGGCTGGTGGTGGGTTGGCATTGTGGTCCACGGTTAGGGTTAGGGAACGGCAAGGCTTAGGGCACAGGTGAGGGTACGGAAACGTGGGAGGGTCAGGCTACATGCTGACGCACTGGTCAGTGCCATCGTATGGGCAAGGAGTAGGCTACGGTGTAGGGTAAGGTGTAGGGCTGGTGGTAGGTTTCCGTTCCGGGCTAGGTTTAGGGTTACGAAACGGCAAGTCTTAGGGCACGGGTTAGGGTACGGAAACGTGGGAGGGTCAGGCTACTTGCTGATGCTCAGGTTAGTGCCACCGAACAGGCCAGGAGTAGGCTACGGCTTGGGGGTAAGGTGCAGGACTGGTGGTGGGTTTCCGTTCCGGGCTAGGGTTAGGGTTAGGGAACGGCAAGGCTTAGGGCACAGGTTAGGGTACAGAAACGTGGGAGAGTCAGGCTACGTGCTGACGCACGTGTCAGTGCCAGCGTAGCGGCCAGGAGTAGGCTACGGCTTGGGGGTTAGGTGTAGGGCTGGTGGTGGGTTTCCGTTCAGGGCTAGGGTTAGGGTTAGGGAATGGCAAGGCTTAGTGCACAGGTGAGGGTACGGAAACGTGGGAGGGTCAGGATACGTGCTGACGCACGGGTCAGTGCCAGCGTACGGGCCATGAGTAGGCTATGGCATGGAGTTTAGGTGTAGGGCTGGTGGTGTGTTTCCGTTCGGTACTAGGGTTAGGGTTAGGGAACGGCAAGGCTTAGGGCACAGTTGAGGGTACGGAAATGTGTGAAGTTCAGGCTACGTGCTGATGCACGGGTCAGTGCCAACGTACGGGACAGGAGTAGGCTACGGCGTAGGGTAAGGTGTAGGGCTGGTGCAGGGTTTCCTTTCCGGGCTAGGGTTAGGTTTAGGGAACGGCAAGACTTAGGGCACAGGTGAGGGTACGGAAACGTGGTAGGGTAAGGCTACGTGCTGACGCAAGGGTCAGTGGCAGCGTGCGGGCCAGGAGTAGGCTACGGCGTAGGGTAAGGTGTACGGCTGGTGGTGGGTTTCCGTTCCGGGCTAGGGTTAGGGTTAGGGAACGGCAAGGCATAGGGCACAGGTGAGGGTACAGAAATGTGGGAGGGTCAGGCTACATGCTGACGCACGGCTCAGTGCCAGCGTACGGGCCAGGAGTAGGCTACGGCTTGTGGGTAAGCTGTAGGGCTGGTGGTGTGTTTCCTTTTGGGAATAGGGTTAGGGTTAGGGAACGGCAAGGCTTAGGGCACAGGTGAGGGTACGGAAACGTGTGAGGGCCAGGCTACGTGCTGACGCGTGGGTTAGTGCCAGCATACGGGCCAGGAGTAGGCTACGGCGTAGGGTAAGGTGTAGGGCTGGTGGTGGGTTTCCGTTCCTGGCTAGGGTTAGGGTGAGGGAACGGTAAGGCTTAGGGCACAGGTGAGGGTACGGAAACGTGGGAGTGTCAGGCTACGTGATGACGCACAGGTCAGTGCCAACGTACAGGCCAGGAGTAGGCTACGGCGTAGGGTAATGTCTAGGGATGGTGGTGGGTTTCCGTTCCGGGCTAGGGTTAGGGTTATGGAACGTCAAGTCTTAGGGCACAGGTGAGGGTACGGAAACGTGGGAGGGTCAGGCTACGTACTGATGCATGGGTCAGTGCCAGCGTACGGGCCAGGAGTAGGCTACGGTGTAGGGTAACGTGTAGGGCTGTTGGTGGGTTTTCATTGCGGGGTACGGTTAGGGTTAGGGAACGGCAAGGCTTAGGGCATAGGTGAGGGAACGGAAACGTGGCAGGGTCAGGCTACGTGCTGACGCACGAGTCAGTGCCAGCGTACGGGCAAGGAGTAGGCTACGGGGTAGGGTAAGGTCTAGGGCTGGTGGTGGGTTTCCGTTCCAGGCTAGGGTTAGTGTTAGGGAACGGCAAGGCTTAGGGCTCAGGTGAGGGTACAGAAAAGTTGGAGGTTCAGGCTACGTGCTAATGCACGTGTCAATGCTAGCGTACGGGCCAGGAGTAGGCTACGTCGTAGAGAACGGTGTATGGCTGGTGGTGGGTTTCCTTTCTGGTCTAGGGTTAGGGATAGGGAACGGAAAGGCTTAGGGCACAGGTGAGGTTACGGAAACGTGGGAGGGTCAGGCTACGTGCTGACGCATGGGTCAGTGCCAGCGTACAGGCCAGGATTAGGCTATGGCTTGGGTGTAAGTTGTAGGGTTGGTGGTGGGTTTCCGTTCCGGGCTATGGTTAGGGTTAGTGAAAGGCAAGGCTTAGGGCACAGGTGAGGATACGGAAACGTGGGAGGGTCACGCTACGTGCTGACGCACGTGTCAGTGCCACAATACGGGCCAGGAGTAGGCTACGGCTTGGGGGTAAGTTGTAGGGCTGGTGGTGCGTTTCCGTTGGGGGCTAGGGTTAGGGTTAGGGAACGGCAAGGCTTAGGGCATAGGTGAGGGTACGGAAACGTGGGAGGGTTAGACAACGTGCTGACGCACGGGTCAGTGCCAGCGTACGGGCCAGGAGTAGGCTGCAGCGTAGGGTAAAGTGTAGGTCTGGTGGTGGGTTTCCGTTCCGGGCTAGGGTTAGGGTTACGGAACGGCAAGGCTTAGTCCTCAGGTGAGGGTACGGAAAAGTGGGAGTGTCTCGCTACGTGCTGACGCACGGGTCAGTGCCAGCGTACAGGTCAGGAGTAGGCTACGGCGTAGGGTAAGGTGTAGGGCTGGTGGTGGGTTTCCGTTACGGGCTAGGGTTAGGGTTAGGGAACGGCAAGGCTTAGGGCACAGGTGAGGGTACAGAAATGTGCGAGGGTCAGGTTACGTGCTGACACACGGGTCAGGGCCAGCGTACCGGCCAGGAGTAGGCTACGTCTTCGGGGTTAGGTGTAGGGCTGGTGGTGGGTTTCCGTTCCGGGCTGGGGTTAGGGTTAGGGAACGGCAAGTCTTAGGGCACAGGTGATGGTACGGAAACGTGGGAGCGTCAGGCTACGTGCTGACGGATGTGCCACTGCCAGCGTACAGGCCAGGAGTAGGCTATGTCGTAGGGTAAGGTCTAGGGCTGGTGGTGGTTTTCCGTTCCAGGCTAGGGTTAGGGTTAGGGAAGGGCAAGGCTTTGGGCACAGGTGAGGGTACGGAAACGTGGCAGGGTCAGGCTACGTGCTGACGCACGGGTCAGTGGCAGCGTACCGGCCAGGAGTAGTCCACAGGTTGGTGGTTAGGTGTAGGGCTGGTGGTGGGTCTCCGTTCAGGGCTAGGGTTAGTGTTAGGGAACAGCAAGGCTTAGGGCACAGGTGAGGGTACGGAAACTTGGGAGGGTCAGGCTACGTGCTGACGCACGGGTCAGTTCCAGCGTACGGGCCAGGAGTAGGCTATGGCTTGGGGGTTAGTTGTAGGGCTTGTGGTGTGTTTCCATTCCGTACTAGGGTTAGGGTTAGGGAACGGCAAGGCTTAGGGCACAGGTGACGTTACGGTAATGTGGGAAGGTCAGGCTACGTGCTGACGCACAAATCAGAGCCCGCGTATGGACCAGGAGTAGGCTATGGCTTGGGGGTAAGGTGTAGGGCTTGTGGTGGGTTTCCGTTCCAGGCTAGGGTTAGGGTTAGGGAACGGCAAGGCTTAGGGCACAGGTGAGGGTACGGCAAAATGGCAGGGTCAGGATACGTGCTGATGAAAGGTTCAGTGCCTGCGTACGGGCCAGCAATAGGCTACGGCGTAGGGAAAGGTATAGGGCTGGTGGTGGGTTTCCGTTCCGGGCTAGGGTTAGGGTTAGGGAACGGCAAGGCTTAGGAGTTACCAGGCTGCCACCTGTAAGGAAGAGGATGCGTCACCCATAACATCTCCTGAAATTTCTCTCCGGGCTGAGGTGAGTAAGGAAAAAAAGGAGTGTGGGCCGGGACAGGAGGGGTATCTCAGGCAGGAAAATGGAAAGCTTCCAGAAGAGCGCCTGTGGCCAGGACCATCATGGCTGGCCTGCAGGCACCAAGTGGGCCTGTGTGCTGTCGCTGCTGTGGCTCCAATGCCCTTCCTCTAGGCTTTCAAGCCCTTGTACATATTCAGGTGTTTTACCTGGGAAGGGTGGGAACAGTTCAGCAGCAGCTGGCCTGGGGCTCAGCTCACGTTTACTCACAGACGCCTCGGCACGGTCCCGCAGCTTTGCAATGAGGACCCTCCTTGCGTGGGGTGGGGCTGCTGGCTGTATGGGAGATGATTCTCCACATCTGACCAATTTCAGAATTGTTTACCTCTGGAGTAAGTGCCTTGATAGGGTTTTCCTCTGTATAACTGTTGGGTTCAGGTTTTTTTTTTTCTCCATTGTTTCAAGTTAAATTTTATTCCTCTTTTATGTATTTATAGATATAAGCATGGAAATAAGTCATTCATATAAATACATCTGTGTGAATGGAAGAACATTTTTCTGTTTCATTTTTAAAAATTTTGAAATTTAAATTTATTTTCTTATACAGCAGGTTATTATTAGTTATGTATTTTATGCATTTACATGTATACAGGTCAATCCCAATCTCCCAACTCATCCCACCACCACCACCACCCCATGGCTTCCCCCTCTTTGTGTCCATACGTTTGTTCTCTACCTGTGTGTCTCTATTTCTGCCCTGCAAACAAGTTCATCTGTACCACTTTTCTACGTACCAAATATAGGCATTAATATACAATATTTGTTTTTCTGTTTCTGACTTACTCCACTCTGTATGACAGTCTCTAGATCCATCGAGTTCTCTACAAATGACCCAGTTTCATTCCTTTATATGGTTGAGTAATACTCCATTTTATATATGTACCACATCTTTATCCGTTCTTCTGTCTGTGGGCATTTAGGTTGCTTCCATTACCTGGCTATTGTAAATAGTGCTGCAATGAACATTGTGGTGAATGTGTCTCTTTGATTTATGGTTTTCTCTGGGTATATGCTCAGAACTGGGATTGCTGGATCAGATGGTACTCCTCTTTTTAGTTTTTTAAAGGAACCTCCATAATGTTCTCCATAGTGACTGTATCAATTTACATTCCCACCAATAGTGGAAGAGGGTTCCTTTTGTCCACACCCTCCCCAGAATTTTTGTTTGTAGATTTTCTGATGATGCCGACACTAATGGGTGTGACGTCATACCTTATTGTAGTTTTGATTTGCATTTCTCTAACAATTAGTGATGTTGAGCAGCTTTTCATGTGCGTCTTGGCCATCTCTGTGTCTTCTTTGAAGAAACGTCTATTTAGATCTTCTGCCCATTTTTGTATTGGGTTGTTTGTTTTAGTAATATTAAGCTGCATGTGCTGTTTATATATATTGGAGATTAAACCTTTGTCCATTGATTCGTGTGCAACGATTTTCGCCCATTCTGAGGGATGCCTTTTTCCATTCCCGTGTTTTTTAACAAAAAAGGAAAGAAAGGAAAAGAAGCAGAACACTAATGTGCGTAAAATATGCCTTTTGAAACGGTCGTTTTGAAATATGGACGTCCTTTGAATTTTTTGGTCGATATGTGACCCCAGGATTTGTTTTCAGGGCAGGTGTCATTTACAGGCCTGCAATGATTTTGAATGTCATCTGACCATTAGCGTTGGGATTAAAGCTGCTGTTGTGTGAAACGGCCACAAGGTGGCAGCAGTTCACCCTTACCAAATCTGGTTACTAGGGCAAGAGAGCCTCAGTGGAAGTGGTGTTCTAGATTGGAGTTTAGAATGGAATGTGCCAGGAGAAAGCCCCTCACGTTTGTCTCACTACTTCTTGTTCGTGTTTTTAATTTAATTTTTTATTTTTTATTACAGCAAGTTTGATTACAATGTTTGGCTTGCTGTAGGTGTGGAAGATGTGGTTCTTTTACATATATACAGATGACTGTTCTTCCTGGGATCCTTTTCCCATGTACGTTATGACAGAATGTTGAGTAGTCCTCTCTTGGTATTCTGTAGGTCTTTGGTGATTATATATGTCACCTGTGTTTGTATATGTCTGTTAACCCCGATATCGTAATGAAACCAATCCTCACACCTTTCCATTGGTGAACCATAAGTTTGTTTAATGAATCTGTGATTGCCCTTCTCCGTGGAAATATCTGCCCTGGTATCCATTTTTAGGTAACACCTATAACTGATATGATATGATATGTGTCTTTCACTTTCTGACTTACTACAAGTCACGTGATTACTTCTAGACTCATCTACGGTGCTGCAAATGGCATTGTGTCCTTTTTTCCCTTGGCTTCTCTTCTGCCTTAGCAAGGTCCATTTTCAACAATGTGATTCCCTGAGGGTTGTGGATTAGCTGACCTGGGCAGCCTTACGCTGCCAGCTGAACCTCCCCAGGTTTGCCTGGTTGAGTTCAAGAAAAACAGTGCTCCAGGCAGCAATAGCCCCTGAAGCTGTGCCTGACTCCATATTCTCTGCCCCATCAGCAGTCTCGGGGCTGTGCTGGTGGGAGGGAGTAAGGGGCCACAGCTTTTTTGGTGGCCCAGTGTGAGGGGGGCTCTGCTGGACTTTCTGCAGGTGTTGCCAGGCTGCCACCTGTAAAGAAGAGGATGTGTCACCCATACCTTCCGCTGGAATTTCTCTCCGGACAGAGGTGAGGAAGGAAAAAAGCAGTGGGGGCCGGGACAGGAGTGGTATCTCAGGCAGGGTAATGGAAAGCTTCATGAAGAGCGCCCGGGGCCAGGACCACCCTGGCTGGCCTGCAGGCACCAAGTTGGCCTGCGTGCTGTCGCTGGTGTGGCTCCACGGCCCTTCCTCTAGGCTTTCAAGCCCTTGTACATATTCAGGTGTTTTACCTGGGAAGGGTGGGAACAGTTCAGCAGCAACTGGCCTGGGGCTCAGCTCACGTTTACTCACAGATGCCTCGGCACGGTCCCCCAGCTTTGCAATGAGGACGCTCCTTGCGTGGGGGGTGGGTTGCTGGCTGTATGGGAGATGATTCCCAACCTCTGAACAATTTAAGAATTGTTGACCGCTGGAGCAAGTGCCCTGATAGGGTTTTCCTCTGTATAAATCGTGGGTTCAGGGTTTTTTTTTTTTTTTATTGGTTCAAGTTAGATTTTATTCCTCTTTTATGTATTTATAGATATAAGCATGGAAATAATTCATTCTTATAAATACATTTGTGTGAAGGGAAGAACTTTCTTCTGTTTTATTTTTAAATTTTATTTTTTTAAATTTTGAAATACAATTTTATTTATTTTTTTATACAGCAGGTTATTATTAGTTATGTATTTTATGCATATACATTTATACAGGTCAATCCCAATCTCCCAACTCATCCCACCAGCACCACCCCATGGCTTCCCACACTTGGTGTCTATACGTTTGTTCTCTACCTCTGTTTCTCTATTTCTTCCCTGCAAGCCAGTTCATCTGTACGGTTTTTTAGGCTCCACATATATGCATTAATATACAATATTTGTTTTCCTCTTTCTGACTTACTTCATTCTGTATAACAGTCTCTCCATCCATCGATGTCTCTACAAATGACTCAGTTTCATTCCTTTTTATGGCCGATTAATATTCCATTTTATATATGTACCACATCTTTATCCATTCATCTGTCTGTGGGCAATTAGGTTGCTTCCATTACCTGGCTATTGTAAATAGTGCTGCAATTAATATTGTGGTGAATGTGCCTTTTAGATTTACGGTTTTATCTGGGTATATGCCCAGAAGTGGGATTGCTGGATCAGATGGTAATTCTATTTCTAATTTTCTTAAGGAAACTCCATACTGTTCTCCATAGTGACTGTATCAATTTACATTCCCACCAATAGTGGAAGAGGGCTCCTTTTGTCCACACCCTCCCCAGAATTGGTTGTTTGTAGATTTTCTGATGATGCCGATTCTAATAGGTGTGAGGTGATACCTCATTGTAGTTTTGATTTGCATTTCTCTAATAATTAGTGCTGTTGAGCAGCTTTTCATGTGCGTCTTGGCCATCTCTGTGTCTCCTTTGAAGAAACGTCTCTTTAGTTCTTCTGCCCATTTTTGTATTGGGTTGTTTGTTTTTTTAATATTAAGCTGCATGTGCTGTTTATATATATTGGAGATTAAACCTCTGTCCATTGATTCGTCTGCAAGCATTTTCGCCCATTCCGAGGGATTCCTTTTTCCATTCCCGTTTTTTTTAACAAAAAAGGAAAGAAAGGAAAAGAAGCAGAACACTACTGTGCGTAAAATATGCCTTTTGAAATGGTCGTTTTGATATATGGACGTCCTTTGAATTTTTTGATCGATATGTGACCCCAGGATTTGTTTTCAGGGCAGGTGTGATTTACAGGCCTGCAATGATTTTGAATATCAACTGACCATTAGTGCTGGTATTAAAGCTGCTGTTGTGTGAAACGGCCACAAGGTGGCAGCAGTTCTCCCTTACCAAATCTGGTTACTAGGGCAAGAGAGCCTCAGTGGAAGTGGTGTTCTAGATTGGAATTTAGAATGGAATGTGCCAGGAGAAATCCCCTCACGTTTGTCTCACTACTTCTTGTTCGTGTTTTTAATTTAATTTTTTTATTTTTTATTACAGCAAGTTTGATTACAATATTTGGCTTGTTGTAGCTGTGGAAGATGTTGTTCTTTTACACATATACAGATGTCTGTTCTTCCTGGGATCCTTTTCCCATGTACGTTATGACAGAATGTTGAGTAGTCCTCTCTTGGTATTCTGAAGGTCTTTGGTGATTATATATGTCACCTGTGTTTGTATATGTGTGTTAACCCCGATATCGTAATGAAACCAATCCTCACACCTTTCCATTGGTGAACCATAAGTTTGTTTAATGAATCTGTGATTGCCCTTCTCCGTGGAAATATCTGCCCTGGTATCCATTTTTAGGTAACACCTATAAGTGATATGATATGATATGTGTCTTTCACTTTCTGAGTTGCTACAAGTCACGTGATTACTTCTAGACTCATCTACGGTGCTGCAAATGGCATTGTGTCCTTTTTTCCCTTGGCTTCTCTTCTGCCTTAGCGAGGTCCATTTTCAACAATGTGATTCCCTGAGGGATGTGGATTAGCTGACCTGGGCAGCCTTACCCTGCCGGCCCGCCCTCCCCTGGTGTGCCTCGTCAGGCTATATGCTGACACACCGGTCAGTGCCAGCGTATGGGCCAGGAGTAGGCTATGGCTTGGGGGTAAGCTGTAGTGCTGGTGGTGGGTTTCCGTGACGGGCTAGGGTTAGGGTTAGGGAACCGCAAGGCTTAGGGCACAGGTGATGGTACGGAAACCTGGGAGGTTCAGGCTACGTGCTGACGCACGGCTCAGTGCCAGTGTACGGGCCAGGAATAGGCTATGGCGTAGGGTAGAGTGTAGGGCTGGTGGTGGGTTTCTGTTCCGGGCTAGGGTTAGGGTTAGGAAACGGCAAGGCTTAGGGCACAGGTGAGGGTACGGAAACGTGTGAGGGTCAGGCTACGTGCTGACGCACGTGTCAGTGCCAGCGTACCGGCCAGGAGTAGGCTACGGCTTGGGGGTAAGTTGTAGGGCTGGTGGTGGGTTTCCGTTCCGGGCTAGGGTTAGGGTTAGTGAACGGCAAGGCTTAGGGCACAGGTGAGGGTACAGAAACCTGGGAGGTTCAGGCTACGTGCTGATGAAAGTGTCAGTGCCTGCATACGAGCCAGGAATAGACTACGGCGTAGGGAAATGTGTAGGGCTGGTGGTGGGTTTCCGTTCCGGTCTAGGGTTAGGGTTACAGAACGGCAAGGCTTAGGGCACGTGTGAGGGTACAGAAACGTGGGAGGGTCAGGCTACTTGCTGATGCTAGGGTTACTGCCACCGAACGGGCCAGGAGTAGGCTACGGCTTGGGGGTAAGGTGTAGGGCTGGTGGTGGGTTTCCGTTCCGGGCTAGGGTTAGGGTTACAGAACGGCAAGGTTTAGGGCACAGGTGAGGGTACGGAAACGTGGGAGGGTCAGGCTACATGCTGACGCAAGGGTCAGTGCCACCGTACAGGCCAGGAGTAGGCTACGGCGTAGGTTAAGGTGTAGGGCTGGTGGTGGGTTTCCGTTCCGGGCTAGGGTTAGGGTTAGGGAACGGCAAGGCTTAGGGCACAGATGAGGGTACGGAAACGTGGGAGGGTCAGGCTACGTGCTGATGAAATGGTCAGTGCCTGCGTACGGGCCAGGAATAGGCTACGGCTTGGGGTAAGGTGTAGGGCTGGTGGTGGGTTTCTGTTACGGGCTAGGGTTAGGGTTAGGGAACGGCAATGCTTAGGGCACAGGTGAGGTTACGGAAACGTGGGAGGGTCAGGCTACATGCTGACACACGGGTCAGTGCTAGCGTACGGGCCAGGACAAGGCTACGGCATACGATAAGCTGTAGAGCTGGTGGTGAGATTCCGTGCCGGGCTAGGGTTAGGGTTAGGGAACGACAAGGCTTAGGGCACAGGTGAGCGTACGGTAACATGGGAGGGTCAGGCTACGTGCTGAAGCACAGGTCAGTGCCCGCGTACGGGCCAGGTGTAGGCTACGGCATAGAGTAAGGTGTAGGACTGGTGGTGGGTTTCCGTTCCAGGCTAGGTTTAGTGTTAGGGAACAGCAAGTCTTAGGGCACAGGTGAGGGTACGGAAACGTGGGAGGGTCAGGCTACGTGCTGACGCACGGGTCAGTGCCAGCGTACCGGCCAGGAGTAGGCTACGGCATGGGGGTTAGGTGTAGGGCTTGTGGTGTGTTTCCGTTCCTTACTAGGGTTAGGGTTAGGGAACGGCAAGGCTTAGGGCACAGGTGAGGGTACGGTAATGTGGGAAATTCAGGCTACGTGCTGACGCACAGGTCAGTGCCAGCGTATGGACCAGGAGTAGGCTACGGCTTGGGGGTAAGGTGTAGGGTTGGTGGTGGGTTTCCGTTCAGGGCTAGGGTTAGGGTTAGGGAACGGCAAGGCTTAGGGCACAGGTGAGGGTACGGAAACCTGGGAGGGTCAGGCTACGTGCTGATGAAAGGGTCAGTGCCTGCGTACGGGCCAGGAATAGGCTACGGCGTAGGGAAAGGTTTAGGGCTGGTGGTGGGTTTCCGTTCCTGTCTAGGGTTAGTGTTAGGGAATGGCAAGGCTTAGGGCACAGGTGAGGGTCCGCAAACGTGGGAGGGTCAGGCTACATGCTTAAGCACGGGTCAGTGCCAGCGTACGGGCCAGGAATAGGCTATGGATCGGGGGTAAGCTGTAGGGCTGGTGGTGGGCTTCCGTTCCGAACTAGGGTTAGGGTTATGGAACGACAAGGCTTAGGGCACAGGTGAGGGTACGGAAACGTGTGAGGGTCAGGCTACGTGCTGACGCACTGGTCAGTGCCACCGTACGGGCCAGGAGTAGGCTATGGTGTAGGGTAAGGTTTAGGGCTGCTGGTGGGTTTCCGTTCTTGGCTAGGGTTAGGGTGAGGGAACGGCAAGGCTTAGGGCACAGGTGAGGGTACGGAAATGTGGGAGGGTCAGTCTACGTGCTGACTCACGGGTCAGTGCCAGCGTACGGGCCAGGAGTAGGCTACGGCGTATGGTAAGGTTTAGGGATTGTGGTGGGTTTCCGTTCCGGGCTAGGGTTAGGGTTAGGGAATGGCAAGGCTTAGGGCACAGGTGAGGGTACGGAAACGTGGGAGGGTCAGGCTATATATTGACGCATGGGTCAGTGCCAGCGTACGGGCCAGGACTAGGCTACGGCATACGATAAGGTGTAGGGCTGGGGGTGGGATTCCGTGCCAGGCTCGGGTTAGGGTTAGGGAACGGCAAGGCTTAGGGCCCAGGTGAGAGTACAGTAACATGGGAGGGTCAGGCTACTTGCTGAAGCACAGGTCAGTGCCCACGTAAGGGCCAGGTGTAGGTTACGGCATAGTGTAAGGTGAAGGGCTGGTGGTGGGTTTCCGTTCCGGGCTAGGGTTAAGGTTAGGAAACGGCAAGGCTTAGGGCACAGGTGAGGTTACGGAAATGTGGGAGGGACAGGCTACGTGCTGACGCACGTGTCAGTGCCATCATATGGGCCAGGAGTAGGCTAAGGCGTGGTCGTAAGTTGTAGGGCTGTTGGTGTTTTTCTCTTCCGGGCTAGAGTTAGGGTTAGGGAACCTCAAGGCTTAGGGCACAGGTGAGGGTACGGAAACGTGGGAGGGTCAGGCTACGTGCTGACGCACGGCTCAGTGCCAGTGTACGGGCCAGGAATAGGCTATGGCGTAGGGTAGAGTGTAGGGCTGGTGGTGGGTTTCTGTTCCGGGCTAGGGTTAGGGTTAGTGAACGGCAAGGCTTAGGGCACAGGTGAGGGTACAGAAACCTGGGAGGTTCAGGCTAAGTGCTGATGAAAGTTTCAGTGCCTGCGTACGAGCCAGGAATAGGCTACGGCGTAGGGAAAGGTGTAGGGCTGGTGGTGGGTTTCCGTTCCGGTCTAGGGTTAGGGTTACAGAACGGCAAGGCTTAGGGCACGTGTGAGGGTACAGAAACGTGGGAGGGTCAGGCTACTTGCTGAAGCTAGGGTTAGTGCCACCGAACGGGCCAGGAGTAGGCTATGGCTTGGGGGTAAGGTGTAGGGCTGGTGGTGGGTTTCCGTTACGGGCTAGGGTTAGGGTTTTGGAACGGCAAGGCTTAGGGCACAGGTGAGGGTACGGAAACGTGGGAGGGTCAGGCTACGTGCTGATGAAAGGGTCAGTGCCTGCGTACGGGCCAGGAATAGGCTACGGCGTAGGGAAAGGTGTAGGGCTGGTGGTGGGTTTCCGTTCCGGTCTAGGGTTAGGGTTAGGGAATGGCAAGGCTTAGGGCACAGGTGAGGGTCCGCAAACGTGGGAGGGTCAGGCTACGTGCTGACGCACGGGTCAGTGCCAGCATAAGGTCCAGGAATAGGCTACGGCTTTGGGGTAAGTTTTAGGGCTGGTGGTGGGTTTCCGTTCCGGGCTAGGGTTAGGGATAGGGAACGGCAAGGCTTAGGGCACAGGTGAGGGTACGGAAACGTGGGAGGGTCAGGCTACGTGCTGATGAACGGGTCAGTGCCAGCGTACCAGCCAGGAGTAGGCTACGGCTTGGGGGTTAGTTGTAGGGCTGGTCGTGGGTTTCCGTTCCGGGCTAGGGTTAGGGTTAGGGAATGGCAAGGCTTAGGGCACAGGTGAGGGTACGGAAACGTGGGAGGGTCAGGCTACATGCTGAAGCACGGGTCAGTGCCAGCGTACGGGCCAGGAATAGGCTATGGATCGGGGGTAAGCTGTAGGGCTGGTGGTGGGCTTCCGTTCCGGACTAGGGTTAGGGTTAGGGAACGACAAGGCTTAGGGCACAGGTGAGGGTACGGAAACGTGTGCGGGTCAGGCTACGTGCTGACGCACTGGTCAGTGCCACCGTACGGGCCAGGAGTAGGCTATGGTGTAGGGTAAGGTTTAGGGCTGCTGGTGGGTTTCCGTTCTTGGCTAGGGTTAGGGTGAGGGAACGGCAAGGCTTAGGGCACAGGTGAGGGTACGGAAATGTGGGAGGGTCAGTCTACGTGCTGACTCACGGGTCAGTGCCAGCGTACGGGCCAGGAGTAGGCTACGGCGTATGGTAAGGTGTAGGGATTGTGGTGGGTTTCCGTTCCGGGCTAGGGTTAGGGTTAGGGAACGGAAAGGCTTAGGGCACAGGTGAGGGTACGGAAACGTGGGAGGGTCAGGCTATATGTTGACGCACGTGTCAGTGCCAGCGTACGGGCCAGGACTAGGCTACGGCATACGATAAGGTGTAGGGCTGGGGGTGGGATTCCATGCCAGGCTTGGGTTAGGGTTAGGGAACGGCAAGGCTTAGGGCCCAGGTGAGAGTACAGTAACATGGGAGGGTCAGGCTACGTGCTGAAGCACAGGTTAGTGCCCGCGTACGGGCCAGGTGTAGGCTACGGCATAGTGTAAGGTGTAGGGCTGGTGGTGGGTTTCCGTTCAGGGCTAGGGTTAAGGTTAGGAAACGGCAAGGCTTAGGGCACAGGTGAGGTTACGGAAACTTGGGAGGGACAGGCTACGTGCTGACGCACGTGTCAGTGCCAGCATATGGGCCAGGAGTAGGCTACGGCGTGGTCGTAAGTTGTAGGGCTTTTGGTGGTTTTCTGTTCCGGGCTAGAGTTAGGGTTAGGGAACCTCAAGGCTTAGGGCACAGGTGAGGGTACGGAAACGTGGGAGGGTCAGGCTACGTGCTGACGCACGGCTCAGTGCCAGTGTACGGGCCAGGAATAGGCTATGGCGTAGGGTAGAGTGTAGGGCTGGTGGTGGGTTTCTGTTCCGGGCTAGGGTTAGGGTTAGGAAACGGCAAGGCTTAGGGCACAGGTGAGGGTACGGAAACGTGTGAGGGTTAGGCTACGTGCTGACGCACGTGTCAGTGCCAGCGTACCTGCCAGGAGTAGGCTACGGCTTGGGGGTAAGTTGTAGGGCTGGTGGTGGGTTTCCGTTCCGGGCTAGGGTTAGGGTTAGTGAACGGCAAGGCTTAGGGCACAGGTGAGGTTACAGAAACCTGGGAGGTTCAGGCTACGTGCTGATGAAAGTGTCAGTGCCTGCGTACGAGCCAGGAATAGGCTACGGCGTAGGGAATGGTGTAGGGCATGTGGTGGGTTTCCGTTCCGGTCTAGGGTTAGGGTTACAGAACGGCAAGGCTTAGGGCACGTGTGAGGGTACAGAAACGTGGGAGGGTCAGGCTACTTGCTGATGCTAGGGTTACTGCCACCGAACGGGCCAGGAGTAGGCTACGGCTTGGGGGTAAGGTGTAGGGCTTGTGGTGGGTTTCCGTTCCGGGCTAGGGTTAGGGTTACAGAACGGCAAGGTTTAGGGCACAGGTGAGGGTACGGAAACGTGGGAGGGTCAGGCTACATGCTGACGCAAGGGTCAGTGCCACCGTACAGGCCAGGAGTAGGCTACGGCGTAGGTTAAGGTGTAGGGCTGGTGGTGGGTTTCCGTTCCGGGCTAGGGTTAGGGTTAGGGAACGGCAAGGCTTAGGGCACAGATGAGGGTACGGAAACGTGGGAGGGTCAGGCTACGTGCTGATGAAAGGGTCAGTGCCTGCGTACGGGCCAGGAATAGGCTACGGCTTGGGGTAAGGTGTAGGGCTGGTGGTGGGTTTCTGTTCTGGGCTAGGGTTAGGGTTAGGGAACGGCAATGCTTAGGGCACAGGTGAGGTTACGGAAACGTGGGAGGGTCAGGCTACATGCTGACACACGGGTCAGTGCCAGCGTACGGGCCAGGACTAGGCTACGGCATACGATAAGCTGTAGAGGTGGTGGTGAGATTCCGTGCCGGGCTAGGGTTAGGGTTAGGGAACGACAAGGCTTAGGGCACAGGTGAGCGTACGGTAACGTGGGAGGGTCAGGCTACGTGCTGAAGCACAGGTCAGTGCCCGCGTACGGGCCAGGTGTAGGCTACGGCATAGAGTAAGGTGTAGGGCTGGTGGTGGGTTTCCGTTCCAGGTTAGGTTTAGTGTTAGGGAACAGCAAGTCTTAGGGCACAGGTGAGGGTATGGAAACGTGGGAGGGTCAGGCTACGTGCTGACGCACGGGTCAGTGCCAGCGTACCGGTCAGGAGTAGGCTACGGCTTGGGGGTTAGGTGTAGGGCTTGTGGTGTGTTTCCGTTCCGTACTAGGGTTAGGGTTAGGGAACGGCAAGGCTTAGGGCACAGGTGAGTGTACGGAAATGTGGGAGGGTCAGTCTACGTGCTGACTCACGGGTCAGTGCCAGCGTACGGGCCAGGAGTAGGCTACGGCGTATGGTAAGGTGTAGGGATTGTGGTGGGTTTCCGTTCCGGGCTAGGGTTAGGGTTAGGGAACGGCAAGGCTTAGGGCACAGGTGAGGGTACGGAAACGTGGGAGGGTCAGGCTATATGTTGACGCACGGGTCAGTGCCAGCGTACGGGCCAGGACTAGGCTACGGCATATGATAAGTTGTAGGGCTGGGGGTGGGATTCCGTGCCAGGCTTGGGTTAGGGTTAGGGAACGGCAAGGCTTAGGGCCCAGGTGAGAGTACAGTAACATGGGAGGGTCAGGCTACGTGCTGAAGCACAGGTCAGTGCCCGCGTACTGGCCAGGTGTAGGCTACGGCATAGTGTAAGGTGTAGGGCTGGTGGTGGGTTTCCGTTCCGGGCTAGGGTTAAGGTTAGGAAACGGCAAGGCTTAGGACACAGGTGAGGTTACGGAAACGTGGGAGGGACAGGCTACTTGCTGACGCACGTGTCAGTGCCAGCATATGGGCCAGGAGTAGGCTACGGCGTGGTCGTAAGTTGTAGGGCTGTTGGTGGTTTTCTGTTCCGGGCTAGAGTTAGGGTTAGGGAACCTCAAGGCTTAGGGCACAGGTGAGGGTACGGAAACGTGGGAGGGTCAGGCTACGTGCTGACGCACGGCTCAATGCCAGTGTACGGGCCAGGAATAGGCTATGGCGTAGGGTAGAGTGTAGGGCTGGTGGTGGGTTTCTGTTCCGGGCTAGGGTTAGGGATAGGAAACGGCAAGGCTTAGGGCACAGGTGAGGGTACGGAAACGTGTGAGGGTCAGGCTAAGTGCTGAAGAAAGTGTCAGTGCCTGCGTACGAGCCAGGAATAGGCTACGGCGTAGGGAAAGGTGTAGGGCTGGTGGTGGCTTTCCGTTCCGGTCTAGCGTTAGGGTTACAGAACGGCAAGGCTTAGGGCACGTGTGAGGGTACAGAAACGTGGGAGGGTCAGGCTACTTGCTGATGCTAGGGTTAGTGCCACCGAACGGGCCAGGAGTAGGCTATGGCTTGGGGGTAAGTGTAGGGCTGGTGGTGGGTTTCCGTTCCGGGCTAGGGTTAGGGTTTCGGAACGGCAAGGCTTAGGGCACAGGTGAGGGTACGGAAACGTGGGAGGGTCAGGCTACATGCTGACGCAAGGGTCAGTGCCACCGTACAGGCCAGGACTAGGCTACGGCGTAGGATAAGGTGTAGGGCTGGTGGTGGGTTTCCGTTCCGGGCTAGGGTTAGGGTTAGGGATCGGCAAGGCTTAGGGCACAGGTGAGGGTACGGTAATGTGGGAAGTTCAGGCTACGTGCTGACGCACAGGTCAGTGCCAGCGTATGGACCAGGAGTAGGCTACGGCTTGGGGGTAAGGTTTAGGGCTGGTGGTGGGTTTCCGTTCCGGGCTAGGGTTAGGGTTAGGGAACGGCAAGGCTTAGGGCACAGGTGAGGGTACGGAAACCTGGGAGGGTCAGGCTACGTGCTGATGAAAGGGTCAGTGCCTGCGTACGGGCCAGGAATAGGCTACGGCGTAGGGAAAGGTGTAGGGCTGGTGGTGGGTTTACGTTCCGGTCTAGGGTTAGGGTTAGGGAACGGCAAGGCTTAGGGCACAGGTGAGGGTACGGAAACGTGGGAGGGTCAGGCTACGTGCTGATGAACGGGTCAGTGCCAGCGTACCAGCCAGGAGTAAGCTACGGCTTGGGGGTTAGGTGTTGGGCTGGTGGTGGGTTTCCGTTCAGGGCTAGGGTTAGGGTTAGGGAATGGCAAGGCTTAGGGCACAGGTGAGGGTACGGAAACGTGGGAGGGTCAGGCTACATTCTTAAGCACGGGTCAGTGCCAGCGTACGGGCCAGGAATAGGCTATGGATCGGGGGTAAGCTGTAGGGCTGGTGGTGGGCTTCCGTTCCGGACTAGGGTTAGGGTTATGGAACGACAAGGCTTAGGGCACAGGTGAGGGTACGGAAACGTGTGAGGGTCAGGCTACGTGCTGACGCACTGGTCAGTGCCACCGTACGGGCCAGGAGTAGGCTATGGTGTAGGGTAAGGTTTAGGGCTGCTGGTGGGTTTCCGTTCTTGGCTAGGGTTAGGGTGAGGGAACGGCAAGGCTTAGGGCACAGGTGAGGGTACGGAAATTTGGGAGGGTCAGTCTACATGCTGACTCACGGGTCAGTGCCAGCGTACGGGCTAGGAGTAGGCTACGGCGTATGGTAAGGTGTAGGGATTGTGGTGGGTTTCCGTTCCAGGCTAGGGTTAGGGTTAGGGAACGGCAAGGCTTAGGGCACAGGTGAGGGTACGGAAACGTGGGAGGTTCAGGCTATATGTTGACGCACAGGTCAGTGCCAGCGTACGGGCCAGGACTAGGCTACGGCATACGATAAGGTGTAGGGCTGGGGGTGGGATTCCGTGCCAGGCTCGGGTTAGGGTTAGGGAACGGCAAGGCTTAGGGCCCAGGTGAGAGTACAGTAACATGGGAGGGTCAGGCTACGTGCTGAAGCACAGGTCAGTATCCGCGTACGGGCCAGGTGTAGGCTACGGCATAGTGTAAGGTGTAGCGCTGGTGGTGGGTTTCCGTTCAGGGCTAGGGTTAAGGTTAGGAAACGGCAAGGCTTAGGGCACAGGTGAGGTTACGGAAACGTGGGAGGGACAGGCTACGTGCTGACGCACGTGTCAGTGCCAGCATATGGGCCAGGAGTAGGCTACGGCGTGGTCGTAAGTTGTAGGGCTGTTGGTGGTTTTCTGTTCCGGGCTAGAGTTAGGGATAGGGAACCTCAAGGCTTAGGGCACAGGTGAGGGTACGGAAACGTGGGAGGGTCAGGCTACGTGCTGACGCACGGCTCAGTGCCAGTGTACGGGCCAGGAATAGTCTATGGCGTAGGGTAGAGTGTATGGCTGGTGGTGGGTTTCTGTTCCGGGCTAGGGTTAGGGTTAGGAAACGGCAAGGCTTAGGGCACAGGTGAGGGTACGGAAACGTGTGAGGGTCAGGCTACGTGCTGACGCACGTGTCAGTGCCAGCGTACCGGCCAGGAGTAGGCTACGGCTTGGGGGTAAGTTGTAGGGCTGGTGGTGGGTTTCCGTTCCGGGCTAGGGTTAGGGTTAGTGAACGGCAAGGCTTAGGGCACAGGTGAGGGTACAGAAACCTGGGAGGTTCAGGCTAAGTGCTGATGAAAGTGTCAGTGCCTGCGTACGAGCCAGGAATAGGCTACGGCGTAGGGAAAGGTGTAGGGCTGGTGGTGGGTTTCCGTTCCGGTCTAGGGTTAGGGTTACAGAACGGCAAGGCTTAGGGCATGTGTGAGGGTACAGAAACGTGGGAGGGTCAGGCTACTTGCTGATGCTAGGGTTACTGCCACCGAACGGGCCAGGAGTAGGCTACGGCTTGGGGGTAAGGTGTAGGGCTGGTGGTGGGTTTCCGTTCCGGGCTAGGGTTAGGGTTACAGAACGGCAAGGTTTAGGGCACAGGTGAGGGTACGGAAACGTGGGAGGGTCAGGCTACATGCTGACGCAAGGGTCAGTGCCACCGTACAGGCCAGGAGAAGGCTACGGCGTAGGTTAAGGTGTAGGGCTGGTGGTGGGTTTCCGTTCTGTGCTAGGGTTAGGGTTAGGGAACGGCAAGGCTTAGGGCACAGATGAGGGTACGGAAACGTGGGAGGGTCAGGCTACGTGCTGATGAAAGGGTCAGTGCCTGCGTACGGGCCAGGAATAGGCTACGGCTTGGGGTAAGGTGTAGGGCTGGTGGTGGGTTTCTGTTCCGGGCTAGGGTTAGGGTTAGGGAACGGCAATGCTTAGGGCACAGGTGAGGTTACGGAAACGTCGGAGGGTCAGGCTACATGCTGACACACGGGTCAGTGCCAGCGTACGGGCCAGGACTAGGCTACGGCATACGATAAGCTGTAGAGCTGGTGGTGAGATTCCGTGCTGGGCTAGGGTTAGGGTTAGGGAACGACAAGGCTTAGGGCACAGGTGAGCGTACGGTAACATGGGAGGGTCAGGCTACGTGCTGAAGCACAAGTCAGTGCCAGCGTACGGGCCAGGTGTAGGCTACGGCATAGAGTAAGGTGTAGGGCTGGTGGTGGGTTTCCGTTCCAGGCTAGGTTTAGTGTTAGGGAACAGCAAGTCTTAGGGCACAGGTGAGGGTACGGAAACGTGGGAGGGTCAGGCTACGTGCTGACGCACGGGTCAGTGGCAGCGTACCGGCCAGGAGTAGGCTACGGCTTGGGGGTTAGGTGTAGGGCTTGTGGTGTGTTTCCGTTCCGTACTAGGGTTAGGGTTAGGGAACGGCAAGGCTTAGGGCACAGGTGAGGGTACGGTAATGTGGGAAGTTCAGGCTACGTGCTGACGCACAGGTCAGTGCCAGCGTATGGACCAGGAGTTGGCTACGGCTTGGGGGTAAGGTTTAGGGCTGGTGGTGGGTTTCCGTTCCGGGCTAGGGTTAGGGTTAGGGAATGGCAAGGCTTAGGGCACAGGTGAGGGTCCGCAAACGTGGGAGGGTCAGGCTACGTGCTGACGCACGGGTCAGTGCCAGCATAAGGTCCAGGAATAGGCTACGGCTTTGGGGTAAGTTTTAGGGCTGGTGGTGGGTTTCCGTTCCGGGCTAGGGTTAGGGATAGGGAACGGCAAGGCTTAGGGCACAGGTGAGGGTACGGAAACGTGGGAGGGTCAGGCTACGTGCTGATGAACGGGTCAGTGCCAGCGTACCAGCCAGGAGTAGGCTACGGCTTGGGGGTTAGGTGTAGGGCTGGTGGTGGGTTTCCGTTCCGGGCTAGGGTTAGGGTTAGGGAATGGCAAGGCTTAGGGCACAGGTGAGGGTACGGAAACGTGGGAGGGTCAGGCTACGTGCTGATGAACGGGTCAGTGCCAGCGTACCAGCCAGGAGTAGGCTACGGCTTGGGGGTTAGGTGTAGGGCTGGTGGTGTGTTTCCGTTCCGGGCTAGGGTTAGGGTTAGGGAATGGCAAGGCTTAGGGCACAGGTGAGGGTACGGAAACGTGGGAGGGTCAGGCTACATGCTGAAGCACGGGTCAGTGCCTGCGTACGGGCCAGGAATAGGCTATGGATCGGGGGTAAGCTGTAGGGCTGGTGGTGGGCTTCCGTTCCGGACTAGGGTTAGGGTTAGGGAACGACAAGGCTTAGGGCACAGGTGAGGGTACGGAAACGTGTGAGGGTCAGGCTACGTGCTGACGCACTGGTCAGTGCCACCGTACGGGCCAGGAGTAGGCTATGGTGTAGGGTAAGGTTTAGGGCTGCTGGTGGGTTTCCGTTCTTGGCTAGGGTTAGGGTGAGGGAACTGCAAGGCTTAGGGCACAGGTGAGGGTACGGAAATGTGGGAGGGTCAGTCTACGTGCTGACTCACGGGTCAGTGCCAGCGTACGGGCCAGGAGTAGGCTACGGCGTATGGTAAGGTGTAGGGCTGGTGGTGGGTTTCTGTTCCGGGCTAGGGTTAGGGTTAGGGAACGGCAATGCTTAGGTCACAGGTGAGGTTACGGAAACGTGGGAGGGTCAGGCTACATGCTGACACACGGGTCAGTGCCAGCGTACGGGCCAGGACTAGGCTACGGCATACGATAAGCTGTAGAGCTGGTGGTGAGATTCCGTGCCGGGCTAGGGTTAGGGTTAGGGAACGACAAGGCTTAGGGCACAGGTGAGCGTACGGTAACATGGGAGGGTCAGGCTACGTGCTGAAGCACAGGTCAGTGCCCGCGTACGGGCCAGGTGTAGGTTACGGCATAGAGTAAGGTGTAGGGCTGGTGGTGGGTTTCCGTTCCGGGCTAGGGTTAGGGTTAGTGAATGGCAAGGCTTAGGGCACAGGTGAGGGTACGGAAACGTGGGAGGGTCAGTCTACTTGCTGATGAAAGGGTCAGTGCCTGCGTATGAGCCAGGAATAGGCTACGGCGTAGGGAAAGGTTTAGGGCTGGTGGTGGGTTTCGGTTCCGGGCTAGGGTTAGGGTTAGGGAAAGGCAAGGCTTAGGGCACAGGTGAGTGTCCGCAAACGTGGGAGGGTCAGGCTTCGTGCTGACGCACGGGTCTGTGCCAGCGTACGGGCCAGGAGTAGGCTACGGCTTGGGGTTAAGGTGTAGGGCTGGTGGTGGGTTTCCGTTCCGGGCTACGATTAGGGTTAGGGAACGGCAAGGCTTAGGGCACAGGTGATTGTACGGAAACGTGGGAGGGTCAGGCTACGTGATGATGCACGGGTCAGTGCCAGCGTACTGGCCGGGAGTAAGCTACGGCTTGGGGGTTAGGTGTAGGGCTGGTGGTGTGTTTCCGTTCCGGAATAGGGTTAGGGTTAGGGAACGGCAAGGCTTAGGGCACAGGTGAGGGTACGGAAACGAGGGAGGGTCAGGCTACATGCTGACGCACGGGTCAGTGCCGGCGTACGGGCCAGGAGTAGGCTACGGCTTGGGGGTAAGTTGTAGGGCTGGTGGTGGGTTTCCGTTCAGGGCTAGGGTTAGGGTTAGGGAACGGCAAGGCTTACAGCACAGGTGAGGGTTCGGAAACGTGAGAGGGTTAGGCTACGTGCTGACACACGGGTCAGTGCCAGCGTACGGGACAGGAGTATGCTACGGCGTAGGGTAAGGTGTAGGGCTGGTGGTGGGTTTCCGTTCATGGGCTAGGGTTAGGGTTAGGGAACGGCAAGGCTTAGGGCACAGGTGAGGGTACGGAAACGTGGGAGGGTCAGGCTACGTGCTGACGCACGGGTCAGTGCCAGCGTACCGGCCAGGAGTAGGCTACGGCTTGGTGGTTAGATGTAGGGCTGATGGTGTGTTTCCGTTCCAGGCTAAGTTTAGTGTTAGGGAACAGCAAGTCTTAGGGCACAGGTGAGGGTACGGAAACGTGGGAGGGTCAGGCTACGTGCTGACGCACGGGTCAGTGCCAGCGTACCGGCCATGAGTAGGCTACGGCTTGGGGGTTAGGTGTAGGGCTTGTGGTGTGTTTCCGTTCCGTACTAGGGTTAGGGTTAGGGAACGGCAAGGCTTAGGGCACATGTGAGGGTACGGTAATGTGGGAAGTTCAGGCTACGTGCTGACGCACAGGTCATTGCCAGCGTATGGACCAGGAGTAGGCTACGGCTTGGGGTTAAGGTTTAGGGCTGGTGGTGGGTTTCCATTCCGGGCTAGGTTTAGGGTTAGGGAACGGCAAGGCTTAGGGCACAGGTGAGGGTATGGAAACGTGGGAGGGTCAGGCTACGTGCTGATGAAAGGGTCAGTGCCTGCGTACGGGCCAGGAATAGGCTACGGCGTAGGGAAAGGTGTAGGGCTGGTGGTGGGTTTGCGTTCCGGTCTAGGGTTAGGGTTAGGGAATGGCAAGGCTTAGGGCACAGGTGAGGGTCCGCAAACGTGGGAGGGTCAGGCTACGTGCTGACGCACGGGTCAGTGCCAGCGTACGGGCCAGGACTAGGCTACGGCATACGATAAGGTGTAGGGCTGGGGGTGGGATTCCTTGCCAGGCTCGGGTTAGGGTTAGGGAACGGCAAGGCTTAGGGCCCAGGTGAGAGTACAGTAACATGGGGGGTCAGGCTACGTGCTGAAGCACAGGTCAGTGCCCGCGTACGGGCCAGGTGTAGGCTACGGCATAGTGTAAGGTGTAGGGCTGGTGGTGGGTTTCCGTTCAGGGCTAGGGTTAAGGTTAGGAAACGGCAAGGATTAGGGCACAGGTGAGGTTACGGAAACGTGGGAGGGACAGGCTACGTGCTGATGAACGGGTCAGTGCCAGCGTACCAGCCAGGAGTAGGCTACGGCTTGGGGGTTAGGTGTAGGGCTGGTGGTGGGTTTCCGTTCCGGGCTAGGGTTAGGGTTAGGGAATGGCAAGGCTTAGGGCACAGGTGAGGGTACGGAAACGTGAGAGGGTCAGGCTACATGCTGAAGCACGGGTCAGTGCCAGCGTACGGGCCAGGAATAGGCTATGGATCGGGGGTAAGCTGTAGGGCTGGTGGTGGGCTTCCGTTCCGGACTAGGGTTAGGGTTAGGGAACGACAAGGCTTAGGGCACAGGTGAGGGTACAGAAACGTGTGAGGGTCAGGCTACGTGCTGACGCACTGGTCAGTGCCACCGTACGGGCCAGGAGTAGGCTATGGTGTAGGGTAAGGTTTAGGGCTGCTGGTGGGTTTCCGTTCTTGGCTAGGGTTAGGGTGAGGGAACGGCAAGGCTTAGGGCACAGGTGAGGGTACGGAAATGTGGGAGGGTCAGTCTACGTGCTGACTCACGGGTCAGTGCCAGCGTACGGGCCAGGAGTAGGCTACGGCGTATGGTAAGGTGTAGGGCTGGTGGTGGGTTTCTGTTCCGGGCTAGGGTTAGGGTTAGGGAACGGCAATGCTTAGGTCACAGGTGAGGTTACGGAAACGTGGGAGGGTCAGGCTACATGCTGACACACGGGTCAGTGCCAGCGTACGGGCCAGGACTAGGCTACGGCATACGATAAGCTGTAGAGCTGGTGGTGAGATTCCGTGCCGGGCTAGGGTTAGGGTTAGGGAACGACAAGGCTTAGGGCACAGGTAAGCGTACGGTAACATGGGAGGGTCAGGCTACGTGCTGAAGCACAGGTCAGTGCCCGCGTACGGGCCAGGTGTAGGCTACGGCTTGGGGGTAAGGTGTAGGGCTGGTGGTGGGTTTCCGTTCCGGGCTACGATTAGGGTTAGGGAACGGCAAGGCTTAGGGCACAGGTGATTGTACGGAAACGTGGGAGGGTCAGGCTACGTGATGATGCACGGGTCAGTGCCAGCGTCCTGGCCGGGAGTAAGCTACGGCTTGGGGTTTAGGTGTAGGGCTGGTGGTGTGTTTCCGTTCCGGACTAGGGTTAGGGTTAGGGAACGGCAAGGCTTAGGGCTCAGGTGAGGGTACGGAAACGAGGGAGGGTCAGGCTACATGCTGACGCACGGGTCAGTGCCAGCGTACCGGCCAGGAGTAGGCTACGGCTTGGGGGTAAGGTGTAGGGCTGGTGGTGGGTTTCCGTTCAGGGCTAGGGTTAGGGTTAGGGAACGGCAAGGCTTACAGCACAGGTGAGGGTTCGGAAACGTGAGAGGATTAGGCTACGTGCTGACACACGGGTCAGTGCCAGCGTACGGGACAGGAGTATGCTACGGCGTAGGGTAAGGTGTAGGGCTCGTGGTGGGTTTCCGTTCATGGGCTAGGGTTAGGGTTAGGGAACGGCAACGCTTAGGGCCCAGGTGAGGGTACGGAAACGTGGGAGGGTCAGACAACGTGCTGACGCATGGGTCAGTGCCAGCGTACGGGCCAGGTGTAGGATAAGGCGTAGGGAAAGGTTTAGGGCTAGTGGTGGGTTTCCGTTCTGGGCTAGGGTTAGGGTTAGGGAACGGCAAGGCTTAGGGCACATGTGAGGGTACGGAAACGTGGGAGGGTCAGGCTACGTGCTGACGCGCGGGTCAGTGCCAGCGTACCGGCCAGGAGTAGGCTACGGCTTGGTGGTTAGGTGTAGGGCTGATGGTGTGTTTCCGTTCCAGGCTAGGTTTAGTGTTAGGGAACAGCAAGTCTTAGGGCACAGGTGAGGGTACGGAAACGTGGGAGGGTCAGGCTACGTGCTGACGCACGGGTCAGTGCCAGCGTACCGGCCAGGAGTAGGCTACGGCTTGGGGGTTAGGTGTAGGGCTTGTGGTGTGTTTCCGTTCCGTACTAGGGTTAGGGTTAGGGAACGGCAAGGCTTAGGGCACTGGTGAGGGTACGGTAATGTGGGAAGTTCAGGCTACGTGCTGACGCACAGGTCATTGCCAGCGTATGGACCAGGAGTAGGCTACGGCTTGGGGGTAAGGTTTAGGGCTGGTGGTGGGTTTCCGTTCCGGGCTAGGTTTAGGGTTAGGGAACGGCAAGGCTTAGGGCACAGGTGAGGGTACGGAAACGTGGGAGGGTCAGGCTACGTGCTGATGAAAGGGTCAGTGCCTGCGTACGGGCCAGGAATAGGCTACGGCGTAGGGAAAGGTGTAGGGCTGGTGGTGGGTTTCCGTTCCGGTCTAGGGTTAGGGATAGGGAATTGCAAGGCTTAGGGCACAGGTGAGGGTCCGCAAACGTGGGAGGGTCAGGCTACGTGCTGACGCACGGGTCAGTGCCAGCATAAGGTCCAGGAATAGGCTACGGCTTCGGGGTAAGTTTTAGGGCTGGTGGTGGGTTTCCGTTCCGGGCTAGGGTTAGGGATAGGGAACGGCAAGGCTTAGGGCACAGGTGAGGGTACGGAAACGTGGGAGGGTCAGGCTACGTGCTGATGAACGGGTCAGTGCCAGCGTACCAGCCAGGAGTAGGCTACGGCTTGGGGGTTAGGTGTAGGGCTGGTGGTGGGTTTCCGTTCCGGGCTAGGGTTAGGGTTAGGGAATGGCAAGGCTTAGGGCACAGGTGAGGGTACAGAAACGTGAGAGGGTCAGGCTACATGCTGAAGCACGGGTCAGTGCCAGCGTACGGGCCAGGAATAGGCTATGGATCAGGGGTAAGCTGTAGGGCTGGTGGTGGGCTTCCGTTCCGGACTAGGGTTAGGGTTAGGGAACGACAAGGCTTAGGGCACAGGTGAGGGTACAGAAACGTGTGAGGGTCAGGCTACGTGCTGACGCACTGGTCAGTGCCACCGTACGGGCCAGGAGTAGGCTATGGTGTAGGATAAGGTTTAGGGCTGCTGGTGGGTTTCCGTTCTTGGCTAGGGTTAGGGTGAGGGAACGGCAAGGCTTAGGGCACAGGTGAGGGTACGGAAATGTGGGAGGGTCAGTCTACGTGCTGACTCACGGGTCAGTGCCAGCGTACGGGCCAGGAGTAGGCTACGGCGTATGGTAAGGTGTAGGGCTGGTGGTGGGTTTCTGTTCCGGGCTAGGGTTAGGGTTAGGGAACGGCAATGCTTAGGGCACAGGTGAGGTTACGGAAACGTGGGAGGGTCAGGCTACATGCTGACACACGGGTCAGTGCCAGCGTACGGGCCAGGACTAGGCTACGGCATACGATAAGCTGTAGAGCTGGTGGTGAGATTCCGTGCCGGGCTAGGGTTAGGGTTAGGGAACGACAAGGCTTAGGGCACAGGTAAGCGTACGGTAACATGGGAGGGTCAGGCTACGTGCTGAAGCACAGGTCAGTGCCCGCGTACGGGCCAGGTGTAGGCTACGGCTTGGGGGTAAGGTGTAGGGCTGGTGGTGGGTTTCCGTTCCGGGCTACGATTAGGGTTAGGGAACGGCAAGGCTTAGGGCACAGGTGATTGTACGGAAACGTGGGAGGGTCAGGCTACGTGATGATGCACGGGTCAGTGCCAGCGTCCTGGCCGGGAGTAAGCTACGGCTTGGGGGTTAGGTGTAGGGCTGGTGGTGTGTTTCCGTTCCGGACTAGGGTTAGGGTTAGGGAACGGCAAGGCTTAGGGCACAGGTGAGGGTACGGAAACGAGGGAGGGTCAGGCTACATGCTGACGCACGGGTCAGTGCCAGCGTACCGGCCAGGAGTAGGCTACGGCTTGGGGGTAAGGTGTAGGGCTGGTGGTGGGTTTCCGTTCAGGCCTAGGGTTAGGGTTAGGGAACGGCAAGGCTTACAGCACAGGTGAGGGTTCGGAAACGTGAGAGGGTTAGGCTACGTGCTGACACACGGGTCAGTGCCAGCGTACGGGACAGGAGTATGCTACGGCGTAGGGTAAGGTGTAGGGCTCGTGGTGGGTTTCCGTTCATGGGCTAGGGTTAGGGTTAGGGAACGGCAACGCTTAGGGCCCAGGTGAGGGTACGGAAACGTGGGAGGGTCAGACAACGTGCTGACGCATGGGTCAGTGCCAGCGTACGGGCCAGGTGTAGGCTAAGGCGTAGGGAAAGGTTTAGGGCTAGTGGTGGGTGTCCGTTCAGGGCTACGGTTAGGGTTAGGGAACGGCAAGGCTTAGGGCACAGGTGAGGTACGGAAACGTGGGAGGGTCAGGCTACGTGCTGACGCGCGGGTCAGTGCCAGCGTACCGGCCAGGAGTAGGCTACGGCTTGGTGGTTAGGTGTAGGGCTGATGGTGTGTTTCCGTTCCAGGCTAGGTTTAGTGTTAGGGAACAGCAAGTCTTAGGGCACAGGTGAGGGTACGGAAACGTGGGAGGGTCAGGCTACGTGCTGACGCACGGGTCAGTGCCAGCGTACCGGCCAGGAGTAGGCTACGGCTTGGGGGTTCGGTGTAGGGCTTGTGGTGTGTTTCCGTTCCGTACTAGGGTTAGGGTTAGGGAACGGCAAGGCTTAGGGCACAGGTGAGGGTACGGTAATGTGGGAAGTTCAGGCTACGTGCTGACGCACAGGTCATTGCCAGCGTATGGACCAGGAGTAGGCTACGGCTTGGGGGTAAGGTTTAGGGCTGGTGGTGGGTTTCCGTTCCGGGCTAGGTTTAGGGTTAGGGAACGGCAAGGCTTAGGGCACAGGTGAGGGTACGGAAACGTGGGAGGGTCAGGCTACGTGCTGATGAAAGGGTCAGTGCCTGCGTACGGGCCAGGAATAGGCTACGGCGTAGGGAAAGGTGTAGGGCTGGTGGTGGGTTTCCGTTCCGGTCTAGGGTTAGGGTTAGGGAATGGAAAGGCTTAGGGCACAGGTGAGGGTCCGCAAACGTGGGAGTGTCAGGCTACGTGCTGACGCACGGGTCAGTGCCAGCATAAGGTCCAGGAATAGGCTACGGCTTTGGGGTAAGTTTTAGGGCTGGTGGTGGGTTTCCGTTCCGGGCTAGGGTTAGGGATAGGGAACGGCAAGGCTTAGGGCACAGGTGAGGGTACGGAAACGTGGGAGGGTCAGGCTACGTGCTGATGAATGGGTCAGTGCCAGCGTACCAGCCAGGAGTAGGCTACGGCTTGGGGGTTAGGTGTAGGGCTGGTGGTGGGTTTCCGTTCCGGGCTAGGGTTAGGGTTAGGGAATGGCAAGGCTTAGGGCACAGGTGAGGGTACGGAAACGTGGGAGGGTCAGGCTACATGCTGAAGCACGGGTCAGTGCCAGCGTACGGGCCAGGAATAGGCTATGGATCGGGGGTAAGCTTTAGGGCTGGTGGTGGGCTTCCGTTCTGGACTAGGGTTAGGGTTAGGGAACGACAAGGCTTAGGGCACAGGTGAGGGTACGGAAACGTGTGAGGGTTAGGCTACGTGCTGACACACTGGTCAGTGCCACCGTACGGGCCAGGAGTTGTCTATGGTGTAGGGTAAGGTTTAGAGCTGCTGGTGGGTTTCCGTTCTTGGCTAGGGTTAGGGTGAGGGAACGGCAAGGCTTAGGGCACAGGTGAGGGTACGGAAATGTGGGAGGGTCAGTCTACGTGCTGACTCACGGGTCAGTGCCAGCGTACGGGCCAGGAGTAGGCTACGGCGTATGGTAACGTGTAGGGATTGTGGTGGGTTTCCGTTCCGGGCTAGGGTTAGGGTTAGGGAAAGGCAAGGCTTAGGGCACAGGTGAGGGTACAGAAACGTGGGAGGGTCAGGCTATATGTTGACGCACGGGTCAGTGCCAGCGTACGGGCCAGGACTAGGCTACGGCATACGATAAGGTGTAGGGCTGGGGGTGGGATTCCGTGCCAGGCTCGGGTTAGGGTTAGGGAACGGCAAGGCTTAGGGCCCAGGTGAGAGTACAGTAACATGGGAGGGTCAGGCTATGTGCTGAAGCACAGGTCAGTGCCCGCGTATGGGCCAGGTGTAGGCTACGGCATAGTGTAAGGTGTAGGGCTGGTGGTGGGTTTCCGTTCAGGGCTAGGGTTAAGGTTAGGAAACGGCAAGGCTTAGGGCACAGGTGAGGTTACGGAAACGTGGGAGGGACAGGCTACGTGCTGACGCACGTGTCAGTGCCAGCATATGGGCCAGGAGTAGGCTACGGCGTGGTCGTAAGTTGTAGGGCTGTTGGTGGTTTTCTGTTCCGGGCTAGAGTTAGGGTTAGGGAACCTCAAGGCTTAGGGCACAGGTGAGGGTATGGAAACGTGGGAGGGTCAGGCTACGTGCTGACGCACGGCTCAGTGCCAGTGTACGGGCCAGGAATAGTCTATGGCGTAGGGTAGAGTGTAGGGCTGGTGGTGGGTTTCTGTTCCGGGCTAGGGTTAGGGATAGGAAACGGCAAGGCTTAGGGCACAGGTGAGGGTACGGAAACGTGTGAGGGTCAGGCTATGTGCTGACGCACGTGTCAGTGCCAGCGTACCGGCCAGGAGTAGGCTACGGCTTGGGGGTAAGTTGTAGGGCTGGTGGTGGGTTTCCGTTCCGGGCTAGGTTTAGGGTTAGTGAACGGCAAGGCTTAGGGCACAGGTGAGGGTACAGAAACCTAGGAGGTTCAGGCTAAGTGCTGATGAAAGTGTCAGTGCCTGCGTACGAGCCAGGAATAAGCTACGGTGTAGGGAAAGGTGTAGGGCTGGTGTGGGTTTCCGTTCCGGTCTAGGGTTAGGGTTACAGAACGGCAAGGCTTAGGGCACGTGTGAGGGTACAGAAACGTGGGAGGGTCAGGCTACTTGCTGATGCTAGGGTTAGTGCCACCGAACGGGCCAGGAGTAGGCTATGGCTTGGGGGTAAGGTGTAGGGCTGGTGGTGGGTTTTCGTTCCGGGCTAGGGTTAGGGTTTCGGAACGGCAAGGCTTAGGGCACAGGTGAGGGTACGGAAACGTGGGAGGGTCAGGCTACATGCTGACGCAAGGGTCAGTGCCACCGTACAGGCCAGGAGTAGGCTACGGCGTAGGATAAGGTGTAGGGCTGGTGGTGGGTTTCCGTTCCGGGCTAGGGTTAGGGTTAGGGAACGGCAAGGCTTAGGGCACAGGTGAGGGTATGGTAATGTGGGAAGTTCAGGCTACGTGCTGACGCACAGGTCAGTGCCAGCGTATGGACCAGGAGTAGGCTACGGCTTGGGGGTAAGGTTTAGGGCTGGTGGTGGGTTTCCGTTCCGGGCTAGGGTTAGGGTTAGGGAACGGCAAGGCTTAGGGCACAGGTGAGGGTACGGAAACGTGGGAGGGTCAGGCTACGTGCTGATGAAAGGGTCAGTGCCTGCGTACGGGCCAGGAATAGGCTACGGCGTAGGGAAAGGTGTAGGGCTGGTGGTGGGTTTCCGTTCCGGTCTAGGGTTAGGGTTAGGGAATGGCAAGGCTTAGGGCACAGTTGAGGGACCGCAAACGTGGGAGGGTCAGGCTACGTGCTGACGCACGGGTCAGTTCCAGCATAAGGTCCAGGAATAGGCTACGGCTTTGGGGTAACTTTTAGGGCTGGTGGTGGGTTTCCGTTCCGGGCTAGGGTTAGGTATAGGGAACGGCAAGGCTTAGGGCACAGGTGAGGGTACGGAAACGTGGGAGGGTCAGGCTACGTGCTGATGAACGGGTCAGTGCCAGCGTACCAGCCAGGAGTAGGCTACGGCTTGGGGGTTAGGTGTAGGGCTGGTGGTGTGTTTCCGTTCCGGGCTAGGGTTAGGGTTAGGGAATGGCAAGGCTTAGGGCACAGGTGAGGGTACGGAAACGTGGGAGGGTCAGGCTACATGCTGAAGCACGGGTCAGTGCCAGCGTACGGGCCAGGAATAGGCTATGGATCGGGGGTAAGCTGTAGGGCTGGTGGTGGGCTTCCGTTCCGGACTAGGGTTAGGGTTAGGGAACGACAAGGCTTAGGGCACAGGTGAGGGTACGGAAACGTGTGAGGGTCAGGCTACGTGCTGACGCACTGGTCAGTGCCACCGTACGGGCCAGGAGTAGGCTATGGTGTAGGGTAAGGTTTAGGGCTGCTGGTGGGTTTCCGTTCTTGGCTAGGGTTAGGGTGAGGGAACGGCAAGGCTTAGGGCACAGGTGAGGGTACGGAAATGTGGGAGGGTCAGTCTACGTGCTGACTCACGGGTCAGTGCCAGCGTACGGGCCAGGAGTAGGCTACGGCGTATGGTAAGGTTTAGGGCTGGTGGTGGGTTTCTGTTCCGGGCTAGGGTTAGGGTTAGGGAACGGCAATGCTTAGGGCACAGGTGAGGTTACGGAAACGTGGGAGGGTCAGGCTACATGCTGACACACGGTCAGTGCCAGCGTACGGGCCAGGACTAGGCTACGGCATACGATATGCTGTAGAGCTGGTGGTGAGATTCCGTGCCGGGCTAGGGTTAGGGTTAGGGAACGACAAGGCTTAGGGCACAGGTGAGCGTACGGTAACATGGGAGGGTCAGGCTACGTGCTGAAGCACAGGTCAGTGCCCGCGTACGGGCCAGGTGTAGGCTACGGCATAGAGTAAGGTGTAGGGCTGTTGGTGGGTTTCCGTTTCGGGCTAGGGTTAGTGTTAGTGAATGGCAAGGCTTAGGGCACAGGTGAGGGTACGGAAACGTGGGAGGGTCAGTCTACTTGCTGATGAAAGGGTCAGTGCCTGCGTACGGGCCAGGAATAGGCTATGGATCGGGGGTAAGCTTTAGGGCTGGTGGTGGGCTTCCGTTCTGGACTAGGGTTAGGGTTAGGGAACGACAAAGCTTAGGGCACAGGTGAGGGTACGGAAACGTGTGAGGGTTAGGCTACGTGCTGACACACTGGTCAGTGCCACCGTACGGGCCAGGAGTTGGCTATGGTGTAGGGTAAGGTTTAGAGCTGCTGGTGGGTTTCCGTTCTTGGCTAGGGTTAGGGTGAGGGAACGGCAAGGCTTAGGGCACAGGTGAGGGTACGGAAATGTGGGAGGGTCAGTCTACGTGCTGACGCACGGGTCAGTGCCAGCGTACGGGCCAGGACTAGGCTATGGCATACGATAAGGTGTAGGGCTGGGGGTGGGATTCCGTGCCAGGCTCGGGTTAGGGTTAGGGAACGGCAAGGCTTAGGGCCCAGGTGAGAGTACAGTAACATGGGAGGGTCAGGCTATGTGCTGAAGCACAGGTCAGTGCCCGCGTATGGGCCAGGTGTAGGCTACGGCATAGTGTAAGGTGTAGGGCTGGTGGTGGGTTTCCGTTCAGGGCTAGGGTTAAGGTTAGGAAACGGCAAGGCTTAGGGCACAGGTGAGGTTACGGAAACGTGGGAGGGACAGGCTACGTGCTGACGCACGTGTCAGTGCCAGCATATGGGCCAGGAGTAGGCTACGGCGTGGTCGTAAGTTGTAGGGCTGTTGGTGGTTTTCTGTTCCGGGCTAGAGTTAGGGTTAGGGAACCTCAAGGCTTAGGGCACAGGTGAGGGTATGGAAACGTGGGAGGGTCAGGCTACGTGCTGACGCACGGCTCAGTGCCAGTGTACGGGCCAGGAATAGTCTATGGCGTAGGGTAGAGTGTAGGGCTGGTGGTGGGTTTCTGTTCCGGGCTAGGGTTAGGGATAGGAAACGGCAAGGCTTAGGGCACAGGTGAGGGTACGGAAACGTGTGAGGGTCAGGCTATGTGCTGACGCACGTGTCAGTGCCAGCGTACCGGCCAGGAGTAGGCTACGGCTTGGGGGTAAGTTGTAGGGCTGGTGGTGGGTTTCCGTTCCGGGCTAGGTTTAGGGTTAGTGAACGGCAAGGCTTAGGGCACAGGTGAGGGTACAGAAACCTAGGAGGTTCAGGCTAAGTGCTGATGAAAGTGTCAGTGCCTGCGTACGAGCCAGGAATAGGCTACGGCGTAGGGAAAGGTGTAGGGCTGGTGGTGGGTTTCCGTTCCGGTCTAGGGTTAGGGTTACAGAACGGCAAGGCTTAGGGCACGTGTGAGGGTACAGAAACGTGGGAGGGTCAGGCTACTTGCTGATGCTAGGGTTAGTGCCACCGAACGGGCCAGGAGTAGGCTATGGCTTGGGGGTAAGGTGTAGGGCTGGTGGTGGGTTTTCGTTCCGGGCTAGGGTTAGGGTTTCGGAACGGCAAGGCTTAGGGCACAGGTGAGGGTACGGAAACGTGGGAGGGTCAGGCTACATGCTGACGCAAGGGTCAGTGCCACCGTACAGGCCAGGAGTAGGCTACGGCGTAGGATAAGGTGTAGGGCTGGTGGTGGGTTTCCGTTCCGGGCTAGGGTTAGGGTTAGGGAACGGCAAGGCTTAGGGCACAGGTGAGGGTATGGTAATGTGGGAAGTTCAGGCTACGTGCTGACGCACAGGTCAGTGCCAGCGTATGGACCAGGAGTAGGCTACGGCTTGGGGGTAAGGTTTAGGGCTGGTGGTGGGTTTCCGTTCCGGGCTAGGGTTAGGGTTAGGGAACGGCAAGGCTTAGGGCACAGGTGAGGGTACGGAAACGTGGGAGGGTCAGGCTACGTGCTGATGAAAGGGTCAGTGCCTGCGTACGGGCCAGGAATAGGCTACGGCGTAGGGAAAGGTGTAGGGCTGGTGGTGGGTTTCCGTTCCGGTCTAGGGTTAGGGTTAGGGAATGGCAAGGCTTAGGGCACAGGTGAGGGTCCGCAAACGTGGGAGGGTCAGGCTACGTGCTGACGCACGGGTCAGTTCCAGCATAAGGTCCAGGAATAGGCTACGGCTTTGGGGTAACTTTTAGGGCTGGTGGTGGGTTTCCGTTCCGGGCTAGGGTTAGGTATAGGGAAAGGCAAGGCTTAGGGCACAGGTGAGGGTACGGAAACGTGGGAGGGTCAGGCTACGTGCTGATGAACGGGTCAGTGCCAGCGTACCAGCCAGGAGTAGGCTACGGCTTGGGGGTTATGTGTAGGGCTGGTGGTGGGTTTCCGTTCCGGGCTAGGGTTAGGGTTAGGGAATGGCAAGGCTTAGGGCACAGGTGAGGGTACGGAAACGTGGGAGGGTCAGGCTACATGCTGAAGCACGGGTCAGTGCCAGCGTACGGGCCAGGAATAGGCTATGGATCGGGGGTAAGCTGTAGGGCTGGTGGTGGGCTTCCGTTCCGGACTAGGGTTAGGGTTAGGGAACGACAAGGCTTAGGGCACAGGTGAGGGTACGGAAACGTGTGAGGGTCAGGCTACGTGCTGACGCACTGGTCAGTGCCACCGTACGGGCCAGGAGTAGGCTATGGTGTAGGGTAAGGTTTAGGGCTGCTGGTGGGTTTCCGTTCTTGGCTAGGGTTAGGGTGAGGGAACGGCAAGGCTTAGGGCACAGGTGAGGGTACGGAAATGTGGGAGGGTCAGTCTACGTGCTGACTCACGGGTCAGTGCCAGCGTACGGGCCAGGAGTAGGCTACGGCGTATGGTAAGGTGTAGGGCTGGTGGTGGGTTTCTGTTCCGGGCTAGGGTTAGGGTTAGGGAACGGCAATGCTTAGGGCACAGGTGAGGTTACGGAAACGTGGGAGGGTCAGGCTACATGCTGACACACGGTCAGTGCCAGCGTACGGGCCAGGACTAGGCTACGGCATACGATATGCTGTAGAGCTGGTGGTGAGATTCCGTGCAGGGCTAGGGTTAGGGTTAGGGAACGACAAGGCTTAGGGAACAGGTGAGCGTACGGTAACATGGGAGGGTCAGGCTACGTGCTGAAGCACAGGTCAGTGCCCGCGTACGGGCCAGGTGTAGGCTACGGCATAGAGTAAGGTGTAGGGCTGGTGGTGGGTTTCCGTTTCGGGCTAGGGTTAGGGTTAGTGAATGGCAAGGCTTAGGGCACAGGTGAGGGTACGGAAACGTGGGAGGGTCAGTCTACTTGCTGATGAAAGGGTCAGTGCCTGCGTACGGGCCAGGAATAGGCTACGGCGTAGGGAAAGGTGTAGGGCTGGTGGTGGGTTTCGGTTCCGGGCTAGGGTTAGGGTTAGGGAACGGCAAGGCTTAGGGCACAGGTGAGTGTCCGCAAACGTGGGAGGGTCAGGGTTCGTGCTGACGCACGGGTCTGTGCCAGCTTACGGGCCAGGAGTAGGCTACGGCTTGGGGGTAAGGTGTAGGGCTGGTGGTGGGTTTCCGTTCCGGGCTACGATTAGGGTTAGGGAACGGCAAGGCTTAGGGCACAGGTGATTGTACGGAAACGTGGGAGGGTCAGGCTACGTGATGATGCACGGGTCAGTGCCAGCGTACTGGCCGGGAGTAAGCTACGGCTTGGGGGTTAGGTGTAGGGCTGGTGGTGTGTTTCCGTTCCGGAATAGGGTTAGGGTTAGGGAACGGCAAGGCTTAGGGCACAGGTGAGGGTACGGAAACGAGGGAGGGTCAGGCTACATGCTGACGCACTGGACAGTGCCAGCGTACCGGCCAGGAGTAGGCTACGGCTTGGGGGTAAGGTGTAGGGCTGGTGGTGGGTTTCCGTTCAGGGCTAGGGTTAGGGTTAGGGAACGGCAAGGCTTACAGCACAGGTGAGGGTTCGGAAACGTGAGAGGGTTAGGCTACGTGCTGACACACGGGTCAGTGCCAGCGTACGGGACAGGAGTATGCTACGGCGTAGGGTAAGGTGTAGGGCTGGTGGTGGGTTTCCGTTCATGGGCTAGGTTTAGGGTTAGGGAACGGCAACGCTTAGGGCACAGGTGAGGGTACGGAAACGTGGGAGGGTCAGGCTACGTGCTGACGCACGGGTCAGTGCCAGCGTACCGGCCAGGAGTAGGCTACGGCTTGGTGGTTAGGTGTAGGGCTGATGGTGTGTTTCCGTTCCAGGCTAGGTTTAGTGTTAGGGAACAGCAAGTCTTAGGGCACAGGTGAGGGTACGGAAACGTGGGAGGGTCAGGCTACGTGCTGACGCACGGGTCAGTGCCAGCGTACCGGCCAGGTGTAGGCTACGGCTTGGGGGTTAGGTGTAGGGCTTGTGGTGTGTTTCCGTTCCGTACTAGGGTTAGGGTTAGGGAACGGCAAGGCTTAGGGCACAGGTGAGGGTACGGTAATGTGGGAAGTTCAGGCTACGGGCTGACGCACAGGTCATTGCCAGCGTATGGACCAGGAGTAGGCTACGGCTTGGGGGTAAGGTTTAGGGCTGGTGGTGGGTTTCCGTTCCGGGCTAGGTTTAGGGTTAGGGAACGGCAAGGCTTAGGGCACAGGTGAGGGTACGGAAACGTGGGAGGGTCAGGCTACGTGCTGATGAAAGTGTCAGTGCCTGCGTACTGGCCGGGAGTAAGCTACGGCTTGGGGGTTAGGTGTAGGGCTGGTGGTGTGTTTCCGTTCCGGAATAGGGTTAGGGTTAGGGAACGGCAAGGCTTAGGGCACAGGTGAGGGTACGGAAACGAGGGAGGGTCAGGCTACATGCTGACGCACGGGTCAGTGCCAGCGTACCGGCCAGGAGTAGGCTACGGCTTGGGGGTAAGGTGTAGGGCTGGTGGTGGGTTTCCGTTCAGGGCTAGGGTTAGGGTTAGGGAACGGCAAGGCTTACAGCACAGGTGAGGGTTCGGAAACGTGAGAGGGTTAGGCTACGTGCTGACGCACGGGTCAGTGCCAGCGTACGGGCCAGGAGTATGCTACGGCGTAGGGTAAGGTGTAGGGCTGGTGGTGGGTTTCCGTTCATGGGCTAGGGTTAGGGTTAGGAAACGGCAAGGCTTAGGGCACAGGTGAGGGTACGGAAACGTGGGAGGGTCAGACAACGTGCTGACGCATGGGTCAGTGCCAGCGTACGGGCCAGGTGTAGGCTACGGCGTAGGGAAAGGTTTAGGGCTAGTGGTGGGTTTCTGTTCCGGGCTAGGGTTAGGGTTAGGGAACGGCAAGGCTTAGGGCACAGGTGAGGGTACGGAAACGTGGGAGGGTCAGGCTACGTGCTGACGCACGGGTCAGTGCCAGCGTACCGGCCAGGAGTAGGCTACGGCGTAGGGTAAGGTTTAGTGCTGGTGGTGGGTTTCCGTTCCGGGCTAGGGTTAGGGTTAGGGAACGGCAAGGCTTAGGGCACAGGTGAGGGTACGGAAACATGGGAGGGTCAGGCTACGTGCTGACGCACGGGTCAGTGCCAGCGTACGGGCCAGGAGTAGGCTACGGCTTGTGGGTAAGATTTAGGGATGGTGGTGGGTTTCCGTTCAGGGCTAGGGTTAGGGTAAGGGAATGGCAAGGCTTAGAGCACAGGTGAGGGTACGGTAATATTGTAGGGTCAGGCTACGTGCTGACGCACGGGTCAGTGCCAGCGTACCGGCCAGGAGTAGGCTACGGCGTAGGGTAAGGTTTAGTGCTGGTGGTGGGTTTCCGTTCCGGGCTAGGGTTAGGGTTAGGGAACGGCAAGGCTTAGGGCACAGCTGAGGGTACGGAAACGTGGGCGGGTCAGGCTACGTGCTGACGCACGGGTCAGTGCCAACATACGGGCCAGGTGTAGGCTACGGCATAGGGTAATGTGTAGGGCTGGAGGTGGGTTTCCGTTCAGTGCTAGGGTTAGGGTTAGGGAACGGCAAGGCATAGGGCACAGGTGAGGGTACGGAAACGTGGGAGGGTCAGGCTACGTGCTGACGCATGGGTCAGTGCCAGGTTACGGGCCAGGAGTAGGCTATGGCGTAGGGAATGGTCTAGGGCTGGTGGTGGGTTTCCGTTCCGGGCTAGGGTTAGGGTTAGGGAAAGGCAAGGTTTAGGGCACAGGTGAGGGTACGGAAAGGTGGGAGGGTCAGGCTACGTGCTGACGCACGGGTCAGTGCCAGTGTACGGACCAGGAGTAGGCTACGGCTTGGGGGTAAGTTGTAGGGCTGGTGGTGGGTTTCCGTTTCGGGCTAGGGTTAGGGTTAGGCAACGGCAAGGCTTAGGGCACAGGTGAAGGTACGGAAACGTAGGAGGGTCAGGCTACTTGCTGACCCACGGGTCAGTGCCAGCGTATGGGCCAGGAGTAGTCTACGGCTTGGGGGTAAGATGTAGGGCTGGTGGTCCGTTTCCGTTCCGTGCTAGGGTTAGGGTTACGGAACGGCAAGGCTTAGGGCACTGGTGAGGGTTACGGAAACGTGGGAGGGTCAGGCTACGTGCTGACGCACGGGTTAGTGTCCGCGTATGGTCCAGGAGTAGGCTACTGCGTACGGTAAAGTTTAGGGCTGGTGGTGGGTTTCCGTTTCGGGCTAGGATTAGGGTTAGGGAACGGCAAGGCTTAGGGCACAGGTGAGGGTACGGAAACGTGGGAGCGTCAGGCTACGTGGTGACGCATGGGTCAGTGCCAGCGTACAGGCCAGGAGTAGGCTACGGCGTAGGTTAAGGTTTAGGGCTCGTGGTGGGTTTCCGTTCCGGGCTAGGGTTATGGTTAGGGAAAGGCAAGGCTTAGGGCCCAGGTGAGGGTACGGAAACGTGGGAGGGTCAGGCTACGTGCTGACGCACGGGTCAGTGCCATCGTACCGGCCAGGAGTAGGCTACGGCTTGGGGGTTAGTTTAGGGCTGGTGGTGGGTTTCCGTTCCGGGCTAGGGTTAGTGTTAGGGAAGAGCAAGGCTTAGGGCATAGGTGAGGGTACGGAAACGTGGGAGGGTCAGGCTACGTGCTGATGCACGGCTCAGTGGAAGCGTACCGGCCAGGAGTAGGCTACGGCATATGGTAAGGTGTAGGGCTGGTGGTGGGGTTCCGATCTGGTCTAGGGTTAGGTTTAGGGAACGGCAAGTCTTAGGGCTCAGGTAAGGGTACAGAAAAGTGGGAGGGTCAGGCTACGTGCTGACGCACGGGTCAGTGCCAGTGTACGGGTCAGGTGTAGGCTACGGCTTGTGGGTAAGTTTTAGGGCTGGTGGTGGGTTTCCGTTCTGGGCTAGGGTTATGGTTAGGGAACAGCAAGGCTTAGGGCACAGGTGAGGGTACGGAAACGTGGGTGGGTCAGGCTACGTGCTGACGCACGGGTCAGTGCCAGCGTTCGGGCCAGGAGTAGGCTACGGCGTAGGGTAAAGTGTAGGGCTGGTGGTGGGTTTCTGTGCCGGGCTAGGGTTAGGGTTAGGGAACGGCAAGGCTTAGGGCACAGGTGATGGTACGGAAACGTGGGAGGGACAGGCTACGTGCTGACGCACGGGTCAGTGCCAGCGTACGGGGCAGGTGTAAGCCACGGCTTGTGGGTTAGGATTAGGGCTGGTGGTGGGTTTCCGTTCCGGGCTAGGGTTAGAGTTAGGGAACGGCAAGGTTTAGGGCACAGGTGAGGGTACGGTAATGTGGGAAGTTCAGGCTACGTGCTGACGCACAGGTCAGTGCCAGCGTATGGACCAGGAGTAGGCTACGGCTTGGGGGTAAGGTGTAGGGCTGGTGGTGGGTTTCCGTTCCGGGCTAGGGTTAGGGATAGGGAACGGTAAGCCTTAGGGCACAGGTGAGTGTACGGAAACGTGGGAGGATCATGCTACGTGCTGATGAAAGGGTCAGTGCCTGCGTACGGGCCAGGAATAGGCTACGGCGTAGGAAAATGTGTAGGGCTGGTGGTGGGTTTCCGTTCCGGGCTAGGGTTAGGGTTAGGGAATGCCAAGGCTTAGGGCACATGTGAGGGTCCACAAACGTGGGAGGGTCAGGCTACGTGCTGACACACAGGTCAGTGCCAGCGTAAGGTCCAGGAGTAGCCTACGGCTTGGGGGTAAGTTGTAGGGCTGGTGGTGGGTTTCCGTTCCTGGCTAGGATTAGGGTAAGGGAACGGCTAGCCTTAGGGCACAGGTGAGGGTACAGAAACGTGGGAGGGTCAGGCTATGTGCTGATGCATGGGTCAGTGCCAGCGTACCGGCTAGGAGTAGGCTACGGCTTGGGGGTTAGGTGTAGGGCTGGTGGTGGGTTTCCGTTCCGGGCTAGGGTTAGTGTTAGGGGACTGCAAGGCTTAGGGCACAGGTGAGGGTACGGAAACGTGGGAGGGTCAGGCTACATGCTGACGCACGGGTCAGTGCCAGCGTACGGGCCAGGAATAGTCTATGGCTTGGGGGTAAGCTGTAGGGCTGGTGGTGGGTTTCTGTTCCAGACTAGGGTTAGGGTTAGGGAACGGCAAGGCTTAGGGCACACGTGAGGGTACGGAAATGTGTGAGGGTCAGGCTACGTGCTGACGCACGGGTCAGTGCCAGCGTACGGGCCAGGAGTAGGCTACGGCGTAGGGTAAGGTGTAGGGCTGCTGGTGGATTTCCGTTCCTGGCTAGGGTTATGGTGAGGGAACGGCAAGGCTTAGGGCACAGGTGAGGGTACGGAAACGTGGGAGGGTCAGGCTACGTGCTGACTCACGGGTCAGTGCCAGCGTACGGGCCAGGATTGGGCTACGGCGTATGGTAAGGTTTAGGGCTTCTGGTGGGTTTCCGTTCCTGGCTAGGGTTAGGGTTAGGGAACGGCAAGGCTTAGGGCACAGGTGAGGGTACGGGAACGTGGGAGGGTCAGGCTACGTGCTGACGCACGTGTCAGTGCCAGCGTATGGGCCAGGAATAGGCTACGGCATACGTTAAGGTGTAGGGCTGGTGGTGGGATTCCGTTCCGGGCTTGGGTTAGAGTTAGGGAAGGCCAAGGCTTAGGGCTTAGCTGAGGGTACGGAAAAGTGGGAGGGTCAGGCTACGTGCTGACGCACGGGTCAGTGCCTGGGTACGGGCCAGGAGTAGGCTATGGCATGGGGGTAAGTTTTAGGGCTGGTGGTGGGTTTCCATTCCGGGCTAGGGTTAGTGTTGGGGAACGGCAAGGTTTAGGGCCCAGGTGATGGTATGGAAACGTGGGGTGTCAGTCTACATGCTGACGCACGGGTCAGTGCCAGCGTACGGGCCAGGAGTAGGCTACGGCGTAGGGAAAGGTTTAGGGCTGGTGGTGGGTTTCCGTTCCGGGCTAGGGTTAGGGTTAGGGAACGGCAAAGCTTAGGGCACAGGTGAGGGTACGGAAACGTGGGAGGGTCAGGCTACATGCTGACACACGTGTCAGTGTCAGCGTACAGGCCAGGAGTAGGCTACACCGTAGGGTAAGGTCTAGGGCTAGTGGTGGTTTTCCGTTCTGGGCTAGGGTTATGGTTAGGGAACGTCAAGGCTTAGGGCACAGGTGAGGGTACGGAAACGTGGGAGGGTCAGGCTACGTGCTTACGCATGGGTCCGTGCCAGCATACGGGCCAGCAGTAGGCTACAGCGTAGGGTAAGGTATAGGGCTGGAGGTGGGTTTCCGTTCTGTGCTAGGGTTAGGTTTAGGGAACGGCAAGGCATAAGGCACAGGTGAGGGTACGGAAACGTGGGAGGGTCAGGCTACGTGCTGACGCACGGGTCAGTGCCAGCATACGGGCCAGGAGTAGGCTACAGCTTGGGGGTAAGGTGTAGGGCTGGTGGTGGGTTTCCGTTCCGGGCTAGGGTTAGGGTAAGTGAACGTCAAGGCTTAGGGCACAGGTGAGGGTACGGAAACGTGGCCGGGTCAGGCTACGTGCTGACGCACGGGTCAGTGCCAACGTACGGGGCAGGTGTAGGCTACGGCATAGGGTAAGGTGTGGGGCTGGAGGTGGGTTTCCGTTCTGTGCTAGGGTTAGGGTTAGGGAACGGCAAGGCATAGGGCACAGGTGAGGGTACGGAAACGTGGGAGGGTCAGGCTACGTGCTGACGCATGGGTCAGTGCCAGCGTACGGGCCAGGAGTAGGCTACGGTGTAGGGAATGGTCTAGGGCTGGTGGTGGGTTTCCGTTCCGGGCTAGGGTTAGGGTTAGGGAAAGGCAAGGTTTAGGGCACAGGTGAGGGTACGGAAAGGTGGGAGGGTCAGGCTACGTGCTGACGCACGGGTCAGTGCCAGTGTATGGACCAGGAGTAAGCTACGGCTTGGGGGTAAGTTGTAGGGCTGGTGGTGGGTTTCCGTTTCGGGCTAGGGTTAGGGTTAGGCAACGGCAAGGCTTAGGGCACAGGTGAGGGTACGGAATCGTGGGAGGGTCAGGCTACGTACTGCCGCATGGGTCAGTGCCAGCGTACGGGCCCGGACTAGGCTATGGCTTGTGCGTTAGTTGTAGGGCTGGTGGTGGGTTTCCGTTCCGGGCTAGGGTTAGGGTTAGGGAACGGCAAGGTTTAGGGCCCAGGTGAGGGTATGGAAACTTGGGGGTGTCTGTCTACATGCTGACGCACGGGTCAGTGCCACCGTACGCGCCAGGAGTAGGCTACGGCGTAGGGAAAGGTTTAGGGCTGGTGGTGGGTTTCCGTTCCGGGCTAGGGTTAGGGTTAGGGAACGGCAAGGCTTAGGGCACAGGTGTGGGTACGGAAACGTGGGAGGGTCAGGCTACGTGCTGATGAAAGGGTCAGTGCCTGCGTACGGGCCAGGAATAGGCTACGGCGTAGGGAAAGGTTTAGGGCTGGTGGTGGGTTTCCGTTCCGGGCTAGGGTTAGGGTTAGGTAACGGTAAGGCTTAGGGCACAGGTGAGTGTACGGAAACGTGGGAGGGTCAGGCTACGTGCTGCCGCACGGGTCAGTGCCAGCGTACGGGCCAGGAGTAGGCTATGGCTTGGGCGTTAGTTGTAGGGCTGGTGGAGTGTTTCCGTTCCGTACTAGGGATAGGGTTAGGGAACAGCAAGGCTTAGGGCACAGGTGAGGGTACGGAAATTTGGGAAGGTCAGGCTACGTGCAGACGCATGGGTCAGTGCCAGCGTACGGGACAGGAGTAGGCTACGGAGTAGGGTAAGGTATAGGGCTGGTGGTGGGTTTCCGTTTCGGGCTAGGGTTAGGGTTAGGGAACGGCAAGGCTTAGGGAACAGGTGAGGGTACGGAAACGTGGGTGGGTCAGGCTATGTGCTGACGCATGGGTCAGTGCCAGCGTTCGGGCCAGGAGTCGGCTACGGCTTGGTGGTTATGTGTAGGGCTGGTGGTGGGTTTCCGTTTCAGGCAAGGTTTAGTGTTAGGGAACATCAAGGCTTAGGGCACAGGTGAGGGTACGGAAACGTTGGAGGGGCAGGCTTCGTGCTGACACACGGGTCAGTGCCAGCGTACGGGCCAGCATTAGGCTATGGCTTGCGGGTTAGGTGTAGGGCTTGTGGTGTGTTTCCGTTCCACACTAGGGTTAGGGTTAGGGAACGGCAAGGCTTAGGGCACAGGTGAGGGTACGGTAATGTGGGAAGTTCAGGCTACGTGCTGACGCACAGGTCATTGCCAGCGTATGGACCAGGAGTAGGCTACGGCTTGGGGGTAAGGTGTAGGGCTGGTGTTGTGTTTCCGTTCCGGGCTAGGGTTAGGGTTAGGGAACGGCAAGGCTTAGGGCACAGGTGAGGGTACGGAAACGTGGGAGTGTCAGGCTACGTGCTGATGAAAGGGTCAGTGCCTGCGTATGGGCCAGGAATAGGCTACGGCGTAGGGAACGGTGTAGGGCGGGTGGTGGGTTTCCGTTCCGGGCTAGGGTTAGGGTTAGGGAATGGCAAGGCTTAGGGCACAGGTGAGGGTCCGCAAACGTGGGAGGGTCAGGCTACGTGCTGCCGCACGGGTCAGTGCCAGCGTAAGGTCCAGGAGTAGCCTACGCCTTGGGGGTAAGGTGTAGGGCTGGTGGTGGGTTTCCTTTCATGGCTAGGGTTAGGGTTAGGGAACGGCAAGGCTTAGGGCACAGGTGAGGGTAACGAAACGGGTGAGGGTCAGGATATGTGTCGATGCACGGGTCAGTGCCAGCGTACCAGCCAGGAGTAGGCTACGGCTTGGGGGTTAGGTGTAGGGTTGGTGTTGGGTTTCCGTTCGGGGCTAGGGTTAGGGTTAGGGAACGGCAAGGCTTAGGGCACAGGTGAGGGTACGGAAACGTGGGAGGTTCAGGCTACATGCTGACACACGTGTCAGTGCCAGCGTACGGGCCAGGAATAGGCTATGGCTTGGTGGTAAGCTGTAGGGCTGGTGGTGTGTTTCCGTTCCGGACTAGGGTTAGGGTTAGGGAACGGCAACGCTTAGGGCACAGGTGAGGGTACGGAAACGTGTGAGGGTCAGGCTACGTGCTGACGCACGGGTCAGTGCCAGCGTAAGGGCCAGGAGTAGGCTACGGCGTAGGGTAAGGTTTAGGGCTGCTGGTGGGTTTCCGTTCCTGGCTAGGGTTAGGGTGAGGGAACGGCAAGGCTTAGGGCACAGGTGAGGGTACGGAAACGTGGGAGGGTCAGGCTTCATGCTGATGCACGTGTCAGTGCCAGCGTACCGGCCAGGAGTAGGCTACGGCGTAGGGTAATGTGTAGGGCTGTTTCCCTTTCGGGCTACAGTTAGGGTTAGGGGATGGCAAAGCGTAGGGCACAGGTGAGGTTACGGAAACGTGGGAGGGTCAGTCTACATGCTGATGCACGTGTCAGTGCCAGCGTACCGGCCAGGAATAGGCTACGGCTTGGTGGTTAGGTGTAGGGTTGGTGGTGTGTTTCCGTTCCAGGCTAGGGTAAGTGTTAGGGTACAGTAAGGCTTAGGGCACAGGTGAGGGTACGGAAATGTGGGAGGGTCAGGCTACGTGCTGACGCACGGGTCAGTGCCAGCGTACGGGCCAGGAGTAGGCTATGGCTTGGGGGTCAGTTGTAGGGCTGGTGGTGGGTTTCCGTTCCGGGCTAGGGTTAGGGTTAGGGAACGGCAAGGCTTAGGGCACAGGTGAGGGTACGGAAACGTGAGAGGGTCAGGCTACGTGCTGATGAAAGGGTCAGTGCCTGCGTACGGGCCGGAATAGGCTACGGCGTAGGGAAAGGTGTAGGGCTGGTGGTGGGTTTCCGTTCCGTGCTAGGGTTAGGGTTAGGGAATGGCAAGGCTTAGGGCACATGTGAGGGTCCACTAACGTGGGAGGTTCAGGTTACGTGCTGACACACAGGTCAGTGCCAGCGTAAGGTCCAGGAGTAGCCTACGGCTTGTGGGTAAGTTGTAGGGCTGGTGGTGGGTTTCCGTTACTCGCTAGGATTAGGGTAAGGGAACGGCAAGTCTTAGGGCACAGGTGAGGGTACAGAAACGTAGGTGGGTCAGGCTATGTGCAGATGCATGGGTCAGTGCCAGCGTACCGTCTAGGAGTAGGCTACGGCTTGGGGGTTAGGTGTAGGGCTGGTGGTGGGTTTCCGTTCCGGGCTAGGGTTAGGGTTAGGGAACTGCAAGTCTTAGGGCACAGGTGAGGGTACGGAAACGTGGGAGTGTCAGGCTACAGGTTTACGCACGGTTCAGTGCCAGCGTACGGGCCAGGAATAGTCTATGGCTTGGGGTTAAGCTGTAGGGTTGGTGGTGTGTTTCTGTTCCGGACTAGGGTTAGGGTTAGGGAACGGCAAGGCTTAGGGCACAGGTGAGGGTACGGAAATTTGTGAGGGTCAGGCTACGTGCTGACGCATGGGTCAGTGCCCGCGTACGGGCCAGGAGTAGGCTACGGCGTAGGGTAAGGTTTAGGGCTGCTGGTGGATTTCCGTTCCTGGCTAGGGTTATGGTTAGGGAAAGGCAAGGCTTAGGGCCCAGGTGAGGGTACGGAAACGTGGGAGGGTCAGGCTACGTGCTGACGCACGGGTCAGTGCCATCGTACCGGCCAGGAGTAGGCTACGGCTTGGGGGTTAGTTTAGGGCTGGTGGTGGGTTTCCGTTCCGGGCTAGGGTTAGTGTTAGGGAAGAGCAAGGCTTAGGGCATAGGTGAGGGTACGGAAACGTGGGAGGGTCAGGCTACGTGCTGATGCACGGCTCAGTGGAAGCGTACCGGCCAGGAGTAGGCTACGGCATATGGTAAGGTGTAGGGCTGGTGGTGGGGTTCCGATCCGGTCTAGGGTTAGGTTTAGGGAACGGCAAGTCTTAGGGCTCAGGTAAGGGTACAGAAAAGTGGGAGGGTCAGGCTACGTGCTGACGCACGGGTCAGTGCCAGTGTACGGGTCAGGTGTAGGCTACGGCTTGTGGGTAAGTTTTAGGGCTGGTGGTGGGTTTCCGTTCCGGGCTAGGGTTATGGTTAGGGAACAGCAAGGCTTAGGGCACAGGTGAGGGTACGGAAACGTGGGTGGGTCAGGCTACGTGCTGACGCACGGGTCAGTGCCAGCGTTCGGGCCAGGAGTAGGCTACGGCGTAGGGTAAAGTGTAGGGCTGGTGGTGGGTTTCTGTGCCGGGCTAGGGTTAGGGTTAGGGAACGGCAAGGCTTAGGGCACAGGTGATGGTACGGAAACGTGGGAGGGACAGGCTACGTGCTGACGCACGGGTCAGTGCCAGCGTACGGGGCAGGAGTAAGCCACGGCTTGTGGGTTAGGATTAGGGCTGGTGGTGGGTTTCCGTTCCGGGCTAGGGTTAGAGTTAGGGAACGGCAAGGTTTAGGGCACAGGTGAGGGTACGGTAATGTGGGAAGTTCAGGCTACGTGCTGACGCACAGGTCAGTGCCAGCGTATGGACCAGGAGTAGGCTACGGCTTGGGGGTAAGGTGTAGGGCTGGTGGTGGGTTTCCGTTCCGGGCTAGGGTTAGGGATAGGGAACGGTAAGCCTTAGGGCACAGGTGAGTGTACGGAAACGTGGGAGGATCATGCTACGTGCTGATGAAAGGGTCAGTGCCTGCGTACGGGCCAGGAATAGGCTACGGCGTAGGAAAATGTGTAGGGCTGGTGGTGGGTTTCCGTTCCGGGCTAGGGTTAGGGTTAGGGAATGCCAAGGCTTAGGGCACATGTGAGGGTCCACAAACGTGGGAGGGTCAGGCTACGTGCTGACACACAGGTCAGTGCCAGCGTAAGGTCCAGGAGTAGCCTACGGCTTGGGGGTAAGTTGTAGGGCTGGTGGTGGGTTTCCGTTCCTGGCTAGGATTAGGGTAAGGGAACGGCTAGCCTTAGGGCACAGGTGAGGGTACAGAAACGTGGGAGGGTCAGGCTATGTGCTGATGCATGGGTCAGTGCCAGCGTACCGGCTAGGAGTAGGCTACGGCTTGGGGGTTAGGTGTAGGGCTGGTGGTGGGTTTCCGTTCCGGGCTAGGGTTAGTGTTAGGGGACTGCAAGGCTTAGGGCACAGGTGAGGGTACGGAAACGTGGGAGGGTCAGGCTACATGCTGACGCACGGGTCAGTGCCAGCGTACGGGCCAGGAATAGTCTATGGCTTGGGGGTAAGCTGTAGGGCTGGTGGTGGGTTTCCGTTCCGGGCTAGGGTTAGGGTAAGTGAACGTCAAGGCTTAGGGCACAGGTGAGGGTACGGAAACGTGGCCGGGTCAGGCTACGTGCTGACGCACGGGTCAGTGCCAACGTACGGGGCAGGTGTAGGCTACGGCATAGGGTAAGGTGTGGGGCTGGAGGTGGGTTTCCGTTCTGTGCTAGGGTTAGGGTTAGGGAACGGCAAGGCATAGGGCACAGGTGAGGGTACGGAAACGTGGGAGGGTCAGGCTACGTGCTGACGCATGGGTCAGTGCCAGCGTACGGGCCAGGAGTAGGCTACGGTGTAGGGAATGGTCTAGGGCTGGTGGTGGGTTTCCGTTCCGGGCTAGGGTTAGGGTTAGGGAAAGGCAAGGTTTAGGGCACAGGTGAGGGTACGGAAAGGTGGGAGGGTCAGGCTACGTGCTGACGCACGGGTCAGTGCCAGTGTATGGACCAGGAGTAAGCTACGGCTTGGGGGTAAGTTGTAGGGCTGGTGGTGGGTTTCCGTTTCGGGCTAGGGTTAGGGTTAGGCAACGGCAAGGCTTAGGGCACAGGTGAGGGTACGGAATCGTGGGAGGGTCAGGCTACGTACTGCCGCATGGGTCAGTGCCAGCGTACGGGCCCGGACTAGGCTATGGCTTGTGCGTTAGTTGTAGGGCTGGTGGTGGGTTTCCGTTCCGGGCTAGGGTTAGGGTTAGGGAACGGCAAGGTTTAGGGCCCAGGTGAGGGTATGGAAACTTGGGGGTGTCTGTCTACATGCTGACGCACGGGTCAGTGCCACCGTACGCGCCAGGAGTAGGCTACGGCGTAGGGAAAGGTTTAGGGCTGGTGGTGGGTTTCCGTTCCGGGCTAGGGTTAGGGTTAGGGAACGGCAAGGCTTAGGGCACAGGTGTGGGTACGGAAACGTGGGAGGGTCAGGCTACGTGCTGATGAAAGGGTCAGTGCCTGCGTACGGGCCAGGAATAGGCTACGGCGTAGGGAAAGGTTTAGGGCTGGTGGTGGGTTTCCGTTCCGGGCTAGGGTTAGGGTTAGGTAACGGTAAGGCTTAGGGCACAGGTGAGTGTACGGAAACGTGGGAGGGTCAGGCTACGTGCTGCCGCACGGGTCAGTGCCAGCGTACGGGCCAGGAGTAGGCTATGGCTTGGGCGTTAGTTGTAGGGCTGGTGGAGTGTTTCCGTTCCGTACTAGGGATAGGGTTAGGGAACAGCAAGGCTTAGGGCACAGGTGAGGGTACGGAAATGTGGGAAGGTCAGGCTACGTGCAGACGCATGGGTCAGTGCCAGCGTACGGGACAGGAGTAGGCTACGGAGTAGGGTAAGGTATAGGGCTGGTGGTGGGTTTCCGTTTCGGGCTAGGGTTAGGGTTAGGGAACGGCAAGGCTTAGGGAACAGGTGAGGGTACGGAAACGTGGGTGGGTCAGGCTATGTGCTGACGCATGGGTCAGTGCCAGCGTTCGGGCCAGGAGTCGGCTACGGCTTGGTGGTTATGTGTAGGGCTGGTGGTGGGTTTCCGTTTCAGGCAAGGTTTAGTGTTAGGGAACATCAAGGCTTAGGGCACAGGTGAGGGTACGGAAACGTTGGAGGGGCAGGCTTCGTGCTGACGCACGGGTCAGTGCCAGCGTACGGGCCAGCATTAGGCTATGGCTTGCGGGTTAGGTGTAGGGCTTGTGGTGTGTTTCCGTTCCACACTAGGGTTAGGGTTAGGGAACGGCAAGGCTTAGGGCACAGGTGAGGGTACGGTAATGTGGGAAGTTCAGGCTACGTGCTGACGCACAGGTCATTGCCAGCGTATGGACCAGGAGTAGGCTACGGCTTGGGGGTAAGGTGTAGGGCTGGTGTTGTGTTTCCGTTCCGGGCTAGGGTTAGGGTTAGGGAACGGCAAGGCTTAGGGCACAGGTGAGGGTACGGAAACGTGGGAGTGTCAGGCTACGTGCTGATGAAAGGGTCAGTGCCTGCGTATGGGCCAGGAATAGGCTACGGCGTAGGGAACGGTGTAGGGCGGGTGGTGGGTTTCCGTTCCGGGCTAGGGTTAGGGTTAGGGAATGGCAAGGCTTAGGGCACAGGTGAGGGTCCGCAAACGTGGGAGGGTCAGGCTACGTGCTGCCGCACGGGTCAGTGCCAGCGTAAGGTCCAGGAGTAGCCTACGGCTTGGGGGTAAGGTGTAGGGCTGGTGGTGGGTTTCCGTTCATGGCTAGGGTTAGGGTTAGGGAACGGCAAGGCTTAGGGCACAGGTGAGGGTACGGAAACGGGTGAGGGTCAGGATATGTGTCGATGCACGGGTCAGTGCCAGCGTACCAGCCAGGAGTAGGCTACGGCTTGGGGGTTAGGTGTAGGGTTGGTGTTGGGTTTCCGTTCGGGGCTAGGGTTAGGGTTAGGGAACGGCAAGGCTTAGGGCACAGGTGAGGGTACGGAAACGTGGGAGGTTCAGGCTACATGCTGACACACGTGTCAGTGCCAGCGTACGGGCCAGGAATAGGCTATGGCTTGGTGGTAAGCTGTAGGGCTGGTGGTGTGTTTCCGTTCCGGACTAGGGTTAGGGTTAGGGAACGGCAACGCTTAGGGCACAGGTGAGGGTACGGAAACGTGTGAGGGTCAGGCTACGTGCTGACGCACGGGTCAGTGCCAGCGTAAGGGCCAGGAGTAGGCTACGGCGTAGGGTAAGGTTTAGGGCTGCTGGTGGGTTTCCGTTCCTGGCTAGGGTTAGGGTGAGGGAACGGCAAGGCTTAGGGCACAGGTGAGGGTACGGAAACGTGGGAGGGTCAGGCTTCATGCTGATGCACGTGTCAGTGCCAGCGTACCGGCCAGGAGTAGGCTACGGCGTAGGGTAATGTGTAGGGCTGTTTCCCTTTCGGGCTACAGTTAGGGTTAGGGGATGGCAAAGCGTAGGGCACAGGTGAGGTTACGGAAACGTGGGAGGGTCAGTCTACATGCTGATGCACGTGTCAGTGCCAGCGTACCGGCCAGGAATAGGCTACGGCTTGGTGGTTAGGTGTAGGGTTGGTGGTGTGTTTCCGTTCCAGGCTAGGGTAAGTGTTAGGGTACAGTAAGGCTTAGGGCACAGGTGAGGGTACGGAAATGTGGGAGGGTCAGGCTACGTGCTGACGCACGGGTCAGTGCCAGCGTACGGGCCAGGAGTAGGCTATGGCTTGGGGGTCAGTTGTAGGGCTGGTGGTGGGTTTCCGTTCCGGGCTAGGGTTAGGGTTAGGGAACGGCAAGGCTTAGGGCACAGGTGAGGGTACGGAAACGTGAGAGGGTCAGGCTACGTGCTGATGAAAGGGTCAGTGCCTGCGTACGGGCCGGAATAGGCTACGGCGTAGGGAAAGGTGTAGGGCTGGTGGTGGGTTTCCGTTCCGTGCTAGGGTTAGGGTTAGGGAATGGCAAGGCTTAGGGCACATGTGAGGGTCCACTAACGTGGGAGGTTCAGGTTACGTGCTGACACACAGGTCAGTGCCAGCGTAAGGTCCAGGAGTAGCCTACGGCTTGTGGGTAAGTTGTAGGGCTGGTGGTGGGTTTCCGTTACTCGCTAGGATTAGGGTAAGGGAACGGCAAGTCTTAGGGCACAGGTGAGGGTACAGAAACGTAGGTGGGTCAGGCTATGTGCAGATGCATGGGTCAGTGCCAGCGTACCGTCTAGGAGTAGGCTACGGCTTGGGGGTTAGGTGTAGGGCTGGTGGTGGGTTTCCGTTCCGGGCTAGGGTTAGGGTTAGGGAACTGCAAGTCTTAGGGCACAGGTGAGGGTACGGAAACGTGGGAGTGTCAGGCTACAGGTTTACGCACGGTTCAGTGCCAGCGTACGGGCCAGGAATAGTCTATGGCTTGGGGTTAAGCTGTAGGGTTGGTGGTGTGTTTCTGTTCCGGACTAGGGTTAGGGTTAGGGAACGGCAAGGCTTAGGGCACAGGTGAGGGTACGGAAATTTGTGAGGGTCAGGCTACGTGCTGACGCATGGGTCAGTGCCCGCGTACGGGCCAGGAGTAGGCTACGGCGTAGGGTAAGGTTTAGGGCTGCTGGTGGATTTCCGTTCCTGGCTAGGGTTATGGTGAGGGAATGGCAAGGCTTAGGGCACAGGTGAGGGTACGGAAACGTGGGAGGGTCAGGCTACGTGCTGACTCACGGGTCAGTGCCAGCGTACGGGCCATGATTGGGCTCTGGCGTATGGTAAGGTTTAGGGCTTCTGGTGGGTTTCCGTTCCTGGCTAGGGTTAGGGTTAGGGAACGGCAAGGCTTAGGGCACAGGTGAGGGTACGGAAACGTGGGAGGGTCAGGCTACGTGCTGACGCACGTGTCAGTGCCAGCATACGGGCCAGGAATAGGCTACGGCATATGTTAAGGTGTAGGGCTGGTGGTGGGATTCCGTTCCGGGCTTGGGTTAGAGTTAGGGAAGGCCAAGGCTTAGGGCTTAGCTGAGGGTACGGAAAAGTGGGAGGGTCAGGCTACGTGCTGAAGCACGGGTCAGTGCCTGTGTACGGGCCAGGAGTAGGCTATGTCATGGGGGTAAGTTTTAGGGCTGGTGGTGGGTTTCCATTCCGGGCTAGGGTTAGTGTTGGGGAACGGCAAGGTTTAGGGCCCAGGTGAGGGTATGGAAACGTGGGGTGTCAGTCTACATGCTGATGCACGGGTCAGTGCCAGCGTACGGGCCAGGAGTAGGCTACGGCGTAGGGAAAGGTTTAGGGCTGGTGGTGGGTTTCCGTTCCGGGCTAGGGTTAGGGTTAGGGAACGGCAAAGCTTAGGGCACAGGTGAGGGTACGGAAACGTGGGAGGGTCAGGCTACATGCTGACGCACGAGTCAGTGTCAGCGTACAGGCCAGGAGTAGGCTACGCCGTAGTGTAAGGTCTAGGGCTGGTGGTGGTTTTCCGTTCTGGGCTAGGGTTATGGTTAGGGAACGTCAAGGCTTAGGGCACAGGTGAGGGTACGGAAACGTGGGAGGGTCAGGCTACGTGCTGATGCACGGGTCAGTGCCAGCATACGGGCCAGGATTAGGCTACAGCTTGGGGGTAAGGTGTAGGGCTGGTGGTGGGTTTCCGTTCCGGGCTAGGGTTAGGGTAAGGGAACGTCAGGGCTTAGGGCACAGGTGAGGGTACGGAAACGTGGCCGGGTCAGGCTACGTGCTGACGCACGGGTCAGTGCCAACGTACGGGCCAGGTGTAGGCTACGGCATAGGGTAAGGTGTAGGGCTGGAGGTGGGTTTCCGTTCTGTGCTAGGGTTAGGGTTAGGGAACGGCAAGGCATAGGGCACAGGTGAGGGTACGGAAACGTGGGAGGGTCAGGCTACGTGCTGACGCATGGGTCAGTGCCAGCGTACCGGCCAGGAGTAGGCTACGGTGTAGGGAATGGTCTAGGGCTGGTGGTGGGTTTCCGTTGCGGGCTAGGGTTAGGGTTAGGGAAAGGCAAGGTTTAGGGCACAGGTGAGGGTACGGAAAGGTGGGAGGGTCAGGCTACGTGCTGACGCACGTGTCAGTGCCAGTGTATGGACCAGGAGTAGGCTACGTCTTGGGGGTAAGTTGTAGGGCTGGTGGTGGTTTTCCGTTTCGGGCTAGGGTTAGGGTTAGGCAACGGCAAGGCTTAGGGCACAGGTGAGGGTACAGAAACGTGGGAGGTTCAGGCTACGTGCTGCCGCATGGGTCAGTGTCAGCGTACGCGCCCGGACTAGGCTATGGCTTGTGCGTTAGTTGTAGGGCTGGTGGTGGGTTTCCGTTCCGGGCTAGGGTTAGGGTTAGGTAACGGCAAGGTTTAGGGCCCAGGTGAGGGTATGGAAACTTGGGGGTGTCTGTCTACATGCTGACGCACGGGTCAGTGCCAGCGTATGGACCAGGAGTAGGCTACGGCTTGGGGGTAAGCTGTAGGGCTTGTGGTGCTTTTCCATTCCGGGCTAGGGTTAGGGTTAGGGAACGGCAAGTCTTAGGGCACAGGTGTGGGTACGGAAACGTGGGAGGGGCAGGCTTCGTGCTGACGCACGTGTCAGTGCCAGCGTACGAGCCAGGAGTAGGCTACGGCTTCGTGGTTAGGTGTAGGTCTGGTGGTGGGTTTCCGTTCAAGGCAAGGTTTAGTGTTAGGGAACAGCAAGGCTTGGGGCACAGGTGAGGGTACGGAAACGTGGGAGGGGCAGGCTACATGCTGACGCACGGGTCAGTGCCAGCGTACGGGCCAGCATTAGGCTATGGCTTGGGGGTTAGGTGTAGGGCTTGTGGTGTGTTTCCGTTCCGTACTAGGGTTAGGGTTAGGGAACGGCAAAGCTTAGGGCACAGGTGAGGGTACGGTAATGTGGGAAGTTCAGGCTACGTGCTGACACACAGGTCAGTGCCAGCGTATGGACCAGGAGTAGGCTACGGCTTGGGGGTAAGGTGTAGGGCTGGTGTTGTGTTTCCGTTCCGGGCTAGGGTTAGGGTTAGGGAACGGCAAGGCTTAGGGCACAGGTGAGGGTACGGAAACGTGGGAGGGTCAGGCTACGTGCTGATGAAAGTGTCAGTGCCTGCGTATGGGCCAGGAATAGGCTACGGCGTAGGGAAAGGTGTAGGGCTGGTGGTGGGTTTCCGTTCCGGGCTAGGGTTAGGGTTAGGGAATGGCAAGGCTTAGGGCACAGGTGAGGGTCCGCAAACGTGGGAGGGTCAGGCTACGTGCTGACGCACGGGTCAGTGCCAGCGTAAGGTCCAGGAGTAGCCTACGGCTTGGGGGTAAGGTGTAGGGCTGGTGGTGGGTTTCCGTTCATGGCTAGGGTTAGGGTTAGGGAACGGCAAGGCTTAGGGCACAGGTGAGGGTACGGAAACGGGGGAGGGTCAGGTTATGTGTCGATGCACGGGTCAGTGCCAGCGTACCAGCCAGGAGTAGGCTACGGCTTGGGGGTTAGGTGTAGGGTTGGTGTTGGGTTTCCGTTCGGGGCTAGGGTTAGGGTTAGGGAACGGCAAGGCTTAGGGCACAGGTGAGGGTACGGAAACGTGGGAGGTTCAGGCTACATGCTGACGCACGGGTCAGTGCCAGCGTACGGGCCAGGAATAGGCTATGGCTTGGTGGTAAGCTGTAGGGCTGGTGGTGGGTTTCCGTTCCGGACTACGGTTAGGGTTAGGGAACGGCAACGCTTAGGGCACAGGTGAGGGTACGGAAACGTGTGAGGGTCAGGCTACGTGCTGACGCACGGGTCAGTGCCAGCGTACGGGCCAGGAGTAGGCTACGGCGTAGGGTAAGGTTTAGGGCTGCTGGTGGGGTTCCGTTCCTGGCTAGGGATAGGGTGAGGGAACAGCAAGGCTTAGGGCACAGGTGAGGGTACGGAAACGTGGGAGGGTCAGGCTACGTGCTGACTCACGGGTCAGTGCCAGCGTACGGTCCAGGAGTAGGCTATGACGAATGGTAAGGTGTAGGGCTTGTGGTGGGTTTCCGTTCTGGGCTAGTGTTAGAGTTAGGGAACGGCATGGCTTAGGGCACAGGTGAGGGTACGGAAACGTGTGAGGGTCAGGCTACATGCTGACGCACGTGTCAGTGCCAGCGTACGGGCCAGGAATAGGCTACGGCATACGGTAATGTGTAGGGCTGGTGGTGGGATTCCGTTCCGGCTTGGGTTATGGTTAGGGAACGGCAAGGCTTAGGGCACAGGTGAGGGTACGGAAACGTGGGAGGGTCAGGCTTCATGCTGATGCACGTGTCAGTGCCAGCGTACCGGCCAGGAGTAGGCTACGGCGTAGGGTAATGTGTAGGGCTGTTTCCCTTTCGGGCTACAGTTATGGTTAGGGAATGGCAAAGCGTAGGGCACAGGTGAGGTTACGGAAACGTGGGAGGGTCAGGCTACATGCTGATGCACGTGTCAGTGCCAGCGTACCGGCCAGGAGTAGGCTACGGCTTGGTGGTTAGGTGTAGGGTTGGTGGTGTCTTTCCGTTCCAGGCTAGGGTTAGTGTTAGGGAACAGCAAGGCTTAGGGCACAGGTGAGGGTACGGAAATGTGGGAGGGTCAGGCTACGTGCTGACGCACGGGTCAGTGCCAGCGTACGGGCCAGGAGTAGTCTATGGCTTGGGGGTTAGGTGTAGGGCTGGTGGTGTGTTTCCGTTCCGTACTAGGGTTAGAGTTAGGGAACGGCAAGGCTTAGGGCACAGGTGAGGGTACGGTAATGTGGGAAGTTCAGGCTACGTGCTGACGCACAGGTCAGTGCCAGCGTATGGACCAGGAGTAAGCTACGGCTTGGGGGTAAGGTGTAGGGCTGGTGGTGGGTTTCCGTTCCGGGCTAGGGTTAGGGATAGGGAACGGTAAGGCTTAGGGCACAGGTGAGTGTACGGAAACGTGGGAGGATCAGGCTACGTGCTGATGAAAGGGTCAGTGCCTGCGTACGGGCCAGGAATAGGCTACGGCGTAGGAAAAGGTGTAGGGCTGGTGGTGGGTTTCCGTTCCGGGCTAGGGTTAGGGTTAGGGAATGCCAAGGCTTAGGGCACATGTGAGGGTCCACAAACGTGGGAGGGTCAGGCTACGTGCTGACACACAGGTCAGTGCCAGCGTAAGGTCCAGGAGTAGCCTACGGCTTGGGGGTAAGTTGTAGGGCTGGTGGTGGGTTTCCGTTCCTGGCTAGGATTAGGGTTAGGGGACTGCAAGGCTTAGGGCACAGGTGAGGGTACGGAAACGTGGGAGGGTCAGGCTATGTGCTGATGCATGGGTCAGTAGCAGCGTACCGGCTAGGAGTAGGCTACGGCTTGGGGGTTAGGTGTAGGGCTGGTGGTGGGTTTCCGTTCCGGGCTAGGGTTAGGGTTAGGGGACTGCAAGGCTTAGGGCACAGGTGAGGGTACGGAAACGTGGGAGGGTCAGGCTACATGCTGACGCACGGGTCAGTGCCAGCGTACGGGCCAGGAATAGTCTATGGCTTGGGGGTAAGCTGTAGGGCTGGTGGTGGGTTTCTGTTCCAGACTAGGGTTAGGGTTAGGGAACGGCAAGGCTTAGGGCACACGTGAGGGTACGGAAATGTGTGAGGGTCAGGCTACGTGCTGACGCACGGGTCAGTGCCAGCGTACGGGCCAGGAGTAGGCTACGGCGTAGGGTAAGGTGTAGGGCTGCTGGTGGATTTCCGTTCCTGGCTAGGGTTATGGTGAGGGAACGGCAAGGCTTAGGGCACAGGTGAGGGTACGGAAACGTGGGAGGGTCAGGCTACGTGCTGACTCACGGGTCAGTGCCAGCGTACGGGCCAGGATTGGGCTACGGCGTATGGTAAGGTTTAGGGCTTCTGGTGGGTTTCCGTTCCTGGCTAGGGTTAGGGTTAGGGAACGGCAAGGCTTAGGGCACAGGTGAGGGTACGGGAACGTGGGAGGGTCAGGCTACGTGCTGACGCACGTGTCAGTGCCAGCGTATGGGCCAGGAATAGGCTACGGCATACGTTAAGGTGTAGGGCTGGTGGTGGGATTCCGTTCCGGGCTTGGGTTAGAGTTAGGGAAGGCCAAGGCTTAGGGCTTAGCTGAGGGTACGGAAAAGTGGGAGGGTCAGGCTACGTGCTGACGCACGGGTCAGTGCCTGTGTACGGGCCAGGAGTAGGCTATGGCATGGGGGTAAGTTTTAGGGCTGGTGGTGGGTTTCCATTCCGGGCTAGGGTTAGTGTTGGGGAACGGAAAGGTTTAGGGCCCAGGTGAGGGTATGGAAACGTGGGGTGTCAGTCTACATGCTGACGCACGGGTCAGTGCCAGCGTACGGGCCAGGAGTAGGCTACGGCGTAGGGAAAGGTTTAGGGCTGGTGGTGGGTTTCCGTTCCGGGCTAGGGTTAGGGTTAGGGAACGGCAAAGCTTAGGGCACAGGTGAGGGTACGGAAACGTGGGAGGGTCAGGCTACATGCTGACACACGTGTCAGTGTCAGCGTACAGGCCAGGAGTAGGCTACACCGTAGGGTAAGGTCTAGGGCTAGTGGTGGTTTTCCGTTCTGGGCTAGGGTTATGGTTAGGGAACGTCAAGGCTTAGGGCACAGGTGAGGGTACGGAAACGTGGGAGGGTCAGGCTACGTGCTTACGCATGGGTCAGTGCCAGCATACGGGCCAGCAGTAGGCTACAGCGTAGGGTAAGGTATAGGGCTGGAGGTGGGTTTCCGTTCTGTGCTAGGGTTAGGTTTAGGGAACGGCAAGGCATAAGGCACAGGTGAGGGTACGGAAACGTGGGAGGGTCAGGCTACGTGCTGACGCACGGGTCAGTGCCAGCATACGGGCCAGGAGTAGGCTACAGCTTGGGGGTAAGGTGTAGGGCTGGTGGTGGGTTTCCGTTCCGGGCTAGGGTTAGGGTAAGTGAACGTCAAGGCTTAGGGCACAGGTGAGGGTACGGAAACGTGGCCGGGTCAGGCTACGTGCTGACGCACGGGTCAGTGCCAACGTACGGGGCAGGTGTAGGCTACGGCATAGGGTAAGGTGTGGGCTGGAGGTGGGTTTCCGTTCTGTGCTAGGGTTAGGGTTAGGGAACGGCAAGGCATAGGGCACAGGTGAGGGTACGGAAACGTGGGAGGGTCAGGCTACGTGCTGACGCATGGGTCAGTGCCAGCGTACGGGCCAGGAGTAGGCTACGGTGTAGGGAATGGTCTAGGGCTGGTGGTGGGTTTCCGTTCCGGGCTAGGGTTAGGGTTAGGGAAAGGCAAGGTTTAGGGCACAGGTGAGGGTACGGAAAGGTGGGAGGGTCAGGCTACGTGCTGACGCACGGGTCAGTGCCAGTGTATGGACCAGGAGTAAGCTACGGCTTGGGGGTAAGTTGTAGGGCTGGTGGTGGGTTTCCGTTTCGGGCTAGGGTTAGGGTTAGGCAACGGCAAGGCTTAGGGCACAGGTGAGGGTACGGAATCGTGGGAGGGTCAGGCTACGTACTGCCGCATGGGTCAGTGCCAGCGTACGGGCCCGGACTAGGCTATGGCTTGTGCGTTAGTTGTAGGGCTGGTGGTGGGTTTCCGTTCCGGGCTAGGGTTAGGGTTAGGGAACGGCAAGGTTTAGGGCCCAGGTGAGGGTATGGAAACTTGGGGGTGTCTGTCTACATGCTGACGCACGGGTCAGTGCCACCGTACGCGCCAGGAGTAGGCTACGGCGTAGGGAAAGGTTTAGGGCTGGTGGTGGTTTCCGTTCCGGGCTAGGGTTAGGGTTAGGGAACGGCAAGGCTTAGGGCACAGGTGTGGGTACGGAAACGTGGGAGGGTCAGGCTACGTGCTGATGAAAGGGTCAGTGCCTGCGTACGGGCCAGGAATAGGCTACGGCGTAGGGAAAGGTTTAGGGCTGGTGGTGGGTTTCCGTTCCGGGCTAGGGTTAGGGTTAGGTAACGGTAAGGCTTAGGGCACAGGTGAGTGTACGGAAACGTGGGAGGGTCAGGCTACGTGCTGCCGCACGGGTCAGTGCCAGCGTACGGGCCAGGAGTAGGCTATGGCTTGGGCGTTAGTTGTAGGGCTGGTGGAGTGTTTCCGTTCCGTACTAGGGATAGGGTTAGGGAACAGCAAGGCTTAGGGCACAGGTGAGGGTACGGAAATGTGGGAAGGTCAGGCTACGTGCAGACGCATGGGTCAGTGCCAGCGTACGGGACAGGAGTAGGCTACGGAGTAGGGTAAGGTATAGGGCTGGTGGTGGGTTTCCGTTTCGGGCTAGGGTTAGGGTTAGGGAACGGCAAGGCTTAGGGAACAGGTGAGGGTACGGAAACGTGGGTGGGTCAGGCTATGTGCTGACGCATGGGTCAGTGCCAGCGTTCGGGCCAGGAGTCGGCTACGGCTTGGTGGTTATGTGTAGGGCTGGTGGTGGGTTTCCGTTTCAGGCAAGGTTTAGTGTTAGGGAACATCAAGGCTTAGGGCACAGGTGAGGGTACGGAAACGTTGGAGGGGCAGGCTTCGTGCTGACGCACGGGTCAGTGCCAGCGTACGGGCCAGCATTAGGCTATGGCTTGCGGGTTAGGTGTAGGGCTTGTGGTGTGTTTCCGTTCCACACTAGGGTTAGGGTTAGGGAACGGCAAGGCTTAGGGCACAGGTGAGGGTACGGTAATGTGGGAAGTTCAGGCTACGTGCTGACGCACAGGTCATTGCCAGCGTATGGACCAGGAGTAGGCTACGGCTTGGGGGTAAGGTGTAGGGCTGGTGTTGTGTTTCCGTTCCGGGCTAGGGTTAGGGTTAGGGAACGGCAAGGCTTAGGGCACAGGTGAGGGTACGGAAACGTGGGAGTGTCAGGCTACGTGCTGATGAAAGGGTCAGTGCCTGCGTATGGGCCAGGAATAGGCTACGGCGTAGGGAACGGTGTAGGGCGGGTGGTGGGTTTCCGTTCCGGGCTAGGGTTAGGGTTAGGGAATGGCAAGGCTTAGGGCACAGGTGAGGGTCCGCAAACGTGGGAGGGTCAGGCTACGTGCTGCCGCACGGGTCAGTGCCAGCGTAAGGTCCAGGAGTAGCCTACGGCTTGGGGGTAAGGTGTAGGGCTGGTGGTGGGTTTCCGTTCGGGGCTAGGGTTAGGGTTAGGGAACGGCAAGGCTTAGGGCACAGGTGAGGGTACGGAAACGGGTGAGGGTCAGGATATGTGTCGATGCACGGGTCAGTGCCAGCGTACCAGCCAGGAGTAGGCTACGGCTTGGGGGTTAGGTGTAGGGTTGGTGTTGGGTTTCCGTTCGGGGCTAGGGTTAGGGTTAGGGAACGGCAAGGCTTAGGGCACAGGTGAGGGTACGGAAACGTGGGAGGTTCAGGCTACATGCTGACACACGTGTCAGTGCCAGCGTACGGGCCAGGAATAGGCTATGGCTTGGTGGTAAGCTGTAGGGCTGGTGGTGTGTTTCCGTTCCGGACTAGGGTTAGGGTTAGGGAACGGCAACGCTTAGGGCACAGGTGAGGGTACGGAAACGTGTGAGGGTCAGGCTACGTGCTGACGCACGGGTCAGTGCCAGCGTAAGGGCCAGGAGTAGGCTACGGCGTAGGGTAAGGTTTAGGGCTGCTGGTGGGTTTCCGTTCCTGGCTAGGGTTAGGGTGAGGGAACGGCAAGGCTTAGGGCACAGGTGAGGGTACGGAAACGTGGGAGGGTCAGGCTTCATGCTGATGCACGTGTCAGTGCCAGCGTACCGGCCAGGAGTAGGCTACGGCGTAGGGTAATGTGTAGGGCTGTTTCCCTTTCGGGCTACAGTTAGGGTTAGGGGATGGCAAAGCGTAGGGCACAGGTGAGGTTACGGAAACGTGGGAGGGTCAGTCTACATGCTGATGCACGTGTCAGTGCCAGCGTACCGGCCAGGAATAGGCTACGGCTTGGTGGTTAGGTGTAGGGTTGGTGGTGTGTTTCCGTTCCAGGCTAGGGTAAGTGTTAGGGTACAGTAAGGCTTAGGGCACAGGTGAGGGTACGGAAATGTGGGAGGGTCAGGCTACGTGCTGACGCACGGGTCAGTGCCAGCGTACGGGCCAGGAGTAGGCTATGGCTTGGGGGTCAGTTGTAGGGCTGGTGGTGGGTTTCCGTTCCGGGCTAGGGTTAGGGTTAGGGAACGGCAAGGCTTAGGGCACAGGTGAGGGTACGGAAACGTGAGAGGGTCAGGCTACGTGCTGATGAAAGGGTCAGTGCCTGCGTACGGGCCGGAATAGGCTACGGCGTAGGGAAAGGTGTAGGGCTGGTGGTGGGTTTCCGTTCCGTGCTAGGGTTAGGGTTAGGGAATGGCAAGGCTTAGGGCACATGTGAGGGTCCACTAACGTGGGAGGTTCAGGTTACGTGCTGACACACAGGTCAGTGCCAGCGTAAGGTCCAGGAGTAGCCTACGGCTTGTGGGTAAGTTGTAGGGCTGGTGGTGGGTTTCCGTTACTCGCTAGGATTAGGGTAAGGGAACGGCAAGTCTTAGGGCACAGGTGAGGGTACAGAAACGTAGGTGGGTCAGGCTATGTGCAGATGCATGGGTCAGTGCCAGCGTACCGTCTAGGAGTAGGCTACGGCTTGGGGGTTAGGTGTAGGGCTGGTGGTGGGTTTCCGTTCCGGGCTAGGGTTAGGGTTAGGGAACTGCAAGTCTTAGGGCACAGGTGAGGGTACGGAAACGTGGGAGTGTCAGGCTACAGGTTTACGCACGGTTCAGTGCCAGCGTACGGGCCAGGAATAGTCTATGGCTTGGGGTTAAGCTGTAGGGTTGGTGGTGTGTTTCTGTTCCGGACTAGGGTTAGGGTTAGGGAACGGCAAGGCTTAGGGCACAGGTGAGGGTACGGAAATTTGTGAGGGTCAGGCTACGTGCTGACGCATGGGTCAGTGCCCGCGTACGGGCCAGGAGTAGGCTACGGCGTAGGGTAAGGTTTAGGGCTGCTGGTGGATTTCCGTTCCTGGCTAGGGTTATGGTGAGGGAATGGCAAGGCTTAGGGCACAGGTGAGGGTACGGAAACGTGGGAGGGTCAGGCTACGTGCTGACTCACGGGTCAGTGCCAGCGTACGGGCCATGATTGGGCTCTGGCGTATGGTAAGGTTTAGGGCTTCTGGTGGGTTTCCGTTCCTGGCTAGGGTTAGGGTTAGGGAACGGCAAGGCTTAGGGCACAGGTGAGGGTACGGAAACGTGGGAGGGTCAGGCTACGTGCTGACGCACGTGTCAGTGCCAGCATACGGGCCAGGAATAGGCTACGGCATATGTTAAGGTGTAGGGCTGGTGGTGGGATTCCGTTCCGGGCTTGGGTTAGAGTTAGGGAAGGCCAAGGCTTAGGGCTTAGCTGAGGGTACGGAAAAGTGGGAGGGTCAGGCTACGTGCTGAAGCACGGGTCAGTGCCTGTGTACGGGCCAGGAGTAGGCTATGTCATGGGGGTAAGTTTTAGGGCTGGTGGTGGGTTTCCATTCCGGGCTAGGGTTAGTGTTGGGGAACGGCAAGGTTTAGGGCCCAGGTGAGGGTATGGAAACGTGGGGTGTCAGTCTACATGCTGATGCACGGGTCAGTGCCAGCGTACGGGCCAGGAGTAGGCTACGGCGTAGGGAAAGGTTTAGGGCTGGTGGTGGGTTTCCGTTCCGGGCTAGGGTTAGGGTTAGGGAACGGCAAAGCTTAGGGCACAGGTGAGGGTACGGAAACGTGGGAGGGTCAGGCTACATGCTGACGCACGAGTCAGTGTCAGCGTACAGGCCAGGAGTAGGCTACGCCGTAGTGTAAGGTCTAGGGCTGGTGGTGGTTTTCCGTTCTGGGCTAGGGTTATGGTTAGGGAACGTCAAGGCTTAGGGCACAGGTGAGGGTACGGAAACGTGGGAGGGTCAGGCTACGTGCTGATGCACGGGTCAGTGCCAGCATACGGGCCAGGATTAGGCTACAGCTTGGGGGTAAGGTGTAGGGCTGGTGGTGGGTTTCCGTTCCGGGCTAGGGTTAGGGTAAGGGAACGTCAGGGCTTAGGGCACAGGTGAGGGTACGGAAACGTGGCCGGGTCAGGCTACGTGCTGACGCACGGGTCAGTGCCAACGTACGGGCCAGGTGTAGGCTACGGCATAGGGTAAGGTGTAGGGCTGGAGGTGGGTTTCCGTTCTGTGCTAGGGTTAGGGTTAGGGAACGGCAAGGCATAGGGCACAGGTGAGGGTACGGAAACGTGGGAGGGTCAGGCTACGTGCTGACGCATGGGTCAGTGCCAGCGTACCGGCCAGGAGTAGGCTACGGTGTAGGGAATGGTCTAGGGCTGGTGGTGGGTTTCCGTTGCGGGCTAGGGTTAGGGTTAGGGAAAGGCAAGGTTTAGGGCACAGGTGAGGGTACGGAAAGGTGGGAGGGTCAGGCTACGTGCTGACGCACGTGTCAGTGCCAGTGTATGGACCAGGAGTAGGCTACGTCTTGGGGGTAAGTTGTAGGGCTGGTGGTGGTTTTCCGTTTCGGGCTAGGGTTAGGGTTAGGCAACGGCAAGGCTTAGGGCACAGGTGAGGGTACAGAAACGTGGGAGGTTCAGGCTACGTGCTGCCGCATGGGTCAGTGTCAGCGTACGCGCCCGGACTAGGCTATGGCTTGTGCGTTAGTTGTAGGGCTGGTGGTGGGTTTCCGTTCCGGGCTAGGGTTAGGGTTAGGTAACGGCAAGGTTTAGGGCCCAGTTGAGGGTATGGAAACTTGGGGGTGTCTGTCTACATGCTGACGCACGGGTCAGTGCCAGCGTATGGACCAGGAGTAGGCTACGGCTTGGGGGTAAGCTGTAGGGCTTGTGGTGCTTTTCCATTCCGGGCTAGGGTTAGGGTTAGGGAACGGCAAGTCTTAGGGCACAGGTGTGGGTACGGAAACGTGGGAGGGGCAGGCTTCGTGCTGACGCACGGGTCAGTGCCAGCGTACGAGCCAGGAGTAGGCTACGGCTTGGTGGTTAGGTGTAGGTCTGGTGGTGGGTTTCCGTTCAAGGCAAGGTTTAGTGTTAGGGAACAGCAAGGCTTGGGGCACAGGTGAGGGTACGGAAACGTGGGAGGGGCAGGCTACATGCTGACGCACGGGTCAGTGCCAGCGTACGGGCCAGCATTAGGCTATGGCTTGGGGGTTAGGTGTAGGGCTTGTGGTGTGTTTCCGTTCCGTACTAGGGTTAGGGTTAGGGAACGGCAAAGCTTAGGGCACAGGTGAGGGTACGGTAATGTGGGAAGTTCAGGCTACGTGCTGACACACAGGTCAGTGCCAGCGTATGGACCAGGAGTAGGCTACGGCTTGGGGGTAAGGTGTAGGGCTGGTGTTGTGTTTCCGTTCCGGGCTAGGGTTAGGGTTAGGGAACGGCAAGGCTTAGGGCACAGGTGAGGGTACGGAAACGTGGGAGTGTCAGGCTACGTGCTGATGAAAGTGTCAGTGCCTGCGTATGGGCCAGGAATAGGCTACGGCGTAGGGAAAGGTGTAGGGCTGGTGGTGGGTTTCCGTTCCGGGCTAGGGTTAGGGTTAGGGAATGGCAAGGCTTAGGGCACAGGTGAGGGTCCGCAAACGTGGGAGGGTCAGGCTACGTGCTGACGCACGGGTCAGTGCCAGCGTAAGGTCCAGGAGTAGCCTACGGCTTGGGGGTAAGGTGTAGGGCTGGTGGTGGGTTTCCGTTCATGGCTAGGGTTAGGGTTAGGGAACGGCAAGGCTTAGGGCACAGGTGAGGGTACGGAAACGGGGGAGGGTCAGGTTATGTGTCGATGCACGGGTCAGTGCCAGCGTACCAGCCAGGAGTAGGCTACGGCTTGGGGGTTAGGTGTAGGGTTGGTGTTGGGTTTCCGTTCGGGGCTAGGGTTAGGGTTAGGGAACGGCAAGGCTTAGGGCACAGGTGAGGGTACGGAAACGTGGGAGGTTCAGGCTACATGCTGACGCACGGGTCAGTGCCAGCGTACGGGCCAGGAATAGGCTATGGCTTGGTGGTAAGCTGTAGGGCTGGTGGTGGGTTTCCGTTCCGGACTACGGTTAGGGTTAGGGAACGGCAACGCTTAGGGCACAGGTGAGGGTACGGAAACGTGTGAGGGTCAGGCTACGTGCTGACGCACGGGTCAGTGCCAGCGTACGGGCCAGGAGTAGGCTACGGCGTAGGGTAAGGTTTAGGGCTGCTGGTGGGGTTCCGTTCCTGGCTAGGGATAGGGTGAGGGAACAGCAAGGCTTAGGGCACAGGTGAGGGTACGGAAACGTGGGAGGGTCAGGCTACGTGCTGACTCACGGGTCAGTGCCAGCGTACGGTCCAGGAGTAGGCTATGACGAATGGTAAGGTGTAGGGCTTGTGCTGGGTTTCCATTCTGGGCTAGTGTTAGAGTTAGGGAACGGCATGGCTTAGGGCACAGGTGAGGGTACGGAAACGTGTGAGGGTCAGGCTACATGCTGACGCACGTGTCAGTGCCAGCGTACGGGCCAGGAATAGGCTACGGCATACGGTAATGTGTAGGGCTGGTGGTGGGATTCCGTTCCGGCTTGGGTTATGGTTAGGGAACGGCAAGGCTTAGGGCACAGGTGAGGGTACGGAAACGTGGGAGGGTCAGGCTTCATGCTGATGCACGTGTCAGTGCCAGCGTACCGGCCAGGAGTAGGCTACGGCGTAGGGTAATGTGTAGGGCTGTTTCCCTTTCGGGCTACAGTTATGGTTAGGGAATGGCAAAGCGTAGGGCACAGGTGAGGTTACGGAAACGTGGGAGGGTCAGGCTACATGCTGATGCACGTGTCAGTGCCAGCGTACCGGCCAGGAGTAGGCTACGGCTTGGTGGTTAGGTGTAGGGTTGGTGGTGTCTTTCCGTTCCAGGCTAGGGTTAGTGTTAGGGAACAGCAAGGCTTAGGGCACAGGTGAGGGTACGGAAATGTGGGAGGGTCAGGCTACGTGCTGACGCACGGGTCAGTGCCAGCGTACGGGCCAGGAGTAGTCTATGGCTTGGGGGTTAGGTGTAGGGCTGGTGGTGTGTTTCCGTTCCGTACTAGGGTTAGAGTTAGGGAACGGCAAGGCTTAGGGCACAGGTGAGGGTACGGTAATGTGGGAAGTTCAGGCTACGTGCTGACGCACAGGTCAGTGCCAGCGTATGGACCAGGAGTAAGCTACGGCTTGGGGTTAAGGTGTAGGGCTGGTGGTGGGTTTCCGTTCCGGGCTAGGGTTAGGGATAGGGAACGGTAAGGCTTAGGGCACAGGTGAGTGTACGGAAACGTGGGAGGATCAGGCTACGTGCTGATGAAAGGGTCAGTGCCTGCGTACGGGCCAGGAATAGGCTACGGCGTAGGAAAAGGTGTAGGGCTGGTGGTGGGTTTCCGTTCCGGGCTAGGGTTAGGGTTAGGGAATGCCAAGGCTTAGGGCACATGTGAGGGTCCACAAACGTGGGAGGGTCAGGCTACGTGCTGACACACAGGTCAGTGCCAGCGTAAGGTCCAGGAGTAGCCTACGGCTTGGGGGTAAGTTGTAGGGCTGGTGGTGGGTTTCCGTTCCTGGCTAGGATTAGGGTTAGGGGACTGCAAGGCTTAGGGCACAGGTGAGGGTACGGAAACGTGGGAGGGTCAGGCTATGTGCTGATGCATGGGTCAGTAGCAGCGTACCGGCTAGGAGTAGGCTACGGCTTGGGGGTTAGGTGTAGGGCTGGTGGTGGGTTTCCGTTCCGGGCTAGGGTTAGGGTTAGGGGACTGCAAGGCTTAGGGCACAGGTGAGGGTACGGAAACGTGGGAGGGTCAGGCTACATGCTGACGCACGGGTCAGTGCCAGCGTACGGGCCAGGAATAGTCTATGGCTTGGGGGTAAGCTGTAGGGCTGGTGGTGGGTTTCTGTTCCAGACTAGGGTTAGGGTTAGGGAACGGCAAGGCTTAGGGCACACGTGAGGGTACGGAAATGTGTGAGGGTCAGGCTACGTGCTGACGCACGGGTCAGTGCCAGCGTACGGGCCAGGAGTAGGCTACGGCGTAGGGTAAGGTGTAGGGCTGCTGGTGGATTTCCGTTCCTGGCTAGGGTTATGGTGAGGGAACGGCAAGGCTTAGGGCACAGGTGAGGGTACGGAAACGTGGGAGGGTCAGGCTACGTGCTGACTCACGGGTCAGTGCCAGCGTACGGGCCAGGATTGGGCTACGGCGTATGGTAAGGTTTAGGGCTTCTGGTGGGTTTCCGTTCCTGGCTAGGGTTAGGGTTAGGGAACGGCAAGGCTTAGGGCACAGGTGAGGGTACGGGAACGTGGGAGGGTCAGGCTACGTGCTGACGCACGTGTCAGTGCCAGCGTATGGGCCAGGAATAGGCTACGGCATACGTTAAGGTGTAGGGCTGGTGGTGGGATTCCGTTCCGGGCTTGGGTTAGAGTTAGGGAAGGCCAAGGCTTAGGGCTTAGCTGAGGGTACGGAAAAGTGGGAGGGTCAGGCTACGTGCTGACGCACGGGTCAGTGCCTGTGTACGGGCCAGGAGTAGGCTATGGCATGGGGGTAAGTTTTAGGGCTGGTGGTGGGTTTCCATTCCGGGCTAGGGTTAGTGTTGGGGATCGGCAAGGTTTAGGGCCCAGGTGAGGGTATGGAAACGTGGGGTGTCAGTCTACATGCTGACGCACGGGTCAGTGCCAGCGTACGGGCCAGGAGTAGGCTACGGCGTAGGGAAAGGTTTAGGGCTGGTGGTGGGTTTCCGTTCCGGGCTAGGGTTAGGGTTAGGGAACGGCAAAGCTTAGGGCACAGGTGAGGGTACGGAAACGTGGGAGGGTCAGGCTACATGCTGACACACGTGTCAGTGTCAGCGTACAGGCCAGGAGTAGGCTACACCGTAGGGTAAGGTCTAGGGCTAGTGGTGGTTTTCCGTTCTGGGCTAGGGTTATGGTTAGGGAACGTCAAGGCTTAGGGCACAGGTGAGGGTACGGAAACGTGGGAGGGTCAGGCTACGTGCTTACGCATGGGTCAGTGCCAGCATACGGGCCAGCAGTAGGCTACAGCGTAGGGTAAGGTATAGGGCTGGAGGTGGGTTTCCGTTCTGTGCTAGGGTTAGGTTTAGGGAACGGCAAGGCATAAGGCACAGGTGAGGGTACGGAAACGTGGGAGGGTCAGGCTACGTGCTGACGCACGGGTCAGTGCCAGCATACGGGCCAGGAGTAGGCTACAGCTTGGGGGTAAGGTGTAGGGCTGGTGGTGGGTTTCCGTTCCGGGCTAGGGTTAGGGTAAGTGAACGTCAAGGCTTAGGGCACAGGTGAGGGTACGGAAACGTGGCCGGGTCAGGCTACGTGCTGACGCACGGGTCAGTGCCAACGTACGGGGCAGGTGTAGGCTACGGCATAGGGTAAGGTGTGGGGCTGGAGGTGGGTTTCTGTTCTGTGCTAGGTTTAGGGTTAGGGAACGGCAAGGCATAGGGCACAGGTGAGGGTACGGAAACGTGGGAGGGTCAGGCTACGTGCTGACGCATGGGTCAGTGCCAGCGTACGGGCCAGGAGTATGCTACGGTGTAGGGAATGGTCTAGGGCTGGTGGTGGGTTTCCGTTCCGGGCTAGGGTTAGGGTTAGGGAAAGGCAAGGTTTAGGGCACAGGTGAGGGTACGGAAAGGTGGGAGGGTCAGGCTACGTGCTGACGCACGGGTCAGTGCCAGTGTATGGACCAGGAGTAAGCTACGGCTTGGGGGTAAGTTGTAGGGCTGGTGGTGGGTTTCCGTTTCGGGCTAGGGTTAGGGTTAGGCAACGGCAAGGCTTAGGGCACAGGTGAGGGTACGGAATCGTGGGAGGGTCAGGCTACGTACTGCCGCATGGGTCAGTGCCAGCGTACGGGCCCGGACTAGGCTATGGCTTGTGCGTTAGTTGTAGGGCTGGTGGTGGGTTTCCGTTCCGGGCTAGGGTTAGGGTTAGGGAACGGCAAGGTTTAGGGCCCAGGTGAGGGTATGGAAACTTGGGGGTGTCTGTCTACATGCTGACGCACGGGTCAGTGCCACCGTACGCGCCAGGAGTAGGCTACGGCGTAGGGAAAGGTTTAGGGCTGGTGGTGGGTTTCCGTTCCGGGCTAGGGTTAGGGTTAGGGAACGGCAAGGCTTAGGGCACAGGTGTGGGTACGGAAACGTGGGAGGGTCAGGCTACGTGCTGATGAAAGGGTCAGTGCCTGCGTACGGGCCAGGAATAGGCTACGGCGTAGGGAAAGGTTTAGGGCTGGTGGTGGGTTTCCGTTCCGGGCTAGGGTTAGGGTTAGGTAACGGTAAGGCTTAGGGCACAGGTGAGTGTACGGAAACGTGGGAGGGTCAGGCTACGTGCTGCCGCACGGGTCAGTGCCAGCGTACGGGCCAGGAGTAGGCTATGGCTTGGGCGTTAGTTGTAGGGCTGGTGGAGTGTTTCCGTTCCGTACTAGGGATAGGGTTAGGGAACAGCAAGGCTTAGGGCACAGGTGAGGGTACGGAAATGTGGGAAGGTCAGGCTACGTGCAGACGCATGGGTCAGTGCCAGCGTACGGGACAGGAGTAGGCTACGGAGTAGGGTAAGGTATAGGGCTGGTGGTGGGTTTCCGTTTCGGGCTAGGGTTAGGGTTAGGGAACGGCAAGGCTTAGGGAACAGGTGAGGGTACGGAAACGTGGGTGGGTCAGGCTATGTGCTGACGCATGGGTCAGTGCCAGCGTTCGGGCCAGGAGTCGGCTACGGCTTGGTGGTTATGTGTAGGGCTGGTGGTGGGTTTCCGTTTCAGGCAAGGTTTAGTGTTAGGGAACATCAAGGCTTAGGGCACAGGTGAGGGTACGGAAACGTTGGAGGGGCAGGCTTCGTGCTGACGCACGGGTCAGTGCCAGCGTACGGGCCAGCATTAGGCTATGGCTTGCGGGTTAGGTGTAGGGCTTGTGGTGTGTTTCCGTTCCACACTAGGGTTAGGGTTAGGGAACGGCAAGGCTTAGGGCACAGGTGAGGGTACGGTAATGTGGGAAGTTCAGGCTACGTGCTGACGCACAGGTCATTGCCAGCGTATGGACCAGGAGTAGGCTACGGCTTGGGGGTAAGGTGTAGGGCTGGTGTTGTGTTTCCGTTCCGGGCTAGGGTTAGGGTTAGGGAACGGCAAGGCTTAGGGCACAGGTGAGGGTACGGAAACGTGGGAGTGTCAGGCTACGTGCTGATGAAAGGGTCAGTGCCTGCGTATGGGCCAGGAATAGGCTACGGCGTAGGGAACGGTGTAGGGCGGGTGGTGTGTTTCCGTTCCGGGCTAGGGTTAGGGTTAGGGAATGGCAAGGCTTAGGGCACAGGTGAGGGTCCGCAAACGTGGGAGGGTCAGGCTACGTGCTGCCGCACGGGTCAGTGCCAGCGTAAGGTCCAGGAGTAGCCTACGGCTTGGGGGTAAGGTGTAGGGCTGGTGGTGGGTTTCCGTTCGGGGCTAGGGTTAGGGTTAGGGAACGGCAAGGCTTAGGGCACAGGTGAGGGTACGGAAACGGGTGAGGGTCAGGATATGTGTCGATGCACGGGTCAGTGCCAGCGTACCAGCCAGGAGTAGGCTACGGCTTGGGGGTTAGGTGTAGGGTTGGTGTTGGGTTTCCGTTCGGGGCTAGGGTTAGGGTTAGGGAACGGCAAGGCTTAGGGCACAGGTGAGGGTACGGAAACGTGGGAGGTTCAGGCTACATGCTGACACACGTGTCAGTGCCAGCGTACGGGCCAGGAATAGGCTATGGCTTGGTGGTAAGCTGTAGGGCTGGTGGTGTGTTTCCGTTCCGGACTAGGGTTAGGGTTAGGGAACGGCAACGCTTAGGGCACAGGTGAGGGTACGGAAACGTGTGAGGGTCAGGCTACGTGCTGACGCACGGGTCAGTGCCAGCGTAAGGGCCAGGAGTAGGCTACGGCGTAGGGTAAGGTTTAGGGCTGCTGGTGGGTTTCCGTTCCTGGCTAGGGTTAGGGTGAGGGAACGGCAAGGCTTAGGGCACAGGTGAGGGTACGGAAACGTGGGAGGGTCAGGCTTCATGCTGATGCACGTGTCAGTGCCAGCGTACCGGCCAGGAGTAGGCTACGGCGTAGGGTAATGTGTAGGGCTGTTTCCCTTTCGGGCTACAGTTAGGGTTAGGGGATGGCAAAGCGTAGGGCACAGGTGAGGTTACGGAAACGTGGGAGGGTCAGTCTACATGCTGATGCACGTGTCAGTGCCAGCGTACCGGCCAGGAATAGGCTACGGCTTGGTGGTTAGGTGTAGGGTTGGTGGTGTGTTTCCGTTCCAGGCTAGGGTAAGTGTTAGGGTACAGTAAGGCTTAGGGCACAGGTGAGGGTACGGAAATGTGGGAGGGTCAGGCTACGTGCTGACGCACGGGTCAGTGCCAGCGTACGGGCCAGGAGTAGGCTATGGCTTGGGGGTCAGTTGTAGGGCTGGTGGTGGGTTTCCGTTCCGGGCTAGGGTTAGGGTTAGGGAACGGCAAGGCTTAGGGCACAGGTGAGGGTACGGAAACGTGAGAGGGTCAGGCTACGTGCTGATGAAAGGGTCAGTGCCTGCGTACGGGCCGGAATAGGCTACGGCGTAGGGAAAGGTGTAGGGCTGGTGGTGGGTTTCCGTTCCGTGCTAGGGTTAGGGTTAGGGAATGGCAAGGCTTAGGGCACATGTGAGGGTCCACTAACGTGGGAGGTTCAGGTTACGTGCTGACACACAGGTCAGTGCCAGCGTAAGGTCCAGGAGTAGCCTACGGCTTGTGGGTAAGTTGTAGGGCTGGTGGTGGGTTTCCGTTACTCGCTAGGATTAGGGTAAGGGAACGGCAAGTCTTAGGGCACAGGTGAGGGTACAGAAACGTAGGTGGGTCAGGCTATGTGCAGATGCATGGGTCAGTGCCAGCGTACCGTCTAGGAGTAGGCTACGGCTTGGGGGTTAGGTGTAGGGCTGGTGGTGGGTTTCCGTTCCGGGCTAGGGTTAGGGTTAGGGAACTGCAAGTCTTAGGGCACAGGTGAGGGTACGGAAACGTGGGAGTGTCAGGCTACAGGTTTACGCACGGTTCAGTGCCAGCGTACGGGCCAGGAATAGTCTATGGCTTGGGGTTAAGCTGTAGGGTTGGTGGTGTGTTTCTGTTCCGGACTAGGGTTAGGGTTAGGGAACGGCAAGGCTTAGGGCACAGGTGAGGGTACGGAAATTTGTGAGGGTCAGGCTACGTGCTGACGCATGGGTCAGTGCCCGCGTACGGGCCAGGAGTAGGCTACGGCGTAGGGTAAGGTTTAGGGCTGCTGGTGGATTTCCGTTCCTGGCTAGGGTTATGGTGAGGGAATGGCAAGGCTTAGGGCACAGGTGAGGGTACGGAAACGTGGGAGGGTCAGGCTACGTGCTGACTCACGGGTCAGTGCCAGCGTACGGGCCATGATTGGGCTCTGGCGTATGGTAAGGTTTAGGGCTTCTGGTGGGTTTCCGTTCCTGGCTAGGGTTAGGGTTAGGGAACGGCAAGGCTTAGGGCACAGGTGAGGGTACGGAAACGTGGGAGGGTCAGGCTACATGCTGACGCACGTGTCAGTGCCAGCATACGGGCCAGGAATAGGCTACGGCATATGTTAAGGTGTAGGGCTGGTGGTGGGATTCCGTTCCGGGCTTGGGTTAGAGTTAGGGAAGGCCAAGGCTTAGGGCTTAGCTGAGGGTACGGAAAAGTGGGAGGGTCAGGCTACGTGCTGAAGCACGGGTCAGTGCCTGTGTACGGGCCAGGAGTAGGCTATGTCATGGGGGTAAGTTTTAGGGCTGGTGGTGGGTTTCCATTCCGGGCTAGGGTTAGTGTTGGGGAACGGCAAGGTTTAGGGCCCAGGTGAGGGTATGGAAACGTGGGGTGTCAGTCTACATGCTGATGCACGGGTCAGTGCCAGCGTACGGGCCAGGAGTAGGCTACGGCGTAGGGAAAGGTTTAGGGCTGGTGGTGGGTTTCCGTTCCGGGCTAGGGTTAGGGTTAGGGAACGGCAAAGCTTAGGGCACAGGTGAGGGTACGGAAACGTGGGAGGGTCAGGCTACATGCTGACGCACGAGTCAGTGTCAGCGTACAGGCCAGGAGTAGGCTACGCCGTAGTGTAAGGTCTAGGGCTGGTGGTGGTTTTCCGTTCTGGGCTAGGGTTATGGTTAGGGAACGTCAAGGCTTAGGGCACAGGTGAGGGTACGGAAACGTGGGAGGGTCAGGCTACGTGCTGATGCACGGGTCAGTGCCAGCATACGGGCCAGGATTAGGCTACAGCTTGGGGGTAAGGTGTAGGGCTGGTGGTGGGTTTCCGTTCCGGGCTAGGGTTAGGGTAAGGGAACGTCAGGGCTTAGGGCACAGGTGAGGGTACGGAAACGTGGCCGGGTCAGGCTACGTGCTGACGCACGGGTCAGTGCCAACGTACGGGCCAGGTGTAGGCTACGGCATAGGGTAAGGTGTAGGGCTGGAGGTGGGTTTCCGTTCTGTGCTAGGGTTAGGGTTAGGGAACGGCAAGGCATAGGGCACAGGTGAGGGTACGGAAACGTGGGAGGGTCAGGCTACGTGCTGACGCATGGGTCAGTGCCAGCGTACCGGCCAGGAGTAGGCTACGGTGTAGGGAATGGTCTAGGGCTGGTGGTGGGTTTCCGTTGCGGGCTAGGGTTAGGGTTAGGGAAAGGCAAGGTTTAGGGCACAGGTGAGGGTACGGAAAGGTGGGAGGGTCAGGCTACGTGCTGACGCACGTGTCAGTGCCAGTGTATGGACCAGGAGTAGGCTACGTCTTGGGGGTAAGTTGTAGGGCTGGTGGTGGTTTTCCGTTTCGGGCTAGGGTTAGGGTTAGGCAACGGCAAGGCTTAGGGCACAGGTGAGGGTACAGAAACGTGGGAGGTTCAGGCTACGTGCTGCCGCATGGGTCAGTGTCAGCGTACGCGCCCGGACTAGGCTATGGCTTGTGCGTTAGTTGTAGGGCTGGTGGTGGGTTTCCGTTCCGGGCTAGGGTTAGGGTTAGGTAACGGCAAGGTTTAGGGCCCAGGTGAGGGTATGGAAACTTGGGGGTGTCTGTCTACATGCTGACGCACGGGTCAGTGCCAGCGTATGGACCAGGAGTAGGCTACGGCTTGGGGGTAAGCTGTAGGGCTTGTGGTGCTTTTCCATTCCGGGCTAGGGTTAGGGTTAGGGAACGGCAAGTCTTAGGGCACAGGTGTGGGTACGGAAACGTGGGAGGGGCAGGCTTCGTGCTGACGCACGGGTCAGTGCCAGCGTACGAGCCAGGAGTAGGCTACGGCTTGGTGGTTAGGTGTAGGTCTGGTGGTGGGTTTCCGTTCAAGGCAAGGTTTAGTGTTAGGGAACAGCAAGGCTTGGGGCACAGGTGAGGGTACGGAAACGTGGGAGGGGCAGGCTACATGCTGACGCACGGGTCAGTGCCAGTGTACGGGCCAGCATTAGGCTATGGCTTGGGGGTTAGGTGTAGGGCTTGTGGTGTGTTTCCGTTCCGTACTAGGGTTAGGGTTAGGGAACGGCAAAGCTTAGGGCACAGGTGAGGGTACGGTAATGTGGGAAGTTCAGGCTACGTGCTGACACACAGGTCAGTGCCAGCGTATGGACCAGGAGTAGGCTACGGCTTGGGGGTAAGGTGTAGGGCTGGTGTTGTGTTTCCGTTCCGGGCTAGGGTTAGGGTTAGGGAACGGCAAGGCTTAGGGCACAGGTGAGGGTACGGAAACGTGGGAGGGTCAGGCTACGTGCTGATGAAAGTGTCAGTGCCTGCGTATGGGCCAGGAATAGGCTACGGCGTAGGGAAAGGTGTAGGGCTGGTGGTGGGTTTCCGTTCCGGGCTAGGGTTAGGGTTAGGGAATGGCAAGGCTTAGGGCACAGGTGAGGGTCCGCAAACGTGGGAGGGTCAGGCTACGTGCTGACGCACGGGTCAGTGCCAGCGTAAGGTCCAGGAGTAGCCTACGGCTTGGGGGTAAGGTGTAGGGCTGGTGGTGGGTTTCCGTTCATGGCTAGGGTTAGGGTTAGGGAACGGCAAGGCTTAGGGCACAGGTGAGGGTACGGAAACGGGGGAGGGTCAGGTTATGTGTCGATGCACGGGTCAGTGCCAGCGTACCAGCCAGGAGTAGGCTACGGCTTGGGGGTTAGGTGTAGGGTTGGTGTTGGGTTTCCGTTCGGGGCTAGGGTTAGGGTTAGGGAACGGCAAGGCTTAGGGCACAGGTGAGGGTACGGAAACGTGGGAGGTTCAGGCTACATGCTGACGCACGGGTCAGTGCCAGCGTACGGGCCAGGAATAGGCTATGGCTTGGTGGTAAGCTGTAGGGCTGGTGGTGTGTTTCCGTTCCGGACTAGGGTTAGGGTTAGGGAACGGCAACGCTTAGGGCACAGGTGAGGGTACGGAAACGTGTGAGGGCAGGCTACGTGCTGACGCACGGGTCAGTGCCAGCGTACGGGCCAGGAGTAGGCTACGGCGTAGGGTAAGGTTTAGGGCTGCTGGTGGGGTTCCGTTCCTGGCTAGGGATAGGGTGAGGGAACAGCAAGGCTTAGGGCACAGGTGAGGGTACGGAAACGTGGGAGGGTCAGGCTACGTGCTGACTCACGGGTCAGTGCCAGCGTACGGTCCAGGAGTAGGCTATGACGAATGGTAAGGTGTAGGGCTGGTGGTGGGATTCCGTTCCGGCTTGGGTTATGGTTAGGGAACGGCAAGGCTTAGGGCACAGGTGAGGGTACGGAAACGTGGGAGGGTCAGGCTTCATGCTGATGCACGTGTCAGTGCCAGCGTACCGGCCAGGAGTAGGCTACGGCGTAGGGTAATGTGTAGGGCTGTTTCCCTTTCGGGCTACAGTTATGGTTAGGGAATGGCAAAGCGTAGGGCACAGGTGAGGTTACGGAAACGTGGGAGGGTCAGGCTACATGCTGATGCACGTGTCAGTTCCAGCGTACCGGCCAGGAGTAGGCTACGGCTTGGTGGTTAGGTGTAGGGTTGGTGGTGTCTTTCCGTTCCAGGCTAGGGTTAGTGTTAGGGAACAGCAAGGCTTAGGGCACAGGTGAGGGTACGGAAATGTGGGAGGGTCAGGCTACGTGCTGACGCACGGGTCAGTGCCAGCGTACGGGCCAGGAGTAGTCTATGGCTTGGGGGTTAGGTGTAGGGCTGGTGGTGTGTTTCCGTTCCGTACTAGGGTTAGAGTTAGGGAACGGCAAGGCTTAGGGCACAGGTGAGGGTACGGTAATGTGGGAAGTTCAGGCTACGTGCTGACGCACAGGTCAGTGCCAGCGTATGGACCAGGAGTAAGCTACGGCTTGGGGGTAAGGTGTAGGGCTGGTGGTGGGTTTCCGTTCCGGGCTAGGGTTAGGGATAGGGAACGGTAAGGCTTAGGGCACAGGTGAGTGTACGGAAACGTGGGAGGATCAGGCTACGTGCTGATGAAAGGGTCAGTGCCTGCGTACGGGCCAGGAATAGGCTACGGCGTAGGAAAAGGTGTAGGGCTGGTGGTGGGTTTCCGTTCCGGGCTAGGGTTAGGGTTAGGGAATGCCAAGGCTTAGGGCACATGTGAGGGTCCACAAACGTGGGAGGGTCAGGCTACGTGCTGACACACAGGTCAGTGCCAGCGTAAGGTCCAGGAGTAGCCTACGGCTTGGGGGTAAGTTGTAGGGCTGGTGGTGGGTTTCCGTTCCTGGCTAGGATTAGGGTTAGGGGACTGCAAGGCTTAGGGCACAGGTGAGGGTACGGAAACGTGGGAGGGTCAGGCTATGTGCTGATGCATGGGTCAGTAGCAGCGTACCGGCTAGGAGTAGGCTACGGCTTGGGGGTTAGGTGTAGGGCTGGTGGTGGGTTTCCGTTCCGGGCTAGGGTTAGGGTTAGGGGACTGCAAGGCTTAGGGCACAGGTGAGGGTACGGAAACGTGGGAGGGTCAGGCTACATGCTGACGCACGGGTCAGTGCCAGCGTACGGGCCAGGAATAGTCTATGGCTTGGGGGTAAGCTGTAGGGCTGGTGGTGGGTTTCTGTTCCAGACTAGGGTTAGGGTTAGGGAACGGCAAGGCTTATGGCACACGTGAGGGTACGGAAATGTGTGAGGGTCAGGCTACGTGCTGACGCACGGGTCAGTGCCAGCGTACGGGCCAGGAGTAGGCTACGGCGTAGGGTAAGGTGTAGGGTTGCTGGTGGATTTCCGTTCCTGGCTAGGGTTTTGGTGAGGGAACGGCAAGGCTTAGGGCACAGGTGAGGGTACAGAAACGTGGGAGGGTCAGGCTACGTGCTGACTCACGGGTCAGTGCCAGCGTACGGGCCAGGATTGGCCTACGGCGTATGGTAAGGTTTAGGGCTTCTGGTGGGTTTCCGTTCCTGGCTAGGGTTAGGGTTAGGGAACGGCAAGGCTTAGGGCACAGGTGAGGGTACGGAAACGTGGGAGGGTCAGGCTACGTGCTGACGCACGTGTCAGTGCCAGCGTACGGGCCAGGAATAGGCTACGGCATACGTTAAGGTGTAGGGCTGGTGGTGGGATTCCGTTCCGGGCTTGGGTTAGAGTTAGGGAAGGCCAAGGCTTAGGGCTTAGCTGAGGGTACGGAAAAGTGGGAGGGTCAGGCTACGTGCTGACGCACGGGTCAGTGCCTGTGTACGGGCCAGGAGTAGGCTATGGCATGGGTGTAAGTTTTAGGGCTGGTGGTGGGTTTCCATTCCGGGCTAGGGTTAGTTTTGGGGAACGGCATGGATTAGGGCCCAGGTGAGGGTATGGAAACGTGGGGTGTCAGTCTACATGCTGACGCACGGGTCAGTGCCAGCGTACGGGCCAGGAGTAGGCTACGGCGCAGGGAAAGGTTTAGGGCTGGTGGTGGGTTTCCGTTCCGGGCTAGGGTTAGGGTTAGGGAACGGCAAAGCTTAGGGCACAGGTGAGGGTACGGGAACGTGGGAGGGTCAGGCTACATGCTGACGCACGTGTCAGTGTCAGCGTACAGGCCAGGAGTAGGCTACACCGTAGGGTAAGGTCTAGGGCTGGTGGTGCTTTTCCGTTCTGGGCTAGGGTTATGGTTAGGGAACGTCAAGGCTTAGGACACAGGTGAGGGTACAGAAACGTGGGAGGGTCAGGCTACGTGCTTACGCATGGGTCAGTGCCAGCATACGGGCCGGCAGTAGGCTACAGCGTAGGGTAAGGTATAGGGCTGGAGGTGGGTTTCCGTTCTGTGCTAGGGTTAGGGTTAGGGAACGGCAAGGCATAGGGCACAGGTGAGGGTACGGAAACGTGGGAGGGTCAGGCTACGTGCTGACGCACGGGTCAGTGCCAACGTACGGGGCAGGTGTAGGCTACGGCATAGGGTAAGGTGTAGGGCTGGAGGTGGGTTTTGGTTCTGTGCTAGGGTTAGGGTTAGGGAACGGCAAGGCATAGGGCACAGGTGAGGGTACGGAAACGTGGGAGGGTCAGGCTACGTGCTGACGCATGGGTCAGTGCCAGCGTACGGGCCAGGAGTAGGCTACGGTGTAGGGAATGGTCTAGGGCTGGTGGTGGGTTTCCGTTCCGGGCTAGGGTTAGGGTTAGGGAAAGGCAGGGTTTAGGGCACAGGTGAGGGTACGGAAAGGTGGGAGGGTCAGGCTACGTGCTGACGCACGGGTCAGTGCCAGTGTACGGACCAGGAGTAGGCTACGGCTTGGGGGTAAGTTGTAGGGCTGGTGGTGGGTTTCCGTTTCGGGCTAGGGTTAGGGTTAGGCAACGGCAAGGCTTAGGGCACAGGTGAGGGTACGGAAACTTGGGAGGGTCAGGCTACGTACTGCCGCATGGGTCAGTGCCAGCGTACGGGCCCGGACTAGGCTATGGCTTGTGCGTTAGTTGTAGGGCTGGTGGTGGGTTTCCGTTCCAGGCTAGGGTTAGGGTTAGGGAACGGCAAGGTTTAGGGCCCAGGTGAGGGTATGGAAACTTGGGGGTGTCTGTCTACATGCTGACGCACGGGTCAGTGCCACCGTACGGGCCAGGAGTAGGCTACGGCGTAGGGAAAGGTTTAGGGCTGGTGGTGGGTTTCCGTTCCGGGCTAGGGTTAGGGTTAGGGAACGGCAAGGCTTAGGGCACAGGTGTGGGTACGGAAACGTGGGAGGGTCAGGCTACGTGCTGATGAAAGGGTCAGTGCCTGCGTACGGGCCAGGAATAGGCTACGGCGTAGGGAAAGGTTTAGGGCTGGTGGTGGGTTTCCGTTCCCGGCTAGGGTTAGGGTTAGTTAACGGTAAGGCTTAGGGCATAGGTGAGTGTACGGAAACGTGGGAGGGTCAGGCTACGTGCTGCCGCACGGGTCAGTGCCAGCGTACGGGCCAGGAGTAGGCTATGGCTTGGGCGTTAGTTGTAGGGCTGGTGGAGGGTTTCCGTTCCGTAGTAGGGATAGGGTTAGGGAACAGCAAGGCTTAGGGCACAGGTGAGGGTACGGAAATGTGGGAAGGTCAGGCTACGTGCAGACGCATGGGTCAGTGCCAGCGTACGGGACAGGAGTAGGCTACGTAGTAGGGTAAGGTATAGGGCTGGTGGTGGGTTTCCGTTTCGGGCTAGGGTTAGGGTTAGGGAACGGCAAGGCTTAGGGAACAGGTGAGGGTACGGAAACGTGGGTGGGTCAGGCTATGTGCTGACGCATGGGTCAGTGCCAGCGTTCGGGCCAGGAGTAGGCTACGGCGTAGGGTAAGGTGTAGGGCTGGTGGTGGGTTTCCGTTCCGGGCTAGGGTTAGGGATACGGAACGGCAAGTCTTAGGGCACAGGTGAGGGTACAGAAACGTGGGAGTGTCAGGCTCCCTTCTGACGCATGGGTCAGTGCCAGCGTACAGGCCAGCAATAGGCTACGGCGTAGGGTAAGGTCTAGGGCTCGCGGTGGGTTTCCGTTCCGGGCTAGGGTTAGGGTTAGGGAACGGCAAGGCTTAGGGCACAGGTGAGGATACGGAAACGTGGGAGGGTAAGGCTACGTGCTGACGCATGGTTCAGTGCCAGCGTACGGGCCAGGAGTAGGCTACGGCTTGGTGGTTAGGTGTAGGGCTGGTGGTGGGTTTCCGTTCCAGGCAAGGTTTAGTGTTAGGGAACAGCAAGGCTTAGGGCACAGGGGAGGGTACGGAAACGTGGGAGGGGCAGGCTTCGTGCTGACGCACGGGTCAGTGCCAGCGTACGGGCCAGCATTAGGCTATGGCTTGGGGGTTAGGTGTAGGGCTTGTGGTGTGTTTCCGTTCCACACTAGGGTTAGGGTTAGGGAACGGCAAGGCTTAGGGCACAGGTGAGGGTACGGTAATGTGGGAAGTTCAGGCTACGTGCTGACGCACAGGTCAGTGCCAGCGTATGGACCAGGAGTAGGATACGGCTTGAGGGTATGGTGTAGGGCTGGTGTTGGGTTTCCGTTCCGGGCTAGGGTTAGGGTTAGGGAACGGCAAGGCTTAGGGCACAGGTGAGGGTACGGAAACGTGGGAGTGTCAGGCTACGTGCTGATGAAAGGGTCAGTGCCTGCGTATGGGCCAGGAATAGGCTACGGCGTAGGGAACGGTGTAGGGCTGGTGGTGGGTTTCCGTTCATGGCTAGGGTTAGGGTTAGGGAACGGCAAGGCTTAGGGCACAGGTGAGGGTACGGAAACGTGTGAGGGTCAGGTTATGTGTCGATGCACGGGTCAGTGCCAGCGTACCAGCCAGGAGTAGGCTACGGCTTGGGGGTTAGGTGTAGGGTTGGTGTTGGGTTTCTGTTCGGGGCTAGGGTTAGGGTTAGGGAACGGCAAGGCTTAGGGCACAGGTGACGATACGGAAACGTGGGAGGTTCAGGCTACATGCTGACACACGGGTCAGTGCCAGCGTAAGGGCCAGGAATAAGCTATGGCTTGGTGGTAAGCTGTAGGGCTGGTGGTGGGTTTCCGTTCCGGACTAGGGTTAGGGTTAGGGAACGGCAAGGCTTAGGGCACAGGTGAGGGTACGGTAACATGGGAGGGTTAGGCTACGTGCTGAAGCACAGGTCATTACCCGCGTATGGGCCAGGTGTAGGCTACGGCATAGGGTAAGGTGTAGGGCTGGTGGTGGGTTTTTGCTCCGGGCTAGGGTTAGGGTTAGGGAACGGCAAGGCTTAGGGGACAGGTGAGTGTACGGAAACGTGGGAGGGTCAGGCTACGTGCTGACGCACGGGTCAGTGTCAGCATACGGTCCACGAGTAGGCTACGGCTTGGGGGTAAGGTGTAGAGCTGGTGGTGGGTTTCCATTCTGGGCTAGGGTTAGTGTTAGGAACGGCCAGGCTTAGGGCACAGTTGAGGGTCCTGAAACGTGGGAGGGTCAGGCTACTTGCTGACGCACGTGTCAGTGCCAGAATACGGGCCAGGAGTAGGCTACGGCTTGGGGTTTAAGTTGTTGGGCTGGTGGTGGCTTTCCATTCCGGGCTAGGGTTAGGGTTACGGAATGGAAAGGCTTAGTGCTCAGGTGAGTGTACGGAAACGTGGGAGGGTCAGGCTACGTGCTGACGCACGTGTCAGTGCCAGCATACAGGCCAGGAGTAGGCTACGGCGGAGGGTAATTTCTAGGGATGGTGGTGGGTTTCCGTTCCGGGTTAGGGTTAGGGTTAGGGAACGTCAAGGTTTAGGGCACAGGTGAAGGTACGGAAACGTGGGAGGGTCAGGCTACGTACTGATGCATGGATCAGTGCCAGCGTACTGGCCAGGAGTAGGCTACGGCGTAGGGTAAGGTGGAGGGCTGGTGGTGGGTTGGCATTGTGGACCACGGTTAGGGATAGGGAACGGCAAGCCTTAGGGCACAGGTGAGGGTACGGAAACGTGGGAGGGTCAGGCTACGTGCTGACGCATTGGTCAGTGCCATCGTATGGGCAAGGAGTAGGCTACGGCGTAGGGTAAGGTGTAGGGCTGGTAGTGGGTTTCCGTTCCGGGCTTGGTTTAGGGTTATGGAACGGCAAGGCTTAGGGCACGGGTGAGGGTACGGAAACGTGGGAGGGTCAGGCTACTTGATGATGCTCAGGTTAGTGCCACCGAACGGGCCAGGATTAGGCTACGGCTTGGGGGTAAGATGCAGGGCTGGTGGTGGTTTTCCATTCCGGGCTAGGGTTAGGGTTACGGAACGGCAAGGCTTAGGGCCCAGGTGAGGGTACGGAAACGTGGGAGGGTCAGGCTACATGCTGACGCAAGTGTCAGTGCCACCGTATAGGCCAAGAGTAGGCTACGGCTTAGGGTAACGTGTAGGGATGGTGGTGGGTTTCCGTTCCGGGCTAGGGTTAGGGTTAGGGAACGGCAAGGCTTAGGGCACAGCTTAGGGTACAGAAACATGGGAGAGACAGGCTACGTGCTGACGCATGTGTCAGTGCCAGCGTACTGGCCAGGAGTAGGCTACGGCTTGGGGGTTAGGTGTAGGGCTGGTGGTGGGTTTCCGTTCGGTACTAGGGTTAGGGTTAGGGAACGGCAAGGCTTAGGGCACAGGTGAGGGTACGGAAATGTGTGAAAGTCAGGCTACGTGCTGACGCACGGGTCAGTGCCAACGTACGGGCCAGGAGTAGGCTACGGCGTAGGGTAATGTGTAGGGTTGGTGCAGGGTTTCCGTTCCGGGCTAGGGATAGGTTTAGGGAACGGCAAGACTTAGGGCACAGGTGAGGGTACGGAAACGTGGTAGGGTCAGGCTACGTGCTGACGCAAGGGTCAATGCCAGTGTTCGGGCCAGGAGTAGGCTACGGCGTAGGGTAAAGTGTATGGCTGGTGGTGGGTTTCCGTTCCGGGCTAGGGTTAGGGTTAGGGAACGTCAAGGATTGGGCACAGGTGCGGGTACGGAAACTTGGGAGGGTCAGGCTACGTACTGATGCATGGGTCAGTGCCAGCGTACGGGCCAGGAGTAAGCTACGGTGTAGGGTAACGTGTAGGGCTGTTGGTGGGTTTTCATTGCGGGGTACGGTTAGGGTTAGGGAATGGCAAGGCTTAGGGCATAGGTGAGGGTACGGAAACGTGGGAGGGTCAGGCTACGTGCTGACGCACGTGTCAGTGCCAGCGTACGGGCCAGGAGTAGGCTATGGCTTGTGGGTAAGCTGTAGGGCTGGTGGTGTGTTTCCTTTTCGGAATAGGGTTAGGGTTAGGGAACGACAAGGCTTAGGGCACAGGTGAGGGTACGGAAACGTGTGAGGGTCAGGCTACGTGCTGACGCGCGTTTTAGTGCCAGCGTACGGGCCAGGAGTAGGCTACGGCGTAGGGTAAGGTGTAGGGCTGGTGGTGGGTTTCCGTTCCTGGCTAGGGTTAGGGTGAGGGAATGGCAAGGCTTAGGGCACAGGTGAGGGTACGGAAACGTGGGAGTGTCAGGCTACGTGATGATGCACGGGTCAGTGCCAACGTACACGCCAGGAGTAGGCTACGGCGTAGGGTAATGTCTAGGGATGGTGGTGGGTTTCCGTTTCGGGCTAGGGTTAGGGTTAGGGAACGTCAAGGATTGGGCACAGGTGCGGGTACGGAAACTTGGGAGGGTCAGGCTACGTACTGATGCATGGGTCAGTGCCAGCGTACGGGCCAGGAGTAAGCTACGGTGTAGGGTAACGTGTAGGGCTGTTGGTGGGTTTTCATTGCGGGGTACGGTTAGGGTTAGGGAATGGCAAGTCTTAGGGCATAGGTGAGGGTACGGAAACGTGGGAGGGTCAGGCTACGTGCTGACGCACGGGTCAGTGCCAGCGTACGGGCAAGGAGTAGGCTATGGGGTAGGGTAAGATCTAGGGCTTGTCATGGGTTTCCGTTCTGGGCTAGGGTTAGTGTTAGGGAACGGCAAGGCTTAGGGCTCAGGTGAGGGTACAGAAAAGTTGGAGGTTCAGGCTACGTGCTAATGCACGTGTCAATGCTAGCGTACGGGCCAGGAGTAGGCTACGTCGTAGAGAAAGGTGTATGGCTGGTGGTGGGTTTCCTTTCTGGGCTAGGGTTAGGGATAGGGAACGGAAAGGCTTAGGGCACAGGTGAGGTTACGGAAACGTGGGAGGGTCAGGCTACGTGCTGACGCATGGGTCAGTGCCAGCGTACAGGCCAGGATTAGGCTATGGCTTGGGTGTTAGGTGTAGGGCTGGTGGTGGGTTTCCGTTCCATACTAGGGTTAGGGTTAGGGAACGGCAAGGCTAAGGGCACAGGTTAGGGTACGGAAATGTGGGAAGGTCAGGCTACGTGCTGACGCACGTGTCAGTGCCAGAATACGGGCCAGGAGTAGGCTACGGCCTGGGGGTAAGTTGTAGGGCTGGTGGGGCATTTCAGTTGGGGGCTAGGGTTAGGGTTAGGGAACGGCAAGGCTTAGGGCACAGGTGAGGGTACGGAAACGTGGGAGCGTCAGGCTACGTGCTGACGGATGGGCCAGTGCCAGCGTACAGGCCAGGAGTAGGCTATGTCGTAGGGTAAGGTCTAGGGCTGGTGGTGGGTTTCCGTTCCGGGCTAGGGTTAGGGTTAGGGAACGGCAAGTCTTTGGGCACAGGTGAGGGTACGGAAACGTGGGAGGGTCAGGCTACGTGCTGAACCACGGGTCAGTGCCAGCGTACCGGCCAGGTGTAGGCCACGGGTTGGGGGTTAGGTGTAGGGCTGGTGGTGGGTTTCCGTTCCGGGCTAGGGTTAGTGTAAGGGAACAGCAAGGCTTAGGGCACAGGTGACGTTATGGTAATGTGGGAAGGTCAGGCTACGTGCTGACGCAGAAATCAGTGCCCTCGTATGGACCAGGAGTAGGCTACGGCTTGGGGGTAAGGTGTAGGTCTTGTGGTGGGTTTCCGTTCCGGGCTAGGGTTAGGGGTAGGGAACGGCAAGGCTTAGGGCACAGGTGAGCGTACGGCAAAATGGCAGGGTCAGGATACGTGCTGATGAAAGGTTCAGTGCCTGCGTACGGGCCAGGAATAGGCTAAGGCGTAGGGAAAGGTATAGGGCTGGTGGTGGGTTTCCGTTCCGGGCTAGGGTTAGTGTTAGGTAACAGCAAGGCTTAGGAGTTGCCAGGCTGCCACCTGTAAAGAAGAGGATGCGTCACCCATAACGTCTGATGAAATTTCTCTCCGGGCTGAGGTGAGGAAGGAAAAAACGGAGTGGGGGCCGGGATAGGAGGGGTATCTCAGGCAGGAAAATGGAAAGCTTCCAGAAGAGCGCCTGTGGCCAGGACCATCATGGCTGGCCTGCAGGCACCAAGTGGGCCTGTGTGCTGTCGCTGGTGTGACTCCACTGCCCTTCCTCTAGGCTTTCAAGCCCTTGTACATATTCAGGTGTTTTACCTGGGAAGGGTGGGAACAGTTCAGCAGCAGCTGGCCTGGGGCTCAGCTCACGTTTACTCACAGAAGCCTCGGCACGGTCCCGCAGCTTTGCAATGAGGACCCTCCTTGCGTGGGGTGGGGCTGCTGGCTGTATTGGAGATGATTCTCCACATCTGACCAATTTCAGAATTGTTTACCGCTGGAGTAAGTGCCTTGATAGGGTTTTCCTCTGTATAACTGTTGGGTTCAGGTTATTTTTTTTTCTCCATTGTTTCAAGTTAAATTTTATTCCTCTTTTATGTATTTATAGATATAAGCATGGAAATAAGTCATTCATATAAATACATCTGTGTGAATGCAAGAACATTTTTCTGTTTTATTTTTAAAAATTTTGAAATTTAAATTTATTTTCTTATACAGCAGGTTATTATTAGTTATGTATTTTATGCATTTACATGTATACAGGTCAATCCCAATCTCCCAACTCATCCCACCACCACCACCACCCCATGGCTTCCCCCTATTTGTGTCCATACGTTTGTTCTCTACCTGTGTGTCTCTATTTCTGCCCTGCAAACAAGTTCATCTGTACCACTTTTCTAGGTACCAAATATAGGCATTAATATACAATATTTGTTTTTCTGTTTCTGACTTACTCCACTCTGTATGACAGTCTCTAGATACATCGAGTTCTCTACAAATGACCCAGTTTCATTCCTTTATATGGTTGAGTAATACTCCATTTTATATATGTACCACATCTTTATCCATTCTTCTGTCTGTGGGCATTTAGGTTGCTTCCATTACCTGGCTATTGTAAATAGTGCTGCAATGAACATTGTGGTGAATGTGTCTCTTTGATTTTTGTTTTTCTCTGGGTATATGCTCAGAAGTGGGATTGCTGGATCAGATGGTTCTCCTCTTTTTAGTTTTTTAAAGGAACCTCCATACTGTTCTCCATAGTGACAGTATCAATTTACATTCCCACCAATAGTGGAAGAGGGTTCCTTTTGTCCACACCCTCCCCAGAATTTTTGTTTGTAGATTTTCTGATGATGCCGACTCTAATGGGTGTGACGTCATACCTTATTGTAGTTTTGATTTGCATTTCTCTAACAATTAGTGATGTTGAGCAGCTTTTCATGTGCGTCTTGGCCATCTCTGTGTCTTCTTTGAAGAAACGTCTATTTAGATCTTCTGCCCATTTTTGTATTGGGTTGTTTGTTTTAGTAATATTAAGCTGCATGTGCTGTTTATATATATTGGAGATTAAACATTTTTCCATTGATTCGTTTGCAACGATTTTCGCCCATTCTGAGGGATGCCTTTTTCCATTCCCGTTTTTTTTAACAAAAAAGGAAAGAAAGGAAAAGAAGCAGAACACTAATGTGCGTAAAATATGCCTTTTGAAACGGTCTTTTTGAAATATGGACGTCCTTTGAATTTTTTGGTCGATATGTGACCCCAGGATTTGTTTTCAGGGCAGGTGTCATTTACAGGCCTGCAATGATTTTGAATATCAACTGACCATTAGCGTTGGGATTAAAGCTGCTGTTGTGTGAAACGGCCACAAGGTGGCAGCAGTTCACCCTTACCAAATCTGGTTACTAGGGCAAGAGAGCCTCAGTGGAAGTGGTGTTCTAGATTGGAGTTTAGAATGGAATGTACCAGGAGAAAGCCCCTCACGTTTGTCTCACTACTTCTTGTTCGTGTTTTTAATTTAATTATTTTATTTATTATTACAGCAAGTTTGATTACAATGTTTGGCTAGTTGTAGGTGTGGAAGATGTGGTTCTTTTACACATATACAGATGTCTGTTCTTCCTGGGATCCTTTTCCCATGTACGTTATGACAGAATGTTGAGTAGTCCTCTCTTGGTATTCCGTAGGACTTTGGTGATTATATATGTCACCTGTGTTTGTATATGTCTCTTAACCCCGATATCGTAATGAAACCAGTCCTCACACCTTTCCATTGGTGAACCATAAGTTTGTTTAATGAATCTGTGATTGCCCTTCTCCGTGGAAATATCTGCCCTGGTATCCATTTCTAGGTAACACCTCTAAGTGATATGATATGATATGTGTCTTTCACTTTCTGACTTACTACAAGTCACGTGATTACTTCTAGACTCATCTACGGTGCTGCAAATGGCATTGTGTCCTTTTTTCCCTTGGCTTCTCTTCTGCCTTAGTGGGGTCCATTTTCAACAATGTGATTCCTTGAGGGTTGTGGATTAGCTGACCTGGGCAGCCTTACCCTGCCGGCCCGCCCTCCCCAGGTGTGCCTCGTTGAGGTCAATATAAACAGAGCTCCAGTCAGCAATAGCCCCTGAAGCTGTGCCTGACTCCATATTCTCTGCCCCGTCAGCAGTCTCGGGGCTGTGCTGGTGGGAGGGGGTGAGGGGCCACAGCTTTGTGGGTGTCCCGGTGTGAGTGGGGCTCTGCTGGCCTTTCTGCAGGTGTTGCCATGCTGCCACCTGTAAAGAAGAGGATGTGTCACCCATACCTTCCACTGGAATTTCTCTCCGGACAGAGGTGAGGAACGAAAAAAGCATTGGGGGCCAGGACAGGAGGGGTATATCAGGTAGGGCAATGGAAAGCTTCCGGAAGAGGGCCCAGGGCCAGGACCACCCTGGCTGGCCTGCAGGCACCAAGTTGCCCTGCGTGCTGTCGCTGGTGTGTCTCCAAGGCCCTTCCTCTAGGCTTTCAAGCCCTTGTACATATTCAGGTGTTTTACCTGGGAAAGGTGGGAACAGTTCAGCAGCATCTGTACTGGGGCTCAACTCATGTTTTCTCACAGATGCCTCGGCACGTTCCCCCAGCTTTGCAATGAGGACACTCCTTGCGTGGGGGTTTGCTTGCTGGCTTTATGGGAGATGGTTCCCCACCTCTGACCAATTTCAGAATTGTTTACCATTTGAGCAAGTGCCTGATAGGATTTTCCCCTGTATAACTGGTGGGTTCAGGTTCTTTTTTACTTTTATGGTTCAAGTTAGATTTTTTTCCTCTTTTATGTATTTATAGATATAAGCATGGAAATTATTCATTCCTATAAATACATCTGTGTGAAGGGAAGAACATTTTTCTGTTTTATTTTTAAATTTTAGTTTTTAAAATTTTGAAATGTAATTTTATTTATTTTTTTATACAGCAGGTTATTATTAGTTATGTATTTTATGCATATACATGTATACAGGTCAATCCCAATCTCCCAACTCATCCCACCACCACCACCCCATGGCTTCCCACACTTGGTGTCCATACGTTTGTTCTCTACCTCTGTGTCTCTATTTCTTCCCTGCAAACCAGTTCATCTGTACCATTTTTTAGGATCCACGTATATGCATTAATATACAATATTTGTTTTCCTCTTTCTGACTTACTTCATTCTGTATGACTTTCTCTAGATCCATCGATGTCTCTACAAATGACCCAGTATCATTCCTTTTTATGGCTGAGTAATATTCCATTTTATATATGTACCACATCTTTATCCATTCATCTGTCTGTGGGCATTTAGGTTGCTTCCATTACCTGGCTATTGTAAATAGTGCTGCAATGAACATTGTGGTGAATGTGCCTTTTTGATTTATGGTTTTCTCTGGGTATATGCCCAGAAGTGGGATTGCTGGATCAGATGGTAATTCAATTTCTACTTTTTTTAATGAAACTCCATACTGTTCTCCATAGTGACTGCATCAATTTACATTCCCACCAATAGTGGAAGAGGGCTCGTTTTGTCCACACCCTCCCCAGAATTTGTTGTTTGTAGATTTTCTGATGATGCCGATTCTAACAGGTGTGAGGTGATACCTCATTGTAGTTTTGATTTGCATTTCTCTAATAATTTGTGCTGTTGAGCAGCTTTTCATGTGCGTCTTGGCCATCTCTGTGTCTTCTTTGAAGAAACGTCTCTTTAGATCTTCTGCCCATTTTCGTATTGGGTTGTTGGTTTTTTTAATATTAAGATGCATGAGCTGTTTATATATATTGGAGATTAAACCTCTGTCCATTGATTCGTTTGCAACGATTTTCGCCCATTCAAAGGGATTCCTTTTTCAATTCCCGTTTTTTTAACAAAAAAGGAAAGAAAGGAAAAGAAGCAGAACACTAATGTGCATAAAATATGCCTTTTGAAACGGTCGTTTTGAAATATGGACGTCCTTTCAATTTTTTGGTCGATATGTGACCCCAGGATTTGTTTTCAGGGCAGGTGTCATTTACAGGCCTGCAATGATTTTGAATATTAATGGACCATTAGCGCTGGGATTAAAGCTGCTGTTGTGTGAAACGGCCACAAGGTGGCAGCAGTTCTCCCTTACCAAATCTGGTTTGTAGGGCAACAGAGCCTCAATGGATGTCGCGTTCTACATTGTAATTTAGAATGGAATGTGCCAGGAGAAATCCCCTCAAGTTTGTCTCACTACTTCTTGTTCGTGTTTTTAATTTAATATTTTTTTTTATTTTTCATTACAGCAAGTTTGATTACAATATTTGGCTTGTTGTAGGTGTGGAAGATGTGGTTCTTTTACACATATACAGATGTCTTTTCTTCCTGGGATGCTTTTCCCATGTACGTTATGACAGAATGTTGAGTAGTCCTCTCTTGGTATTCTGTAGGTCTTTGGTGATTATATATGTCACCTGTGTTTGTATATGTCTGTTAACCCCGATATCGTAATGAAACCAATCCTCACACCTTTCCATTGGTGAACCATAAGTTTGTTTAATGAATCTGTGATTGCCCTTCTCCGTGGAAATGTCTGCCCTGGTATCCATGTTTACGTAACACCTATAAGTGATATGATATGATATGTGTCTTTCACTTTCTGACTTACTACATGTCACGTGATTACTTCTAGACTCATCTACGGTGCTGCAAATGGCATTGTGTCCTTTTTTCCTTGGCTTCTATTCTGCTTTAGTGAGGTCCATTTTCAACAATGTGATTCCCTGAGGGTTGTGGATTAGCTGACCTGGGCAGCCTTACCCTGCCGGCCTGCCCTCCTCAGGTGTGCCTCGTTGAGGTCAATATAAACAGCGCTCCAGGTAGCAATAGCCCCTGAAGCTGTGCCTGACTCCATATTCTCTGCCCCGTCAGCAGTCTCGTGGCTGGGCTGGTGGGAGGGAGTGAGGGGCCACAGCTTTGTGTGTGGCCCGGTGTGAGTGGGACTGTGCTGGCATTTCTGCAGGAGTTGCCAGGCTGCCGCCTGTAAAGAAGAGGATGTGTCACCCATACTTCCGCTGGAATTTCTCTCCGGACAGAGGTGAGGAAGGAAAAAAGCAGTGGGGTCCGGGACAGGAGGGGTATCTCAGGCAGGGCAATGGAAAGCTTCTGGAAGAGCACCAGGGTCCAGGACCACGCTGGCTGGCCTGCAGGCACCAAGTTGGCCTGCATGCTGTCACTGGTGTGGCTCCACGGTCCTTCCTCTAGGCTTTCAAGCCCTTGTACATATTCAGGTGTTTTACCTGGAAAGGGTGGGAACAGATCAGCAGCAGCTGGCCTGGGGCTCAGCTCACGTTTACTCACAGATGCCTCGGCACGGTCCCCCAGCTTTGCAATGAGGACGCTCCTTGCGTGGGGGGTGGGTTGCTGGCTGTATGGGAGATGGTTCCCCACCTCTGACCAATTTCAGAATTGTTTACCACTGGAGCAAGTGCCCTGATAGGGTTTTCCTCTGTATAACTCCTGGGTTCAGGTTTTTTTTTTCTTTTATGGTTCAAGTTAGATTTTATTCCCCTTTTATGTATTTATAGATATAAGCATGGAAATAATTCTTTCCTATAAATACATCTCTGTGATGGGAAGAATTTTTTCTGTTTTATTTTTAAATTTTATTTTTTAAAATTTTGAAATTTAATTTTATTTATTTTTTTATACAGCACGTTATTATTAGTTATGTATTTTATGTATATACATGTATACAGGTCAATCCCAAACTCCCATCTCATCCCACCACCACCACCCCATGGCTTCCCACACTTGGTGTCCATACGTTTGTTCTCTACCTCTGTGTCTCTATTTGTTCCCTGCAAACCAGTTCATCTGTACCATTTTTAGGCTCCACATATATGCATTAATATACAATATTCGTTTTCCTCTTTCTGACTTACTTCATTCTGTATGACAGTCTCTCGATCCATCGATGTCTCTACAAATGACCCAGTTTCATTCCTTTTTATGGCCGAGTCATATTCCATTTTATATATGTACCACATCTTTATCCATTCATCTCTCTGTGGGCATTTAGGTTGCTTCCATTACCTGGCTATTGTAAATAGTGCTGCAACGAACATTGTGGTGAATGTGCCTTTTTGAAATACGGTTTTCTCTGGGTATATGCCCAGAAGTGGGATTGCTGGATCAGATGGTAATTCTATTTCTAGTTTTTTTAAGGAAACTCCATACTGTTCTCCATAGTGACTGTATCAATTTACATTCCCACCAATAGTGGAAGAGGGCTCCTTTTGTCCACACCCTCCCCAGAATTGGTTGTTTGTAGATTTTCTGATGATGCCGATTCTAACAGGTGTGAGGTGATACCTCATTGTAGTTTTGATTTGCATTTCTCTAATAATTAGTGCTGTTGAGCAGCTTTTCATGTGCGTCTTGGCCATCTCTGTGTCTCCTTTGAAGAAACGTCTCTTTAGATCTTCTGCCCATTTTTTTTTGGGTGGTTTGTTTTTTTTAATATTAAGCTGCATGAGCTGTTTATATATATTGGAGATTAAACCTGTGTCCATTGATTCGTTTGCAACGATTTTCACCCATCCTGAGGGATGCCTTTTTCCATTCCCGTTTTTTTTAACAAAAAAGGAAAGAAAGGAAAAGAAGCAGAACACTAATGTGCGTAAAATATGCCTTTTGAAACGGTCGTTTTGAAATATGGACATCCTTTGAATTTTTTGGTCGATATGTGACCCCAGGATTTGTTTTCAGGGCAGGTGTCATTTACAGGCCTGCAATGATTTTGAATATCAACTGACCTTTAGCGTTGGGATTAAAGCTGCTGTTGTGTGAAACGGCTACAAGGTGGCAGCAGTTCACCCTTACCAAATCTGGTTACTAGGGCAAGAGAGCCTCAGTGGAAGTGGTGTTCTAGATTGGAGTTTAGAATGGAATGTGCCAGGAGAAAGCCCCTCACGTTTGTCTCACTACTTCTTGTTCGTGTTTTTAATTTAAGTTTTTATTTTTTATTACAGCAAGTTTGATTACAATGTTTGGCTTGTTGTAGGTGTGGAAGATGTGGTTCTTTTACACATATACAGATGACTGTTCTTCTTGGGATCCTTTTCCCATGTACGTTATGACAGAATGTTGAGTAGTCCTCTCTTGGTATTGTGTAGGTCTTTGGTGATTATATATGTCACCTGTGTTTGTATATGTCTGTTAACCCCGATATCGTAATGAAACCAATCCTCACACCTTTCCATTGGTGAACCATAAGTTTGTTTAATGAATCTGTGATTGCCCTTCTCCGTGGAAATATCTGCCCTGGTATCCATTTTTAGGTAACACCTATAAGTGATATGATATGATATGTGTCTTTCACTTTCTGACTTACTACAAGTCACGTGATTACTTCTAGACTCATCTACGGTGCTGCAAATGGCATTGTGTCCTTTTGTCCCTTGGCTTCTCTTCTGCCTTAGCGGGGTCCATTTTCAACAATGTGATTCCCTGAGGGTTGTGGATTAGCTGACCTGGGCAGCCTTACCCTGCCGGCCCGCCCTCCCCAGGTGTGCCTCGTTGAGGTCAATATAAACAGCGCTCCAGGCAGCAATAGCCCCTGAAGCTGTGCCTGACTCCATATTCTCTGCCCCGTCAGCAGTCTCGGGGCTGTGCTGGTGGGAGGGAGTGAGGGGCCACAGCTTTGTGGGTGGCCCGGTGTGAGTGGGGTTCTGCTGGCCTTTCTGCAGGAGTTGCCAGGCTGCCGCCTGTACAGAAGAGTATGTGTCACCCATACCTTCCGCTGGAATTTCTCTCCGGACAGAGGTGAGGAAGGAAAAAAGCAGTGGGGTCCGGGACAGGAGGGGTATCTCAGGCAGGGCAATGGAAAGCTTCTGGAAGAGCACCAGGGTCCAGGACCACGCTGGCTGGCCTGCAGGCACCAAGTTGCCCTGCATGCTGTCACTGGTGTGGCTCCACGGTCCTTCCTCTAGGCTTTCAAGCCCTTGTACATATTCAGGTGTTTTACCTGGAAAGGGTGGGAACAGATCAGCAGCAGCTGGCCTGGGGCTCAGCTCACGTTTACTCACAGATGCCTCGGCACGGTCCCCCAGCTTTGCAATGAGGACGCTCCTTGCGTGGGGGGTGGGTTGCTGGCTGTATGGGAGATGGTTCCCCACCTCTGACCAATTTCAGAATTGTTTACCACTGGAGCAAGTGCCCTGATAGGGTTTTCCTCTGTATAACTCCTGGGTTCAGGTTTTTTTTTTCTTTTATGGTTCAAGTTAGATTTTATTCCCCTTTTATGTATTTATAGATATAAGCATGGAAATAATTCTTTCCTATAAATACATCTGTGTGATGGGAAGAATTTTTTCTGTTTTATTTTTAAATTTTATTTTTTAAAATTTTGAAATTTAATTTTATTTATTTTTTTATACAGCACGTTATTATTAGTTATGTATTTTATGTATATACATGTATACAGGTCAATCCCAAACTCCCAACTCATCCCACCACCACCACCCCATGGCTTCCCACACTAGGTGTCCATACGTTTGTTCTCTACCTCTGTGTCTCTATTTGTTCCCTGCAAACCAGTTCATCTGTACCATTTTTAGGCTCCACATATATGCATTAATATACAATATTTGTTTTCCTCTTTCTGACTTACTTCATTCTGTATGACAGTCTCTCGATCCATCGATGTCTCTACAAATGACCCAGTTTCATTCCTTTTTATGGCCGAGTCATATTCCATTTTATATATGTACCACATCTTTATCCATTCATCTGTCTGTGGGCATTTAGGTTGCTTCCATTTCCTGGCTATTGTAAATAGTGCTGCAACGAACATTGTGGTGAATGTGCCTTTTTGAAATACGGTTTTCTCTGGGTATATGCCCAGAAGTGGGATTGCTGGATCAGATGGTAATTCTATTTCTAGTTTTTTTAAGGAAACTCCATACTGTTCTCCATAGTGACTGTATCAATTTACATTCCCACCAATAGTGGAAGAGGGCTCCTTTTGTCCACACCCTCCCCAGAATTGGTTGTTTGTAGATTTTCTGATGATGCCGATTCTAACAGGTGTGAGGTGATACCTCATTGTAGTTTTGATTTGCATTTCTCTAATAATTAGTGCTGTTGAGCAGCTTTTCATGTGCGTCTTGGCCATCTCTGTGTCTCCTTTGAAGTAACGTCTCTTTAGATCTTCTGCCCATTTTTTTTTGGGTGGTTTGTTTTTTTTAATATTAAGCTGCATGAGCTGTTTATATATATTGGAGATTAAACCTGTGTCCATTGATTCGTTTGCAACGATTTTCACCCATCCTGAGGGATGCCTTTTTCCATTCCCGTTTTTTTTAACAAAAAAGGAAAGAAAGGAAAAGAAGCAGAACACTAATGTGCGTAAAATATGCCTTTTGAAACGGTCGTTTTGAAATATGGACATCCTTTGAATTTTTTGGTCGATATGTGACCCCAGGATTTGTTTTCAGGGCAGGTGTCATTTACAGGCCTGCAATGATTTTGAATATCAACTGACCATTAGCGTTGGGATTAAAGCTGCTGTTGTGTGAAACGGCCACAAGGTGGCAGCAGTTCACCCTTACCAAATCTGGTTACTAGGGCAAGAGAGCCTCAGTGGAAGTGGTGTTCCAGATTGGAGTTTAGAATGGAATGTACCAGGAGAAAGCCCCTCACGTTTGTCTCACTACTTCTTGTTCGTGTTTTTAATTTAAGTTTTTATTTTTTATTACAGCAAGTTTGATTACAATGTTTGGCTTGTTGTAGGTGTGGAAGATGTGGTTCTTTTACACATATACAGATGACTGTTCTTCTTGGGATCCTTTTCCCATGTACGTTATGACAGAATGTTGAGTAGTCCTCTCTTGGTATTCTGTAGGTCTTTGGTGATTATATATGTCACCTGTGTTTGTATATGTCTGTTAACCCCGATATCGTAATGAAACCAATCCTCACACCTTTCCATTGGTGAACCATAAGTTTGTTTAATGAATCTGTGATTGCCCTTCTCCGTGGAAATATCTGCCCTGGTATCCATTTTTAGGTAACACCTATAAGTGATATGATATGATATGTGTCTTTCACTTTCTGACTTACTACAAGTCACGTGATTATTTCTAGGCTCATCTACGGTGCTGCAAATGGCATTGTGTCCTTTTTTCCCTTGGCTTCTCTTCTGCCTTAGCGGGGTCCATTTTCAACAATGTGATTCCCTGAGGGTTGTGGATTAGCTGACCTGGGCAGCCTTACCCTGCCGGCCCGCCCTCCCCAGGTGTGCCTCATTGAGGTCAATATAAACAGCGCTCCAGGCAGCAATAGCCCCTGAAGCTGCGCCTGACTCCATATTCTCTGCCCCGTCAGCAGTCTCGGGGCTGTGCTGGTGGGAGGGAGTGAGGGGCCACAGCTTTGTGGGTGGCCCGGTGTGAGTGGGGTTCTGCTGGCCTTTCTGCAGGAGTTGCCAGGCTGCCGCCTGTAAAGAAGAGGATGTGTCACCCATACCTTCCGCTGGAATTTCTCTCCGGACAGAGGTGAGGAAGGAAAAAAGCAGTGAGGTCCGGGACAGGAGGGGTATCTCAGGCAGGGCAATGGAAAGCTTCTGGAAGAGCGCCCGGGGCCAGGACCACGCTGGCTGGCCTGCAGGCACCAAGTTGGCCTGCGTGCTGTCACTGGTGTGGCTCCACGGTCCTTCCTCTAGGCTTTCAAGCCCTTGTACATATTCAGGTGTTTTACCTGGAAAGGGTGGGAACAGATCAGAAGCAGCTGGCCTGGGTCTCAGCTCACGTTTACTCACAGATGCCTCGGCACGGACCCCCAGCTTTTCAGTGAGGACGCTCCTTGTGTGGGGGGTGGGTGGCTGGCTGTATGGGAGATGGTTCCCCACCTCTGACCAATTTCAGAATTGTTTACCACTGGAGCAAGTGCCCTGATAGGGTTTTCCTCTGTATAACTCCTGGGTTCAGGTTTTTTTTTCTTTTATGGTTCAAGTTAGATTTTATTCCCCTTTTATGTATTTATAGATATAAGCATGGAAATAATTCTTTCCTATAAATACATCTGTGTGATGGGAAGAATTTTTTCTGTTTTATTTTTAAATTGTATTTTTTAAAATTTTGAAATTTAATTTTATTTATTTTTTTATACAGCACGTTATTATTAGTTATGTATTTTATGTATATACATGTATACAGGTCAATCCCAAACTCCCAACTCATCCCACCACCACCACCCCATGGATTCCCACACTTGGTGTCCATACGTTTGTTCTCTACCTCTGTGTCTCTATTTCTTCCCTGCAAACCAGTTCATCTGTACCATTTTTAGGCTCCACATATATGCATTAATATACAATATTTGTTTTCCTCTTTCTGACTTACTTCATTCTGTATGACAGTCTCTCGATCCATCGATGTCTCTACAAATGACCCAGTTTCATTCCTTTTTATGGCCGAGTCATATTCCATTTTATATATGTACCACATCTTTATCCATTCATCTGTCTGTGGGCATTTAGGTTGATTCCATTATCTGGCTATTGTAAATAGTGCTGCAACGAACATTGTGGTGAATGTGCCTTTTTGAAATACGGTTTTCTCTGGGTATATGCCCAGAAGTGGGATTGCTGGATCAGATGGTAATTCTATTTCTAGTTTTTTTAAGGAAACTCCATACTGTTCTCCATAGTGACTGTATCAATTTACATTCCCACCAATAGTGGAAGAGGGCTCCTTTTGTCCACACCCTCCCCAGAATTGGTTGTTTGTAGATTTTCTGATGATGCCGATTCTAACAGGTGTGAGGTGATACCTCATTGTAGTTTTGATTTGCATTTCTCTAATAATTAGTGCTGTTGAGCAGCTTTTCATGTGTGTCTTGGCCCTCTCTGTGTCTCCTTTGAAGAAACGGCTCTTTAGATCTTCTGCCCATTTTTTTTGGGTTGTTTGTTTTTTTAATATTAAGCTGCATGAGCTGTTTATATATATTGGAGATTAAACCTGTGTCCATTGATTCGTTTGCAACGATTTTCACCCATCCTGAGGGATGCCTTTTTCCATTCCCGTTTTTTTTAACAAAAAAGGAAAGAAAGGAAAAGAAGCAGAACACTAATGTGCGTAAAATATGCCTTTTGAAACGGTCGTTTTGAAATATGGACGTCCTTTGAATTTTTTGGTCGATATGTGACCCCAGGATTTGTTTTCAGGGCAGGTTTCATTTACAGGCCTGCAATGATTTTGAATATCAACTGACCATTAGTGTTGGGATTAAAGCTGCTGTTGTGTGAAACGGCCACAAGGTGGCAGCAGTTCACCCTTACCAAATCTGGTTACTAGGGCAAGAGAGCCTCAGTGGAAGTGGTGTTCTAGATTGGAGTTTAGAATGGAATGTACCAGGAGAAAACCCCTCACGTTTGTCTCACTACTTCTTGTTCGTGTTTTTAATTTAAGTTTTTATTTTTTATTACAGCAAGTTTGATTACAATGTTTGGCTTGTTGTAGGTGTGGAAGATGTGGTTCTTTTACACATATACAGATGACTGTTCTTCTTGGGATCCTTTTCCCATGTACGTTATGACAGAATGTTGAGTAGTCCTCTCTTGGTATTCTGTAGGTCTTTGGTGATTATATATGTCACCTGTGTTTGTATATGTCTGTTAACCCCGATATCGTAATGAAACCAATCCTCACACTTTTCCATTGGTGAACCATAAGTTTGTTTAATGAATCTGTGATTGCCCTTCTCCGTGGAAATATCTGCGCTGGTATACATTTTAAGGTAACAACCAAAAGTGATTTGATATGATATGTTTCTTTCACTTTCTGACTTACTACAAGTCACGTGATTACTTCTAGACTCATCTACGGTGCTGCAAATGGCATTGTGTCCTTTTTTCCCTTGGCTTCTCTTCTGCCTTAGCGGGGTCCATTTTCAACAATGTGATTCCCTGAGGGTTGTGGATTAGCTGACCTGGGCAGCCTTACCCTGCCGGCCCGCCCTCCCCAGGTGTGCCTCGTTGAGGTCAATATAAACAGCGCTCCAGGCAGCAATAGCCCCTGAAGCTGTGCCTGACTCCAAATTCTCTGCCCCGTCAGCAGTCTCGGGGCTGTGCTGGTGGGAGGGAGTGAGGGGCCACAGCTTTGTGGGTGGCCCGGTGTGAGTGGGGTTCTGCTGGCCTTTCTGCAGGAGTTGCCAGGCTGCCGCCTGTAAAGAAAAGGATGTGTCACCCATACCTTCCGCTGGAATTTGTCTCCGGACAGAGGTGAGGAAGGAAAAAAGCAGTGGGGGCCGGGACAGGAGGGGTATCTCAGGCAGGGCAATGGAAAGCTTCTGGAAGAGCGCCAGGGTGCAGGACCACGCTGGCTGGCCTGCAGGCACCAAGTGGGCCTGCGTGCTGTCACTGGTGTGGCTCCACGGTCCTTCCTCTAGGCTTTCAAGCCCTTGTACATATTCAGGTGTTTTACCTGGAAAGGGTGGGAACAGTTCAGCAGCAGCTGGCCTGGGGCTCAGCTCACGTTTACTCACAGATGCCTCGGCACGGTCCCCCAGCTTTGCAATGAGGACGCTCCTTGCGGGGGTGTGGGTTGCTGGCTGTATGGGAGATGGTTCCCCACCTCTGACCAATTTCAGAATTGTTTACCACTGGAGCAAGTGCCCTGATAGGGTTTTCCTCTGTATAACTCCTGGGTTCAGGTTTTTTTTTTCTTTTATGGTTCAAGTTAGATTTTATTCCCCTTTTATGTATTTATAGATATAAGCATGGAAATAATTCTTTCCTATAAATACATCTGTGTGATGGGAAGAATTTTTTCTGTTTTATTTTTAAATTTTATTTTTTAAAATTTTGAAATTTAATTTTATTTATTTTTTTATACAGCACGTTATTATTAGTTATGTATTTTATGTATATACATGTATACAGGTCAATCCCAAACTCCCAACTCATCCCACCACCACCACCCCATGGATTCCCTCACTTGGTGTCCATACGTTTGTTCTCTACCTCTGTGTCTCTATTTCTTCCCTGCAAACCAGTTCATCTGTACCATTTTTAGGCTCCACATATATGCATTAATATACAATATTTGTTTTCCTCTTTCTGACTTACTTCATTCTGTATGACAGTCTCTCGATCCATCGATGTCTCTACAAATGACCCAGTTTCATTCCTTTTTATGGCCGAGTCATATTCCATTTTATATATGTACCACATCTTTATCCATTCATCTGTCTGTGGGCATTTAGGTTGATTCCATTACCTGGCTATTGTAAATAGTGCTGCAACGAACATTGTGGTGAATGTGCCTTTTTGAAATACGGTTTTCTCTGGGTATATGCCCAGAAGTGGGATTGCTGGATCAGATGGTAATTCTATTTCTAGTTTTTTTAAGGAAACTCCATACTGTTCTCCATAGTGACTGTATCAATTTACATTCCCACCAATAGTGGAAGAGGGCTCCTTTTGTCCACACCCTCCCCAGAATTGGTTGTTTGTAGATTTTCTGATGATGCCGATTCTAACAGGTGTGAGGTGATACCTCATTGTAGTTTTGATTTGCATTTCTCTAATAATTAGTGCTGTTGAGCAGCTTTTAATGTGTGTCTTGGCCCTCTCTGTGTCTCCTTTGAAGAAACGTCTCTTTAGATCTTCTGCCCATTTTTTTGGGTTGTTTGTTTTTTTAATATTAAGCTGCATGAGCTGTTTATATATATTGGAGATTAAACCTGTGTCCATTGATTCGTTTGCAACGATTTTCACCCATCCTGAGGGATGCCTTTTTCCATTCCCGTTTTTTTTAACAAAAAAGGAAAGAAAGGAAAAGAAGCAGAACACTAATGTGCGTAAAATATGCCTTTTGAAACGGTCGTTTTGAAATATGGACGTCTTTTGAATTTTTTGGTCGATATGTGACCCCAGGATTTGTTTTCAGGGCAGGTGTCATTTACAGGCCTGCAATGATTTTGAATATCAACTGACCATTAGTGTTGGGATTAAAGCTGCTGTTGTGTGAAACGGCCACAAGGTGGCAGCAGTTCACCCTTACCAAATCTGGTTACTAGGGCAAGAGAGCCTCAGTGGAAGTGGTGTTCTAGATTGGAGTTTAGAATGGAATGTACCAGGAGAAAGCCCCTCACGTTTGTCTCACTACTTCTTGTTCGTGTTTTTAATTTAAGTTTTTATTTTTTATTACAGCAAGTTTGATTACAATGTTTGGCTTGTTGTAGGTGTGGAAGATGTGGTTCTTTTACACATATACAGATGACTGTTCTTCTTGGGATCCTTTTCCCATGTACGTTATGACAGAATGTTGAGTAGTCCTCTCTTGGTATTCTGTAGGTCTTTGGTGATTATATATGTCACCTGTGTTTGTATATGTCTGTTAACCCCGATATCGTAATGAAACCAATCCTCACACCTTTCCATTGGTGAACCATAAGTTTGTTTAATGAATCTGTGATTACCCTTCTCCGTGGAAATATCTGCCCTGGTATCCATTTTTAGGTAACACCTCTAAGTGATATGATATGTGTCTTTCACTTTCTGACTTACTACAAGTCACGTGATTACTTCTAGACACATCGACGGGGCTGCAAATGGCATTTTGTCCTTTTTTCCCTTGGCTTCTCTTCTGCCTTTGCGGGGTCCATTTTCAACAATGTGATTCCCTGAGGGTTGTGGATTAGCTGACCTGGGCAGCCTTACCCTGCCGGCCTGCCCTCCCCAGGTGTGCCTCGTTGAGGTCAATATAAACAGCGTTCCAGGCAGCAGTAGCCTCTGAAGCTGTGCCTGACTCCATATTCTCTGCCCCGTCAGCAGTCTCGGGGCTGTGCTGGTGGGAGGGAGTGAGGGGCCACAGCTTTGTGGGTGGCCCGGTGTGAGTGGGGTTCTGCTGGCCTTTCTGCAGGCGTTGCCAGGCTGCCGCCTGTAAAGAAGTGGATGTGTCACCCATACCTTCCGCTGGAATTTCAATCCGGACAGAGGTGAGGAAGGAAAAAAGCAGTGAGGTCCGGGACAGGAGGGGTATCTCAGGCAGGGCAATGGAAAGCTTCTGGAAGAGCGCCCGGGGCCAGGACCACGCTGGATGCCTGCAGGCACCAAGTTGGCCTGCGTGCTGTCGCTGGTGTGGCTCCACGGTCCTTCCTCTAGGCTTTCAAGCCCTTGTATATATTCAGGTGTTTTACCTGGAAAGGGTGGGAACAGATCAGAAGCAGCTGGCCTGGGGCTCAGCTCACGTTTACTCACAGATGCCTCGGCACGGTCCCTCAGCTTTTCAATGAGGACGCTCCTTGTGTGGGGGGTGGGTGGCTGGCTGTATGGGAGATGGTTCCCCACCTCTGACCAATTTCAGAATTGTTTACCGCTGGAGCAAGTGCCGTGATAGGTTTTTCCTCTGTATAACTCGTGGGTTCAATTTTTTTTTTCTTTTTTGGTTCAAGTTAGATTTTATTCCTCTTTTATGTATTTATAAATATAAGCATGGAAATAATTCATTCCTATAAATACATCTGTGTGACGGGAAGAATTTTTTCTGTTTTATTTGTAAATTTTATTTTTTAAAATTTTGAAATTTAATTTTATTTATGTTTTTATACAGTACGTTATTATTAGTTACGTATTTTATGCATATACATGTATACAGGTCAATCCCAATCTCCCAACTCATCCCACCACCACAACCCCATGGCTTCCCACACTTGGTGTCCATACGTTTGTTCTCTACCTCTGTGTCTCTATTTCTTCCCTGCAAACCAGTTCATCTGTACCATTTTTAGGCTCCACATATATGCATTAATATACAATATTTGTTTTCCTCTTTCTGACTTACTTCATTCTGTATGACAGTCTCTCGATCCATCGATGTCTCTACAAATGACCCAGTTTCATTCCTTTATATGGTTGAGTAATACTCCATTTTATATATGTACCACATCTTTATCCATTCATCTGTCTGTGGGCATTTAGGTTGCTTCCATTACCTGGCTATTGTAAATAGTGCTGCAACGAACATTGTGGTGAATGTGCCTTTTTGAAATACGGTTTTCTCTGGGTATATGCCCAGAAGTGGGATTGCTGGATCAGATGGTAATTCTATTTCTAGTTTTTTTAAGGAAACTCCATACTGTTCTCCATAGTGACTGTATCAATTTACATTCCCACCAATAGTGGAAGAGGGCTCCTTTTGTCCACACCCTCCCCAGAATTGGTTGTTTGTAGATTTTCTGATGATGCCGATTCTAACAGGTGTGAGGTGATACCTCATTGTAGTTTTGATTTGCATTTCTATAATAATTAGTGCTGTTGAGCAGCTTTTCATGTGTGTCTTGGCCCTCTCTGTGTCTCCTTTGAAGAAACGTCTCTTTAGATCTTCTGCCCATTTTTTTGGGGGTTGTTTGTTTTTTTAATATTAAGCTGCATGAGCTGTTTATATATATTGGAGATTAAACCTGTGTCCATTGATTCGTTTGCAACGATTTTCACCCATCCTGAGGGATGCCTTTTTCCATTCCCGTTTTTTTTAACAAAAAAGGAAAGAAAGGAAAAGAAGCAGAACACTAATGTGCGTAAAATATGCCTTTTGAAACGGTCGTTTTGAAATATGGACGTCCTTTGAATTTTTTGGTCGATATGTGACCCCAGGATTTGTTTTCAGGGCAGGTTTCATTTACAGGCCTGCAATGATTTTGAATATCAACTGACCATTAGTGTTGGGATTAAAGCTGCTGTTGTGTGAAACGGCCACAAGGTGGCAGCAGTTCACCCTTACCAAATCTGGTTACTAGGGCAAGAGAGCCTCAGTGGAAGTGGTGTTCTAGATTGGAGTTTAGAATGGAATGTACCAGGAGAAAGCCCCTCACGTTTGTCTCACTACTTCTTGTTCGTGTTTTTAATTTAAGTTTTTATTTTTTATTACAGCAAGTTTGATTACAATGTTTGGCTTGTTGTAGGTGTGGAAGATGTGGTTCTTTTACACATATACAGATGACTGTTCTTCTTGGGATCCTTTTCCCATGTACGTTATGACAGAATGTTGAGTAGTCCTCTCTTGGTATTGTGTAGGTCTTTGGTGATTATATATGTCACCTGTGTTTGTATATGTCTGTTAACCCCGATATCGTAATGAAACCAATCCTCACACCTTTCCATTGGTGAACCATAAGTTTGTTTAATGAATCTGTGATTGCCCTTCTCCGTGGAAATATCTGCCCTGGTATCCATTTTTAGGTAACACCTATAAGTGATATGATATGATATGTGTCTTTCACTTTCTGACTTACTACAAGTCACGTGATTACTTCTAGACTCATCTACGGTGCTGCAAATGGCATTGTGTCCTTTTTTCCCTTGGCTTCTCTTCTGCCTTAGCGGGGTCCATTTTCAACAATGTGATTCCCTGAGGGTTGTGGATTAGCTGACCTGGGCAGCCTTACCCTGCCGGCCCGCCCTCCCCAGGTGTGCCTCGTTGAGGTCAATATAAACAGAGCTCCAGGCAGCAATAGCCCCTGAAGCTGTGCCTGACTCCATATTCTCTGCCCCGTCAGCAGTCTCGGGGCTGTGCTGGTGGGAGGGAGTGAGGGGCCACAGCTTTGTGGGTGGCCCGGTGTGAGTGGGGTTCTGCTGGCCTTTCTGCAGGAGTTGCCAGGCTGCCGCCTGTAAAGAAGAGTATGTGTCACCCATACCTTCCGCTGGAATTTCTCTCCGGACAGAGGTGAGGAAGGAAAAAAGCAGTGGGGGCCGGGAGAGGTGGGGTATCTCAGGCAGGGCAATGGAAAGCTTCTGGAAGAGCGCCAGGGTGCAGGACCACGCTGGCTGGCCTGCAGGCACCAAGTTGGCCTGCGTGCTGTCGCTGGTGTGGCTCCACGGTCCTTCCTCTAGGCTTTCAAGCCCTTGTACATATTCAGGTGTTTTACCTGGAAAGGGTGGGAACAGATCAGAAGCAGCTGGCCTGGGGCTCAGCTCACGTTTACTCACAGATGCCTCGGCACGGGCCCCCAGCTTTTCAATGAGGACGCTCCTTGTGTGGGGGGTGGGTGGCTGGCTGTATGGGAGATGGTTCCCCACTTCTGACCAATTTCAGAATTGTTTACCGCTGGAGCAAGTGCCGTGATAGGTTTTTCCTCTGTATAACTCGTGGGTTCAATTTCTTTTTCTTTTTTGGTTCAAGTTAGATTTTATTCCTCTTTTATGTATTTATAAATATAAGCATGGAAATAATTCATTCCTATAAATACATCTGTGTGACGGGAAGAATTTTTTCTGTTTTATTTTTAAATTTTATTTTTTAAAATTTTGAAATTTAATTTTATTTATGTTTTTATACAGCACGTTATTATTAGTTATGTATTTTATGCATATACATGTATACAGGTCAATCCCAATCTCCCAACTCATCCCACCACCACCACCCCATGGCTTCCCACACTTGGTGTCCATACGTTTGTTCTCTACCTCTGTGTCTCTATTTCTTCCCTGCAAACCAGTTCATCTGTACCATTTTTAGGCTCCACATATATGCATTAATATACAATATTTGTTTTCCTCTTTCTGACTTACTTCATTCTGTATGACAGTCTCTCGATCCATCGATGTCTCTACAAATGACCCAGTTTCATTCCTTTTTATGGCCGAGTCATATTCCATTTTATATATGTACCACATCTTTATCCATTCATCTGTCTGTGGGCATTTAGGTTGCTTCCATTACCTGGCTATTGTAAATAGTGCTGCAACGAACATTGTGGTGAATGTGCCTTTTTGAAATACGGTTTTCTCTGGGTATATGCCCAGAAGTGGGATTGCTGGATCAGATGGTAATTCTATTTCTAGTTTTTTTAAGGAAACTCCATACTGTTCTCCATAGTGACTGTATCAATTTACATTCCCACCAATAGTGGAAGAGGGCTCCTTTTGTCCACACCCTCCCCAGAATTGGTTGTTTGTAGATTTTCTGATGATGCCGATTCTAACAGGTGTGAGGTGATACCTCATTGTAGTTTTGATTTGCATTTCTATAATAATTAGTGCTGTTGAGCAGCTTTTCATGTGCATCTTGGCCATCTCTGTGTCTCCTTTGAAGAAACGTCTCTTTAGATCTTCTGCCCATTTTTTTGGGGGTTGTTTGTTTTTTTAATATTAAGCTGCATGAGCTGTTTATATATATTGGAGATTAAACCTGTGTCCATTGATTCGTTTGCAACGATTTTCACCCATCCTGAGGGATGCCTTTTTCCATTCCCGTTTTTTTTAACAAAAAAGGAAAGAAAGGAAAAGAAGCAGAACACTAATGTGCGTAAAATATGCCTTTTGAAACGGTCGTTTTGAAATATGGACGTCCTTTGAATTTTTTGGTCGATATGTGACCCCAGGATTTGTTTTCAGGGCAGGTGTCATTTACAGGCCTGCAATGATTTTGAATATCAACTGACCAATAGCGTTGGGATTAAAGCTGCTTTTGTGTGAAACGGCCACAAGGTGGCAGCAGTTCACCCTTACCAAATCTGGTTACTAGGGCAAGAGAGCCTCAGTGGAAGTGGTGTTCTAGATTGGAGTTTAGAATGGAATGTACCAGGAGAAAGCCCCTCACGTTTGTCTCACTACTTCTTGTTCGTGTTTTTAATTTAAGTTTTTATTTTTTATTACAGCAAGTTTGATTACAATGTTTGGCTTGTTGTAGGTGTGGAAGATGTGGTTCTTTTACACATATACAGATGACTGTTCTTCTTGGGATCCTTTTCCCATGTACGTTATGACAGAATGTTGAGTAGTCCTCTCTTGGTATTGTGTAGGTCTTTGGTGATTATATATGTCACCTGTGTTTGTATATGTCTGTTAACCCCGATATCGTAATGAAACCAATCCTCACACCTTTCCATTGGTGAACCATAAGTTTGTTTAATGAATCTGTGATTGCCCTTCTCCGTGGAAATATCTGCCCTGGTATCCATTTTTAGGTAACACCTATAAGTGATATGATATGATATGTGTCTTTCACTTTCTGACTTACTACAAGTCACGTGATTACTTCTAGACTCATCTACGGTGCTGCAAATGGCATTGTGTCCTTTTTTCCCTTGGCTTCTCTTCTGCCTTAGCGGGGTCCATTTTCAACAATGTGATTCCCTGAGGGTTGTGGATTAGCTGACCTGGGCAGCCTTACCCTGCCGGCCCGCCCTCCCCAGGTGTGCCTCGTTGAGGTCAATATAAACAGAGCTCCAGGCAGCAATAGCCCCTGAAGCTGTGCCTGACTCCATATTCTCTGCCCCGTCAGCAGTCTCGGGGCTGTGCTGGTGGGAGGGAGTGAGGGGCCACAGCTTTGTGGGTGGCCCGGTGTGAGTGGGGTTCTGCTGGCCTTTCTGCAGGAGTTGCCAGGCTGCCGCCTGTAAAGAAGAGGATGTGTCACCCATACCTTCCGCTGGAATTTCTCTCCGGACAGAGGTGAGGAAGGAAAAAAGCAGTGGGGGCCGGGAGAGGTGGGGTATCTCAGGCAGGGCAATGGAAAGCTTCTGGAAGAGTGCCCGGGGCCAGGACCACGCTGGCTGGCCTGCAGGCACCAAGTTGGCCTGCGTGCTGTCGCTGGTGTGGCTCCACAGTCCTTCTTCTAGGCTTTCAAGCCCTTGTACATATTCAGGTGTTTTACCGGGAAAGGGTGGGAACAGATCAGAAGCAGCTGGCCTGGGGCTCAGCTCACGTTTACTCACAGATGCCTCGGCACGGTCCCCCAGCTTTTCAATGAGGACGCTCCTTGTGTGGGGGGTGGGTGGCTGGCTGTATGGGAGATGGTTCCCCACCTCTGACCAATTTCAGAATTGTTTACCGCTGGAGCAAGTGCCGTGATAGGTTTTTCCTCTGTATAACTCGTGGGTTCAATTTTTTTTTCTTTTTTGGTTCAAGTTAGATTTTATTCCTCTTTTATGTATTTATAAATATAAGCATGGAAATAATTCATTCCTATAAATACATCTGTGTGACGGGAAGAATTTTTTCTGTTTTATTTTTAAATTTTATTTTTTAAAATTTTGAAATTTAATTTTATTTATGTTTTTATACAGCACGTTATTATTAGTTATGTATTTTATGCATATACATGTATACAGGTCAATCCCAATCTCCCAACTCATCCCACCACCACCACCCCATGGCTTCCCACACTTGGTGTCCATACGTTTGTTCTCTACCTCTGTGTCTCTATTTCTTCCCTGCAAACCAGTTCATCTGTACCATTTTTAGGCTCCACATATATGCATTAATATACAATATTTGTTTTCCTCTTTCTGACTTACTTCATTCTGTATGACAGTCTCTCGATCCATCGATGTCTCTACAAATGACCCAGTTTCATTCCTTTTTATGGCCGAGTCATATTCCATTTTATATATGTACCACATCTTTATCCATTCATCTGTCTGTGGGCATTTAGGTTGCTTCCATTACCTGGCTATTGTAAATAGTGCTGCAACGAACATTGTGGTGAATGTGCCTTTTTGAAATACGGTTTTCTCTGGGTATATGCCCAGAAGTGGGATTGCTGGATCAGATGGTAATTCTATTTCTAGTTTTTTTAAGGAAACTCCATACTGTTCTCCATAGTGACTGTATCAATTTACATTCCCACCAATAGTGGAAGAGGGCTCCTTTTGTCCACACCCTCCCCAGAATTGGTTGTTTGTAGATTTTCTGATGATGCCGATTCTAACAGGTGTGAGGTGATACCTCATTGTAGTTTTGATTTGCATTTCTATAATAATTAGTGCTGTTGAGCAGCTTTTCATGTGCATCTTGGCCATCTCTGTGTCTCCTTTGAAGAAACGTCTCTTAGATCTTCTGCCCATTTTTTTTGGGTTGTTTGTTTTTTTAATATTAAGCTGCATGAGCTGTTTATATATATTGGAGATTAAACCTGTGTCCATTGATTCGTTTGCAACGATTTTCACCCATCCTGAGGGATGCCTTTTTCCATTCCCGTTTTTTTTAACAAAAAAGGAAAGAAAGGAAAAGAAGCAGAACACTAATGTGCGTAAAATATGCCTTTTGAAACGGTCGTTTTGAAATATGGACGTCCTTTGAATTTTTTGGTCGATATGTGACCCCAGGATTTGTTTTCAGGGCAGGTGTCATTTACAGGCCTGCAATGATTTTGAATATCAACTGACCATTAGCGTTGGGATTAAAGCTGCTGTTGTGTGAAACGGCCACAAGGTGGCAGCAGTTCACCCTTACCAAATCTGGTTACTAGGGCAAGAGAGCCTCAGTGGAAGTGGTGTTCTAGATTGGAGTTTAGAATGGAATGTACCAGGAGAAAGCCCCTCACGTTTGTCTCACTACTTCTTGTTCGTGTTTTTAATTTAAGTTTTTATTTTTTATTACAGCAAGTTTGATTACAATGTTTGGCTTGTTGTAGGTGTGGAAGATGTGGTTCTTTTACACATATACAGATGACTGTTCTTCTTGGGATCCTTTTCCCATGTACGTTATGACAGAATGTTGAGTAGTCCTCTCTTGGTATTGTGTAGGTCTTTGGTGATTATATATGTCACCTGTGTTTGTATATGTCTGTTAACCCCGATATCGTAATGAAACCAATCCTCACACCTTTCCATTGGTGAACCATAAGTTTGTTTAATGAATCTGTGATTGCCCTTCTCCGTGGAAATATCTGCCCTGGTATCCATTTTTAGGTAACACCTATAAGTGATATGATATGATATGTGTCTTTCACTTTCTGACTTACTACAAGTCACGTGATTACTTCTAGACTCATCTACGGTGCTGCAAATGGCATTGTGTCCTTTTTTCCCTTGGCTTCTCTTCTGCCTTAGCGGGGTCCATTTTCAACAATGTGATTCCCTGAGGGTTGTGGATTAGCTGACCTGGGCAGCCTTACCCTGCCGGCCCGCCCTCCCCAGGTGTGCCTCGTTGAGGTCAATATAAACAGAGCTCCAGGCAGCAATAGCCCCTGAAGCTGTGCCTGACTCCATATTCTCTGCCCCGTCAGCAGTCTCGGGGCTGTGCTGGTGGGAGGGAGTGAGGGGCCACAGCTTTGTGGGTGGCCCGGTGTGAGTGGGGTTCTGCTGGCCTTTCTGCAGGAGTTGCCAGGCTGCCGCCTGTAGAGAAGAGGATGTGTCACCCATACCTTCCGCTGGAATTTCTCTCCGGACAGAGGTGAGGAAGGAAAAAAGCAGTGGGGGCCAGGAGAGGTGGGGTATCTCAGGCAGGGCAATGGAAAGCTTCTGGAAGAGCGCCCGGGGCCAGGACCACGCTGGCTGGCCTGCAGGCACCAAGTTGGCCTGCGTGCTGTCGCTGGTGTGGCTCCACAGTCCTTCCTCTAGGCTTTCAAGCCCTTGTACATATTCAGGTGTTTTACCTGGAAAGGGTGGGAACAGATCAGAAGCAGCTGGCCTGGGGCTCAGCTCACGTTTACTCACAGATGCCTCGGCACGGTCCCCCAGCTTTTCAATGAGGACGCTCCTTGTGTGGGGGGTGGGTGGCTGGCTGTATGGGAGATGGTTCCCCACCTCTGACCAATTTCAGAATTGTTTACCGCTGGAGCAAGTGCCGTGATAGGTTTTTCCTCTGTATAACTCGTGGGTTCAATTTTTTTTTCTTTTTTGGTTCAAGTTAGATTTTATTCCTCTTTTATGTATTTATAAATATAAGCATGGAAATAATTCATTCCTATAAATACATCTGTGTGACGGGAAGAATTTTTTCTGTTTTATTTTTAAATTTTATTTTTTAAAATTTTGAAATTTAATTTTATTTATGTTTTTATACAGCACGTTATTATTAGTTATGTATTTTATGCATATACATGTATACAGGTCAATCCCAATCTCCCAACTCATCCCACCACCACCACCCCATGGCTTCCCACACTTGGTGTCCATACGTTTGTTCTCTACCTCTGTGTCTCTATTTCTTCCCTGCAAACCAGTTCATCTGTACCATTTTTAGGCTCCACATATATGCATTAATATACAATATTTGTTTTCCTCTTTCTGACTTACTTCATTCTGTATGACAGTCTCTCGATCCATCGATGTCTCTACAAATGACCCAGTTTCATTCCTTTTTATGGCCGAGTCATATTCCATTTTATATATGTACCACATCTTTATCCATTCATCTGTCTGTGGGCATTTAGGTTGCTTCCATTACCTGGCTATTGTAAATAGTGCTGCAACGAACATTGTGGTGAATGTGCCTTTTTGAAATACGGTTTTCTCTGGGTATATGCCCAGAAGTGGGATTGCTGGATCAGATGGTAATTCTATTTCTAGTTTTTTTAAGGAAACTCCATACTGTTCTCCATAGTGACTGTATCAATTTACATTCCCACCAATAGTGGAAGAGGGCTCCTTTTGTCCACACCCTCCCCAGAATTGGTTGTTTGTAGATTTTCTGATGATGCCGATTCTAACAGGTGTGAGGTGATACCTCATTGTAGTTTTGATTTGCATTTCTATAATAATTAGTGCTGTTGAGCAGCTTTTCATGTGCATCTTGGCCATCTCTGTGTCTCCTTTGAAGAAACGTGTCTTTAGATCTTCTGCCCATTTTTTGGGGGGTTGTTTGTTTTTTTAATATTAAGCTGCATGAGCTGTTTATATATATTGGAGATTAAACCTGTGTACATTGATTCGTTTGCAACGATTTTCACCCATCCTGAGGGATGCCTTTTTCCATTCCCGTTTTTTTTAACAAAAAAGGAAAGAAAGGAAAAGAAGCAGAACACTAATGTGCGTAAAATATGCCTTTTGAAACGGTCGTTTTGAAATATGGACGTCCTTTGAATTTTTTGGTCGATATGTGACCCCAGGATTTGTTTTCAGGGCAGGTGTCATTTACAGGCCTGCAATGATTTTGAATATCAACTGACCATTAGCGTTGGGATTAAAGCTGCTGTTGTGTGAAACGGCCACAAGGTGGCAGCAGTTCACCCTTACCAAATCTGGTTACTAGGGCAAGAGAGCCTCAGTGGAAGTGGTGTTCTAGATTGGAGTTTAGAATGGAATGTACCAGGAGAAAGCCCCTCACGTTTGTCTCACTATTTCTTGTTCGTGTTTTTAATTTAATTTTTTATTTTTTATTACAGCAAGTTTGATTACAATGTTTGGCTTGTTGTAGGTGTGGAAGATGTGGTTCTTTTACACATATACAGATGACTGTTCTTCTTGGGATCCTTTTCCCATGTACGTTATGACAGAATGTTGAGTAGTCCTCTCTTGGTATTCTGTAGGTCTTTGGTGATTATATATGTCACCTGTGTTTGTATATGTCTGTTAACCCCGATATCGTAATGAAACCAATCCTCACACCTTTCCATTGGTGAACCATAAGTTTGTTTAATGAATCTGTGATTGCCCTTCTCCGTGGAAATATCTGCCCTGGTATCCATTTTTAGGTAACACCTATAAGTGATATGATATGATATGTGTCTTTCACTTTCTGACTTACTACAAGTCACGTGATTACTTCTAGACTCATCTACGGTGCTGCAAATGGCATTGTGTCCTTTTTTTCCCTTGGCTTCTCTTCTGCCTTAGCGGGGTCCATTTTCAACAATGTGATTCCCTGAGGGTTGTGGATTAGCTGACCTGGGCAGCCTTACCCTGCCGGCCCGCCCTCCCCAGGTGTGCCTCGTTGAGATCAATATAAACAGCGCTCCAGGCAGCAATAGCCCCTGAAGCTGTGCCTGACTCCATATTCTCTGCCCCGTCAGCAGTCTCGGGGCTGTGCTGGTGGGAGGGAGTGAGGGGCCACAGCTTTGTGGGTGGCCCGGTGTGAGTGGGGTTCTGCTGGCCTTTCTGCAGGAGTTGCCAGGCTGCCGCCTGTAAAGAAGAGGATGTGTCACCCATACCTTCCGCTGGAAATTCTCTCCGGACAGAGGTGAGGAAGGAAAAAAGCAGCGGGGGCCGGGACAGGAGGGGTATCTCAGGCAGGGCAATGGAAAGCTTCTGGAAGAGCACCAGGGTCCAGGAAAATGCTGGCTGGCCTGCAGGCACCAAGTTGGCCTGCGTGCTGTCACTGGTGTGGCTCCACGGTCCTTCCTCTAGGCTTTCAAGCCCTTGTACATATTCAGGTGTTTTACCTGGAAAGGGTGGGAACAGTTCAGCAGCAGCTGGCCTGGGGCTCAGCTCACGTTTACTCACAGATGCCTCGGCACGGTCCCCCAGCTTTGCAATGAGGACGCTCCTTGCGTGGGGGGTGGGTTGCTGGCTGTATGGGAGATGGTTCCCCACCTCTGACCAATTTCAGAATTGTTTACCACTGGAGCAAGTGCCCTGATAGGGTTTTCCTCTGTATAACTCCTGGGTTCAGGTTTTTTTTTTTCTTTTATGGTTCAAGTTAGATTTTATTCCCCTTTTATGTATTTATAGATATAAGCATGGAAATAATTCTTTCCTATAAATACATCTGTGTGATGGGAAGAATTTTTTCTGTTTTATTTTTAAATTTTATTTTTTAAAATTTTGAAATTTAATTTTATTTATTTTTTTTATACAGCACGTTATTATTAGTTATGTATTTTATGTATATACATGTAAACAGGTCAATCCCAAACTCCCAATTCATCCCACCACCACCGCCCCATGGATTCCCACACTTGGTGTCCATACGTTTGTTCTCTACCTCTGTGTCTCTATTTGTTCCCTGCAAACCAGTTCATCTGTACCATTTTTAGGCTCCACATATATGCATTAATATACAATATTTGTTTTCCTCTTTCTGACTTACTTCATTCTGTATGACAGTCTCTCGATCCATCGATGTCTCTACAAATGACCCAGTTTCATTCCTTTTTATGGCCGAGTAATATTCCATTTTATATATGTACCACATCTTTATCCATTCATCTGTCTGTGGGCATTTAGGTTGCTTCCATTACCTGGCTATTGTAAATAGTGCTGCAACGAACATTGTGGTGAATGTGCCTTTTTGAAATACGGTTTTCTCTGGGTATATGCCCAGAAGTGGGATTGCTGGATCAGATGGTAATTCTATTTCTAGTTTTTTTAAGGAAATTCCATACTGTTCTCCATAGTGACTGTATCAATTTACATTCCCACCAATAGTGGAAGAGGGCTCCTTTTGTCCACACCCTCCCCAGAATTGGTTGTTTGTAGATTTTCTGATGATGCCGATTCTAACAGGTGTGAGGTGATACCTCATTGTAGTTTTGATTTGCATTTCTCTAATAATTAGTGCTGTTGAGCAGCTTTTCATGTGCGTCTTGGCCATCTCTGTTTCTCCTTTGAAGAAACGTCTCTTTAGATCTTCTGCCCATTTTTTTTGGGTTGTTTGTTTTTTTAATATTAAGCTGCATGAGCTGTTTATATATATTGGAGATTAAACCTGTGTCCATTGATTCGTTTGCAACGATTTTCGCCCATTCTGAGGGATGCCTTTTTCCATTCCCGTTTTTTTTTAACAAAAAAGGAAAGAAAGGAAAAGAAGCAGAACACTAATGTGCGTAAAATATGCCTTTTGAAACGGTCGTTTTGAAATATGGACGTCCTTTGAATTTTTTGGTCGATATGTGACCCCAGGATTTGTTTTCAGGGCAGGTGTCATTTACAGGCCTGCAATGATTTTGAATATCAACTGACCAATAGCGTTGGGATTAAAGCTGCTGTTGTGTGAAACGGCCACAAGGTGGCAGCAGTTCACCCTTACCAAATCTGGTTACTAGGGCAAGAGAGCCTCAGTGGAAGTGGTGTTCTAGATTGGAGTTTAGAATGGAATGTACCAGGAGAAAGCCCCTCACGTTTGTCTCACTACTTCTTGTTCGTGTTTTTAATTTAAGTTTTTATTTTTTATTACAGCAAGTTTGATTACAATGTTTGGCTTGTTGTAGGTGTGGAAGATGTGGTTCTTTTACACATATACAGATGACTGTTCTTCTTGGGATCCTTTTCCCATGTACGTTATGACAGAATGTTGAGTAGTCCTCTCTTGGTATTGTGTAGGTCTTTGGTGATTATATATGTCACCTGTGTTTGTATATGTCTGTTAACCCCGATATCGTAATGAAACCAATCCTCACACCTTTCCATTGGTGAACCATAAGTTTGTTTAATGAATCTGTGATTGCCCTTCTCCGTGGAAATATCTGCCCTGGTATCCATTTTTAGGTAACACCTATAAGTGATATGATATGATATGTGTCTTTCACTTTCTGACTTACTACAAGTCACGTGATTACTTCTAGACTCATCTACGGTGCTGCAAATGGCATTGTGTCCTTTTTTCCCTTGGCTTCTCTTCTGCCTTAGCGGGGTCCATTTTCAACAATGTGATTCCCTGAGGGTTGTGGATTAGCTGACCTGGGCAGCCTTACCCTGCCGGCCCGCCCTCCCCAGGTGTGCCTCGTTGAGGTCAATATAAACAGAGCTCCAGGCAGCAATAGCCCCTGAAGCTGTGCCTGACTCCATATTCTCTGCCCCGTCAGCAGTCTCGGGGCTGTGCTGGTGGGAGGGAGTGAGGGGCCACAGCTTTGTGGGTGGCCCGGTGTGAGTGGGGTTCTGCTGGCCTTTCTGCAGGAGTTGCCAGGCTGCCGCCTGTAAAGAAGAGGATGTGTCACCCATACCTTCCGCTGGAATTTCTCTCCGGACAGAGGTGAGGAAGGAAAAAAGCAGTGGGGGCCGGGAGAGGTGGGGTATCTCAGGCAGGGCAATGGAAAGCTTCTGGAAGAGCGCCCGGGGCCAGGACCACGCTGGCTGGCCTGCAGGCACCAAGTTGGCCTGCGTGCTGTCGCTGGTGTGGCTCCACGGTCCTTCCTCTAGGCTTTCAAGCCCTTGTACATATTCAGGTGTTTTACCTGGAAAGGGTGGGAACAGATCAGCAGCAGCTGGCCTGGGGATCAGCTCACGTTTACTCACAGATGCCTCGGCACGGTCCCCCAGCTTTTCAATGAGGACGCTCCTTGTGTGGGGGGTGGGTGGCTGGCTGTATGGGAGATGGTTCCCCACCTCTGACCAATTTCAGAATTGTTTACCGCTGGAGCAAGTGCCGTGATAGGTTTTTCCTCTGTATAACTCGTGGGTTCAATTTTTTTTTCTTTTTTGGTTCAAGTTAGATTTTATTCCTCTTTTATGTATTTATAAATATAAGCATGGAAATAATTCATTCCTATAAATACATCTGTGTGACGGGAAGAATTTTTTCTGTTTTATTTTTAAATTTTATTTTTTAAAATTTTGAAATTTAATTTTATTTATGTTTTTATACAGCACGTTATTATTAGTTATGTATTTTATGCATATACATGTATACAGGTCAATCCCAATCTCCCAACTCATCCCACCACCACCACCCCATGGCTTCCCACACTTGGTGTCCATACGTTTGTTCTCTACCTCTGTGTCTCTATTTCTTCCCTGCAAACCAGTTCATCTGTACCATTTTTAGGCTCCACATATATGCATTAATATACAATATTTGTTTTCCTCTTTCTGACTTACTTCATTCTGTATGACAGTCTCTCGATCCATCGATGTCTCTACAAATGACCCAGTTTCATTCCTTTTTATGGCCGAGTCATATTCCATTTTATATATGTACCACATCTTTATCCATTCATCTGTCTGTGGGCATTTAGGTTGCTTCCATTACCTGGCTATTGTAAATTGTGCTGCAACGAACATTGTGGTGAATGTGCCTTTTTGAAATACGGTTTTCTCTGGGTATATGCCCAGAAGTGGGATTGCTGGATCAGATGGTAATTCTATTTCTAGTTTTTTTAAGGAAACTCCATACTGTTCTCCATAGTGACTGTATCAATTTACATTCCCACCAATAGTGGAAGAGGGCTCCTTTTGTCCACACCCTCCCCAGAATTGGTTGTTTGTAGATTTTCTGATGATGCCGATTCTAACAGGTGTGAGGTGATACCTCATTGTAGTTTTGATTTGCATTTCTCTAATAATTAGTGCTGTTGAGCAGCTTTTCATGTGCGTCTTGACCATCTCTGTGTCTCCTTTGAAGAAACGTCTCTTTAGATCTTCTGCCCATTTTTTTGGGGGTTGTTTGTTTTTTTAATATTAAGCTGCATGAGCTGTTTATATATATTGGAGATTAATCATGTGTCCATTGATTCGTTTGCAACAATTTTCACCCAGCCTGAGGGATGCCTTTTTCCATTCCCGTTTTTTTTAACAAAAAAGGAAAGAAAGGAAAAGAAGCAGAACACTAATGTGCGTAAAATATGCCTTTTGAAACGGTCGTTTTGAAATATGGACGTCCTTTGAATTTTTTGGTCGATATGTGACCCCAGGATTTGTTTTCAGGGCAGGTGTCATTTACAGGCCTGCAATGATTTTGAATATCAACTGACCATTAGCGTTGGGATTAAAGCTGCTGTTGTGTGAAATGGCCACAAGGTGGCAGCAGTTCACCCTTACCAAATCTGGTTACTAGGGCAAGAGAGCCTCAGTGGAAGTGGTGTTCTAGATTCGAAATTAGAATGGAATGTGCCAGGAGAAAGCCCCTCACGTTTGTCTCACTACATCTTGTTCGTTTTTTAATTTAATTTTTTTTTATTTTTTATTACAGCAAGTTTGATTACAATGTTTGGCTTGTTGTAGGTGTGGAAGATGTGGTTCTTTTACACATATACAGATGTCTGTTCTTCCTGGGATCCTTTTCCCATGTACGTTATGACAGAATGTTGAGTAGTCCTCTCTTGGTATTCTGTAGGTCTTTGGTGATTATATATGTCACCTGTGTTTGTATATGTCTGTTAACCCCGATATCGTAATGAAACCAATCCTCACACCTTTCCATTGGTGAACCATAAGTTTGTTTAATGAATCTGTGATTGCCCTTCTCCGTGGAAATATCTGCCCTGGTATCCATTTTTAGGTAACACCTATAAGTGATATGATATGATATGTGTCTTTCACTTTCTGACTTACTACAAGTCACGTGATTACTTCTAGACTCATCTACGGTGCTGCAAATGGCATTGTGTCCTTTTTTCCCTTGGCTTCTCTTCTGCCTTAGCGGGGTCCATTTTCAACAATGTGATTCCCTGAGGGTTGTGGATTAGCTGACCTGGGCAGCCTTACCCTGCCGGCCCGCCCTCCCCAGGTGTGCCTCGTTGAGATCAATATAAACAGCGCTCCAGGCAGCAATAGCCCCTGAAGCTGTGCCTGACTCCATATTCTCTGCCCCGTCAGCAGTCTCGGGGCTGTGCTGGTGGGAGGGAGTGAGGGGCCACAGCTTTGTGGGTGTCCCGGTGTGAGTGGGGTTCTGCTGGCCTTTCTGCAGGAGTTGCCAGGCTGCCGCCTGTAAAGAAGAGGATGTGTCACCCATACCTTCCGCTGGAATTTCTCTCCGGACAGAGGTGAGGAAGGAAAAAAGCAGTGAGGTCCGGGACAGGAGGGGTATCTCAGGCAGGGCAATGGAAATCTTCCGGAAGAGCGCCCGGGGCCAGGACCACGCTGGCTGGCCTGCAGGCACCAAGTTGGCCTGCGTGCTGTCGCTGGTGTGGCTCCACGGTCCTTCCTCTAGGCTTTCAAGCCCTTGTACATATTCAGGTGTTTTACCTGGAAAGGGTGGGAACAGTTCAGCAGCAGCTGGCCTGGGGCTCAGCTCACGTTTACTCACAGATGCCTCGGCACGGTCCCCCAGCTTTGCAATGAGGACGCTCCTTGCGTGGGGGTTGGGTTGCTGGCTGTATGGGAGATGGTTCCCCACTTCTGACCAATTTCAGAATTGTTTACCACTGGAGCAAGTGCCGTGATAGGGTTTTCCTCTGTATAACTCGTGGGTTCACTTTTTTTTTCTTTTATGTTTCAAGTTAGATGTTATTCCTCTTTTATGTATTTATAGATATAAGCATGGAAATAATTCATTCCTATAAATACATCTGTGTGACGGGAAGAACTTTTTTCTGTTTTATTTTTAAATTTTATTTTTTAAAATTTTGAAATTTTATTTATTTTTTTATACAGCACGTTATTATTAGTTATATATTTTATGCATATACATGTATACAGGTCTATCCCAAACTCCCAACTCATCCCACCACCACCACCCCATGGCTTCCCACACTTGGTGTCTATACGTTTGTTCTCTACCTCTGTGTCTCTATTTCTTCCCTGCAAACCAGTTCATCTGTACCATTTTTAGGCTCCACATATATGCATTAATATACAATATTTGTTTTCCTCTTTCTGACTTACTTCATTCTGTATGACAGTCTCTCGATCCATCGATGTCTCTACAAATGACCCAGTTTCATTCCTTTATATGGCCGAGTCATATTCCATTTTATATATGTACCACATCTTTATCCATTCATCTGTCTGTGGGCATTTAGGTTGCTTCCATTACCTGGCTATTGTAAATAGTGCTGCAACGAACATTGTGGTGAATGTGCCTTTTTGAAATACGGTTTTCTCTGGGTATATGCCCAGAAGTGGGATTGCTGGATCAGATGGTAATTCTATTTCTAATTTTTTTAAGGAAACTCCATACTGTTCTCCATAGGGACTGTATCAATTTACATTCCCACCAATAGTGGAAGAGGGCTCCTTTTGTCCACAACCTCCCCAGAATTGGTTGTTTGTAGATTTTCTGATGATGCCGATTATACCAGGTGTGAGGTGATACCTCATTGTAGTTTTGATTTGCATTTCTCTAATAATTAGTGCTGTTGAGCAGCTTTTCATGTGCGTCTTGACCATCTCTGTGTCTCCTTTGAAGAAACGTCTCTTTAGATCTTCTGCCCATTTTTTTGGGGGTTGTTTGTTTTTTTAATATTAAGCTGCATGAGCTGTTTATATATATTGGAGATTAATCCTGTGTCCATTGATTCGTTTGCAACAATTTTCACCCAGCCTGAGGGATGCCTTTTTCCATTCCCGTTTTTTTTAACAAAAAAGGAAAGAAAGGAAAAGAAGCAGAACACTAATGTGCGTAAAATATGCCTTTTGAAATGGTCGTTTTGAAATATGGACGTCCTTTGAATTTTTTGGTCGATATGTGACCCCAGGATTTGTTTTCAGGGCAGGTGTCATTTACAGGCCTGCAATGATTTTGAATATCAACTGACCATTAGCGTTGGGATTAAAGCTGCTGTTGTGTGAAATGGCCACAAGGTGGCAGCAGTTCACCCTTACCAAATCTGGTTACTAGGGCAAGAGAGCCTCAGTGGAAGTGGTGTTCTAGATTCGAAATTAGAATGGAATGTGCCAGGAGAAAGCCCCTCACGTTTGTCTCACTACATCTTGTTCGTTTTTTAATTTAATTTTTTTTTTATTTTTTATTACAGCAAGTTTGATTACAATGTTTGGCTTGTTGTAGGTGTGGAAGATGTGGTTCTTTTACACATATACAGATGTCTGTTCTTCCTGGGATCCTTTTCCCATGTACGTTATGACAGAATGTTGAGTAGTCCTCTCTTGGTATTCTGTAGGTCTTTGGTGATTATATATGTCACCTGTGTTTGTATATGTCTGTTAACCCCGATATCGTAATGAAACCAATCCTCACACCTTTCCATTGGTGAACCATAAGTTTGTTTAATGAAGCTGTGATTGCCCTTCTCCGTGGAAATATCTGCCCTGGTATCCATTTTTAGGTAACACCTCTAAGTGATATGATATGTGTCTTTCACTTTCTGACTTACTACAAGTCACGTGATTACTTCTAGACTCATCTACGGTGCTGCAAATGGCATTTTGTCCTTTTTTCCCTTGGCTTCTCTTCTCCCTTTGCAGGGTCCATTTTCAACAATGTGATTCCCTGAGGGTTGTGGATTAGCTGACCTGGGCAGCCTTACCCTGCCGGCTTGCCCTCCCCAGGTGTGCCTCGTTGAGGTCAATATAAACAGCGCTCCAGGCAGCAGTAGCCTCTGAAGCTGTGCCTGACTCCATATTCTCTGCCCCGTCAGCAGTCTCGGGGCTGTGCTGGTGGGAGGGAGTGAGGGGCCACAGCTTTGTGGGTGGCCCGGTGTGAGTGGGGTTCTGCTGGCCTTTCTGCAGGAGTTGCCAGGCTGCCGCCTGTAAAGAAGAGGATGTGTCACCCATACCTTCCGCTGGAATTTCTCTCCGGACAGAGGTGAGGAAGGAAAAAAGCAGTGGGGGCCGGGACAGGATGGGTATCTCAGGCAGGGCAATGGAAAGCTTCTGGAAGAGCGCCGGGGCCAGGACCACGCTGGCTGGCCTGCAGGCACCAAGTTGGCCTGTGTGCTGTCGATGGTGTGGCTCCACGGTCCTTCCTCTAGGCTTTCAAGCCCTTGTACATATTCAGGTGTTTTACCTGGAAAGGGTGGGAACAGTCCAGCAGCAGCTGGCCTGGGGCTCAGCTCACGTTTACTCACAGGTGCCTCGGCACTGTCCCCCAGCTTTGCAATGAGGACGCTCCTTGCGTGGGGGGTGGGTTGCTGGCTGTATGGGAGATGGTTCCCCACCTCTGACCAATTTCAGAATTGTTTACCACTGGAGCAAGTGCCCTGATAGGGTTTTCCTCTGTATAACTCCTGGGTTCAGGTTTTTTTTTTCTTTTATGGTTCAAGTTAGATTTTATTCCCCTTTTATGTATTTATAGATATAAGCATGGAAATAATTCTTTCCTATAAATACATCTGTGTGATGGGAAGAATTTTTTCTGTTTTATTTTTAAATTTTATTTTTTAAAATTTTGAAATTTAATTTTATTTATTTTTTTATACAGCACGTTATTATTTGTTATGTATTTTATGTATATACATGTATACAGGTCAATCCCAAACTCCCAACTCATCCCACCACCACCACCCCATGGCTTCCCACACTTGGTGTCCATACGTTTGTTATCTACATCTGTGTCTCTATTTCTTCCCTGCAAACCAGTTCATCTGTACCATTTTTAGGCTCCACATATATGCATTAATATACAATATTTGTTTTCCTCTTTCTGACTTACTTCATTCTGTATGACAGTCTCTCGATCCATCGATGTCTCTACAAATGACCCAGTTTCATTCCTTTTTATGGCCGAGTCATATTCCATTTTATATATGTACCACATCTTTATCCATTCATCTGTCTGTGGGCATTTAGGTTGCTTCCATTACCTGGCTATTGTAAATAGTGCTGCAACGAACATTGTGGTGAATGTGCCTTTTTGAAATACGGTTTTCTCTGGGTATATGCCCAGAAGTGGGATTGCTGGATCAGATGGTAATTCTATTTCTAGTTTTTTTAAGGAAACTCCATACTGTTCTCCATAGTGACTGTATCAATTTACATTCCCACCAATAGTGGAAGAGGGCTCCTTTTGTCCACACCCTCCCCAGAATTGGTTGTTTGTAGATTTTCTGATGATGCCGATTCTAACAGGTGTGAGGTGATACCTCATTGTAGTTTTGATTTGCATTTCTCTAATAATTAGTGCTGTTGAGCAGCTTTTCATGTGCGTCTTGGCCATCTCTGTGTCTCCTTTGAAGAAACGTCTCTTTAGATCTTCTGCCCATTTTTTGGGGGGTTGTTTGTTTTTTTAATATTAAGCTGCATGAGCTGTTTATATATATTGGAGATTAAACCTGTGTCCATTGATTCGTTTGCAACGATTTTCACCCATCCTGAGGGATGCCTTTTTCCATTCCCGTTTTTTTTAACAAAAAAGGAAAGAAAGGAAAAGAAGCAGAACACTAATGTGCGTAAAATATGCCTTTTGAAACGGTCGTTTTGAAATATGGACGTCCTTTGAAATTTTTGGTCGATATGTGACCCCAGGATTTGTTTTCAGGGCAGGTGTCATTTACAGGCCTGCAATGATTTTGAATATCAACTGACCATTAGCGTTGGGATTAAAGCTGCTGTTGTGTGAAACGGCCACAAGGTGGCAGCAGTTCACCCTTACCAAATCTGGTTACTAGGGCAAGAGAGCCTCAGTGGAAGTGGTGTTCTAGATTGGAGTTTAGAATGGAATGTACCAGGAGAAAGCCCCTCACGTTTGTCTCACTACTTCTTGTTCGTGTTTTTAATTTAAGTTTTTATTTTTTATTACAGCAAGTTTGATTACAATGTTTGGCTTGTTGTAGGTGTGGAAGATGTGGTTCTTTTACACATATACAGATGACTGTTCTTCTTGGGATCCTTTTCCCATGTACGTTATGACAGAATGTTGAGTAGTCCTCTCTTGGTATTCTGTAGGTCTTTGGTGATTATATATGTCACCTGTGTTTGTATATGTCTGTTAACCCCGATATCGTAATGAAACCAATCCTCACACCTTTCCATTGGTGAACCATAAGTTTGTTTAATGAATCTGTGATTGCCCTTCTCCGTGGAAATATCTGCCCTGGTATCCATTTTTAGGTAACACCTATAAGTGATATGATATGATATGTGTCTTTCACTTTCTGACTTACTACAAGTCACGTGATTACTTCTAGACTCATCTACGGTGCTGCAAATGGCATTGTGTCCTTTTTTCCCTTGGCTTCTCTTCTGCCTTAGCGGGGTCCATTTTCAACAATGTGATTCCCTGAGGGTTGTGGATTAGCTGACCTGGGCAGCCTTACCCTGCCGGCCCGCCTTCCCCAGGTGTGCCTCGTTGAGGTCAATATAAACAGAACTCCAGGCAGCAATAGCCCCTGAAGCTGTGCCTGACTCCATATTCTCTGCCCCGTCAGCAGTCTCGGGGCTGTGCTGGTGGGAGGGAGTGAGGGGCCACAGCTTTGTGGGTGGCCCGGTGTGAGTGGGGTTCTGCTGGCCTTTCTGCAGGAGTTGCCAGGCTGCCGCCTGTAAAGAAGAGGATGTGTCACCCATACCTTCCGCTGGAATTTCTCTCCGGACAGAGATGAGGAAGGAAAAAAGCAGTGGGGGCCGGGACAGGAGGGGTATCTCAGGCAGGGCAATGGAAAGCTTCTGGAAGAGCGCCAGGGTCCAGGACCACGCTGGCTGGCCTGCAGGCACCAAGTTGGCCTGCGTGCTGTCGCTGGTGTGGCTCCACGGTCCTTCCTCTAGGCTTTCAAGCCCTTGTACATATTCAGGTGTTTTACCTGGAAAGGGTGGGAACAGTTCAGCAGCAGCTGGCCTGGGGCTCAGCTCACGTTTACTCACAGATGCCTCGGCACGGTCCCCCAGCTTTGCAATGAGGACGCTCCTTGCGTGGGGGTTGGGTTGCTGGCTGTATGGGAGATGGTTCCCCACTTCTGACCAATTTCAGAATTGTTTACCACTGGAGCAAGTGCCGTGATAGGGTTTTCCTCTGTATAACTCGTGGGTTCACTTTTTTTTTTCTTTTATGTTTCAAGTTAGATGTTATTCCTCTTTTATGTATTTATAGATATAAGCATGGAAATAATTCATTCCTATAAATACATCTGTGTGACGGGAAGAACTTTTTTCTGTTTTATTTTTAAATTTTATTTTTTAAAATTTTGAAATTTTATTTATTTTTTTATACAGCACGTTATTATTAGTTATATATTTTATGCATATACATGTATACAGGTCTATCCCAAACTCCCAACTCATCCCACCACCACCACCCCATGGCTTCCCACACTTGGTGTCTATACGTTTGTTCTCTACCTCTGTGTCTCTATTTCTTCCCTGCAAACCAGTTCATCTGTACCATTTTTAGGCTCCACATATATGCATTAATATACAATATTTGTTTTCCTCTTTCTGACTTACTTCATTCTGTATGACAGTCTCTCGATCCATCGATGTCTCTACAAATGACCCAGTTTCATTCCTTTATATGGCCGAGTCATATTCCATTTTATATATGTACCACATCTTTATCCATTCATCTGTCTGTGGGCATTTAGGTTGCTTCCATTACCTGGCTATTGTAAATAGTGCTGCAACGAACATTGTGGTGAATGTGCCTTTTTGAAATACGGTTTTCTCTGGGTATATGCCCAGAAGTGGGATTGCTGGATCAGATGGTAATTCTATTTCTAATTTTTTTAAGGAAACTCCATACTGTTCTCCATAGGGACTGTATCAATTTACATTCCCACCAATAGTGGAAGAGGGCTCCTTTTGTCCACACCCTCCCCAGAATTGGTTGTTTGTAGATTTTCTGATGATGCCGATTATACCAGGTGTGAGGTGATACCTCATTGTAGTTTTGATTTGCATTTCTCTAATAATTAGTGCTGTTGAGCAGCTTTTCATGTGCGTCTTGACCATCTCTGTGTCTCCTTTGAAGAAACGTCTCTTTAGATCTTCTGCCCATTTTTTTGGGGGTTGTTTGTTTTTTTAATATTAAGCTGCATGAGCTGTTTATATATATTGGAGATTAATCCTGTGTCCATTGATTCGTTTGCAACAATTTTCACCCAGCCTGAGGGATGCCTTTTTCCATTCCCGTTTTTTTTAACAAAAAAGGAAAGAAAGGAAAAGAAGCAGAACACTAATGTGCGTAAAATATGCCTTTTGAAACGGTCGTTTTGAAATATGGACGTCCTTTGAATTTTTTGGTCGATATGTGACCCCAGGATTTGTTTTCAGGGCAGGTGTCATTTACAGGCCTGCAATGATTTTGAATATCAACTGACCATTAGCGTTGGGATTAAAGCTGCTGTTGTGTGAAATGGCCACAAGGTGGCAGCAGTTCACCCTTACCAAATCTGGTTACTAGGGCAAGAGAGCCTCAGTGGAAGTGGTGTTCTAGATTCGAAATTAGAATGGAATGTGCCAGGAGAAAGCCCCTCACGTTTGTCTCACTACATCTTGTTCGTTTTTTAATTTAATTTTTTTTTATTTTTTATTACAGCAAGTTTGATTACAATGTTTGGCTTGTTGTAGGTGTGGAAGATGTGGTTCTTTTACACATATACAGATGTCTGTTCTTCCTGGGATCCTTTTCCCATGTACGTTATGACAGAATGTTGAGTAGTCCTCTCTTGGTATTCTGTAGGTCTTTGGTGATTATATATGTCACCTGTGTTTGTATATGTCTGTTAACCCCGATATCGTAATGAAACCAATCCTCACACCTTTCCATTGGTGAACCATAAGTTTGTTTAATGAAGCTGTGATTGCCCTTCTCCGTGGAAATATCTGCCCTGGTATCCATTTTTAGGTAACACCTCTAAGTGATATGATATGTGTCTTTCACTTTCTGACTTACTACAAGTCACGTGATTACTTCTAGACTCATCTACGGTGCTGCAAATGGCATTTTGTCCTTTTTTCCCTTGGCTTCTCTTCTCCCTTTGCAGGGTCCATTTTCAACAATGTGATTCCCTGAGGGTTGTGGATTAGCTGACCTGGGCAGCCTTACCCTGCCGGCTTGCCCTCCCCAGGTGTGCCTCGTTGAGGTCAATATAAACAGCGCTCCAGGCAGCAGTAGCCTCTGAAGCTGTGCCTGACTCCATATTCTCTGCCCCGTCAGCAGTCTCGGGGCTGTGCTGGTGGGAGGGAGTGAGGGGCCACAGCTTTGTGGGTGGCCCGGTGTGAGTGGGGTTCTGCTGGCCTTTCTGCAGGAGTTGCCAGGCTGCCGCCTGTAAAGAAGAGGATGTGTCACCCATACCTTCCGCTGGAATTTCTCTCCGGACAGAGGTGAGGAAGGAAAAAAGCAGTGGGGGCCGGGACAGGATGGGTATCTCAGGCAGGGCAATGGAAAGCTTCTGGAAGAGCGCCGGGGCCAGGACCACGCTGGCTGGCCTGCAGGCACCAAGTTGGCCTGTGTGCTGTCGATGGTGTGGCTCCACGGTCCTTCCTCTAGGCTTTCAAGCCCTTGTACATATTCAGGTGTTTTACCTGGAAAGGGTGGGAACAGTCCAGCAGCAGCTGGCCTGGGGCTCAGCTCACGTTTACTCACAGGTGCCTCGGCACTGTCCCCCAGCTTTGCAATGAGGACGCTCCTTGCGTGGGGGGTGGGTTGCTGGCTGTATGGGAGATGGTTCCCCACCTCTGACCAATTTCAGAATTGTTTACCACTGGAGCAAGTGCCCTGATAGGGTTTTCCTCTGTATAACTCCTGGGTTCAGGTTTTTTTTTTTCTTTTATGGTTCAAGTTAGATTTTATTCCCCTTTTATGTATTTATAGATATAAGCATGGAAATAATTATTTCCTATAAATACATCTGTGTGACGGGAAGAACTTTTTTCTGTTTTATTTTTAAATTTTATTTTTTAAAATTTTGAAATTTAATTTTATTTATGTTTTTATACAGCACGTTATTATTAGTTATGTATTTTATGCATATACATGTATACAGGTCAATCCCAATCTCCCAACTCATCCCACCACCACCACCCCATGGCTTCCCACACTTGGTGTCCATACGTTTGTTCTCTACCTCTGTGTCTCTATTTCTTCCCTGCAAACCAGTTCATCTGTACCATTTTTAGGCTCCACATATATGCATTAATATACAATATTTGTTTTCCTCTTTCTGAATTACTTCATTCTGTATGACAGTCTCTCGATCCATCGATGTCTCTACAAATGACACAGTTTCATTCCTTTTTATGGCCGAGTCATATTCCATTTGATATATGTACCACATCTTTATCCATTCATCTGTCTGTGGGCATTTAGGTGGCTTCCATTACCTGGCTATTGTAAATAGTGCTGCAACGAACATTGTGGTGAATGTGCCTTTTTGAAATACGGTTTTCTCTGGGTATATGCCCAGAAGTGGGATTGCTGGATCAGATGGTAATTCTATTTCTAGTTTTTTTAAGGAAACTCCATACTGTTCTCCATAGTGACTGTATCAATTTACATTCCCACCAATAGTGGAAGAGGGCTCCTTTTGTCCACACCCTCCCCAGAATTGGTTGTTTGTAGATTTTCTGATGATGCCGATTCTAACAGGTGTGAGGTGATACCTCATTGTAGTTTTGATTTGCATTTCTCTAATAATTAGTGCTGTTGAGCAGCTTTTCATGTGCGTCTTGGCCATCTCTGTGTCTCCTTTGAAGAAACGTCTCTTTAGATCTTCTGCCCATTTTTTGGGGGGTTGTTTGTTTTTTTAATATTAAGCTGCATGAGCTGTTTATATATATTGGAGATTAAACCTGTGTCCATTGATTCGTTTGCAACGATTTTCACCCATCCTGAGGGATGCCTTTTTCCATTCCCGTTTTTTTTAACAAAAAAGGAAAGAAAGGAAAAGAAGCAGAACACTAATGTGCGTAAAATATGCCTTTTGAAACGGTCGTTTTGAAATATGGACGTCCTTTGAATTTTTTGGTCGATATGTGACCCCAGGATTTGTTTTCAGGGCAGGTGTCATTTACAGGCCTGCAATGATTTTGAATATCAACTGACCATTAGCGTTGGGATTAAAGCTGCTGTTGTGTGAAACGGCCACAAGGTGGCAGCAGTTCACCCTTACCAAATCTGGTTACTAGGGCAAGAGAGCCTCAGTGGAAGTGGTGTTCTAGATTGGAGTTTAGAATGGAATGTACCAGGAGAAAGCCCCTCACGTTTGTCTCACTACTTCTTGTTCGTGTTTTTAATTTAAGTTTTTATTTTTTATTACAGCAAGTTTGATTACAATGTTTGGCTTGTTGTAGGTGTGGAAGATGTGGTTCTTTTACACATATACAGATGACTGTTCTTCTTGGGATCCTTTTCCCATGTACGTTATGACAGAATGTTGAGTAGTCCTCTCTTGGTATTCTGTAGGTCTTTGGTGATTATATATGTCACCTGTGTTTGTATATGTCTGTTAACCCCGATATCGTAATGAAACCAATCCTCACACCTTTCCATTGGTGAACCATAAGTTTGTTTAATGAATCTGTGATTGCCCTTCTCCGTGGAAATATCTGCCCTGGTATCCATTTTTAGGTAACACCTATAAGTGATATGATATGATATGTGTCTTTCACTTTCTGACTTACTACAAGTCACGTGATTACTTCTAGACTCATCTACGGTGCTGCAAATGGCATTGTGTCCTTTTTTCCCTTGGCTTCTCTTCTGCCTTAGCGGGGTCCATTTTCAACAATGTGATTCCCTGAGGGTTGTGGATTAGCTGACCTGGGCAGCCTTACCCTGCCGGCCCGCCTTCCCCAGGTGTGCCTCGTTGAGGTCAATATAAACAGCACTCCAGGCAGCAATAGCCCCTGAAGCTGTGCCTGACTCCATATTCTCTGCCCCGTCAGCAGTCTCGGGGCTGTGCTGGTGGGAGGGAGTGAGGGGCCACAGCTTTGTGGGTGGCCCGGTGTGAGTGGGGTTCTGCTGGCCTTTCTGCAGGAGTTGCCAGGCTGCCGCCTGTAAAGAAGAGGATGTGTCACCCATACCTTCCGCTGGAATTCCTCTCCGGACAGAGATGAGGAAGGAAAAAAGCAGTGGGGGCCGGGACAGGAGGGGTATCTCAGGCAGGGCAATGGAAAGCTTCTGGAAGAGCGCCAGGGTCCAGGACCACGCTGGCTGGCCTGCAGGCACCAAGTTGGCCTGCGTGCTGTCGCTGGTGTGGCTCCACGGTCCTTCCTCTAGGCTTTCAAGCCCTTGTACATATTCAGGTGTTTTACCTGGAAAGGGTGGGAACAGTTCAGCAGCAGCTGGCCTGGGGCTCAGCTCACGTTTACTCACAGATGCCTCGGCACGGTCCCCCAGCTTTGCAATGAGGACGCTCCTTGCGTGGGGGTTGGGTTGCTGGCTGTATGGGAGATGGTTCCCCACTTCTGACCAATTTCAGAATTGTTTACCACTGGAGCAAGTGCCGTGATAGGGTTTTCCTCTGTATAACTCGTGGGTTCACTTTTTTTTTTCTTTTATGTTTCAAGTTAGATGTTATTCCTCTTTTATGTATTTATAGATATAAGCATGGAAATAATTCATTCCTATAAATACATCTGTGTGACGGGAAGAACTTTTTTCTGTTTTATTTTTAAATTTTATTTTTTAAAATTTTGAAATTTTATTTATTTTTTTATACAGCACGTTATTATTAGTTATATATTTTATGCATATACATGTATACAGGTCTATCCCAAACTCCCAACTCATCCCACCACCACCACCCCATGGCTTCCCACACTTGGTGTCTATACGTTTGTTCTCTACCTCTGTGTCTCTATTTCTTCCCTGCAAACCAGTTCATCTGTACCATTTTTAGGCTCCACATATATGCATTAATATACAATATTTGTTTTCCTCTTTCTGACTTACTTCATTCTGTATGACAGTCTCTCGATCCATCGATGTCTCTACAAATGACCCAGTTTCATTCCTTTATATGGCCGAGTCATATTCCATTTTATATATGTACCACATCTTTATCCATTCATCTGTCTGTGGGCATTTAGGTTGCTTCCATTACCTGGCTATTGTAAATAGTGCTGCAACGAACATTGTGGTGAATGTGCCTTTTTGAAATACGGTTTTCTCTGGGTATATGCCCAGAAGTGGGATTGCTGGATCAGATGGTAATTCTATTTCTAATTTTTTTAAGGAAACTCCATACTGTTCTCCATAGGGACTGTATCAATTTACATTCCCACCAATAGTGGAAGAGGGCTCCTTTTGTCCACACCCTCCCCAGAATTGGTTGTTTGTAGATTTTCTGATGATGCCGATTATACCAGGTGTGAGGTGATACCTCATTGTAGTTTTGATTTGCATTTCTCTAATAATTAGTGCTGTTGAGCAGCTTTTCATGTGCGTCTTGACCATCTCTGTGTCTCCTTTGAAGAAACGTCTCTTTAGATCTTCTGCCCATTTTTTTGGGGGTTGTTTGTTTTTTTAATATTAAGCTGCATGAGCTGTTTATATATATTGGAGATTAATCCTGTGTCCATTGATTCGTTTGCAACAATTTTCACCCAGCCTGAGGGATGCCTTTTTCCATTCCCGTTTTTTTTAACAAAAAAGGAAAGAAAGGAAAAGAAGCAGAACACTAATGTGCGTAAAATATGCCTTTTGAAACGGTCGTTTTGAAATATGGACGTCCTTTGAATTTTTTGGTCGATATGTGACCCCAGGATTTGTTTTCAGGGCAGGTGTCATTTACAGGCCTGCAATGATTTTGAATATCAACTGACCATTAGCGTTGGGATTAAAGCTGCTGTTGTGTGAAATGGCCACAAGGTGGCAGCAGTTCACCCTTACCAAATCTGGTTACTAGGGCAAGAGAGCCTCAGTGGAAGTGGTGTTCTAGATTCGAAATTAGAATGGAATGTGCCAGGAGAAAGCCCCTCACGTTTGTCTCACTACATCTTGTTCGTTTTTTAATTTAATTTTTTTTTATTTTTTATTACAGCAAGTTTGATTACAATGTTTGGCTTGTTGTAGGTGTGGAAGATGTGGTTCTTTTACACATATACAGATGTCTGTTCTTCCTGGGATCCTTTTCCCATGTACGTTATGACAGAATGTTGAGTAGTCCTCTCTTGGTATTCTGTAGGTCTTTGGTGATTATATATGTCACCTGTGTTTGTATATGTCTGTTAACCCCGATATCGTAATGAAACCAATCCTCACACCTTTCCATTGGTGAACCATAAGTTTGTTTAATGAAGCTGTGATTGCCCTTCTCCGTGGAAATATCTGCCCTGGTATCCATTTTTAGGTAACACCTCTAAGTGATATGATATGTGTCTTTCACTTTCTGACTTACTACAAGTCACGTGATTACTTCTAGACTCATCTACGGTGCTGCAAATGGCATTTTGTCCTTTTTTCCCTTGGCTTCTCTTCTCCCTTTGCAGGGTCCATTTTCAACAATGTGATTCCCTGAGGGTTGTGGATTAGCTGACCTGGGCAGCCTTACCCTGCCGGCTTGCCCTCCCCAGGTGTGCCTCGTTGAGGTCAATATAAACAGTGCTCCAGGCAGCAGTAGCCTCTGAAGCTGTGCCTGACTCCATATTCTCTGCCCCGTCAGCAGTCTCGGGGCTGTGCTGGTGGGAGGGAGTGAGGGGCCACAGCTTTGTGGGTGGCCCGGTGTGAGTGGGGTTCTGCTGGCCTTTCTGCAGGAGTTGCCAGGCTGCCGCCTGTAAAGAACAGGATGTGTCACACATACCTTCCGCTGGAATTTCTCTCCGGACAGAGGTGAGGAAGGAAAAAGCAGTGGGGGCCGGGACAGGATGGGTATCTCAGGCAGGGCAATGGAAAGCTTCTGGAAGAGCGCCGGGGCCAGGACCACGCTGGCTGGCCTGCAGGCACCAAGTTGGCCTGTGTGCTGTCGATGGTGTGGCTCCACAGTCCTTCCTCTAGGCTTTCAAGCCCTTGTACATATTCAGGTGTTTTACCTGGAAAGGGTGGGAACAGTCCAGCAGCAGCTGGCCTGGGGCTCAGCTCACGTTTACTCACAGGTGCCTCGGCACTGTCCCCCAGCTTTGCAATGAGGACGCTCCTTGCGTGGGGGGTGGGTTGCTGGCTGTATGGGAGATGGTTCCCCACCTCTGACCAATTTCAGAATTGTTTACCACTGGAGCAAGTGCCCTGATAGGGTTTTCCTCTGTATAACTCCTGGGTTCAGGTTTTTTTTTTCTTTTATGGTTCAAGTTAGATTTTATTCCCCTTTTATGTATTTATAGATATAAGCATGGAAATAATTCTTTCCTATAAATACATCTGTGTGACGGGAAGAATTTTTTCTGTTTTATTTTTAAATTTTATTTTTTAAAATTTTGAAATTTAATTTTATTTATGTTTTTATACAGCACGTTATTATTAGTTATGTATTTTATGCATATACATGTATACAGGTCAATCCCAATCTCCCAACTCATCCCACCACCACCACCCCATGGCTTCCCACACTTGGTGTCCATACGTTTGTTCTCTACCTCTGTGTCTCTATTTCTTCCCTGCAAACCAGTTCATCTGTACCATTTTTAGGCTCCACATATATGCATTAATATACAATATTTGTTTTCCTCTTTCTGACTTACTTCATTCTGTATGACAGTCTCTCGATCCATCGATGTCTCTACAAATGACCCAGTTTCATTCCTTTTTATGGCCGAGTCATATTCCATTTGATATATGTACCACATCTTTATCCATTCATCTGTCTGTGGGCATTTAGGTGGCTTCCATTACCTGGCTATTGTAAATAGTGCTGCAACGAACATTGTGGTGAATGTGCCTTTTTGAAATACGGTTTTCTCTGGGTATATGCCCAGAAGTGGGATTGCTGGATCAGATGGTAATTCTATTTCTAGTTTTTCTAAGGAAACTCCATACTGTTCTCCATAGTGACTATATCAATTTACATTCCCACCAATAGTGGAAGAGGGCTCCTTTTGTCCACACCCTCCCCAGAATTGGTTGTTTGTAGATTTTCTGATGATGCCGATTCTAACAGGTGTGAGGTGATACCTCATTGTAGTTTTGATTTGCATTTCTCTAATAATTAGTGCTGTTGAGCAGCTTTTCATGTGCGTCTTGGCCATCTCTGTGTCTCCTTTGAAGAAACGTCTCTTTAGATCTTCTGCCCATTTTTTGGGGGGTTGTTTGTTTTTTTAATATTAAGCTGCATGAGCTGTTTATATATATTGGAGATTAAACCTGTGTCCATTGATTCGTTTGCAACGATTTTCACCCATCCTGAGGGATGCCTTTTTCCATTCCCGTTTTTTTTAACAAAAAAGGAAAGAAAGGAAAAGAAGCAGAACACTAATGTGCGTAAAATATGCCTTTTGAAACGGTCGTTTTGAAATATGGACGTCCTTTGAATTTTTTGGTCGATATGTGACCCCAGGATTTGTTTTCAGGGCAGGTGTCATTTACAGGCATGCAATGATTTTGAATATCAACTGACCATTAGCGTTGGGATTAAAGCTGCTGTTGTGTGAAACGGCCACAAGGTGGCAGCAGTTCACCCTTACCAAATCTGGTTACTAGGGCAAGAGAGCCTCAGTGGAAGTGGTGTTCTAGATTGGAGTTTAGAATGGAATGTACCAGGAGAAAGCCCCTCACGTTTGTCTCACTACTTCTTGTTCGTGTTTTTAATTTAAGTTTTTATTTTTTATTACAGCAAGTTTGATTACAATGTTTGGCTTGTTGTAGGTGTGGAAGATGTGGTTCTTTTACACATATACAGATGACTGTTCTTCTTGGGATCCTTTTCCCATGTACGTTATGACAGAATGTTGAGTAGTCCTCTCTTGGTATTCTGTAGGTCTTTGGTGATTATATATGTCACCTGTGTTTGTATATGTCTGTTAACCCCGATATCGTAATGAAACCAATCCTCACACCTTTCCATTGGTGAACCATAAGTTTGTTTAATGAATCTGTGATTGCCCTTCTCCGTGGAAATATCTGCCCTGGTATCCATTTTTAGGTAACACCTATAAGTGATATGATATGATATGTGTCTTTCACTTTCTGACTTACTACAAGTCACGTGATTACTTCTAGACTCATCTACGGTGCTGCAAATGGCATTGTGTCCTTTTTTCCCTTGGCTTCTCTTCTGCCTTAGCGGGGTCCATTTTCAACAATGTGATTCCCTGAGGGTTGTGGATTAGCTGACCTGGGCAGCCTTACCCTGCCGGCCCGCCTTCCCCAGGTGTGCCTCGTTGAGGTCAATATAAACAGCACTCCAGGCAGCAATAGCCCCTGAAGCTGTGCCTGACTCCATATTCTCTGCCCCGTCAGCAGTCTCGGGGCTGTGCTGGTGGGAGGGAGTGAGGGGCCACAGCTTTGTGGGTGGCCCGGTGTGAGTGGGGTTCTGCTGGCCTTTCTGCAGGAGTTGCCAGGCTGCCGCCTGTAAAGAAGAGGATGTGTCACCCATACCTTCCGCTGGAATTTCTCTCCGGACAGAGATGAGGAAGGAAAAAAGCAGTGGGGGCCGGGACAGGAGGGGTATCTCAGGCAGGGCAATGGAAAGCTTCTGGAAGAGCGCCAGGGTCCAGGACCACGCTGGCTGGCCTGCAGGCACCAAGTTGGCCTGCGTGCTGTCGCTGGTGTGGCTCCACGGTCCTTCCTCTAGGCTTTCAAGCCCTTGTACATATTCAGGTGTTTTACCTGGAAAGGGTGGGAACAGTTCAGCAGCAGCTGGCCTGGGGCTCAGCTCACGTTTACTCACAGATGCCTCGGCACGGTCCCCCAGCTTTGCAATGAGGACGCTCCTTGCGTGGGGGTTGGGTTGCTGGCTGTATGGGAGATGGTTCCCCACCTCTGACCAATTTCAGAATTGTTTACCACTGGAGCAAGTGCCGTGATAGGGTTTTCCTCTGTATAACTCGTGGGTTCACTTTTTTTTTCTTTTATGTTTCAAGTTAGATGTTATTCCTCTTTTATGTATTTATAGATATAAGCATGGAAATAATTCATTCCTATAAATACATCTGTGTGACGGGAAGAACTTTTTTCTGTTTTATTTTTAAATTTTATTTTTTAAAATTTTGAAATTTTATTTAATTTTTATACAGCACGTTATTATTAGTTATATATTTTATGCATATACATGTATACAGGTCTATCCCAAACTCCCAACTCATCCCACCACCACCACCCCATGGCTTCCCACACTTGGTGTCTATACGTTTGTTCTCTACCTCTGTGTCTCTATTTCTTCCCTGCAAACGAGTTCATCTGTACCATTTTTAGGCTCCACATATATGCATTAATATACAATATTTGTTTTCCTCTTTCTGACTTACTTCATTCTGTATGACAGTCTCTCGATCCATCGATGTCTCTACAAATGACCCAGTTTCATTCCTTTATATGGCCGAGTCATATTCCATTTTATATATGTACCACATCTTTATCCATTCATCTGTCTGTGGGCATTTAGGTTGCTTCCATTACCTGGCTATTGTAAATAGTGCTGCAACGAACATTGTGGTGAATGTGCCTTTTTGAAATACGGTTTTCTCTGGGTATATGCCCAGAAGTGGGATTGCTGGATCAGATGGTAATTCTATTTCTAATTTTTTTAAGGAAACTCCATACTGTTCTCCATAGGGACTGTATCAATTTACATTCCCACCAATAGTGGAAGAGGGCTCCTTTTGTCCACACCCTCCCCAGAATTGGTTGTTTGTAGATTTTCTGATGATGCCGATTATACCAGGTGTGAGGTGATACCTCATTGTAGTTTTGATTTGCATTTCTCTAATAATTAGTGCTGTTGAGCAGCTTTTCATGTGCGTCTTGACCATCTCTGTGTCTCCTTTGAAGAAACGTCTCTTTAGATCTTCTGCCCATTTTTTTGGGGGTTGTTTGTTTTTTTAATATTAAGCTGCATGAGCTGTTTATATATATTGGAGATTAATCCTGTGTCCATTGATTCGTTTGCAACAATTTTCACCCAGCCTGAGGGATGCCTTTTTCCATTCCCGTTTTTTTTAACAAAAAAGGAAAGAAAGGAAAAGAAGCAGAACACTAATGTGCGTAAAATATGCCTTTTGAAACGGTCGTTTTGAAATATGGACGTCCTTTGAATTTTTTGGTCGATATGTGACCCCAGGATTTGTTTTCAGGGCAGGTGTCATTTACAGGCCTGCAATGATTTTGAATATCAACTGACCATTAGCGTTGGGATTAAAGCTGCTGTTGTGTGAAATGGCCACAAGGTGGCAGCAGTTCACCCTTACCAAATCTGGTTACTAGGGCAAGAGAGCCTCAGTGGAAGTGGTGTTCTAGATTCGAAATTAGAATGGAATGTGCCAGGAGAAAGCCCCTCACGTTTGTCTCACTACATCTTGTTCGTTTTTTAATTTAATTTTTTTTTATTTTTTATTACAGCAAGTTTGATTACAATGTTTGGCTTGTTGTAGGTGTGGAAGATGTGGTTCTTTTACACATATACAGATGTCTGTTCTTCCTGGGATCCTTTTCCCATGTACGTTATGACAGAATGTTGAGTAGTCCTCTCTTGGTATTCTGTAGGTCTTTGGTGATTATATATGTCACCTGTGTTTGTATATGTCTGTTAACCCCGATATCGTAATGAAACCAATCCTCACACCTTTCCATTGGTGAACCATAAGTTTGTTTAATGAAGCTGTGATTGCCCTTCTCCGTGGAAATATCTGCCCTGGTATCCATTTTTAGGTAACACCTCTAAGTGATATGATATGTGTCTTTCACTTTCTGACTTACTACAAGTCACGTGATTACTTCTAGACTCATCTACGGTGCTGCAAATGGCATTTTGTCCTTTTTTCCCTTGGCTTCTCTTCTCCCTTTGCAGGGTCCATTTTCAACAATGTGATTCCCTGAGGGTTGTGGATTAGCTGACCTGGGCAGCCTTACCCTGCCGGCTTGCCCTCCCCAGGTGTGCCTCGTTGAGGTCAATATAAACAGCGCTCCAGGCAGCAGTAGCCTCTGAAGCTGTGCCTGACTCCATATTCTCTGCCCCGTCAGCAGTCTCGGGGCTGTGCTGGTGGGAGGGAGTGAGGGGCCACAGCTTTGTGGGTGGCCCGGTGTGAGTGGGGTTCTGCTGGCCTTTCTGCAGGAGTTGCCAGGCTGCCGCCTGTAAAGAAGAGGATGTGTCACCCATACCTTCCGCTGGAATTTCTCTCCGGACAGAGGTGAGGAAGGAAAAAAGCAGTGGGGGCCGGGACAGGATGGGTATCTCAGGCAGGGCAATGGAAAGCTTCTGGAAGAGCGCCGGGGCCAGGACCACGCTGGCTGGCCTGCAGGCACCAAGTTGGCCTGTGTGCTGTCGATGGTGTGGCTCCACGGTCCTTCCTCTAGGCTTTCAAGCCCTTGTACATATTCAGGTGTTTTACCTGGAAAGGGTGGGAACAGTCCAGCAGCAGCTGGCCTGGGGCTCAGCTCACGTTTACTCACAGGTGCCTCGGCACTGTCCCCCAGCTTTGCAATGAGGACGCTCCTTGCGTGGGGGTTGGGTTGCTGGCTGTATGGGAGATGGTTCCCCACCTCTGACCAATTTCAGAATTGTTTACCACTGGAGCAAGTGCCCTGATAGGGTTTTCCTCTGTATAACTCCTGGGTTCAGGTTTTTTTTTTCTTTTATGGTTCAAGTTAGATTTTATTCCCCTTTTATGTATTTATAGATATAAGCATGGAAATAATTCTTTCCTATAAATACATCTGTGTGACGGGAAGAATTTTTTCTGTTTTATTTTTAAATTTTATTTTTTAAAATTTTGAAATTTAATTTTATTTATGTTTTTATACAGCACGTTATTATTAGTTATGTATTTTATGCATATACATGTATACAGGTCAATCCCAATCTCCCAACTCATCCCACCACCACCACCCCATGGCTTCCCACACTTGGTGTCCATACGTTTGTTCTCTACCTCTGTGTCTCTATTTCTTCCCTGCAAACCAGTTCATCTGTACCATTTTTAGGCTCCACATATATGCATTAATATACAATATTTGTTTTCCTCTTTCTGAATTACTTCATTCTGTATGACAGTCTCTCGATCCATCGATGTCTCTACAAATGACCCAGTTTCATTCCTTTTTATGGCCGAGTCATATTCCATTTGATATATGTACCACATCTTTATCCATTCATCTGTCTGTGGGCATTTAGGTGGCTTCCATTACCTGGCTATTGTAAATAGTGCTGCAACGAACATTGTGGTGAATGTGCCTTTTTGAAATACGGTTTTCTCTGGGTATATGCCCAGAAGTGGGATTGCTGGATCAGATGGTAATTCTATTTCTAGTTTTTTTAAGGAAACTCCATACTGTTCTCCATAGTGACTGTATCAATTTACATTCCCACCAATAGTGGAAGAGGGCTCCTTTTGTCCACACCCTCCCCAGAATTGGTTGTTTGTAGATTTTCTGATGATGCCGATTCTAACAGGTGTGAGGTGATACCTCATTGTAGTTTTGATTTGCATTTCTCTAATAATTAGTGCTGTTGAGCAGCTTTTCATGTGCGTCTTGGCCATCTCTGTGTCTCCTTTGAAGAAACGTCTCTTTAGATCTTCTGCCCATTTTTTGGGGGGTTGTTTGTTTTTTTAATATTAAGCTGCATGAGCTGTTTATATATATTGGAGATTAAACCTGTGTCCATTGATTCGTTTGCAACGATTTTCACCCATCCTGAGGGATGCCTTTTTCCATTCCCGTTTTTTTTAACAAAAAAGGAAAGAAAGGAAAAGAAGCAGAACACTAATGTGCGTAAAATATGCCTTTTGAAACGGTCGTTTTGAAATATGGACGTCCTTTGAATTTTTTGGTCGATATGTGACCCCAGGATTTGTTTTCAGGGCAGGTGTCATTTACAGGCCTGCAATGATTTTGAATATCAACTGACCATTAGCGTTGGGATTAAAGCTGCTGTTGTGTGAAACGGCCACAAGGTGGCAGCAGTTCACCCTTACCAAATCTGGTTACTAGGGCAAGAGAGCCTCAGTGGAAGTGGTGTTCTAGATTGGAGTTTAGAATGGAATGTACCAGGAGAAAGCCCCTCACGTTTGTCTCACTACTTCTTGTTCGTGTTTTTAATTTAAGTTTTTATTTTTTATTACAGCAAGTTTGATTACAATGTTTGGCTTGTTGTAGGTGTGGAAGATGTGGTTCTTTTACACATATACAGATGACTGTTCTTCTTGGGATCCTTTTCCCATGTACGTTATGACAGAATGTTGAGTAGTCCTCTCTTGGTATTCTGTAGGTCTTTGGTGATTATATAAGTCACCTGTGTTTGTATATGTCTGTTAACGCCGATATCGTAATGAAACCAATCCTCACACCTTTCCATTGGTGAACCATAAGTTTGTTTAATGAATCTGTGATTGCCCTTCTCCGTGGAAATATCTGCCCTGGTATCCATTTTTAGGTAACACCTATAAGTGATATGATATGATATGTGTCTTTCACTTTCTGACTTACTACAAGTCACGTGATTACTTCTAGACTCATCTACGGTGCTGCAAATGGCATTGTGTCCTTTTCTCCCTTGGCTTCTCTTCTGCCTTAGCGGGGTCCATTTTCAACAATGTGATTCCCTGAGGGTTGTGGATTAGCTGACCTGGGCAGCCTTACCCTGCCGGCCCGCCTTCCCCAGGTGTGCCTCGTTGAGGTCAATATAAACAGCACTCCAGGCAGCAATAGCCCCTGAAGCTGTGCCTGACTCCATATTCTCTGCCCCATCAGCAGTCTCGGGGCTGTGCTGGTGGGAGGGAGTGAGGGGCCACAGCTTTGTGGGTGGCCCGGTGTGAGTGGGGTGCTGCTGGCCTTTCTGCAGGAGTTGCCAGGCTGCCGCCTGTAAAGAAGAGGATGTGTCACCCATACCTTCCGCTGGAATTTCTCTCCGGACAGAGATGAGGAAGGAAAAAAGCAGTGGGGGCCGGGACAGGAGGGGTATCTCAGGCAGGGCAATGGAAAGCTTCTGGAAGAGCGCCAGGGTCCAGGACCACGCTGGCTGGCCTGCAGGCACCAAGTTGGCCTGCGTGCTGTCGCTGGTGTGGCTCCACGGTCCTTCCTCTAGGCTTTCAAGCCCTTGTACATATTCAGGTGTTTTACCTGGAAAGGGTGGGAACAGTTCAGCAGCAGCTGGCCTGGGGCTCAGCTCACGTTTACTCACAGATGCCTCGGCACGGTCCCCCAGCTTTGCAATGAGGACGCTCCTTGCGTGGGGGTTGGGTTGCTGGCTATATGGGAGATGGTTCCCCACTTCTGACCAATTTCAGAATTGTTTACCACTGGAGCAAGTGCCGTGATAGGGTTTTCCTCTGTATAACTCGTGGGTTCACTTTTTTTTTTCTTTTATGTTTCAAGTTAGATGTTATTCCTCTTTTATGTATTTATAGATATAAGCATGGAAATAATTCATTCCTATAAATACATCTGTGTGACGGGAAGAACTTTTTTCTGTTTTATTTTTAAATTTTATTTTTTAAAATTTTGAAATTTTATTTATTTTTTTATACAGCACGTTATTATTAGTTATATATTTTATGCATATACATGTATACAGGTCTATCCCAAACTCCCAACTCATCCCACCACCACCACCCCATGGCTTCCCACACTTGGTGTCTATACGTTTGTTCTCTACCTCTGTGTCTCTATTTCTTCCCTGCAAACCAGTTCATCTGTACCATTTTTAGGCTCCACATATATGCATTAATATACAATATTTGTTTTCCTCTTTCTGACTTACTTCATTCTGTATGACAGTCTCTCGATCCATCGATGTCTCTACAAATGACCCAGTTTCATTCCTTTATATGGCCGAGTCATATTCCATTTTATATATGTACCACATCTTTATCCATTCATCTGTCTGTGGGCATTTAGGTTGCTTCCATTACCTGGCTATTGTAAATAGTGCTGCAACGAACATTGTGGTGAATGTGCCTTTTTGAAATACGGTTTTCTCTGGGTATATGCCCAGAAGTGGGATTGCTGGATCAGATGGTAATTCTATTTCTAATTTTTTTAAGGAAACTCCATACTGTTCTCCATAGGGACTGTATCAATTTACATTCCCACCAATAGTGGAAGAGGGCTCCTTTTGTCCACACCCTCCCCAGAATTGGTTGTTTGTAGATTTTCTGATGATGCCGATTATACCAGGTGTGAGGTGATACCTCATTGTAGTTTTGATTTGCATTTCTCTAATAATTAGTGCTGTTGAGCAGCTTTTCATGTGCGTCTTGACCATCTCTGTGTCTCCTTTGAAGAAACGTCTCTTTAGATCTTCTGCCCATTTTTTGGGGGGTTGTTTGTTTTTTTAATATTAAGCTGCATGAGCTGTTTATATATATTGGAGATTAATCCTGTGTCCATTGATTCGTTTGCAACAATTTTCACCCAGCCTGAGGGATGCCTTTTTCCATTCCCGTTTTTTTTAACAAAAAAGGAAAGAAAGGAAAAGAAGCAGAACACTAATGTGCGTAAAATATGCCTTTTGAAACGGTCGTTTTGAAATATGGACGTCCTTTGAATTTTTTGGTCGATATGTGACCCCAGGATTTGTTTTCAGGGCAGGTGTCATTTACAGGCCTGCAATGATTTTGAATATCAACTGACCATTAGCGTTGGGATTAAAGCTGCTGTTGTGTGAAATGGCCACAAGGTGGCAGCAGTTCACCCTTACCAAATCTGGTTACTAGGGCAAGAGAGCCTCAGTGGAAGTGGTGTTCTAGATTCGAAATTAGAATGGAATGTGCCAGGAGAAAGCCCCTCACGTTTGTCTCACTACATCTTGTTCGTTTTTTAATTTAATTTTTTTTTTATTTTTTATTACAGCAAGTTTGATTACAATGTTTGGCTTGTTGTAGGTGTGGAAGATGTGGTTCTTTTACACATATACAGATGTCTGTTCTTCCTGGGATCCTTTTCCCATGTACGTTATGACAGAATGTTGAGTAGTCCTCTCTTGGTATTCTGTAGGTCTTTGGTGATTATATATGTCACCTGTGTTTGTATATGTCTGTTAACCCCGATATCGTAATGAAACCAATCCTCACACCTTTCCATTGGTGAACCATAAGTTTGTTTAATGAAGCTGTGATTGCCCTTCTCCGTGGAAATATCTGCCCTGGTATCCATTTTTAGGTAACACCTCTAAGTGATATGATATGTGTCTTTCACTTTCTGACTTACTACAAGTCACGTGATTACTTCTAGACTCATCTACGGTGCTGCAAATGGCATTTTGTCCTTTTTTCCCTTGGCTTCTCTTCTCCCTTTGCAGGGTCCATTTTCAACAATGTGATTCCCTGAGGGTTGTGGATTAGCTGACCTGGGCAGCCTTACCCTGCCGGCTTGCCCTCCCCAGGTGTGCCTCGTTGAGGTCAATATAAACAGTGCTCCAGGCAGCAGTAGCCTCTGAAGCTGTGCCTGACTCCATATTCTCTGCCCCGTCAGCAGTCTCGGGGCTGTGCTGGTGGGAGGGAGTGAGGGGCCACAGCTTTGTGGGTGGCCCGGTGTGAGTGGGGTTCTGCTGGCCTTTCTGCAGGAGTTGCCAGGCTGCCGCCTGTAAAGAAGAGGATGTGTCACCCATACCTTCCGCTGGAATTTCTCTCCGGACAGAGGTGAGGAAGGAAAAAAGCAGTGGGGGCCGAGACAGGATGGGTATCTCAGGCAGGGCAATGGAAAGCTTCTGGAAGAGCGCCGGGGCCAGGACCACGCTGGCTGGCCTGCAGGCACCAAGTTGGCCTGTGTGCTGTCGATGGTGTGGCTCCACGGTCCTTCCTCTAGGCTTTCAAGCCCTTGTACATATTCAGGTGTTTTACCTGGAAAGGGTGGGAACAGTCCAGCAGCAGCTGGCCTGGGGCTCAGCTCACGTTTACTCACAGGTGCCTCGGCACTGTCCCCCAGCTTTGCAATGAGGACGCTCCTTGCGTGGGGGGTGGGTTGCTGGCTGTATGGGAGATGGTTCCCCACCTCTGACCAATTTCAGAATTGTTTACCACTGGAGCAAGTGCCCTGATAGGGTTTTCCTCTGTATAACTCCTGGGTTCAGGTTTTTTTTTTCTTTTATGGTTCAAGTTAGATTTTATTCCCCTTTTATGTATTTATAGATATAAGCATGGAAATAATTCTTTCCTATAAATACATCTGTGTGACGGGAAGAATTTTTTCTGTTTTATTTTTAAATTTTATTTTTTAAAATTTTGAAATTTAATTTTATTTATGTTTTTATACAGCACGTTATTATTAGTTATGTATTTTATGCATATACATGTATACAGGTCAATCCCAATCTCCCAACTCATCCCACCACCACCACCCCATGGCTTCCCACACTTGGTGTCCATACGTTTGTTCTCTACCTCTGTGTCTCTATTTCTTCCCTGCAAACCAGTTCATCTGTACCATTTTTAGGCTCCACATATATGCATTAATATACAATATTTGTTTTCCTCTTTCTGACTTACTTCATTCTGTATGACAGTCTCTCGATCCATCGATGTCTCTACAAATGACCCAGTTTCATTCCTTTTTATGGCCGAGTCATATTCCATTTGATATATGTACCACATCTTTATCCATTCATCTGTCTGTGGGCATTTAGGTGGCTTCCATTACCTGGCTATTGTAAATAGTGCTGCAACGAACATTGTGGTGAATGTGCCTTTTTGAAATACGGTTTTCTCTGGGTATATGCCCAGAAGTGGGATTGCTGGATCAGATGGTAATTCTATTTCTAGTTTTTTTAAGGAAACTCCATACTGTTCTCCATAGTGACTGTATCAATTTACATTCCCACCAATAGTGGAAGAGGGCTCCTTTTGTCCACACCCTCCCCAGAATTGGTTGTTTGTAGATTTTCTGATGATGCCGATTCTAACAGGTGTGAGGTGATACCTCATTGTAGTTTTGATTTGCATTTCTCTAATAATTAGTGCTGTTGAGCAGCTTTTCATGTGCGTCTTGGCCATCTCTGTGTCTCCTTTGAAGAAACGTCTCTTTAGATCTTCTGCCCATGTTTTTTGGGGTTGTTTGTTTTTTTAATATTAAGCTGCATGAGCTGTTTATATATATGGGAGATTAAACCTGTGTCCATTGATTCGTTTGCAACGATTTTCACCCATCCTGAGGGATGCCTTTTTCCATTCCCGTTTTTTTTTAACAAAAAAGGAAAGAAAGGAAAAGAAGCAGAACACTAATGTGCGTAAAATATGCCTTTTGAAACGGTCGTTTTGAAATATGGACGTCCTTTGAATTTTTTGGTCGATATGTGACCCCAGGATTTGTTTTCAGGGCAGGTGTCATTTACAGGCCTGCAATGATTTTGAATATCAACTGACCATTAGCGTTGGGATTAAAGCTGCTGTTGTGTGAAACGGCCACAAGGTGGCAGCAGTTCACCCTTACCAAATCTGGTTACTAGGGCAAGAGAGCCTCAGTGGAAGTGGTGTTCTAGATTGGAGTTTAGAATGGAATGTACCAGGAGAAAGCCCCTCACGTTTGTCTCACTACTTCTTGTTCGTGTTTTTAATTTAAGTTTTTATTTTTTATTACAGCAAGTTTGATTACAATGTTTGGCTTGTTGTAGGTGTGGAAGATGTGGTTCTTTTACACATATACAGATGACTGTTCTTCTTGGGATCCTTTTCCCATGTACGTTATGACAGAATGTTGAGTAGTCCTCTCTTGGTATTCTGTAGGTCTTTGGTGATTATATAAGTCACCTGTGTTTGTATATGTCTGTTAACCCCGATATCGTAATGAAACCAATCCTCACACCTTTCCATTGGTGAACCATAAGTTTGTTTAATGAATCTGTGATTGCCCTTCTCCGTGGAAATATCTGCCCTGGTATCCATTTTTAGGTAACACCTATAAGTGATATGATATGATATGTGTCTTTCACTTTCTGACTTACTACAAGTCACGTGATTACTTCTAGACTCATCTACGGTGCTGCAAATGGCATTGTGTCCTTTTTTCCCTTGGCTTCTCTTCTGCCTTAGCGGGGTCCATTTTCAACAATGTGATTCCCTGAGGGTTGTGGATTAGCTGACCTGGGCAGCCTTACCCTGCCGGCCCGCCTTCCCCAGGTGTGCCTCGTTGAGGTCAATATAAACAGCACTCCAGGCAGCAATAGCCCCTGAAGCTGTGCCTGACTCCATATTCTCTGCCCCGTCAGCAGTCTCGGGGCTGTGCTGGTGGGAGGGAGTGAGGGGCCACAGCTTTGTGGGTGGCCCGGTGTGAGTGGGGTTCTGCTGGCCTTTCTGCAGGAGTTGCCAGGCTGCCGCCTGTAAAGAAGAGGATGTGTCACCCATACCTTCCGCTGGAATTTCTCTCCGGACAGAGATGAGGAAGGAAAAAAAGCAGTGGGGGCCGGGACAGGAGGGGTATCTCAGGCAGGGCAATGGAAAGCTTCTGGAAGAGCGCCAGGGTCCAGGACCACGCTGGCTGGCCTGCAGGCACCAAGTTGGCCTGCGTGCTGTCGCTGGTGTGGCTCCACGGTCCTTCCTCTAGGCTTTCAAGCCCTTGTACATATTCAGGTGTTTTACCTGGAAAGGGTGGGAACAGTTCAGCAGCAGCTGGCCTGGGGCTCAGCTCACGTTTACTCACAGATGCCTCGGCACGGTCCCCCAGCTTTGCAATGAGGACGCTCCTTGCGTGGGGGTTGGGTTGCTGGCTGTATGGGAGATGGTTCCCCACTTCTGACCAATTTCAGAATTGTTTACCACTGGAGCAAGTGCCGTGATAGGGTTTTCCTCTGTATAACTCGTGGGTTCACTTTTTTTTTTCTTTTATGTTTCAAGTTAGATGTTATTCCTCTTTTATGTATTTATAGATATAAGCATGGAAATAATTCATTCCTATAAATACATCTGTGTGACGGGAAGAACTTTTTTCTGTTTTATTTTTAAATTTTATTTTTTAAAATTTTGAAATTTTATTTATTTTTTTATACAGCACGTTATTATTAGTTATATATTTTATGCATATACATGTATACAGGTCTATCCCAAACTCCCAACTCATCCCACCACCACCACCCCATGGCTTCCCACACTTGGTGTCTATACGTTTGTTCTCTACCTCTGTGTCTCTATTTCTTCCCTGCAAACCAGTTCATCTGTACCATTTTTAGGCTCCACATATATGCATTAATATACAATATTTGTTTTCCTCTTTCTGACTTACTTCATTCTGTATGACAGTCTCTCGATCCATCGATGTCTCTACAAATGACCCAGTTTCATTCCTTTATATGGCCGAGTCATATTCCATTTTATATATGTACCACATCTTTATCCATTCATCTGTCTGTGGGCATTTAGGTTGCTTCCATTACCTGGCTATTGTAAATAGTGCTGCAACGAACATTGTGGTGAATGTGCCTTTTTGAAATACGGTTTTCTCTGGGTATATGCCCAGAAGTGGGATTGCTGGATCAGATGGTAATTCTATTTCTAATTTTTTTAAGGAAACTCCATACTGTTCTCCATAGGGACTGTATCAATTTACATTCCCACCAATAGTGGAAGAGGGCTCCTTTTGTCCACACCCTCCCCAGAATTGGTTGTTTGTAGATTTTCTGATGATGCCGATTATACCAGGTGTGAGGTGATACCTCATTGTAGTTTTGATTTGCATTTCTCTAATAATTAGTGCTGTTGAGCAGCTTTTCATGTGCGTCTTGACCATCTCTGTGTCTCCTTTGAAGAAACGTCTCTTTAGATCTTCTGCCCATTTTTTTGGGGGTTGTTTGTTTTTTTAATATTAAGCTGCATGAGCTGTTTATATATATTGGAGATTAATCCTGTGTCCATTGATTCGTTTGCAACAATTTTCACCCAGCCTGAGGGATGCCTTTTTCCATTCCCGTTTTTTTTAACAAAAAAGGAAAGAAAGGAAAAGAAGCAGAACACTAATGTGCGTAAAATATGCCTTTTGAAACGGTCGTTTTGAAATATGGACGTCCTTTGAATTTTTTGGTCGATATGTGACCCCAGGATTTGTTTTCAGGGCAGGTGTCATTTACAGGCCTGCAATGATTTTGAATATCAACTGACCATTAGCGTTGGGATTAAAGCTGCTGTTGTGTGAAATAGCCACAAGGTGGCAGCAGTTCACCCTTACCAAATCTGGTTACTAGGGCAAGAGAGCCTCAGTGGAAGTGGTGTTCTAGATTCGAAATTAGAATGGAATGTGCCAGGAGAAAGCCCCTCACGTTTGTCTCACTACATCTTGTTCGTTTTTTAATTTAATTTTTTTTTATTTTTTATTACAGCAAGTTTGATTACAATGTTTGGCTTGTTGTAGGTGTGGAAGATGTGGTTCTTTTACACATATACAGATGTCTGTTCTTCCTGGGATCCTTTTCCCATGTACGTTATGACAGAATGTTGAGTAGTCCTCTCTTGGTATTCTGTAGGTCTTTGGTGATTATATATGTCACCTGTGTTTGTATATGTCTGTTAACCCCGATATCGTAATGAAACCAATCCTCACACCTTTCCATTGGTGAACCATAAGTTTGTTTAATGAAGCTGTGATTGCCCTTCTCCGTGGAAATATCTGCCCTGGTATCCATTTTTAGGTAACACCTCTAAGTGATATGATATGTGTCTTTCACTTTCTGACTTACTACAAGTCACGTGATTACTTCTAGACTCATCTACGGTGCTGCAAATGGCATTTTGTCCTTTTTTCCCTTGGCTTCTCTTCTCCCTTTGCAGGGTCCATTTTCAACAATGTGATTCCCTGAGGGTTGTGGATTAGCTGACCTGGGCAGCCTTACCCTGCCGGCTTGCCCTCCCCAGGTGTGCCTCGTTGAGGTCAATATAAACAGCGCTCCAGGCAGCAGTAGCTTCTGAAGCTGTGCCTGACTCCATATTCTCTGCCCCGTCAGCAGTCTCGGGGCTGTGCTGGTGGGAGGGAGTGAGGGGCCACAGCTTTGTGGGTGGCCCGGTGTGAGTGGGGTTCTGCTGGCCTTTCTGCAGGAGTTGCCAGGCTGCCGCCTGTAAAGAAGAGGATGTGTCACCCATACCTTCCGCTGGAATTTCTCTCCGGACAGAGGTGAGGAAGGAAAAAAGCAGTGGGGGCCGGGACAGGATGGGTATCTCAGGCAGGGCAATGGAAAGCTTCTGGAAGAGCGCCGGGGCCAGGACCACGCTGGCTGGCCTGCAGGCACCAAGTTGGCCTGTGTGCTGTCGATGGTGTGGCTCCACGGTCCTTCCTCTAGGCTTTCAAGCCCTTGTACATATTCAGGTGTTTTACCTGGAAAGGGTGGGAACAGTCCAGCAGCAGCTGGCCTGGGGCTCAGCTCACGTTTACTCACAGGTGCCTCGGCACTGTCCCCCAGCTTTGCAATGAGGACGCTCCTTGCGTGGGGGGTGGGTTGCTGGCTGTATGGGAGATGGTTCCCCACCTCTGACCAATTTCAGAATTGTTTACCACTGGAGCAAGTGCCCTGATAGGGTTTTCCTCTGTATAACTCCTGGGTTCAGGTTTTTTTTTTCTTTTATGGTTCAAGTTAGATTTTATTCCCCTTTTATGTATTTATAGATATAAGCATGGAAATAATTCTTTCCTATAAATACATCTGTGTGACGGGAAGAATTTTTTCTGTTTTATTTTTAAATTTTATTTTTTAAAATTTTGAAATTTAATTTTATTTATGTTTTTATACAGCACGTTATTATTAGTTATGTATTTTATGCATATACATGTATACAGGTCAATCCCAATCTCCCAACTCATCCCACCACCACCACCCCATGGCTTCCCACACTTGGTGTCCATACGTTTGTTCTCTACCTCTGTGTCTCTATTTCTTCCCTGCAAACCAGTTCATCTGTACCATTTTTAGGCTCCACATATATGCATTAATATACAATATTTGTTTTCCTCTTTCTGAATTACTTCATTCTGTATGACAGTCTCTCGATCCATCGATGTCTCTACAAATGACCCAGTTTCATTCCTTTTTATGGCCGAGTCATATTCCATTTGATATATGTACCACATCTTTATCCATTCATCTGTCTGTGGGCATTTAGGTGGCTTCCATTACCTGGCTATTGTAAATAGTGCTGCAACGAACATTGTGGTGAATGTGCCTTTTTGAAATACGGTTTTCTCTGGGTATATGCCCAGAAGTGGGATTGCTGGATCAGATGGTAATTCTATTTCTAGTTTTTTTAAGGAAACTCCATACTGTTCTCCATAGTGACTGTATCAATTTACATTCCCACCAATAGTGGAAGAGGGCTCCTTTTGTCCACACCCTCCCCAGAATTGGTTGTTTGTAGATTTTCTGATGATGCCGATTCTAACAGGTGTGAGGTGATACCTCATTGTAGTTTTGATTTGCATTTCTCTAATAATTAGTGCTGTTGAGCAGCTTTTCATGTGCGTCTTGGCCATCTCTGTGTCTCCTTTGAAGAAACGTCTCTTTAGATCTTCTGCCCATTTTTTGGGGGGTTGTTTGTTTTTTTAATATTAAGCTGCATGAGCTGTTTATATATATGGGAGATTAAACCTGTGTCCATTGATTCGTTTGCAACGATTTTCACCCATCCTGAGGGATGCCTTTTTCCATTCCCGTTTTTTTTTAACAAAAAAGGAAAGAAAGGAAAAGAAGCAGAACACTAATGTGCGTAAAATATGCCTTTTGAAACGGTCGTTTTGAAATATGGACGTCCTTTGAATTTTTTGGTCGATATGTGACCCCAGGATTTGTTTTCAGGGCAGGTGTCATTTACAGGCCTGCAATGATTTTGAATATCAACTGACCATTAGCGTTGGGATTAAAGCTGCTGTTGTGTGAAACGGCCACAAGGTGGCAGCAGTTCACCCTTACCAAATCTGGTTACTAGGGCAAGAGAGCCTCAGTGGAAGTGGTGTTCTAGATTGGAGTTTAGAATGGAATGTACCAGGAGAAAGCCCCTCACGTTTGTCTCACTACTTCTTGTTCGTGTTTTTAATTTAAGTTTTTATTTTTTATTACAGCAAGTTTGATTACAATGTTTGGCTTGTTGTAGGTGTGGAAGATGTGGTTCTTTTACACATATACAGATGACTGTTCTTCTTGGGATCCTTTTCCCATGTACGTTATGACAGAATGTTGAGTAGTCCTCTCTTGGTATTCTGTAGGTCTTTGGTGATTATATAAGTCACCTGTGTTTGTATATGTCTGTTAACCCCGATATCGTAATGAAACCAATCCTCACACCTTTCCATTGGTGAACCATAAGTTTGTTTAATGAATCTGTGATTGCCCTTCTCCGTGGAAATATCTGCCCTGGTATCCATTTTTAGGTAACACCTATAAGTGATATGATATGATATGTGTCTTTCACTTTCTGACTTACTACAAGTCACGTGATTACTTCTAGACTCATCTACGGTGCTGCAAATGGCATTGTGTCCTTTTTTCCCTTGGCTTCTCTTCTGCCTTAGCGGGGTCCATTTTCAACAATGTGATTCCCTGATGGTTGTGGATTAGCTGACCTGGGCAGCCTTACCCTGCCGGCCCGCCTTCCCCAGGTGTGCCTCGTTGAGGTCAATATAAACAGCACTCCAGGCAGCAATAGCCCCTGAAGCTGTGCCTGACTCCATATTCTCTGCCCCGTCAGCAGTCTCGGGGCTGTGCTGGTGGGAGGGAGTGAGGGGCCACAGCTTTGTGGGTGGCCCGGTGTGAGTGGGGTTCTGCTGGCCTTTCTGCAGGAGTTGCCAGGCTGCCGCCTGTAAAGAAGAGGATGTGTCACCCATACCTTCCGCTGGAATTTCTCTCCGGACAGAGATGAGGAAGGAAAAAAGCAGTGGGGGCCGGGACAGGAGGGGTATCTCAGGCAGGGCAATGGAAAGCTTCTGGAAGAGCGCCAGGGTCCAGGACCACGCTGGCTGGCCTGCAGGCACCAAGTTGGCCTGCGTGCTGTCGCTGGTGTGGCTCCACGGTCCTTCCTCTAGGCTTTCAAGCCCTTGTACATATTCAGGTGTTTTACCTGGAAAGGGTGGGAACAGTTCAGCAGCAGCTGGCCTGGGGCTCAGCTCACGTTTACTCACAGATGCCTCGGCACGGTCCCCCAGCTTTGCAATGAGGACGCTCCTTGCGTGGGGGTTGGGTTGCTGGCTATATGGGAGATGGTTCCCCACTTCTGACCAATTTCAGAATTGTTTACCACTGGAGCAAGTGCCGTGATAGGGTTTTCCTCTGTATAACTCGTGGGTTCACTTTTTTTTTTCTTTTATGTTTCAAGTTAGATGTTATTCCTCTTTTATGTATTTATAGATATAAGCATGGAAATAATTCATTCCTATAAATACATCTGTGTGACGGGAAGAACTTTTTTCTGTTTTATTTTTAAATTTTATTTTTTAAAATTTTGAAATTTTATTTATTTTTTTATACAGCACGTTATTATTAGTTATATATTTTATGCATATACATGTATACAGGTCTATCCCAAACTCCCAACTCATCCCACCACCACCACCCCATGGCTTCCCACACTTGGTGTCTATACGTTTGTTCTCTACCTCTGTGTCTCTATTTCTTCCCTGCAAACCAGTTCATCTGTACCATTTTTAGGCTCCACATATATGCATTAATATACAATATTTGTTTTCCTCTTTCTGACTTACTTCATTCTGTATGACAGTCTCTCGATCCATCGATGTCTCTACAAATGACCCAGTTTCATTCCTTTATATGGCCGAGTCATATTCCATTTTATATATGTACCACATCTTTATCCATTCATCTGTCTGTGGGCATTTAGGTTGCTTCCATTACCTGGCTATTGTAAATAGTGCTGCAACGAACATTGTGGTGAATGTGCCTTTTTGAAATACGGTTTTCTCTGGGTATATGCCCAGAAGTGGGATTGCTGGATCAGATGGTAATTCTATTTCTAATTTTTTTAAGGAAACTCCATACTGTTCTCCATAGGGACTGTATCAATTTACATTCCCACCAATAGTGGAAGAGGGCTCCTTTTGTCCACACCCTCCCCAGAATTGGTTGTTTGTAGATTTTCTGATGATGCCGATTATACCAGGTGTGAGGTGATACCTCATTGTAGTTTTGATTTGCATTTCTCTAATAATTAGTGCTGTTGAGCAGCTTTTCATGTGCGTCTTGACCATCTCTGTGTCTCCTTTGAAGAAACGTCTCTTTAGATCTTCTGCCCATTTTTTTGGGGGTTGTTTGTTTTTTTAATATTAAGCTGCATGAGCTGTTTATATATATTGGAGATTAATCCTGTGTCCATTGATTCGTTTGCAACAATTTTCACCCAGCCTGAGGGATGCCTTTTTCCATTCCCGTTTTTTTTAACAAAAAAGGAAAGAAAGGAAAAGAAGCAGAACACTAATGTGCGTAAAATATGCCTTTTGAAACGGTCGTTTTGAAATATGGACGTCCTTTGAATTTTTTGGTTGATATGTGACCCCAGGATTTGTTTTCAGGGCAGGTGTCATTTACAGGCCTGCAATGATTTTGAATATCAACTGACCATTAGCGTTGGGATTAAAGCTGCTGTTGTGTGAAATGGCCACAAGGTGGCAGCAGTTCACCCTTACCAAATCTGGTTACTAGGGCAAGAGAGCCTCAGTGGAAGTGGTGTTCTAGATTCGAATTTAGAATGGAATGTGCCAGGAGAAAGCCCCTCACGTTTGTCTCACTACATCTTGTTCGTTTTTTAATTTAATTTTTTTTTATTTTTTATTACAGCAAGTTTGATTACAATGTTTGGCTTGTTGTAGGTGTGGAAGATGTGGTTCTTTTACACATATACAGATGTCTGTTCTTCCTGGGATCCTTTTCCCATGTACGTTATGACAGAATGTTGAGTAGTCCTCTCTTGGTATTCTGTAGGTCTTTGGTGATTATATATGTCACCTGTGTTTGTATATGTCTGTTAACCCCGATATCGTAATGAAACCAATCCTCACACCTTTCCATTGGTGAACCATAAGTTTGTTTAATGAAGCTGTGATTGCCCTTCTCCGTGGAAATATCTGCCCTGGTATCCATTTTTAGGTAACACCTCTAAGTGATATGATATGTGTCTTTCACTTTCTGACTTACTACAAGTCACGTGATTACTTCTAGACTCATCTACGGTGCTGCAAATGGCATTTTGTCCTTTTTTCCCTTGGCTTCTCTTCTCCCTTTGCAGGGTCCATTTTCAACAATGTGATTCCCTGAGGGTTGTGGATTAGCTGACCTGGGCAGCCTTACCCTGCCGGCTTGCCCTCCCCAGGTGTGCCTCGTTGAGGTCAATATAAACAGTGCTCCAGGCAGCAGTAGCCTCTGAAGCTGTGCCTGACTCCATATTCTCTGCCCCGTCAGCAGTCTCGGGGCTGTGCTGGTGGGAGGGAGTGAGGGGCCACAGCTTTGTGGGTGGCCCGGTGTGAGTGGGGTTCTGCTGGCCTTTCTGCAGGAGTTGCCAGGCTGCCGCCTGTAAAGAAGAGGATGTGTCACCCATACCTTCCGCTGGAATTTCTCTCCGGACAGAGGTGAGGAAGGAAAAAAGCAGTGGGGGCCGAGACAGGATGGGTATCTCAGGCAGGGCAATGGAAAGCTTCTGGAAGAGCGCCGGGGCCAGGACCACGCTGGCTGGCCTGCAGGCACCAAGTTGGCCTGTGTGCTGTCGATGGTGTGGCTCCACGGTCCTTCCTCTAGGCTTTCAAGCCCTTGTACATATTCAGGTGTTTTACCTGGAAAGGGTGGGAACAGTCCAGCAGCAGCTGGCCTGGGGCTCAGCTCACGTTTACTCACAGGTGCCTCGGCACTGTCCCCCAGCTTTGCAATGAGGACGCTCCTTGCGTGGGGGGTGGGTTGCTGGCTGTATGGGAGATGGTTCCCCACCTCTGACCAATTTCAGAATTGTTTACCACTGGAGCAAGTGCCCTGATAGGGTTTTCCTCTGTATAACTCCTGGGTTCAGGTTTTTTTTTTCTTTTATGGTTCAAGTTAGATTTTATTCCCCTTTTATGTATTTATAGATATAAGCATGGAAATAATTCTTTCCTATAAATACATCTGTGTGACGGGAAGAATTTTTTCTGTTTTATTTTTAAATTTTATTTTTTAAAATTTTGAAATTTAATTTTATTTATGTTTTTATACAGCACGTTATTATTAGTTATGTATTTTATGCATATACATGTATACAGGTCAATCCCAATCTCCCAACTCATCCCACCACCACCACCCCATGGCTTCCCACACTTGGTGTCCATACGTTTGTTCTCTACCTCTGTGTCTCTATTTCTTCCCTGCAAACCAGTTCATCTGTACCATTTTTAGGCTCCACATATATGCATTAATATACAATATTTGTTTTCCTCTTTCTGACTTACTTCATTCTGTATGACAGTCTCTCGATCCATCGATGTCTCTACAAATGACCCAGTTTCATTCCTTTTTATGGCCGAGTCATATTCCATTTGATATATGTACCACATCTTTATCCATTCATCTGTCTGTGGGCATTTAGGTGGCTTCCATTACCTGGCTATTGTAAATAGTGCTGCAACGAACATTGTGGTGAATGTGCCTTTTTGAAATACGGTTTTCTCTGGGTATATGCCCAGAAGTGGGATTGCTGGATCAGATGGTAATTCTATTTCTAGTTTTTTTAAGGAAACTCCATACTGTTCTCCATAGTGACTGTATCAATTTACATTCCCACCAATAGTGGAAGAGGGCTCCTTTTGTCCACACCCTCCCCAGAATTGGTTGTTTGTAGATTTTCTGATGATGCCGATTCTAACAGGTGTGAGGTGATACCTCATTGTAGTTTTGATTTGCATTTCTCTAATAATTAGTGCTGTTGAGCAGCTTTTCATGTGCGTCTTGGCCATCTCTGTGTCTCCTTTGAAGAAACGTCTCTTTAGATCTTCTGCCCATGTTTTTTGGGGTTGTTTGTTTTTTTAATATTAAGCTGCATGAGCTGTTTATATATATGGGAGATTAAACCTGTGTCCATTGATTCGTTTGCAACGATTTTCACCCATCCTGAGGGATGCCTTTTTCCATTCCCGTTTTTTTTTAACAAAAAAGGAAAGAAAGGAAAAGAAGCAGAACACTAATGTGCGTAAAATATGCCTTTTGAAACGGTCGTTTTGAAATATGGACGTCCTTTGAATTTTTTGGTCGATATGTGACCCCAGGATTTGTTTTCAGGGCAGGTGTCATTTACAGGCCTGCAATGATTTTGAATATCAACTGACCATTAGCTTTGGGATTAAAGCTGCTGTTGTGTGAAACGGCCACAAGGTGGCAGCAGTTCACCCTTACCAAATCTGGTTACTAGGGCAAGAGAGCCTCAGTGGAAGTGGTGTTCTAGATTGGAGTTTAGAATGGAATGTACCAGGAGAAAGCCCCTCACGTTTGTCTCACTACTTCTTGTTCGTGTTTTTAATTTAAGTTTTTATTTTTTATTACAGCAAGTTTGATTACAATGTTTGGCTTGTTGTAGGTGTGGAAGATGTGGTTCTTTTACACATATACAGATGACTGTTCTTCTTGGGATCCTTTTCCCATGTACGTTATGACAGAATGTTGAGTAGTCCTCTCTTGGTATTCTGTAGGTCTTTGGTGATTATATAAGTCACCTGTGTTTGTATATGTCTGTTAACCCCGATATCGTAATGAAACCAATCCTCACACCTTTCCATTGGTGAACCATAAGTTTGTTTAATGAATCTGTGATTGCCCTTCTCCGTGGAAATATCTGCCCTGGTATCCATTTTTAGGTAACACCTATAAGTGATATGATATGATATGTGTCTTTCACTTTCTGACTTACTACAAGTCACGTGATTACTTCTAGACTCATCTAAGGTGCTGCAAATGGCATTGTGTCCTTTTTTCCCTTGGCTTCTCTTCTGCCTTAGCGGGGTCCATTTTCAACAATGTGATTCCCTGAGGGTTGTGGATTAGCTGACCTGGGCAGCCTTACCCTGCCGGCCCGCCTTCCCCAGGTGTGCCTCGTTGAGGTCAATATAAACAGCACTCCAGGCAGCAATAGCCCCTGAAGCTGTGCCTGACTCCATATTCTCTGCCCCGTCAGCAGTCTCGGGGCTGTGCTGGTGGGAGGGAGTGAGGGGCCACAGCTTTGTGGGTGGCCCGGTGTGAGTGGGGTTCTGCTGGCCTTTCTGCAGGAGTTGCCAGGCTGCCGCCTGTAAAGAAGAGGATGTGTCACCCATACCTTCCGCTGGAATTTCTCTCCGGACAGAGATGAGGAAGGAAAAAAGCAGTGGGGGCCGGGACAGGAGGGGTATCTCAGGCAGGGCAATGGAAAGCTTCTGGAAGAGCGCCAGGGTCCAGGACCACGCTGGCTGGCCTGCAGGCACCAAGTTGGCCTGCGTGCTGTCGCTGGTGTGGCTCCACGGTCCTTCCTCTAGGCTTTCAAGCCCTTGTACATATTCAGGTGTTTTACCTGGAAAGGGTGGGAACAGTTCAGCAGCAGCTGGCCTGGGGCTCAGCTCACGTTTACTCACAGATGCCTCGGCACGGTCCCCCAGCTTTGCAATGAGGACGCTCCTTGCGTGGGGGTTGGGTTGCTGGCTATATGGGAGATGGTTCCCCACTTCTGACCAATTTCAGAATTGTTTACCACTGGAGCAAGTGCCGTGATAGGGTTTTCCTCTGTATAACTCGTGGGTTCACTTTTTTTTTTCTTTTATGTTTCAAGTTAGATGTTATTCCTCTTTTATGTATTTATAGATATAAGCATGGAAATAATTCATTCCTATAAATACATCTGTGTGACGGGAAGAACTTTTTTCTGTTTTATTTTTAAATTTTATTTTTTAAAATTTTGAAATTTTATTTATTTTTTTATACAGCACGTTATTATTAGTTATATATTTTATGCATATACATGTATACAGGTCTATCCCAAACTCCCAACTCATCCCACCACCACCACCCCATGGCTTCCCACACTTGGTGTCTATACGTTTGTTCTCTACCTCTGTGTCTCTATTTCTTCCCTGCAAACCAGTTCATCTGTACCATTTTTAGGCTCCACATATATGCATTAATATACAATATTTGTTTTCCTCTTTCTGACTTACTTCATTCTGTATGACAGTCTCTCGATCCATCGATGTCTCTACAAATGACCCAGTTTCATTCCTTTATATGGCCGAGTCATATTCCATTTTATATATGTACCACATCTTTATCCATTCATCTGTCTGTGGGCATTTAGGTTGCTTCCATTACCTGGCTATTGTAAATAGTGCTGCAACGAACATTGTGGTGAATGTGCCTTTTTGAAATACGGTTTTCTCTGGGTATATGCCCAGAAGTGGGATTGCTGGATCAGATGGTAATTCTATTTCTAATTTTTTTAAGGAAACTCCATACTGTTCTCCATAGGGACTGTATCAATTTACATTCCCACCAATAGTGGAAGAGGGCTCCTTTTGTCCACACCCTCCCCAGAATTGGTTGTTTGTAGATTTTCTGATGATGCCGATTATACCAGGTGTGAGGTGATACCTCATTGTAGTTTTGATTTGCATTTCTCTAATAATTAGTGCTGTTGAGCAGCTTTTCATGTGCGTCTTGACCATCTCTGTGTCTCCTTTGAAGAAACGTCTCTTTAGATCTTCTGCCCATTTTTTGGGGGGTTGTTTGTTTTTTTAATATTAAGCTGCATGAGCTGTTTATATATATTGGAGATTAATCCTGTGTCCATTGATTCGTTTGCAACAATTTTCACCCAGCCTGAGGGATGCCTTTTTCCATTCCCGTTTTTTTTAACAAAAAAGGAAAGAAAGGAAAAGAAGCAGAACACTAATGTGCGTAAAATATGCCTTTTGAAACGGTCGTTTTGAAATATGGACGTCCTTTGAATTTTTTGGTCGATATGTGACCCCAGGATTTGTTTTCAGGGCAGGTGTCATTTACAGGCCTGCAATGATTTTGAATATCAACTGACCATTAGCGTTGGGATTAAAGCTGCTGTTGTGTGAAATGGCCACAAGGTGGCAGCAGTTCACCCTTACCAAATCTGGTTACTAGGGCAAGAGAGCCTCAGTGGAAGTGCTGTTCTAGATTCGAATTTAGAATGGAATGTGCCAGGAGAAAGCCCCTCACGTTTGTCTCACTACATCTTGTTCGTTTTTTAATTTAATTTTTTTTTATTTTTTATTACAGCAAGTTTGATTACAATGTTTGGCTTGTTGTAGGTGTGGAAGATGTGGTTCTTTTACACATATACAGATGTCTGTTCTTCCTGGGATCCTTTTCCCATGTACGTTATGACAGAATGTTGAGTAGTCCTCTCTTGGTATTCTGTAGGTCTTTGGTGATTATATATGTCACCTGTGTTTGTATATGTCTGTTAACCCCGATATCGTAATGAAACCAATCCTCACACCTTTCCATTGGTGAACCATAAGTTTGTTTAATGAAGCTGTGATTGCCCTTCTCCGTGGAAATATCTGCCCTGGTATCCATTTTTAGGTAACACCTCTAAGTGATATGATATGTGTCTTTCACTTTCTGACTTACTACAAGTCACGTGATTACTTCTAGACTCATCTACGGTGCTGCAAATGGCATTTTGTCCTTTTTTCCCTTGGCTTCTCTTCTCCCTTTGCAGGGTCCATTTTCAACAATGTGATTCCCTGAGGGTTGTGGATTAGCTGACCTGGGCAGCCTTACCCTGCCGGCTTGCCCTCCCCAGGTGTGCCTCGTTGAGGTCAATATAAACAGTGCTCCAGGCAGCAGTAGCCTCTGAAGCTGTGCCTGACTCCATATTCTCTGCCCCGTCAGCAGTCTCGGGGCTGTGCTGGTGGGAGGGAGTGAGGGGCCACAGCTTTGTGGGTGGCCCGGTGTGAGTGGGGTTCTGCTGGCCTTTCTGCAGGAGTTGCCAGGCTGCCGCCTGTAAAGAAGAGGATGTGTCACCCATACCTTCCGCTGGAATTTCTCTCCGGACAGAGGTGAGGAAGGAAAAAAGCAGTGGGGGCCGGGACAGGATGGGTATCTCAGGCAGGGCAATGGAAAGCTTCTGGAAGAGCGCCGGGGCCAGGACCACGCTGGCTGGCCTGCAGGCACCAAGTTGGCCTGTGTGCTGTCGATGGTGTGGCTCCACGGTCCTTCCTCTAGGCTTTCAAGCCCTTGTACATATTCAGGTGTTTTACCTGGAAAGGGTGGGAACAGTCCAGCAGCAGCTGGCCTGGGGCTCAGCTCACGTTTACTCACAGGTGCCTCGGCACTGTCCCCCAGCTTTGCAATGAGGACGCTCCTTGCGTGGGGGGTGGGTTGCTGGCTGTATGGGAGATGGTTCCCCACCTCTGACCAATTTCAGAATTGTTTACCACTGGAGCAAGTGCCCTGATAGGGTTTTCCTCTGTATAACTCCTGGGTTCAGGTTTTTTTTTTCTTTTATGGTTCAAGTTAGATTTTATTCCCCTTTTATGTATTTATAGATATAAGCATGGAAATAATTCTTTCCTATAAATACATCTGTGTGACGGGAAGAATTTTTTCTGTTTTATTTTTAAATTTTATTTTTTAAAATTTTGAAATTTAATTTTATTTATGTTTTTATACAGCACGTTATTATTAGTTATGTATTTTATGCATATACATGTATACAGGTCAATCCCAATCTCCCAACTCATCCCACCACCACCACCCCATGGCTTCCCACACTTGGTGTCCATACGTTTGTTCTCTACCTCTGTGTCTCTATTTCTTCCCTGCAAACCAGTTCATCTGTACCATTTTTAGGCTCCACATATATGCATTAATATACAATATTTGTTTTCCTCTTTCTGACTTACTTCATTCTGTATGACAGTCTCTCGATCCATCGATGTCTCTACAAATGACCCAGTTTCATTCCTTTTTATGGCCGAGTCATATTCCATTTGATATATGTACCACATCTTTATCCATTCATCTGTCTGTGGGCATTTAGGTGGCTTCCATTACCTGGCTATTGTAAATAGTGCTGCAACGAACATTGTGGTGAATGTGCCTTTTTGAAATACGGTTTTCTCTGGGTATATGCCCAGAAGTGGGATTGCTGGATCAGATGGTAATTCTATTTCTAGTTTTTTTAAGGAAACTCCATACTGTTCTCCATAGTGACTGTATCAATTTACATTCCCACCAATAGTGGAAGAGGGCTCCTTTTGTCCACACCCTCCCCAGAATTGGTTGTTTGTAGATTTTCTGATGATGCCGATTCTAACAGGTGTGAGGTGATACCTCATTGTAGTTTTGATTTGCATTTCTCTAATAATTAGTGCTGTTGAGCAGCTTTTCATGTGCGTCTTGGCCATCTCTGTGTCTCCTTTGAAGAAACGTCTCTTTAGATCTTCTGCCCATGTTTTTTGGGGTTGTTTGTTTTTTTAATATTAAGCTGCATGAGCTGTTTATATATATGGGAGATTAAACCTGTGTCCATTGATTCGTTTGCAACGATTTTCACCCATCCTGAGGGATGCCTTTTTCCATTCCCGTTTTTTTTTAACAAAAAAGGAAAGAAAGGAAAAGAAGCAGAACACTAATGTGCGTAAAATATGCCTTTTGAAACGGTCGTTTTGAAATATGGACGTCCTTTGAATTTTTTGGTCGATATGTGACCCCAGGATTTGTTTTCAGGGCAGGTGTCATTTACAGGCCTGCAATGATTTTGAATATCAACTGACCATTAGCGTTGGGATTAAAGCTGCTGTTGTGTGAAACGGCCACAAGGTGGCAGCAGTTCACCCTTACCAAATCTGGTTAATAGGGCAAGAGAGCCTCAGTGGAAGTGGTGTTCTAGATTGGAGTTTAGAATGGAATGTACCAGGAGAAAGCCCCTCACGTTTGTCTCACTACTTCTTGTTCGTGTTTTTAATTTAAGTTTTTATTTTTTATTACAGCAAGTTTGATTACAATGTTTGGCTTGTTGTAGGTGTGGAAGATGTGGTTCTTTTACACATATACAGATGACTGTTCTTCTTGGGATCCTTTTCCCATGTACGTTATGACAGAATGTTGAGTAGTCCTCTCTTGGTATTCTGTAGGTCTTTGGTGATTATATATGTCACCTGTGTTTGTATATGTCTGTTAACCCTGATATCGTAATGAAACCAATCCTCACACCTTTCCATTGGTGAACCATAAGTTTGTTTAATGAATCTGTGATTGCCCTTCTCCGTGGAAATATCTGCCCTGGTATCCATTTTTAGGTAACACCTATAAGTGATATGATATGATATGTGTCTTTCACTTTCTGACTTACTACAAGTCACGTGATTACTTCTAGACTCATCTACGGTGCTGCAAATGGCATTGTGTCCTTTTTTCCCTTGGCTTCTCTTCTGCCTTAGCGGGGTCCATTTTCAACAATGTGATTCCCTGAGGGTTGTGGATTAGCTGACCTGGGCAGCCTTACCCTGCCGGCCCGCCCTCCCCAGGTGTGCCTCCTTGAGGTCAATATAAACAGCGCTCCAGGCAGCAATAGCCCCTGAAGCTGTGCCTGACTCCATATTCTCTGCCCCGTCAGCAGTCTCGGGGCTGTGCTGGTGGGAGGGAGTGAGGGGCCACAGCTTTGTGGGTGGCCCGGTGTGAGTGGGGTTCTGCTGGCCTTTCTGCAGGAGTTGCCAGGCTGCCGCCTGTAAAGAAGAGGATGTGTCACCCATACCTTCCGCTGGAATTTGTCTCCGGACAGAGGTGAGGAAGGAAAAAAGCAGTGGGGGCCGGGACAGGAGGGGTATCTCAGGCAGGGCAATGGAAAGCTTCTGGAAGAGCACCAGGCTCCAGGACCACGCTGGCTGGCCTGCAGGCACCAAGTTGGCCTGCGTGCTGTCGCTGGTGTGGCTCCACGGTCCTTCCTCTAGGCTTTCAAGCCCTTGTACATATTCAGGTGTTTTACCTGGAAAGGGTGGGAACAGTTCAGCAGCAGCTGGCCTGGGGCTCAGCTCACGTTTACTCACAGATGCCTCGGCACGGTCCCCCAGCTTTGCAATGAGGACGCTCCTTGCGTGGGGGTTGGGTTGCTGGCTGTATGGGAGATGGTTCCCCACTTCTGACCAATTTCAGAATTGTTTACCACTGGAGCAAGTGCCGTGATAGGGTTTTCCTCTGTATAACTCGTGGGTTCACTTTTTTTTTCTTTTATGTTTCAAGTTAGATGTTATTCCTCTTTTATGTATTTATAGATATAAGCATGGAAATAATTCATTCCTATAAATACATCTGTGTGACGGGAAGAACTTTTTTCTGTTTTATTTTTAAATTTTATTTTTTAAAATTTTGAAATTTTATTTATTTTTTTATACAGCACGTTATTATTAGTTATGTATTTTATGCATATACATGTATACAGGTCTATCCCAAACTCCCAACTCATCCCACCACCACCACCCCATGGCTTCCCACACTTGGTGTCTATAGGTTTGTTCTCTACCTCTGTGTCTCTATTTCTTCCCTGCAAACCAGTTCATCTGTACCATTTTTAGGCTCCACATATATGCATTAATATACAATATTTGTTTTCCTCTTTCTGACTTACTTCATTCTGTATGACAGTCTCTCGATCCATCTATGTCTCTACAAATGACCCAGTTTCATTCCTTTATATGGCCGAGTCATATTCCATTTTATATATGTACCACATCTTTATCCATTCATCTGTCTGTGGGCATTTAGGTTGCTTCCATTACGTGGCTATTGTAAATAGTGCTGCAACGAACATTGTGGTGAATGTGCCTTTTTGAAATACGGTTTTCTCTGGGTATATGCCCAGAAGTGGGATTGCTGGATCAGATGGTAATTCTATTTCTAAATTTTTTAAGGAAACTCCATACTGTTCTCCATAGTGACTGTATCAATTTACATTCTCACCCATAGTGGAAGAGGTCTCCTTTTGTCCACACCCTCCCCAGAATTGGTTGTTTGTAGATTTTCTGATGATGCCGATTCTAACAGGTGTGAGGTGATACCTCATTGTAGTTTTGATTTGCATTTCTCTAATAATTAGTGCTGTTGAGCAGCTTTTCATGTGCGTCTTGACCATCTCTGTGTCTCCTTTGAAGAAACGTCTCTTTAGATCTTCTGCCCATTTTTTGGGGGGTTGTTTGTTTTTTTAATATTAAGCTGCATGAGCTGTTTATATATATTGGAGATTAATCCTGTGTCCATTGATTCGTTTGCAACGATTTTCACCCAGCCTGAGGGATGCCTTTTTCCATTCCCGTTTTTTTTAACAAAAAAGGAAAGAAAGGAAAAGAAGCAGAACACTAATGTGCGTAAAATATGCCTTTTGAAACGGTCGTTTTGAAATATGGACGTCCTTTGAATTTTTTGGTCGATATGTGACCCCAGGATTTGTTTTCAGGGCAGGTGTCATTTACAGGCCTGCAATGATTTTGAATATCAACTGACCATTAGCGTTGGGATTAAAGCTGCTGTTGTGTGAAACGGCCACAAGGTGGCAGCAGTTCACCCTTACAAAATCTGGTTACTAGGGCAAGAGAGCCTCAGTGGAAGTGGTGTTCTAGATTCGAATTTAGAATGGAATGTGCCAGGAGAAAGCCCCTCACGTTTGTCTCACTACATCTTGTTCGTTTTTTAATTTATTTTTTTTTATTTTTTATTACAGCAAGTTTGATTACAATGTTTGGCTTGTTGTAGGTGTGGAAGATGTGGTTCTTTTACACATAAACAGATGTCTGTTCTTCCTGGGTCCTTTTCCCATGTACGTTATGACAGAATGTTGAGTAGTCCTCTCTTGGTATTCTGTAGGTCTTTGGTGATTATATATGTCACCTATGTTTGTATATGTCTGTTAACCCCGATATCGTAATGAAACCAATCCTCACACCTTTCCATTGGTGAACCATAAGTTTGTTTAATGACGCTGTGACTGCCCTTCTCCGTGGAAATATCTGCCCTGGTATCCATTTTTAGGTAACACCTCTAAGTGATATGATATGTGTCTTTCACTTTCTGACTTACTACAAGTCACGTGATTACTTCTAGACTCATCTACGGTGCTGCAAATGGCATTTTGTCCTTTTTTCCCTTGGCTTCTCTTCTCCCTTTGCAGGGTCCATTTTCAACAATGTGATTCCCTGAGGGTTGTGGATTAGCTGACCTGGGCAGCCTTACCCTGCCGGCTTGCCCTCCCAAGGTGTGCCTCATTGAGGTCAATATAAACAGTGCTCCAGGCAGCAGTAGCCTCTGAAGCTGTGCCTGACTCCATATTCTCTGCCCCGTCAGCAGTCTCGGGGCTGTGCTGGTGGGAGGGAGTGAGGGGCCACAGCTTTGTGGGTGGCCCGGTGTGAGTGGGGTTCTGCTGGCCTTTCTGCAGGAGTTGCCAGGCTGCCGCCTGTAAAGAAGAGGATGTGTCACCCATACCTTCCGCTGGAATTTCTCTCCGGACAGAGGTGAGGAAGGAAAAAAGCAGTGGGGGCCGGGACAGGATGGGTATCTCAGGCAGGGCAATGGAAAGCTTCTGGAAGAGCGCCGGGGCCAGGACCACGCTGGCTGGCCTGCAGGCACCAAGTTGGCCTGTGTGCTGTCGATGGTGTGGCTCCACGGTCCTTCCTCAAGGCTTTCAAGCCCTTGTACATATTCAGGTGTTTTACCTGGAAAGGGTGGGAACAGTCCAGCAGCAGCTGGCCTGGGGCTCAGCTCACGTTTACTCACAGATGCCTCGGCACTGTCCCCCAGCTTTGCAATGAGGACGCTCCTTGCGTGGGGGGTGGGTTGCTGGCTGTATGGGAGATGGTTCCCCACCTCTGACCAATTTCAGAATTGTTTACCACTGGAGCAAGTGCCGTGATAGGGTTTTCCTCTGTATAACTCCTGGGTTCAGGTTTTTTTTTTCTTTTATGGTTCAAGTTAGATTTTATTCCCCTTTTATGTATTTATAGATATAAGCATGGAAATAATTCTTTCCTATAAATACATCTGTGTGACGGGAAGAATTTTTTCTGTTTTATTTTTAAATTTTATTTTTTAAAATTTTGAAATTTAATTTTATTTATGTTTTTATACAGCACGTTATTATTAGTTATGTATTTTATGCATATACATGTATACAGGTCAATCCCAATCTCCCAACTCATCCCACCACCACCACCCCATGGCTTCCCACACTTGGTGTCCATACGTTTGTTCTCTACCTCTGTGTCTCTATTTCTTCCCTGCAAACCAGTTCATCTGTACCATTTTTAGGCTCCACATATATGCATTAATATACAATATTTGTTTTCCTCTTTCTGACTTACTTCATTCTGTATGACAGTCTCTCGATCCATCGATGTCTCTACAAATGACCCAGTTTCATTCCTTTTTATGGCCGAGTCATATTCCATTTGATATATGTACCACATCTTTATCCATTCATCTGTCTGTGGGCATTTAGGTGGCTTCCATTACCTGGCTATTGTAAATAGTGCTGCAACGAACATTGTGGTGAATGTGCCTTTTTGAAATACGGTTTTCTCTGGGTATATGCCCAGAAGTGGGATTGCTGGATCAGATGGTAATTCTATTTCTAAATTTTTTAAGGAAACTCCATACTGTTCTCCATAGTGACTGTATCAATTTACATTCCCACCAATAGTGGAAGAGGGCTCCTTTTGTCCACACCCTCCCCAGAATTGGTTGTTTGTAGATTTTCTGATGATGCCGATTCTAACAGGTGTGAGGTGATACCTCATTGTAGTTTTGATTTGCATTTCTCTAATAATTAGTGCTGTTGAGCAGCTTTTCATGTGCGTCTTGGCCATCTCTGTGTCTCCTTTGAAGAAACGTCTCTTTAGATCTTCTGCCCATGTTTTTTGGGGTTGTTTGTTTTTTTTAATATTAAGCTGCATGAGCTGTTTATATATATTGGAGATTAAACCTGTGTCCATTGATTCGTTTGCAACGATTTTCACCCATCCTGAGGGATGCCTTTTTCCATTCCCGTTTTTTTTTAACAAAAAAGGAAAGAAAGGAAAAGAAGCAGAACACTAATGTGCGTAAAATATGGCTTTTGAAACGGTCGTTTTGAAATATGGACGTCCTTTGAATTTTTTGGTCGATATGTGACCCCAGGATTTGTTTTCAGGGCAGGTGTCATTTACAGGCCTGCAATGATTTTGAATATCAACTGACCATTAGCGTTGGGATTAAAGCTGCTGTTGTGTGAAACGGCCACAAGGTGGCAGCAGTTCACCCTTACCAAATCTGGTTACTAGGGCAAGAGAGCCTCAGTGGAAGTGGTGTTCTCGATTGGAGTTTAGAATGGAATGTACCAGGAGAAAGCCCCTCACGTTTGTCTCACTACTTCTTGTTCGTGTTTTTAATTTAAGTTTTTATTTTTTATTACAGCAAGTTTGATTACAATGTTTGGCTTGTTGTAGGTGTGGAAGATGTGGTTCTTTTACACATATACAGATGACTGTTCTTCTTGGGATCCTTTTCCCATGTACGTTATGACAGAATGTTGAGTAGTCCTCTCTTGGTATTCTGTAGGTCTTTGGTGATTATATATGTCACCTGTGTTTGTATATGTCTGTTAACCCTGATATCGTAATGAAACCAATCCTCACACCTTTCCATTGGTGAACCATAAGTTTGTTTAATGAATCTGTGATTGCACTTCTCCGTGGAAATATCTGCCCTGATATCCATTTTTAGGTAACACCTATAAGTGATATGATATGATATGTGTCTTTCACTTTCTGACTTACTACAAGTCACGTGATTACTTCTAGACTCATCTACGGTGCTGCAAATGGCATTGTGTCCTTTTTTCCCTTGGCTTCTCTTCTGCCTTAGCGGGGTCCATTTTCAACAATGTGATTCCCTGAGGGTTGTTGATTAGCTGACCTGGGCAGCCTTACCCTGCCGGCCCGCCCTCCCCAGGTGTGCCTCCTTGAGGTCAATATATACAGCGCTCCAGGCAGCAATAGCCCCTGAAGCTGTGCCTGACTCCATATTCTCTGCCCCGTCAGCAGTCTCGGGGCTGTGCTGGTGGGAGGGAGTGAGGGGCCACAGCTTTGTGGGTGGCCCGGTGTGAGTGGGGTTCTGCTGGCCTTTCTGCAGGAGTTGCCAGGCTGCCGCCTGTAAAGAAGAGGATGTGTCACCCATACCTTCCGCTGGAATTTGTCTCCGGACAGAGGTGAGGAAGGAAAAAAGCAGTGGGGGCCGGGACAGGAGGGGTATCTCAGGCAGGGCAATGGAAAGCTTCTGGAAGAGCACCAGGCTCCAGGACCACGCTGGCTGGCCTGCAGGCACCAAGTTGGCCTGCGTGCTGTCGCTGGTGTGGCTCCACGGTCCTTCCTCTAGGCTTTCAAGCCCTTGTACATATTCAGGTGTTTTACCTGGAAAGGGTGGGAACAGTTCAGCAGCAGCTGGCCTGGGGCTCAGCTCACGTTTACTCACAGATGCCTCGGCACGGTCCTCCAGCTTTGCAATGAGGACGCTCCTTGCGTGGGGGTTGGGTTGCTGGATGTATGGGAGATGGTTCCCCACTTCTGACCAATTTCAGAATTGTTTACCACTGGAGCAAGTGCCGTGATAGGGTTTTCCTCTGTATAACTCGTGGGTTCACTTTTTTTTTCTTTTATGTTTCAAGTTAGATGTTATTCCTCTTTTATGTATTTATAGATATAAGCATGGAAATAATTCATTCCTATAAATACATCTGTGTGACGGGAAGAACTTTTTTCTGTTTTATTTTTCAATTTTATTTTTTAAAATTTTGAAATTTTATTTATTTTTTTATACAGCACGTTATTATTAGTTATGTATTTTATGCATATACATGTATACAGGTCTATCCCAAACTCCCAACTCATCCCACCACCACCACCCCATGGCTTCCCACACTTGGTGTCTATACGTTTGTTCTCTACCTCTGTGTCTCTATTTCTTCCCTGCAAACCAGTTCATCTGTACCATTTTTAGGCTCCACATATATGCATTAATATACAATATTTGTTTTCCTCTTTCTGACTTACTTCATTCTGTATGACAGTCTCTCGATCCATCGATGTCTCTACAAATGACCCAGTTTCATTCCTTTATATGGCCGAGTCATATTCCATTTTATATATGTACCACATCTTTATCCATTCATCTGTCTGTGGGCATTTAGGTTGCTTCCATTACCTGGCTATTGTAAATAGTGCTGCAACGAACATTGTGGTGAATGTGCCTTTTTGAAATACGGTTTTCTCTGGGTATATGCCCAGAAGTGGGATTGCTGGATCAGATGGTAATTCTATTTCTAATTTGTTTAAGGAAACTCCATACTGTTCTCCATAGTGACTGTATCAATTTACATTCTCACCCATAGTGGAAGAGGGCTCCTTTTGTCCACACCCTCCCCAGAATTGGTTGTTTGTAGATTTTCTGATGATGCCGATTCTAACAGGTGTGAGGTGATACCTCATTGTAGTTTTGATTTGCATTTCTCTAATAATTAGTGCTGTTGAGCAGCTTTTCATGTGCGTCTTGACCATCTCTGTGTCTCCTTTGAAGAAACGTCTCTTTAGATCTTCTGCCCATTTTTTGGGGGGTTGTTTGTTTTTTTAATATTAAGCTGCATGAGCTGTTTATATATATTGGAGATTAATCCTGTGTCCATTGATTCGTTTGCAACGATTTTCACCCAGCCTGAGGGATGCCTTTTTCCATTCCCGTTTTTTTTAACAAAAAAGGAAAGAAAGGAAAAGAAGCAGAACACTAATGTGCGTAAAATATGCCTTTTGAAACGGTCGTTTTGAAATATGGACGTCCTTTGAATTTTTTGGTCGATATGTGACCCCAGGATTTGTTTTCAGGGCAGGTGTCATTTACAGGCCTGCAATGATTTTGAATATCAACTGACCATTAGCGTTGGGATTAAAGCTGCTGTTGTGTGAAATGGCCACAAGGTGGCAGCAGTTCACCCTTACAAAATCTGGTTAATAGGGCAAGAGAGCCTCAGTGGAAGTGGTGTTCTAGATTGGAGTTTAGAATGGAATGTACCAGGAGAAAGCCCCTCACGTTTGTCTCACTACTTCTTGTTCGTGTTTTTAATTTAAGTTTTTATTTTTTATTACAGCAAGTTTGATTACAATGTTTGGCTTGTTGTAGGTGTGGAAGATGTGGTTCTTTTACACATATACAGATGACTGTTCTTCTTGGGATCCTTTTCCCATGTACGTTATGACAGAATGTTGAGTAGTCCTCTCTTGGTATTCTGTAGGTCTTTGGTGATTATATATGTCACCTGTGTTTGTATATGTCTGTTAACCCCGATATCGTAATGAAACCAATCCTCACACCTTTCCATTGGTGAACCATAAGTTTGTTTAATGAAGCTGTGATTGCCCTTCTCCGTGGAAATATCTGCCCTGGTATCCATTTTTAGGTAACACCTCTAAGTGATATGATATGATATGTGTCTTTCACTTCCTGACTTACTACAAGTCACGTGATTACTTCTAGACTCATCTACGGTGCTGCAAATGGCATTGTGTCCTTTTTTCCCTTGGCTTCTCTTCTGCCTTAGCGGGGTCCATTTTCAACAATGTGATTCCCTGAGGGTTGTGGATTAGCTGACCTGGGCAGCCTTACCCTGCCGGCCCGCCTTCCCCAGGTGTGCCTCGTTGAGGTCAATATAAACAGCACTCCAGGCAGCAATAGCCCCTGAAGCTGTGCCTGACTCCATATTCTCTGCCCCGTCAGCAGTCTCGGGGCTGTGCTGGTGGGAGGGAGTGAGGGGCCACAGCTTTGTGGGTGGCCCGGTGTGAGTGGGGTTCTGCTGGCCTTTCTGCAGGAGTTGCCAGGCTGCCGCCTGTAAAGAAGAGGATGTGTCACCCATACCTTCCGCTGGAATTTCTCTCCGGACAGAGATGAGGAAGGAAAAAAGCAGTGGGGGCCGGGACAGGAGGGGTATCTCAGGCAGGGCAATGGAAAGCTTCTGGAAGAGCGCCAGGGTCCAGGACCCCGCTGGCTGGCCTGCAGGCACCATGTTGCCCCGCGTGCTGTCGCTGGTGTGGCTCCACGGTCCTTCCTCTAGGCTTTCAAGCCCTTGTACATATTCAGGTGTTTTACCTGGAAAGGGTGGGAACAGTTCAGCAGCAGCTGGCCTGGGGCTCAGCTCACGTTTACTCACAGATGCCTCGGCACGGTCCCCCAGCTTTGCAATGAGGACGCTCCTTGCGTGGGGGTTGGGTTGCTGGCTGTATGGGAGATGGTTCCCCACTTCTGACCAATTTCAGAATTGTTTACCACTGGAGCAAGTGCCGTGATAGGGTTTTCCTCTGTATAACTCGTGGGTTCACTTTTTGTTTCTTTTATGTTTCAAGTTAGATGTTATTCCTCTTTTATGTATTTATAGATATAAGCATGGAAATAATTCATTCCTATAAATACATCTGTGTGACGGGAAGAACTTTTTTCTGTTTTATTTTTAAATTTTATTTTTTAAAATTTTGAAATTTTATTTATTTTTTTATACAGCACGTAATTATTAGTTATGTATTTTATGCATATACATGTATACAGGTCAATCCCAAACTCCCAACTCATACCACCACCACACCCCCATGGATTCCCACACTTGGTGTCCATACGTTTGTTCTCTACCTCTGTGTCTCTATTTCTTCCCTGCAAACCAGTTCATCTGTACCATTTTTAGGCTCCACATATATGCATTAATATACAATATTTGTTTTCCTCTTTCTGACTTACTTCATTCTGTATGACAGTCTCTCGATCCATCGATGTCTCTACAAATGACCCAGTTTCATTCCTTTTTATGGCCGAGTCATATTGCATTTTATATATGTACCACATCTTTATCCATTCATCTGTCTGTGGGCATTTAGGTTGCTTCCATTACCTGGCTATTGTAAATAGTGCTGCAACGAACATTGTGGTGAATGTGCCTTTTTGAAATACGGTTTTCTCTGGGTATATGCCCAGAAGAGGGATTGCTGGATCAGATGGTAATTCTATTTCTAGTTTTTTTAAGGAAACTCCATACTGTTCTCCATAGTGACTGTATCAATTTACATTCCCACCAATAGTGGAAGAGGGCTCCTTTTGTCCACACCCTCCCCAGAATTGGTTGTTTGTAGATTTTCTGATGATGCCGATTCTAACAGGTGTGAGGTGATACCTCATTGTAGTTTTGATTTGCATTTCTCAAATAATTAGTGCTGTTGAGCAGCTTTTCATGTGTGTCTTGGCCATCTCTGTGTCTCCTTTGAAGAAACGTCTCTTTAGATCTTCTGCCCATTTTTTGGGGGGTTGTTTGTTTTTTTAATATTAAGCTGCATGAGCTGTTTATATATATTGGAGATTAAACCTGTGTCCATTGATTCGTTTGCAACGATTTTCACCCATCCTGAGGGATGCCTTTTTCCATTCCCGTTTTTTTTAACAAAAAAGGAAAGAAAGGAAAAGAAGCAGAACACTAATGTGCGTAAAATATGCCTTTTGAAACGGTCGTTTTGAAATATGGACGTCCTTTGAATTTTTTGGTTGATATGTGACCCCAGGATTTGTTTTCAGGGCAGGTGTCATTTACAGGCCTGCAATGATTTTGAATATCAACTGACCATTAGCGTTGGGATTAAAGCTGCTGTTGTGTGAAACGGCCACAAGGTGGCAGCAGTTCACCCTTACCAAATCTGGTTACTATGGCAAGAGAGCCTCAGTGGAAGTGGTGTTCTAGATTCGAATTTAGAATGGAATGTGCCAGGAGAAAGCCCCTCACGTTTGTCTCACTACATCTTGTTCGTTTTTTAATTTAATTTTTTTTTATTTTTTATTACAGCAAGTTTGATTACAATGTTTGGTTTGTTGTAGGTGTGGAAGATGTGGTTCTTTTACACATATTCAGATGTCTGTTCTTCCTGGGATCCTTTTCCCATGTACGTTATGACAGAATGTTGAGTAGTCCTCTCTTGGTATTCTGTAGGTCTTTGGTGATTATATATGTCACCTGTGTTTGTATATGTCTGTTAACCCCGATATCGTAATGAAACCAATCATCACACCTTTCCATTGGTGAACCATAAGTTTGTTTAATGAATCTGTGATTGCCCTTCTCCGTGGAAATATCTGCCCTGGTATCCATTTTTAGGTAACACCTCTAAGTGATATGATATGTGTCTTTCACTTTCTGACTTACTACAAGTCACGTGATTACTTCTAGACTCATCTACGGTGCTGCAAATGGCATTGTGTCCTTTTTTCCCTTGGCTTCTCTTCTGCCTTAGCGGGGTCCATTTTCAACAATGTGATTCCCTGAGGGTTGTGGATTAGCTGACCTGGGCAGCCTTACCCTGCCGCCCCACCCTCCCCAGGTGTGCCTCGTTGAGGTCAATATAAACAGAGCTCCAGGCAGCAATAGCCCCTCAAGCTGTGCCTGACTCCATATTCTCTGCCCCATCAGCAGTCTCGGGGCTGTGCTGGTGGGAGGGAGTGAGGGGCCACAGCTTTGTGGGTGGCCCGGTGTGAGTGGGGTTCTGCTGGCCTTTCTGCAGGAGTTGCCAGGCTGCCGCCTGTAAAGAAGAGGATGTGTCACCCATACCTTCCGCTGGAATTTCTCTGCGGACAGAGGTGAGGAAGGAAAAAATCAGTGGGGGCCGGGACAGGAGGGATATCTCAGGCAGGGCAATGGAAAGCTTCTGGTAGAGCGCCAGGGTACAGGACCACACTGGCTGGCCGGCAGGCACCAAGTTGGCCTGCGTGCTGTCGCTGGTGTGGCTCCACGGTCCTTCCTCTAGGCTTTCAAGCCCTTGTACATATTCAGGTGTTTTACCTGGAAAGGGTTGGGAGAGTTCAGCAGCAGCTGGCCTGGGGCTCAGCTCACTTTTACTCACAGATGCCTCAGCACGGTCCCCCAGCTTTGCAATGAGGACGCTCCTTGCGTGGGGGGTGGGTTGCTGGCTGTATGGGAGATGGTTCCCCACCTCTGACCAATTTCAGAATTGTTTACCGTTGGAGCAAGTGCCGTGATAGGGTTTTCCTCTGTATAACTCGTGGGTTCACTTTTTTTTTCTTTAATCGTTCAAGTTAGATTTTATTCCACTTTTATGTATTTACAGATATAAGCATGGAAATAATTCATTCCTATAAATACATCTGTGTGACGGGAAGAACTTTTTTCTGTTTTATTTTTAAATTTTATTTTTTTAAATTTTGAAATTTAATTTTATTTATTTTTTTATACAGCACTTTATTATTAGTTATGTATTTTATGCATATACATGTATACAGGCAATCCCAAACTCCAAAATCATCCCACCACCACCACCCCATGGCCTCCCACACTTGGTGTCCATACGTTTGTTCTCTACCTCTGTTTCTCTATTTCTTCCCTGCAAACCAGTTCATCTGTACCATTTTTAGGCTCCACATATATGCATTAATATACAATATTTGTTTTCCTCTTTCTGACTTACTTCATTCTGTATGACAGTCTCTCGATCCATCGATGTCTCTACAAATGACCCAGTTTCATTCCTTTTTATGGCCGAGTCATATTCCATTTTATATATGTACCACATCTTTATCCATTCATCTGTCTGTGGGCATTTAGGTTGCTTCCATTACCTGGCTATTGTAAATAGTGCTGCAACGAACATTGTGGTGAATGTGCCTTTTTGAAATACGGTTTTCTCTGGGTATATGCCCAGAAGTGGGATTGCTGGATCAGATGGTAATTCTATTTCTAGTTTTTTTAAGGAAACTCCATACTGTTCTCCATAGGGACTGTATCAATTTACATTCCCACCAATAGTGGAAGAGGGCTCCTTTTGTCCACACCCTCCCCAGAATTGGTTGTTTGTAGATTTTCTGATGATGCCGATTCTAACAGGTGTGAGGTGATACCTCATTGTAGTTTTGATTTGCATTTCTCTAATAATTAGTGCTGTTGAGCAGCTTTTCATGTGCGTCTTGGCCATCTCTGTGTCTCCTTTGAAGAAACGTCTCTTTAGATCTTCTGCCCATTTTTTGGGGGGTTGTTTGTTTTTTTAATATTAAGCTGCATGAGCTGTTTATATATATTGGAGATTAAACCTGTGTCCATTGATTCGTTTGCAACGATTTTCACCCATCCTGAGGGATGCCTTTTTCCATTCCCGTTTTTTTTAACAAAAAAGGAAAGAAAGGAAAAGAAGCAGAACACTAATGTGCGTAAAATATGCCTTTTGAAACGGTCGTTTTGAAATATGGACGTCCTTTGAATTTTTTGGTCGATATGTGACCCCAGGATTTGTTTTCAGGGCAGGTGTCATTTACAGGCCTGCAATGATTTTGAATATCAACTGACCATTAGCGTTGGGATTAAAGCTGCTGTTGTGTGAAACGGCCACAAGGTGGCAGCAGTTCACCCTTACCAAATCTGGTTAATAGGGCAAGAGAGCCTCAGTGGAAGTGGTGTTCTAGATTGGAGTTTAGAATGGAATGTACCAGGAGAAAGCCCCTCACGTTTGTCTCACTACTTCTTGTTCGTGTTTTTAATTTAAGTTTTTATTTTTTATTACAGCAAGTTTGATTACAATGTTTGGCTTGTTGTAGGTGTGGAAGATGTGGTTCTTTTACACATATACAGATGACTGTTCTTCTTGGGATCCTTTTCCCATGTACGTTATGACAGAATGTTGAGTAGTCCTCTCTTGGTATTCTGTAGGTCTTTGGTGATTATATATGTCACCTGTGTTTGTATATGTCTGTTAACCCCGATATCGTAATGAAACCAATCCTCACACCTTTCCATTGGTGAACCATAAGTTTGTTTAATGAATCTGTGATTGCCCTTCTCCGTGGAAATATCTGCCCTGGTATCCATTTTTAGGTAACACCTCTAAGTGATATGATATGATATGTGTCTTTCACTTTCTGACTTACTACAAGTCACGTGATTACTTCTAGACTCATCTACGATGCTGCAAATGGCATTGTGTCCTTTTTTCCCTTGGCTTCTCTTCTGCCTTAGTGGGGTCCATTTTCAACAATGTGATTCCCTGAGGGTTGTGGATTAGCTGACCTGGGCAGCCTTACCCTGCCGGCCCGCCTTCCCCAGGTGTGCCTCGTTGAGGTCAATATAAACAGCACTCCAGGGAGCAATAGCCCCTGAAGCTGTGCCTGACTCCATATTCTCTGCCCCGTCAGCAGTCTCGGGGCTGTGCTGGTGGGAGGGAGTGAGGGGCCACAGCTTTGTGGGTGGCCCGGTGTGAGTGGGGTTCTGCTGGCCTTTCTGCAGGAGTTGCCAGGCTGCCGCCTGTAAAGAAGAGGATGTGTCACCCATACCTTCCGCTGGAATTTCTCTCCGGACAGAGATGAGGAAGGAAAAAAGCAGTGGGGGCCGGGACAGGAGGGGTATCTCAGGCAGGGCAATGGAAAGCTTCTGGAAGAGCGCCAGGGTCCAGGACCACGCTGGCTGGCCTGCAGGCACCATGTTGGCCCGCGTGCTGTCGCTGGTGTGGCTCCACGGTCCTTCCTCTAGGCTTTCAAGCCCTTGTACATATTCAGGTGTTTTACCTGGAAAGGGTGGGAACAGTTCAGCAGCAGCTGGCCTGGGGCTCAGCTCACGTTTACTCACAGATGCCTCGGCACGGTCCCCCAGCTTTGCAATGAGGACGCTCCTTGCGTGGGGGTTGGGTTGCTGGCTGTATGGGAGATGGTTCCCCACCTCTGACCAATTTCAGAATTGTTTAACACCGGAGCAAGTGCCGTGATAGGGTTTTCCTCTGTATAACTCGTGGGTTCACTTTTTTTTTCTTTTATGTTTCAAGTTAGATGTTATTCCTCTTTTATGTATTTATAGATATAAGCATGGAAATAATTCATTCCTATAAATACATCTGTGTGACGGGAAGAACTTTTTTCTGTTTTATTTTTAAATTTTATTTTTTAAAATTTTGAAATTTTATTTATTTTTTTATACAGCACGTAATTATTAGTTATGTATTTTATGCATATACATGTATACAGGTCAATCCCAAACTCCCAACTCATACCACCACCACCCCCCATGGATTCCCACACTTGGTGTCCATACGTTTGTTCTCTACCTCTGTGTCTCTATTTCTTCCCTGCAAACCAGTTCATCTGTACCATTTTTAGGCTCCACATATATGCATTAATATACAATATTTGTTTTCCTCTTTCTGACTTACTTCATTCTGTATGACAGTCTCTCGATCCATCGATGTCTCTACAAATGACCCAGTTTCATTCCTTTTTATGGCCGAGTCATATTCCATTTTATATATGTACCACATCTTTATCCATTCATCTGTCTGTGGGCATTAAGTTGCTTCCATTACCTGGCTATTGTAAATAGTGCTGCAACGAACATTGTGGTGAATGTGCCTTTTTGAAATACGGTTTTCTCTGGGTATATGCCCAGAAGTGGGATTGCTGGATCAGATGGTAATTCTATTTCTAGTTTTTTTAAGGAAACTCCATACTGTTCTCCATAGTGACTGTATCAATTTACATTCCCACCAATAGTGGAAGAGTGCTCCTTTTGTCCACACCCTCCCCAGAATTGGTTGTTTGTAGATTTTCTGATGATGCCGATTCTAACAGGTGTGAGGTGATACCTCATTGTAGTTTTGATTTGCATTTCTCAAATAATTAGTGCTGTTGAGCAGCATTTCATGTGTGTCTTGGCCATCTCTGTGTCTCCTTTGAAGAAACGTCTCTTTAGATCTTCTGCCCATTTTTTGGGGGGTTGTTTGTTTTTTTAATATTAAGCTGCATGAGCTGTTTATATATATTGGAGATTAAACCTGTGTCCATTGATTCGTTTGCAACGATTTTCACCCATCCTGAGAGATGCCTTTTTCCATTCCCGTTTTTTTTAACAAAAAAGGAAAGAAAGGAAAAGAAGCAGAACACTAATGTGCGTAAAATATGCCTTTTGAAACGGTCGTTTTGAAATATGGACGTCCTTTGAATTTTTTGGTCGATATGTGACCCCAGGATTTGTTTTCAGGGCAGGTGTCATTTACAGGCCTGCAATGATTTTGAATATCAACTGACCGTTAGCGTTGGGATTAAAGCTGCTGTTGTGTGAAACGGCCACAAGGTGGCAGCAGTTCACCCTTACCAAATCTGGTTACTAGGGCAAGAGAGCCTCAGTGGAAGTGGTGTTCTAGATTCGAATTTAGAATGGAATGTGCCAGGAGAAAGCCCCTCACGTTTGTCTCACTACATCTTGTTCGTTTTTTAATTTAATTTTTTTTTATTTTTTATTACAGCAAGTTTGATTACAATGTTTGGTTTGTTGTAGGTGTGGAAGATGTGGTTCTTTTACACATATTCAGATGTCTGTTCTTCCTGGGATCCTTTTCCCATGTACGTTATGACAGAATGTTGAGTAGTCCTCTCTTGGTATTCTGTAGGTCTTTGGTGATTATATATGTCACCTGTGTTTGTATATGTCTGTTAACCCCGATATCGTAATGAAACCAATCCTCACACCTTTCCATTGGTGAACCATAAGTTTGTTTAATGAATCTGTGATTGCCCTTCTCCGTGGAAATATCTGCCCTGGTATCCATTTTTAGGTAACACCTCTAAGTGATATGATATGTGTCTTTCACTTTCTGACTTACTACAAGTCACGTGATTACTTCTAGACTCATCTACGGTGCTGCAAATGGCATTGTGTCCTTTTTTCCCTTGGCTTCTCTTCTGCCTTAGCGGGGTCCATTTTCAACAATGTGATTCCCTGAGGGTTGTGGATTAGCTGACCTGGGAAGCCTTACCCTGCCACCCCACCCTCCCCAGGTGTGCCTCGTTGAGGTCAATATAAACAGAGCTCCAGGCAGCAATAGCCCCTGAAGCTGTGCCTGACTCCATATTCTCTGCCCCGTCAGCAGTCTCGGGGCTGTGCTGGTGGGAGGGAGTGAGGGGCCACAGCTTTGTGGGTGGCCCGGTGTGAGTGGGTTTCTGCTGGCCTTTCTGCAGGAGTTGCCAGGCTGCCGCCTGTAAAGAAGAGGATGTGTCACCCATACCTTCCGCTGGAATTTCTCTGCGGACAAAGGTGAGGAAGGAAAAAATCAGTGGGGTCCGGGACAGGAGGGGTATCTCAGGCAGGGCAATGGAAAGCTTCTGGTAGAGCGCCAGGGTACAGGACCACACTGGCTGGCCGGCAGGCACCAAGTTGGCCTGCGTGCTGTCGCTGGTGTGGCTCCACGGTCCTTCCTCTAGGCTTTCAAGCCCTTGTACATATTCAGGTGTTTTACCTGGAAAGGGTTGGGAGAGTTCAGCAGCAGCTGGCCTGGGGCTCAGCTCACTTTTACTCACAGATGCCTCAGCACGGTCCCCCAGCTTTGCAATGAGGACGCTCCTTGCGTGGGGGGTGGGTTGCTGGCTGTATGGGAGATGGTTCCCCACCTCTGACCAATTTCAGAATTGTTTACCGTTGGAGCAAGTGCCGTGATAGGGTTTTCCTCTGTATAACTCGTGGGTTCACTTTTTTTTTCTTTAATCGTTCAAGTTAGATTTTATTCCTCTTTTATGTATTTACAGATATAAGCATGGAAATAATTCATTCCTATAAATACATCTGTGTGACGGGAAGAACTTTTTTCTGTTTTATTTTTAAATTTTATTTTTTTAAATTTTGAAATTTAATTTTATTTATTTTTTTATACAGCACTTTATTATTAGTTATGTATTTTATGCATATACATGTATACAGGCAATCCCAAACTCCAAACTCATCCCACCACCACCACCCCATGGCCTCCCACACTTGGTGTCCATACGTTTGTTCTCTACCTCTCTGTCTCTATTTCTTCCCTGCAAACCAGTTCATCTGTACCATTTTTAGGCTCCACATATATGCATTAATATACAATATTTGTTTTCCTCTTTCTGACTTACTTCATTCTGTATGACAGTCTCTCGATCCATCGATGTCTCTACAAATGACCCAGTTTCATTCCTTTTTATGGCCGAGTCATATTCCATTTGATATATGTACCACATCTTTATCCATTCATCTGTCTGTGGGCATTTAGTTTGCTTCTATTACCTGGCTATTGTAAATAATGCTGCAACGAACATTGTGGTGAATGTGCCTTTTTGAAATACGGTTTTCTCTGGGTATATGCCCAGAAGTGGGATTGCTGGATCAGATGGTAATTCTATTTCTAATTTTTTTAAGGAAACTCCATACTGTTCTCCATAGTGACTGTATCAATTTACATTCCCACCAATAGTGGAAGAGGGCTCCTTTTGTCCACACCCTCCCCAGAATTGGTTGTTTGTAGATTTCCTAATGATGCCGATTCTAACAGGTGTGAGGTGATACCTCATTGTAGTTTTGATTTGCATTTCTCTAATAATTAGTGCTGTTGAGCAGCTTTTCATGTGCGTCTTGGCCATCTCTGTGTCTCCTTTGAAGAAACGTCTCTTTAGATCTTCTGCCCATTTATTTTGGGTTGTTTGTTTTTTTAATATTAAGCTGCATGAGCTGTTTATATATATTGGAGATTAAACCTCTGTCCATTGATTCGTTTGCAACGATTTTCGCCCATTCTGAGGGATGCCTTTTTCCATTCCCGTGTTTTTTAACAAAAAAGGAAAGAAAGGAAAAGAAGCAGAACACTAATGTGCGTAACATATGCCTTTTGAAATGGTCGTTTTGAAATATGGACGTCCTTTGAATTTTTTGGTCGATATGTGACCCCAGGATTTGTTTTCAGGGCAGGTGTCATTTACAGGCCTGCAATGATTTTGAATATCAACTGACCATTAGCACTGGGATTAAAGCTGCTGTTGTGTGAAACGGCCACAAGGTGGCAGCAGTTCTCCCTTACCAAATCTGGTTACTAGGGCAAGAGAGCCTCAGTGGAAGTGGTGTTCTAGATTGGAATTTAGAATGGAATGTGCCAGGAGAAAGCCCCTCAAGTTTGTCTCACTACTTCTTGTTCGTGTTTTTAATTTTATTTTTTATATTTTTTATTACAGCAAGTTTGATTACAATGTTTGGCTTGTTGTAGGTGTGGAAGATGTGGTTATTTTACACATATACAGATGTCTGTTCTTCCTGGGATCCTTTTCCCATGTACGTTATGACAGAGTTGAGTAGTCCTCTCTTGGTATTCTGTAGGTCTTTGGTGATTATATATGTCACCAGTGTTTGTATATGTGTGATAACGCCGATATCGTAATAAAACCAATCCTCACACGTTTCCATTGGTGAACCATAAGTTTGTTTAATGAATCTGTGATTGCCCTTCTCCGTGGAAATATCTGCCCTGCTATCCATTTTTAGGTAACACCTATAAGTGATATGATATGATATGTGTCTTTCAATTTCTGACTTACTACAAGTCACATGATTACTTCTAGACTCATCTACGGGGCTGCAAATGGCATTGTTTCCTTTTTTTCCTTGGTTCCTCTTCTGCCTTAGCGAGGTCCATTTTCAACAATGTGATTCCCTGAGGGTTGTGGATTAGCTGACCTGGGCAGCCTTACCCTGCCGGCCCGCCCTCCCCAGGTGTGCCTCGTTGAGGTCAATATAAACAGAGCTCCAGGCAGCAATAGCCCTTGAAGCTGTGCCTGACTCCATATTCTCTGCCCCATCAGCAGTCTCGGGGCTGTGCTGGTGGGAGGGAGAATGGTGCCACAGCTTTGTGGGTGGCCCGGTGTGAGTGGGGTTCTGCTGGCCTTTCTGCAGGAGTTGCCAGGCTGCCGCCTGTAAAGAAGAGGATGTGTCACCCATACCTTCCGCTGGAATTTCTCTCCGGACAGAGATGAGGAAGGAAAAAAGCAGTGGGGGCCGGTACAGGAGGGGTATCTCAGGCAGGGCAATGGAAAGCTTCTGGAGGAGCACCCGGGGCCAGGACCACCCTGGCTGGCCTGCAGGCACCAAGTTGGCCTGCATGCTGTCGCTGGTGTGGCTCCACGGTCCTTCCTCTAGGCTTTCAAGCCCTTGTACATATTCAGGTGTTTTACCTGGAAAGGTTGGGAACAGTTCAGCAGCAGCTGGCCTGGGGCTCAGCTCACGTTTACTCACAGATGCCTCGGCACGGTCCCCCAGTTTTGCAATGAGGACGCTCCTTGTGTGGGGGGTGGGTTGCTGGCTGTATGGGAGATGGTTACCCACCTCTGACCAATTTCAGAATTGTTTACCGCTGGAGCAATTGTGCCCTGATAGGGTTTTCCTCTGTATAACTCGTGGGTTCAGTTTTTTTTTTTCTTTTATGGTTCAAGTTAGATTTTATTCCTCTTTTATGTATTTATAGATATAAGCATTGTAATAATTCATTCCTATAAATACATCTGTGTGACACAAGAAATTTTTTCTGTTTTATTGTTAAATTCTATTTTTTTTAAATTTTGAAATATAATTTTATTTATGTTTTTATACAGCAGGTTTTTATTAGTTATGTATTTTATGCATATATATGTATACAGGTCAATCCAAATCTCCCAACTCATCCCACCACCACCACCCCATGGTTTCCCACACTTGGTGTCCATACGTTTGTTCTCTACCTCTGTGTCTCTATTTCTTCCCTGCAAACCAGTTCATCTGTACCATTTTTTTAGGTTCCACATATATGCATTAATATACAATATTTGTTTTCCGCTTTCTGACTTACTTCATTCTGTATGACAGTCTCTCGATCCATCGATGTCTCTACAAATGACCCAGTTTCATTCCTTTTTATGGCCGAGTAATATTCCATTTTATATATGTACCACATCTTTATCCATTCATCTGTCTGTGGGCATTTAGGTTGCTTCCATTACCTGGCTATTGTAAATAGTGCTGCAATGAACATTGTGGTGAATGTGCCTTTTTGATTTACGGTTTTCTCTGGGTATATGCCCAGAAGTGGGATTGCTGGATCAGATGGTAATTCTATTTCTAGTTTTTTTAAGGAAACTCCATACTGTTCTCCAAAGTGACTGTATCAATTTACATTCCCAGCAATAGTGGAAGAGGGCTCCTTTTGTCCACACCCTCCCTAGAATTTGTTGTTTGTAGATTTTCTGATGATGCCGATTCTAACAGGTGTGAGGTGATACCTCATTGTAGTTTTGATTTGCATTTCTCTAATAATTAGTGCTGTTGAGCAGCTTTTCATGTGCGTCTTGGCCATCTCTGTGTCTCCTTTGAAGAAACGTCTCTTTAGATCTTCTGCCCATTTTTGTATTGGGTTGTTTGTTTTTTTTAATATTAAGCTGCATGAGCTGTTTATATATATTGGAGATTAAACCTCTGTCCATTGATTCGTTTGCAACGATTTTCGCCCATTCTGAGGATGCCTTTTTCCATTCCCGTGTTTTTTAACAAAAAAGGAAAGAAAGGAAAAGAAGCAGAACACTAATGTGCGTAACATATGCCTTTTGAAATGGTCTTTTTGAAATATGGACGTCCTTTGAATTTTTTGGTCGATATGTGACCCCAGGATTTGTTTTCAGGGCAGGTGTCATTTACAGGCCTGCAATGATTTTGAATATCAACTGACCATTTGCACTGGGATTAAAGCTGCTGTTGTGTGAAACGGCCACAAGGTGGCTGCAGTTCTCCCTTACCAAATCTGGTTACTAGGGCAAGAGAGCCTCAGTGGAAGTGGTGTTCTAGATTGGAATTTAGAATGGAATGTGCCAGGAGAAAGCCCCTCAAGTTTGTCTCACTACTTCTTGTTTGTGTTTTTAATTTAATTTTTTATTTTTTATTACAGCAAGTTTGATTACAATGTTTGGCTTGTTGTAGGTGTGGAAGATGTGGTTCTTTTACACATATACAGATGTCTGTTCTTCCTGGGATCCTTTTCCCATGTACGTTATGACAGAGTTGAGTAGTCCTCTCTTGGTATTCTGTAGGTCTTTGGTGATTATATATGTCACCTGTGTTTGTATATGTGTGTTAACGCCGATATCGTAATAAAACCAATCCTCACACGTTTCCATTGGTGAACCATAAGTTTGTTTAATGAATCTGTGATTGCCCTTCTCCGTGGAAATATCTGCCCTGGTATCCATTTTTAGGTAACACCTATAAGTGATATGATATGATATGTGTCTTTCACTTTCTGACTTACTACAAGTCACGTGATTACTTCTAGACTCATCTACGGGGCTGCAAATGGCATGGTGTCCTTTTTTTCCTTGGCTCCTCTTCTGCCTTAGCGAGGTCCATTTTCAACAATGTGATTCCCTGAGGGTTGTGGATTAGCTGACCTGGGCAGCCTTACCCTGCCGGCCCGCCCTCCCCAGGTGTGCCTCGTTGAGGTTAATATAAACAGAGCTCCAGGCTGCAATAGCCCCTGAAGCTGTGCCTGACTCCATATTCTCTGCCCCATCAGCAGTCTCGGGGCTGTGCTGGTGGGAGGGAGAAAGGTGCCACAGCTTTGTGGGTGGCCCGGTGTGAGTGGGGTTCTGCTGGCCTTTCTGCAGGAGTTGCCAGGCTGCCGCCTGTAAAGAAGAGGATGTGTCACCCATACCTTCCGCTGGAATTTCTCTCCGGACAGAGATGAGGAAGGAAAAAAGCAGTGGGGGCCGGGACAGGAGGGGTATCTCAGGCATGGCAATGGAAAGCTTCTGGAGGAGCGCCCGGGGCCAGGACCACCCTGGCTGGCCTGCAGGCACCAAGTTGGCCTGCATGCTGTCGCTGGTGTGGCTCCACGGTCCTTCCTCTAGGCTTTCAAGCCCTTGTACATATTCAGGTGTTTTACCTGGAAAGGTTGGGAACAGTTCAGCAGCAGCTGGCCTGGGGCTCAGCTCACGTTTACTCACAGATGCCTCGGCACGGTCCCCCAGCTTTGCAATGAGGACTCTCCTTGCGTGGGGCGTGGGTTGCTGGCTGTATGGGAGATGGTTCCCCACCTCTGACCAATTTCAGAATTGTTTACCGCTGGAGCAATTGTGCCCTGATAGGGTTTTCCTCTGTATAACTCGTGGGTTCAGTTTTTTTTTTTCTTTTATGGTTCAAGTTAGATTTTATTCCTCTTTTATGTATTTATAGATATAAGCATTGTAATAATTCATTCCTATAAATACATCTGTGTGACAAAAGAAATTTTTTCTCTTTTATTGTTAAATTCTATTTTTTTAAATTTTGAAATATAATTTTATTTTTTTTTTTTATACAGCACGTTATTATTAGTTATGTATTTTATGCATATATATGTATTCAGGTCAATCCCAATCTCCCAACTCATCCCACCACCACCACCCCATGGCTTCCCACACTTGGTGTCCATACGTTTGTTCTCTACCTCTGTGTCTCTATTTCTTCCCTGCAAACCAGTTCATCTGTACCATTTTTTAGGCTCCACATATATGCATTTATATACAATATTTGTTTTCCTCTTTCTGACTTACTTCATTCTGTATGACAGTCTCTCGATCCATCGATGTCTCTACAAATGACCCAGTTTCATTCCTTTTTATGGCCGAGTCATATTCCATTTTATATATGTACCACATCTTTATCCATTCATCTGTCTGTGGGCATTTAGGTTGCTTCCATTACCTGGCTATTGTAAATAGTGCTGCAGTGAACATTGTGGTGAATGTGCCTTTTTGAAATACGGTTTTCTCTGGGTATATGCCCAGAAGTGGGATTGCTGGATCAGATGGTAATTCTATTTCTAGTTTTTTTTAAGGAAACTCCATACTGTTCTCCATAGTGACGGTATCAAGTTACATTCCCACCAATAATGGAAGAGGGCTCCTTTTGTCCACACCCTCCCCAGAATTGGTTGTTTGTAGATTTTCTGATGATGCCGATTCTAACAGGTGTGAGGTGATACCTCATTGTAGTTTTGATTTGCATTTCTCTAATAATTAGTGCTGTTGAGCAGCTTTTCATGTGCGTCTTGGCCATCTCTGTGTCTCCTTTGAAGAAATGTCTCTTTAGATCTTCTGCCCATTTTTGTATTGGGTTGTTGGTTTTTTTAATATTAAGCTGCATGAGCTGTTTATATATATTGGAGATTAAACCTCTGTCCATTGATTCGTTTGCAACGATTTTCGCCCATTCTGAGGGATGCCTTTTTCCATTCCCGTTTTTTTTAACAAAAAAGGAAAGAAAGGAAAAGAAGCAGAACACTAATGTGCGTAAAATATGCCTTTTGAAACGGTCGTTTTGAAATATGGACGTCCTTTGAATTTTTTGGTCGATATGTGACCCCAGGATTTGTTTTCAGGGCAGGTGTCATTTACAGGCCTGCAATGATTCTGAATATCAACTGACCATTAGTGCTGGGATTAAAGCTGCTGTTGTGTGAAACGGCCACTAGTTGGCAGCAGTTCACCCTTACCAAATCTGGTTACTAGGGCAAGAGAGCCTCAGTGGAAGTGGTGTTCTAGATTGGAATTTAGAATGGAATGTGCCAGGAGAAAGCCCCTCAAGTTTGTCTCACTACTTCTTGTTTGTGTTTTTAATTTAATTTTTTATTTTTTATTACAGCAAGTTTGATTACAATGTTTGGCTTGTTGTAGGTGTGGAAGATGTGGTTCTTTTACACATATACAGATGTCTGTTCTTCCTGGGATCCTTTTCCCATGTACGTTATGACAGAATGTTGAGTAGTCCTCTCTTGGTATTCTGTAGGTCTTTGGTGATTATATATGTCACCTGTGTTTGTATATGTGTGTTAACCCCGATATCGTAATGAAACCAATCCTCACACCTTTCCATTGGTGAACCATAAGTTTGTTTAATGAATCTGTGATTGCCCTTCTCCGTGGAAATATCTGCCCTGGTATCCATTTTTAGGTAACACCTATAAGTGATACGATATGATATGTGTCTTTCACTTTCTGACTTACTACATGTCACGTGATTACTTCTAGACTCATCTACGGTGCTGCAAATGGCACCGTGTCCTTTTTTCCGTTGGCTTCTATTCTGCTTTAGCGAGGTCCATTTTCACCAATGTGATTCCCTGAGGGTTGTGGATTAGCTGACCTGGGTAGCCTTACCCTTCCGGCCCGCCCTCCCCTGGTGTGCCTCGGCAGGCTATATGCTGACACACCGGTCAGTGCCAGCGTATGGGCCACGAGTAGGCTATGGCTTGTGGGCAAGCTGTAGGGCTGGTGGTGGGTTTCCGTTCCGGACTAGGGTTAGGGTTAGGGAACGGCAAGGCTTAGGGCACAGGTGAGGGTACGGAAACGTGTGAGGTTCCGGCTATGTGCTGACGCACGGGTCAGTGCCAGCGTACGGGCCAGGATTAGGCTACGGCGTAGGGTAAGGTGTAGGGCTGGTGGTGGGTTTCCGTGATGGGCTAGGGTTAGGGTTAAGGAACGGCAAGGCTTAGGGCACAGGTGATGGTACGGAAACGTGGGAGGGTCAGGCTACGTGCTGACGCACGGCTCAGTGCCAGCATACGGGCCAGTAGTAGGCTACAGCGTAGGGTAGAGTGTAGGGCTGGTGGTGGGTTTCCGTTCGGGGCTAGGGTTAGGATAAGGGAACGGAAAGGCTTAGGGCACAGGTGAGGGTAGAGTAACATGGGAGGGTTAGGCTATGTGCTGAAGCACAGGTCAGTGCCCACGTACGGGCCAGGAGTAGGCTACGGCTTGGGGGTTAGGTATAGGGCTGGTGGTGTGTTTCCATTCCGGGCTAGGGTTAGGGTTAGGGAACGGCAAGGCTTAGGGCACAGGTGATGGTACGGAAACGTGGGAGGGTCAGGCTACGTGCTGACGCATATGTCAGTGCCAGCGTACGGGCCAGGAGTAGGCTACGGCTTGGGGGTAAGTTGTAGGGCTGGTGGTTGGTTTCCGTTCTGGGCTAGGGTTAGGGTTAGGGAACGGCAAGGCTTAGGGCCCACGTGAGGGTACGGAAACGAGGGAAGGTCAGGCTCCGTGCTGACGCACGGGTCAGTGCCAGCGTAAGGGCCAGGAGTAGGCTATAGGTTGTGGGTAAGTTTTAGGCTGGTGATGGGTTTCTGTTCTGGGCTAGGGTTAGGGTTAGGTAATGGCAAGGCTTAGGGCACAGGTGAGGGTACGGAAACGTGGGAGGGTCAGGCTACCTGCTGAATGCACGGGTCAGTGCCCGCGTACGGGCCAGGAGTAGGCTACGGCGTAGGGTAAGGTGTAGTGTTGGTGGTGGGTTTCCCTTCTGGGCTAGGGTTAGGGTTAGGGAACCGCAAGGCTTAGGGCACACTTGAGGGTACGGAAACGTGGGAGTTTCATTGCTACATGCTGACGCACGCATCATTGCCAGCGTACGGGCCAGGAGAAGGCTATGGCTTGGGGGTAAGGTGTAGGGCTGGTGGTGTGTTTCCGTTCCGGGCTATGGTTAGAGTTAGGGAACGTCAAGTCTTAGGGCACAGGTGAGGCTCCGGAAACGTGGGAGGGTCAGGCTACGTGCTGACGCACGGGTCAGTGCCTGCGTACGGGCCCGGAGTAGGCTACAGTGTAGGGTAAGGTATAGGGCTGGTGGTGGGTTTCCTTTCCGGGCTAGGGTTAGGGTTAGGAAACGTCAAGGCTTAGGGCACAGGTGACGTTACGGAAATGTGGGAGGGTCAGGCTACGTACTGATGCACGGGTCAGTGCCAGTGTACGGGACAGGAATAGGCTACGGCTTGGGGGTAAGTTGTAGGGCTGGTGGTGTGTTTCCGTTCCGGGTTAGGGTTAGTGTTAGGGAACGTCAAGGCTTAGGGCACAGATGAGGGTGCGGAAATGTGGAAAGGTCAGGCTTCGTGCTGACGCACAGTTCAGTGCCAGCGTACGGGACAGGAGTAGGCTACGGCATAGGGTTAGATGTAGGGCTGGTGGTGGGTTTCCATTCCGGGCTAGGGTTAGGGTGAGGGAACTGCAAGGCTTAGGACACTGGTGAGGGTACGGAAACGTGGGAGGGTCAGGCTACGTGCTGATTCACGGGTCAGTGCCAGGGTATGGGCCAGGAGTAGGGTATGGCGTAGGGTATGGTTTAGGGCTGGTCGTGGTTTTCCGTTCCGGGCTAGGGTTAGGGTTAGGGAACTGCAAGGCTTAGGGCCCAGGTGAGGGTACGGAAACGTGGGAGGTTCAGGCTCACACACGTGTCAGTGCCAGCGTAAGGGCCAGCAGTAGGCTTCAGCTTGGGGGTAAAGTTTAGGGCTGGTGGTGAGTTTCCGTTCCGGGCTAGGGTTAGGGTTAGGGAACTGCAAGGCTTAGGGCACAGGTGAGGGTACGGAAACGTGGGAGGGTCAGGCTACGTGATGACGCACGGGTCAGTGCCAGGATTCGGGCCAGGATTAGGCTTCGGCGTAGGGTAAGGTGTAGGGCTGGTGGTGGCTTTCCGTTTCGGGCTAGGGTTAGGGATAGGGAACAGCAAGGCTTAGGGCACAGGTGAGTGTACAGAAACGTGGGAGGGTCAGGCTACATGCTGACGCATGTGTCAGTGCCAGCGTACGGGCCAGGAGTAGGCTATGGCATACGGTAAGGTGTAGGGCTGGTGGTGGGTTTCCGTTCCGGGCTAGGGTTATGGTTAGGGAACAGCAAGGCTTAGGGCACAGGTGAGGGTACGAAACGTGGGAGGATCAGGCTTCGTGCTGACGCAAGGGTCAGTGTCACCGTATGGACCAGGAGTAGGCTACGGCGTAGGGTAAGGTTTAGGGCTGGTGGTGGGTTTCCATTTTGGGCTAGGGTTAGGGTTAGGGAACGGCAAGGCTTAGGGCACAGGTGAGGGTACAGAAAAGTTGGAGGGTCAGGCTACGTGCTGACGCACGGGTCAGTGCCAGCGTACGGGCCAGGTGTAGGCTAAGTCGTAGGGGAAGGTGTAGTGCTGGTGGTGGGATTCCATTCCGGGCTAGGGTTACGGTTAGGGAACGGCAAGGCTTAGGGCACAGGTGAGGGTACTGAAACGTGTGAGGGTCAGGGTATGTGTTGACGCACGGGTCAGGGCCAGCATACGGGCCAGGAGTAGGCTACGGCGTAGGGTAAGGTGTAGGGCTGGTGGTGGGTTTCCGTTCAGGGTTAGGGATAGGGTGAGGGAACACCAAGGCTTAGGGCACAGGTGAGTGTACGGAAACGTGGGATGGTCAGGCAACGTGCTGACGCACGGGTCAGTGCCAGCATTCGGGCCAGGAGTAGGCTACGGCGTAGGGTAAAGTGAAGGGTTGATGGTGGGTGTCCGTTCCGGGCTAGGGTTAGGGTTAGGAAACGGCAAGGCTTAAGGCACAGGTGAGGGTAAAGAAACATGGGAGGGTCAGGCTACGTGCTGACGCACGTGTCAGTGCAAGCGTACCGGCCAGGAGTAGGCTACGGCTTGGGGTTTAGCTGCAGGGCTGCTGGTGGGTTTCCATTCAGGGCTAGGGTTAGGGTTAGGGAACGGCAAGGTTTAGGGCACAGGTGAAGGTACGGCAATGTCGCAGGGTCAGGATATGTTCTGACGCACGGGTCAGTGCCAGCGTACGTGCCAGGAGTAGGCTACGGCGTACGGTAAGGTTTAGGGCTGCTGATGGGTTTCTGTTCCTGGCTAGGGTGAGGGTTTGGGAACGACAAGGCTTAGGGCACAGGTGATGGTACGGAAACGTGGGAGGGTCAGGCTACGTGCTGACGCACGGGTCGGTGCCAGCGTACGGGCCAGGAGTAGGCTACGGCTTGTGGGTAAGGTTTAGGGCTGGTGGTGGGTTTCCGTTCCGGGCTAGGTTTAGAGTTAGGGAACGGCAAGGCTTAGGGCACAGGTGAGGGTACGGTAACAAGGGAGGGTCAGGCTACATGCTGAAGCACAGGTCAGTGCCCGCGTACGGTCCAGGTGTTGGCTACGGCATAGGGTAAGGTGTAGGGCTGGTGGTGGGTTCCCGTTCCGGGCTAGGGTTAGGATTAGGGAACGGCAAGGCTTAGGGCACAGGTGAGGTTACGGAATCGTGGGAGGGTCAGGCTACGTGCTGACGCACGGGTCAGTGCCAGCATATGGGCAAGGAGCAGGCTACGGCGTGGTGGTAAGTTATAGGGCTGGTGGTGGGTCTCTGTTCTGGGCTAGGTTTAGGGTTAGGGAACGTCAAGGCTTAGGGCACAGGTGAGGATACGGAAACGTGGGAGGGTCAGTCTACGTGCTGACGCATGGGTCAGTGCCAGCGTACGGGCCAGGAATTGGCTACGGCGTAGGGTAGAGTTTAGGGCTGGGGGTGGGTTTCTGTTCTGGGCTAGGGTTAGGGTTAGGGAACGGCAAGGCTTAGGGCACAGGTGAGGGTACGGAAAAGTGTGAGGGTCAGGCTACGTGCTGACTCACGTGTCAGTGCCAGCATACCGGCCAGGTGTAGGCTAAGGCTTCGGGGTTAGGTGTAGGGCTGATGGTGGGTTTCCATTCAGGGCTAGGGTTAGGGTTAGGGAACGGTAAGGCTTAGGGCACAGGAGAGGGTACGGAAACGTGGGAGTGTCAGGCTACGTGCTGCCGCATGGGTCAGTGCCAGGGTACGGGCCAGGAGTAGACTATGGCTTGGGAGTTAGGTGTAGGGCTTGTGGTGGGTTTCCTTTTCGGGCTAGGGTTAGGGTTAGGGAACGGCTAGTCTTAGGGAACAGGTGAGGGTACGGAAACGTGGGAGGGTCAGGCTACATGCTGACGCATGGGTCAGTGCCAGCGTTCGGGCCAGGAGTAGGCTACGGCGTAGGGTAAGGTGTAGGGCTGGTGGTGGGTTTCCGTTCCGGGCTAGGGTTAGGGTTAGGGAACGGCAAGGTTTAGGCCACAGGTGAGGGTACGGAAACGTGGGGGGGTCAGACTAGATGCTGACGCACGGGTCAGTGCCAGCGTACGGGCCAGGATTAGGCTACGGCGTAGGGAAAGGTTAAGGCTGCTGGTGGGTTTCCGTTCCGGGCTAGGTTTAGGGTTAGGGAACGGCAAGGCTTAGGGCACAGGTGAGGGTACGGAAACGTGGGAGTGTCAGGCTACGTGCTGTCGCACGGGTCAGTGCCAGCGTAAGGTCCAGGAGTAGCCTAAGGCTTGGGGGTAAGGTGTAGGGCTGGTGGTGGGTTTCCGTTCAGGGCTAGGGTTAGGGTTAGGGAACGGCAAGGTTTAGGCCACAGGTGAGGGTACGGAAACGTGGGGGGTTCAGACTAGATGCTGACGCACGGGTCAGTGCCAGCGTACGGGCCAGGATTAGGCTAAGGCGTAGGGAAAGGTTAAGGCTGCTGGTGGGTTTCCGTTCCGGGCTAGGTTTAGTGTTAGGGAACGGCAAGGCTTAGGGCACAGGTGAGAGTACGGAAACGTGGGAGGGTCTGGCTACGTGCTGACGCACGGGTCAGTGCCAGCGTACTGGCCAGAATTAGGGTACGGCATAGGGTAAGGTTTAGGGCTGGTAGTGGGTTTCCGTTCCGGGCTAGGGTTAGGGATGTGGAACGGCAAGGCTTAGGGCACAGGTGATGGTACGGAAACGTGGGAGGGTCAGGCTACGTGATGACGCACGGGTCAGTGCCAACGTACCGGCCAGGATTACGCTATGGATTGGTGGTTAGGTGTAGGGCTGGTGGTGGGTTTCCGTTCCAGGCTAGGGTTAGTGTTAGGGAACAGCAAGGCTTAGGGCACAGGTGAGGGTACGGAAATGTGGGAGGATCAGGCTACGTGCTGACTCACGGGTCAGTGCCAGCGTACGGGCCAGGAGTAGGCTATGGCGTATGGTAAGGTATAGGGCTTCTGGTGGGTTTCCGTTCCTGGCTAGGGTTAGGCTTAGGGAACGGCAACGCTTAGGGCACAGGTGAGGGTACGGAAACGTGGGAGGGTCAGGCCACGTGTTGACGCACGGGTCAGTGCCAGCGTATGGGCCAGGAGTAGGCTATGGCTTGGGCGTTAGGTGTAGGGCTGGTGGTGGGATTCCGTTCCGTACTATGGTAAGGGTTAGGGAACGGCAAGGCTTAGGGCACAGGTGAGGGTACGGAAACGTGGGAGGGTCAGGCTACGTGCTGACGCACGGGTTAGTGCCCACGTACGGGCCAGGTGTAGGCTACGGCATAGGGTAAAGTGTAGGGCTGGAGGTGGGTTTCCGTTCTGTGCTAGGATTAGGGTTAGGGAACGGCAAGGCATAGGGCACAGGTGAGGGTACGGAAACGTGGGAGGGTGAGGCTACGTGCTGACGCACGTGTCAGTGCCAGCCTACGGGCCAGGAGTAGGCTACGGCTTGTGGGTAAGTTTTAGGGCTTGTGGTGGGTTTCCTTACCGGGCTAGGGTTAGGGTTAGGAAACGGCAAGGCTTAGGGCACAGGTGAGGGTACGGTAACATGGGAGGGTCAGTCTATGTGCTGAAACACAGGTCATTACCCGCGTACGGGACAGGTGTAGGCTACAGCATAGGGTAAGGTGTAGGGCTGGTGGTGGGTTTCCGTTCCGGGCTAGGGTTAGGGTTAGGGAACGGCAAGGCTTAGGGCACAGGTGAGGGTACGGAAATGTGGGAGTGTCAGGCTACGTGCTGACGCATGTGTCAGGGCCTGCATACGGGCCAGGAGTAGGCTACGGATTGGGGGTAAGGTGTAGGGCTGGTGGTGGGTTTCCGTTCCGGGCTAGAGTTAGGGTTAGGGAACGGCAAGTCTTAGGGCAGAGGTGAGGGTACGGAAACGTGGGAGGGTCAGGCTGCTTGCTGACGCACGGGTCAGTGCCAGCGTACGGGCCAGGAGTAGGCTACGGCGTAGGGTAAAGTGTAGGGCTGGTGGTGGTTTTCCGTTCAGGGCTAGGGATAGGGTTAGGGAATGGCAAGGCTTAGGGCACAGGTGACGATACAGAAACGTGGGAGGGTCAGGCTACGTGCTGACGCATGGGTCAGTGCAAGCGTACCGGCCAGGAGTAGGCTACGGCTTGGGGGTTAGGTGTAGGGCTGCTGGTGGGTTTCCGTACGGGGCTAGGGTTAGGGTTAGGGAACGGCAAGTCTTAGGGCAAATGTGATGGTACGGAAACGTGGGAGGGTCAGGCTACGTGCTGACGCACGTGTCAGTGCCAGCGTACGGGCCATAAGTAGGCTGTGGCTTGAATGTTAGGTGTAGTGCTGGTGGTGGGTTTCCGTTCCGGGCTAGGGTTAGGGTTAGGGAATGGCAAGGCTTAGGGCACAGGTGAAGGTACGGAAATGTGGGAAGGTCAGTCTACGTGCTGTCGCACGGGTCAGTGCCAGCGTTCGGGCCAGGAGTAGGCTACGGCATAGGGTAAGGTGTAGGGCTTGTGGTGGGTTTCCGTTCCGGGCTAGGGTTAGGTTTAGGGAATGGCAAGGCTTAGGGCCCAGGTGAGGGTATGGAAACGTGTGGGGGTCAGACTACATGCTGACGCACGGGTCAGTGCCAGGGTACGGGCCAGGAGTAGGCTACGGCTTAGGGAAAGGTTTAGGGCTAGTGGTGGTTTTCCGTTCCGGGCTAGGGTTAGGGTTAGGGAACGGCAAGGCTTAGGGCACAGGTGAGGGTACGGAAACGTGGGAGCGTCAGGCTACGTGCTGACGCATGTGTCAGTGCCAGCGTACAGTCCAGGAGTAGGCTACGGCGTAGGGTAAGGTCTAGGGCTGGTGGTGGGTTTCCGTTCCGGGCTAGGGTTAGGGTTAGGGAATGGCAAGGCTTAGGGCCCAGGTGAGGGTACGGAAACGTGGGAGGGTCAGGCTTCGTGCTGACACATGGTTCAGTGCCATCGTACCGGCCAGGAGTAGGCTACGGCTTGGGGGTTAGGTGTAGGGCTGGTGGTGGTTTTCCGTTCCGGGCTAGGGTTAGTGTTAGGGAACAGCAAGGCTTAGGGCATAGGTGAGGGTACGGAAACGTGGGAGGGTCAGGCTACGTGCTGACACATGGGTCAGTGCCAGCGTACGGGCCAGGAATAGGCTATGGCTTGTGGGTTAGGTGTAGGGCTTGTGGAGTGTTTCCGTCCCGTACTAGGGTTAGTGTTAGGGAACGGCAAAGCTTAGGGCACAGGTGACGTTACGGTAACGTGGGTAGGTCAGGCTACATACTGACGCACAGGTCAGTGCCAGCGTATGGACCACGAGTAGGCTATGGCTTGGGGGTAAGGTGTAGGGCTTGTGGTGGGTTTCCGTTCCGGGCTAGGGTTAGGGTTAGGGAATGGCAAGGTTTAGGGCACAGTTGAGGGTACAGCAACGTGGCAGGGTCAGGATACGTTCTGACGCACGGGTCAATGCCAGCGTATGGACCAGGAGTAGTCTACGGCTTGGGGGTAAGTTGTAGGCCTGTTGGTGGGTTTCCTTTCCGGGCTACAGTTAGGGTTAGGGAACGGCAAGGCTTAGGGCACATGTGAGGGTACGGAAACATGGGAGGTTTAGGCTACGTGATGACGCACGGGTCAGTGCCAGCATAACGGCCAGGAGTAGGCTACGGTTTGGTGGTTAGGTGTGGGGCTGTTGGTGGGTTTCCATTCCAGGCTAGGGTTAGTGTTAGGGAACAGCAAGGCTTAGGGCACAGGTGAGGGTACGGAAACGTGGGAGGGTCAGGCTACGTGCTGACGCACGGGTCAGTGCCAGCGTACGGGCCAGGAGTAGGCTACGGCTTCGGGGTAAGGTGTAGGGCAGGTGGTGGGTTTCCGTTCCGGGCTAGGGTTCGGGTTAGGGAACGGCAAGGCTTAGGGCACAGCTGAGGGTACGGAAACGTGGGAGGGTCAGGCTACGTGCTGATGCACGGCTTACTGGCATTGTACCGGCCAGGAGTATGCTACGGCATATGGTAAGGTGTAGGGCTGGTGGTGGGATTCCGTTCCTGGCTAGGGTTAGGGTTAGGGAACGGCAAGTCTTAGGGCTCAGGTAATGGTACAGAATAGTGGGAGGGTCAGGCTACGTGCTGACCCACGGGTCATTGCCAATGTACGGGCCAGGAGTAGGCTACGGCTTGTGGGTAAGGTTTAGGGCTGGTGGTGTGTTTCAGTTCTGGGCTAGGGTTAGGGTTAGGGAATGGCAAGGCCTAGGGCACAGGTGAGGGTACGGAAACGTGGGAGGTTCAGGCTACGTGCTGACGCACGGGTCAGTGCCAGCGTTCGGGCCAGGAGTAGGCTACGGCGTAGGGTAAAGTGTAGGGCTGGTGGTAGGTATCCGTGCCGGGCTAGGGTTTGGGTTAGGGAACGGCAAGGCTTAGGGCACAGGTGATGGTACGGAAACGAGGGAGGGTAAGGCTACATGCTGACGCACGGTCAGTGCCAGCGTACGGGCCAGGAGTAAGCTACGGCTTATGGGTTAGGATTAGAGCTGGTGGTGGGTTTCCGTTGCGGGCTAGGTTTAGAGTTAGGGAACGGCAAGGCTTAGGGCACAGGTGAGGGTACGGTAACAAGGGAGGGTCAGGCTGCATGCTGAAGCACAGGTCAGTGCCCGCGTACGGTCCAGGTGTTGGCTACGGCATAGGGTAAGGTGTAGGGCTGGTGGTGGGTTCCCGTTCCGGGACTTGGGTTAGGATTAGGGAACGGCAAGGCTTAGGGCACAGGTGAGGTTACGGAATCGTGGGAGGGTCAGGCTACGTGCTGACGCACGGGTCAGTGCCAGCATATGGGCCAGAAGCAGGCTACGGCGTGGTGGTAAGGTATAGGGCTGGTGGTGGGTCTCTGTTCCGGGCTAGGTTTAGGGTTAGGGAACGTCAAGTCTTAGGGCACAGGTGAGGGTACGGAAACGTGGGAGGGTCAGGCTACGTGTTGACGCACGGGTCAGTGCCAGCGTACGGGCCAGGAGTAGGCTACGGCATAGGGTAAGGTGTAGGGCAGCTGGTGGGTTTCCATTCCGGGCTAGGGTTAGGGTTACGGAACGGCAAGGCTTAGGGCACAGTGAGGGCACGGAAACGTGGGAGTGTCAGGCTACCTGCTGATGCATGGGTCACTGCCAGCGTACAGGCCAGGAATAGGCTACGGCGTAGGGTAAGGTCTAGGGCTCGCGGTGGGTTTCCGTTCCGGGCTAGGGTTAGGGTTAGGGAACGGCAAGGCTTAGGGCACAGGTGAGGATACGGAAACGTGGGAGGTTCAGGCTACGTGCGGACGCATGGGTCAGTGCCAGCGTACGGGCCAGGAGTAGGCTACGGAGTAGGGTAAGGTGTAGGGCTGGTGGTGGGTTTCCGTTCCGGGCTACAGTTAGGGTTAGGGAACGGTAAAGCTTAGGGCACAGGTGAGTTTACAGAAACTTGGGAGGGTCAGGCTACGTGATGGCGCACGGTTCAGTGCCAGCGTACCGGCCAGGAGTAGGCTACGGCTTGGTGGTTAGGTGTAGGGCTGGTGGTGTGTTTCCATTCAAGGCTAGGGTTAGTGTTAGGGAACAGCAATGCTTAGGGCACAGGTGAGGGTACGGAAACGTGGGAGGGTCAGGCTACGTGCTGACGCACGGGTCAGTGTCAGCGTACGGGCCAGGATTAAGCTATGGCTTGGGGGTTAGGTGTAGGGCTTGTGGTGTGTTTCCATTCCATACTAGGGTTAGGGTTAGGGAACGGCAAGGCTTAGGGCACAGGTGAGGGTACGGTAATGTGAGAAGTTCAGGCTAAGTGCTGACGCACAGGTCAGTGCCAGCGTATGGACCAGGAGTAGGCTAAGGCTTGGTGGTAAGTTGTAGGGCTGGTGTTGGGTTTCCGTTCTGGGCTAGGTTTAGGGTTAGGGAACGGCAAGGCTTAGGGCACAGGTGAGGGTACGGAAACGTGGGAGGGTCAGGCTACGTGCTGATGAAAGAGTCAGTGCCTGCGTATGGGCCAGGAATAGGCTACGGCGTAGGGAAAGGTGTATGGCTGGTGGTGGGTTTCGTTCCGGGCTAGGGTTACAGTTAGGGAATGGCAAGTCTTAGGGCACAGGTGAGGGTCCGCAAACGTGGGAGGGTCAGGCTACGTGCTGACGCACGGGTCAGTGCCAGCGTAAGGTCCAGGAGTAGCCTAAGGCTTGGGGGTAAGGTGTAGGGCTGGTGTTGGGTTTCCGTTCATGGCTAGGGTTAGGGTTAGGGAACGGCAAGGCTTAGGGCACAGGTGAGGGTACGGAAACGGGGGAGGGTCAGGCTATGTGTCGATGCACGGGTCAGTGCCAGCGTACCGGCCAGGAGTAGGCTACGGCTTGGGGGTTAGGTGTAGGGCTGGTGTTGGTTTTCCGTTCCGGGCTAGGGTTAGGGTTAGGGAACGGCAAGGCTTAGGGCACAGGTGAGGGTACGGAAACGTGGGAAGTTCAGGCTACATGGTGACACAAGGGTCAGTGCCAGCGTACGGGCCAGGAGTAGGCTACGGCGTAGGGAAAGGTTTAAGGCTGGTGGTGGGTTTCCGTTCCGGGCTAGGGTTAGGGTTAGGGAACGTCAAGCCTTAGGGCACAGGTGAGGGAACGGAAACGTGGGAGCATCAGGCTACGTGCTTACGCATGGGTCAGTGCCAGCGTACGGGCCAGCAGTAGGATACAGCGTAGGGTAAGGTATAGGGCTGGGGGTGGGTTTCCGTTCCGGGCTAGGGTTAGGGTTATGGAACGGCAAGGCTTAGGGCACAGGTGAGGGTACGGAAACGTGGGCAGGTCAGGCTACGTGCTGACGCACGGGTCAGTGCAACGTACGGGCCAGGTGTAGGCTACGGCGTACGGTAAGGTGTAGGGCTGGTTGTGGGTTTCCGTTCCGGGCTAGGGTTAGTGTTAGGGAACGTCAAGGCTTAGGGCACATGTGAGGGTACAGAAAAGTTGGAGGTTCAGGCTACGTGCTAATGCATGGGTCAGTGCCAGCGTACGGGCCAGGAGTAGGCTACGTCGTAGGGAAATGTGTAGGGCTGGTGGTGGGTTTCCATTCCGGGCTAGGGTTAGGGTTAGGGAACGTCAAGGCTTAGGGCACAGGTGAGAGTACGGAAATGTAGGAGGGTCTGGCTACGTGCTGACACATGGGTCAGTGCCAGCATACGCGCCAGGATTAGGCTACGGCGTAGGGTAAGGTGTAGGGCTGGTGGTGGGTTTCCGTTCAGGGCTAGGGTTAGGGTTAGGGTACAGCAAGGCTTAGGGCACAGGTGAGGGTACAGAAACGTGGGAGGGTCAGGCTACGTGCTGACGCATGGGTCAGTGCCAGCGTACGTGCCAGGAGTAGGCTATGGCGTATGGTAAGGTATAGGGCTTCTGGTGGGTTTCCGTTCCTGGCTAGGGTTAGGCTTAGGGAACGGCAAGGCTTAGGGCACAGGTGAGGGTACGGAAACGTGGGAGGGTTAGGCTACGTGCTGACGCACGGGTCAGTGCCAGCGTACGGGCCAGGAGTAGGCTATGGCTTGGGCGTTAGGTGTAGGGCTGGTGGTGGGTTTCCGTTCCGTACTATGGTAAGGGTTAGGGAATGGCAAGGCTTAGGGCACAGGTGAGGGTACGGAAATGTGGGAAGGTCAGGCTACGTGTTGACGCACGGGTCAGTGCCCACGTACGGGCCAGGTGTAGGCTACGGCATAGGGTAAAGTGTAGGGCTGGAGTTGGGTTTCCGTTCTGTGCTAGGGTTAGGGTTAGGGAACGGCAAGGCATAGGGCACAGTTGAGGGTACGGAATCGTGGGAGGGTCAGGCTACGTGCTGACGCACGGGTCAGAGCCAGCATACGGGCCAGGAGTAGGCTACAGCTTGGGGGTAAGTTGTAGGGCTGGTGGTGGGTTTCCGTTCCGGGCAAGGGTTAGGGTAAGGGAACGGCAAGGCTTAGGGCACAGGTGAGTGTACGGAAACGTGGGCTGGTCAGGCTAAGTGCTGACGCACGTGTTAGTGCCAGCGTACGGGCCAGGTGTAGGATACGGCATAGGGAAGGTGTAGGTCTGGAGGTGGGTTTCCATTCTGTGCTAGGGTTAGGGTTAGGGAACGGCAAGGCATAGGGCACAGGTGAGGGTACGGAAACGTGGGAGGGTCAGGCTACGTGCTGACGCATGGGTCAGTGCCAGCGTACGGGTCAGGAGTAGGCTACGGCGTAGGGAAAGGTCTAGGGCTGGTGGTGGGTTTCCGTTCCGGGCTAGGGTTAGGGTTAGGGAACGGCAAGGCTTAGGGCACAGGTGAGTGTACGGAAAGGTGAGATGGTCAGGCTACGTGCTGACGCACGGGTCAGTGCTAGCATATGGGCCAGGAGTAGGCTACGGCTTGGGGGTAAGTTGTAGGGCTGGTGGTGGGTTTCCGTTCCGTGCTAGGGTTAGGGTTAGGGAACGGCAAGGCTTAGGGCACAGGTGATGGTACGGAAACGTGGGAGGGTCAGGGTACGTGACGACGCACGGGTCAGTGCCATCGTACCGGCCAGGAGTAGGCTACGGCTTGGTGGTTAGGTGTAGGGCTTGTGGTGGGTTTCCGTTCCAGGCTAGGGTTAGTGTTAGGGAACAGCAAGGCTTAGGGCACAAGAGAGCGTACGGGAATGTGGGAGGGTCAGGCTACGTGCTGACTCACTGGTCAGTGCCAGCGTACGGGCCAGGAGTAGGCTACGGCGTAGGGTAAGGTTTAGGGCTGCTGGTGGATTTCCGTTCCTGGCTAGGGTTAGGGTGAGAGAACGGCAAGGCTTAGGGCACAGGTGAGGGTACGGAAACGTGGGAGGGTCAGGCTAAGTGATGACTCACGGGTCAGTGCCAGGGTACGGGTCAGGAGTAGGCTATGGCGTATGGTAAGGTATAGGGCTTCTGTTGGGTTTCCGTTCCTGGCTAGGGTTAGGCTTAGGGAACGGCAAGGCTTAGGGCACAGGTGAGGGTACGGAAACGTGGGAGGGTCAGGCTACGTGCTGACGCAGGGGTCAGTGCCAGCGTACGGGCCAGGAGTAGGCTATGGCTTGGGCGTTAGGTGTAGGGCTGGTGGTGGGTTTCCATTCCGTACTATGGTAAGGGTTAGGGAACGGCAAGGCTTAGGGCACAGGTGAGGGTACGGAAATGTGGGAAGGTCAGGCTACGTGCTGACGCACGGGTCACTGCCAGCGTACGGGCCAGGAGTAGGCTATAGCGTAGGGTAAGGTTTAGGGCTGGTGGTGGGTTTCCGTTCCGGGCTACGGTTAGTGTTAGGGAATGGCAAGGCTTAGGGCACAGGTGAGGGTACGGAAACGTAGGAGTGTCAGGCTACGTGCTGACGCAAGGGTCAGTGCCAGCGTACGGTCCAGGAGTAGGCTACGGCTTGTGGGTAAGATTTAGGGCTGGTGGTGGCTTTCCGTTCCGGGCTAGGTTTAGGGTTAGGGAACGGCAAGGCTTAGGGCACAGGTGAGGGTACGGTAACATGGGAGGGTCAGGCTACGTGCTGAAGCACAGGTCATTACCCGCGTACGGGACAGGTGTAGGCTACAGCATAGGGTAAGGTGTAGGGCTGGTGGTGGGATTCCGTTCTGGCTTGGGTTAGGGTTAGGGAACGGCAAGGCTTAGGGCACAGGTGAGGGTACGGAAACGTGGGAGGGTCAGGGTACATGCTGATGCACGTGTCAGTGCCAGCGTACCGGCCAGGTGTAGGCTACGGCGTAGGGTAAGGTGTAGGGCTGTTTCCCTTTCGGGCTACAGTTAGGGTTAGGGAATGGCAAAGCGTAGGACACAGGTGAGGTTACGGAAACGTGGGAGGGTCAGGCTACATGCTGATGCACGTGTCAGTGCCAGCGTACCGGCCAGGAGTAGGCTACGGCTTGGTGGTTAGGTGTAGGGTTGGTGGTGTGTTTCCATTCAAGTCTAGGGTTAGTGTTAGGGAACAGCAAGGCTTAGGGCACAGGTGAGGGTACGGAAATGTGGGAGGGTCAGGCTACGTGCTGACGCACGGGTCAGTGCCAGCGTATGGGTCAGGAGTAGGCTATGGCTTGGGGGTTAGTTGTAGGGCTGGTGGTGTGTTTCCGTTCCGTACTAGGGTTAGGGTTAGGGAACGGCAAGGCTTAGGGCACAGGTGAGGTTACGGTAATGTGGGAAGTTCAGGCTACGTGCTGACGCACAGGTCAGTGCCAGCGTATGGACCACGAGTAGGCTACGGCTTGGGGGTAAGTTGTAGGGCTGGTGGTGGGTTTCCGTTCCGGGCTGGGGTTAGGGTTAGGGAACGGCAAGGCTTAGGGCACAGGTGAGGGTACGGAAACATGGGAGGGTCAGGCTACGTGCTGATGAAAGGATCAATGCCTGCGTACGGGCCAGGTATAGGCTATGGCGTAGGGAAAGGTGTAGGGCTGGTGTAGGGTTTCCGTTCCGGGCTAGGGATAGTGTTAGGGAATGGCAAGGATTAGGGCACAGGTGAGGGTCCGCAAACGTGGGAGGGTCAGGCTACGTGCTGATGCACGTGTCAGTGTCAGCGTACAGGCCAGGAGTAGTCTACGCCATAGGGTAATGTCTAGGGCTGGTGGTGGGTTTCCGTTCTGGGCTAGGGTTAGGGTTAGGGAACGTCAAGGCTTAGGGCACAGGTGAGGGTACAGGAACGTGGGAGGGTCAGGCTACGTGCTTACGCATGGGTCAGTGCCAGCATACGGGCCAGCAGTAGGCTACAGCATAGGGTAAGGTATAGGGCTGGAGGTGGGTTTCCGTTCTGTGCTAGGGTTAGGGTTAGGGAACGGCAAGGCATAGGGCACAGGTGAGGGTACGGAAACGTGGGAGGGTCAGGCTACGTGCTGACGCACGTGTCAGTGTCAGCGTACAGGCCAGGAGTAGTCTACGCCATAGGGTAATGTCTAGGGCTGGAGGTGGGTTTCCGTTCTGTTCTAGGGTTAGGGTAAGGGAACGGCAAGGCTTAGGGCACAGGTGAGGGTACGGAAACGTGGGCCGGTCAGGCTACGTGCTGACGCACGGGTAAGTGCCAGCGTACGGGCCAGGTGTAGGCTACGGCATAGGGTAAGGTGTAGGGCTGGAAGTGGGTTTCCGTTCTGTGCTAGGGTTAGGGTTAGGGAACGGCAAGGCATAGGGCACAGGTGAGGGTACGGAAACGTGGGTGGGTCAGGCTACGTGCTGACGCATGGGTCAGTGCCAGCGTACGGGCCAGGAGTAGGCTACGGCGTAGGGAATGGTCTAGGGCTGGTGGTGGGTTTCCGTTCCGGGCTAGGGTTAGGGTTAGGGAAAGGCAAGGCTTAGGGCACAGGTGAGGGTACGGAAAGGTGGGAGGGTCAGGCTACATGCTGACGCACGGGTCAGTGCCAGTGTACGGACCAGGAGTAGGCTACGGCTTGGGGGTAATGTGTAGGGCTGGTGGTGGGTTTCCGTTTCGGGCTAGGGTTAGGGTTAGGCAACGGCAAGGCTTAGGGCACAGGTGAGGGTACGGAAACTTGGGAGGGTCAGGCTACGTGCTGCCGCATGGGTCAGTGCCAGCGTACGGGCCAGGACTAGTCTATGGCTTGGGTGTTAGTTGTAGGGCTGGTGGTGGGTTTCCGTTCCGGGCTAGGGTTAGGGTTAGGGAACAGCAAGGTTTAGGGCCCAGGTGAGGGTATGGAAACTTGGGGGTGTTTGTCTACATGCTGACGCACGGGTCAGTGCCAGCGTATGGGCCAGGAGTAGGCTACGGCGTAGGGAAAGGTTTAGGGCTGGTGGTGGGTTTCCGTTCCGGGCTAGGGTTACGGTTAAGGAACGGCAAACCTTAGGGCACAGGTGAGGGTACGGAAACCTGGGAGGGTCAGGCTACGTGCTAACGCACGGGTCAGTGTCACCATATGGGCCAGGAGTAATCTACGGCGTAGGGTAAGGTGTAGGACGGGTGTTGGTTTTCCGTTCTGGACTAGGCTAAGGGTTACGGAACGGCAAGTCTTAGGGCACAGGTGAGAGTATGGAAACGTGTGAGCATCAGGCTACGTGCTGACGCCTGGGTCAGTGCCAGCGTACGGGCCAGGAGTAGGCTACGGCGTTGGGTAAGGTGTAGGGCAGGTTGTGGGTTTCCGTTCTGGGCTAGGGTTAGGGTTAGGGAAGGGCAAGGCTTAGGGCACAGGTGAGGGTACGGAAACGTGGGAGGGTCAGGCTACTTGATGACCCACGGGTCAGTGCCAGCGTATGGGCCAGGAGTAGTCTACGGCTTGGGGGTAAGATATAGGGCTGGTGGTCCGTTTCCGTTCCGGGCTAGGGTTAGGGTTACGGAACGGCAAGGCTTAGGGCACTGGTGAGGGTTACGGAAACGTGGGAGTGTCAGGCTACGTGCTGACCCACGGGTCAGTGCCAGCGTACAGGCCAGGAGTAGGCTACGCCGTAGGGTAAGGTGTAGGGCTGGTGGTGGGTTTTCTTTCCGGGCTAGGGTTAGGGTTAGGGAACGGCAAGGCTTAGGGCACAGGTGAGGGTACGGAAACGTGGGAGGGTGAGGCTACATGTTGACGCACGGGTCAGTGCCAGCCTATGGGCCATGAGTAGGCTATGGCGTGGAGGTTAGGTGTAGGGCTGGTGGTGGTTTTCCGTTCCGTACTAGTGTTAGGGTAAGGGAACGGCAAGGCTTAGGGCACAAGTGAGGGTACGGAAATGTGGGAAGGTCAGGCTACGTGCTGATGCACGTGTCAGTGCCAGCGTACGGGCCAGCAGTAGGCTACGCCGGAGGGTAATGTCTACGGCTGGTGGTGGGTTTCTGTTCCGGGCTAGGGTTAGGGTTAGGGAACGTCAAGGCTTAGGGCACAGGTGAGGGTACGGAAACGTGGGAGGGTCAGGCTACGTGCTGACACACGGGTCAGTGCCAGTGTACAGGCCAGGAGTAGGCTACGGCGTAGGGTAAGCTGTAGGGTTCGTGGTGGGTTTCCGTTCCGGACTAGGGTTAGGGTTAGGGAAAGGCAAGGCTTAGGGCACAGGTGAGGTTACAGAAACGTGGGAGGGTCAGGCTATGTGGTGACGCACGTGTCAGTGCCAGCATACGGGCCAGGAGTAGGCTACGGCTTGGGGGTAACGTGTAGGCCTGGTGGTGGGTTTCCGTTCCGGGCTAGGGTTAGGGTTAGGGAACGGCAAGGCTTAGGGCACAGGTGAGGGTACGGAAACGTGGGAGGGTCAGGCTACATGCTGACGCACGTGTCAGTGCCAGCGTACGGGCCAGGAGTAGGCTACGGCGTAGGGTATGGTGTACGGCTGGTGGTGGGTTTCCATTTCGGGCTAGGGTTAGGGTTAGGGAACGGCAAGGCTTAGGGCACAGGTGAGGGTACGGAAACGAGGGAGGGTCAGGCTACGTGCTGACGCACGGGTCTGTGCCAGCGTACGGGTCAGGAGTAGGCTACGGCTTGTGGCTAAGCTATAGGGCTGGTGGTGGCTTTCCGTTCCGGGGTAGGGTTAGGGTTAGAGAACGGCAAGGCGTAGGGCACAGGTGAGGGTACGGAAACGTGGGAGGGTCAGGCTACGTGCTGACACATGGGTCAGTGCCCGCGTACGGGCCAGGTGTAGGCTACAGCATAGGGTAAGTTTTAGGGCTGGTGGTGGGTTTCCGTTCCTCGCTAGGGTTAGGGTGAGGGAAAGGCAAGGCTTAGGACACAGGTAAGGGTACGGAAACGTGGGAGTGTCAGGCTACGTGATGACGCACGTGTCAGTGCCAGCGTACAGGCCAGGAGTACGCTACGGCGTAGGGTAATGTCTAGGGATGGTGGTGGGTTTCCGTTCCTGGCTAGGGTTAGGTTTAGGGAACGTCAAGGCTTAGGGCACAGGTGAGGGTAAGGAAACGTGGGAGGGTCAGGCTACGTACTGTTGCATGGGTCAGTGCCAGCGTACGGGCCAGGAGTAGGCTACGGTGTAGGGTAACGTGTAGGGCTGTTGGTGGGTTTTCATTGCGGGGTACGGTTAGGGTTAGGGAACGGCAAGGCTTAGGGCACAGGTGAGGCAACGGAAACGTGGGAGGGTCAGGCTACGTGCTGACACACGGGTCAGTGCCAGCGTACGGGCAAGGAGTAGGCTACGGGGTGGGTAAGGTCTAGGGCTGGTGGTTTGTTTCCATTCCGGGCTAGGGTTAGTGTTAGGGAACGGCAAGGCTTAGGGCACAGGTGAGGGTACAGAAAAGTTGGAGGTTCAGGCTACGTGCTAAAGCACGTGTCAATGCCAGCGTATGGGCCAGGAGTAGGCTACGTCGTAGAGAAAGGTGTATGGCTGGTGGTGGGTTTCTGTTCTGAGCTAGGGTTAGGGATAGGGAACGGCAAGGCTTAGGGCACAGGTGAGGGTACGGAAACGTGGGAGGGTCAGGCTACGTGCTGACGCATGGGTCAGTTCCAGCGTACAGGCCAGGAGTAGGCTATGGCTTGGGTGTTAGGTGTAGGGCTGGTGGTGTGTTTCCATTCCGTACTAGGGTTAGGGTTAGGGAACGGCAAGTCTTAGGGCACAGGTGAGGGTACGGAAATGTGGGAAGGTCAGGCTACGTGCTGACACAAGGGTCAGTGCCAGCGTACGGGCCAGGAGTAGGCTACGGCATAGGGTAAGGTGTAGGGTTGGTGGTGGGTTTCCATTCCATGCTATAGTTAGGGTTAGTGAAAGGCAAGGCTTAGAGCACAGGTGAGGATACTGAAACGTGGGAGGGTCAGGCTACCTGCTGACGCACGTGTCAGTGCCAGAATACGGGCCAGGAGTAGGCTACGGCTTCGGGGTAAGGTGTAGGGCTCTTAGTGGGTTTCCGTTGGAGGCTAGGGTTAGGGTTAGGGAACGGCAAGGCTTAGGGCACAGGTGAGGGTCCGGAAACGTGGGTGGGTCAGGCTACGTGCTGACGCATGGGTCAGTGCCAGCGTACGGGCCAGGAGTAGGCTACGGCGTAAGGAATGGTCTAGGGCTGGTGGTGGGTTTCCGTTCCGGGCTAGGGTTAGGGTTAGGGAAAGGCAAGGCTTAGGGCACAGGTGAGGGTACGGAAAGGTGGGAGGGTCAGGCTACATGCTGACGCACGGTTCAGTGCCAGTGTACGGACCAGGAGTAGGCTACGGCTTGGGGGTAATGTGTAGGGCTGGTGGTGGGTTTCCGTTTCGGGCTAGGGTTAGGGTTAGGCAACGGCAAGGCTTAGGGCACAGGTGAGGGTACGGAAACTTGGGAGGGTCAGGCTACGTGCTGCCGCATGGGTCAGTGCCAGCGTACGGGCCAGGACTAGTCTATGGCTTGGGTGTTAGTTGTAGGGCTGGTGGTGGGTTTCCGTTCCGGGCTAGGGTTAGGGTTAGGGAACAGCAAGGTTTAGGGCCCAGGTGAGGGTATGGAAACTTGGGGGTGTTTGTCTACATGCTGACGCACGGGTCAGTGCCAGCGTACGGGCCAGGAGTAGGCTACGGCGTAGGGAAAGGTTTAGGGCTGGTGGTGGGTTTCCGTTCCGGGCTAGGGTTACGGTTAAGGAACGGCAAACCTTAGGGCACAGGTGAGGGTACGGAAACCTGGGAGGGTCAGGCTACGTGCTAACGCACGGGTCAGTGTCACCATATGGGCCAGGAGTAGTCTACGGCTTGGGGGTAAGATATAGGGCTGGTGGTCCGTTTCCGTTCCGGGCTAGGGTTAGGGTTACGGAACGGCAAGGCTTAGGGCACTGGTGAGGGTTACGGAAACGTGGGAGGGTCAGGCTACGTGCTGACCCACGGGTCAGTGCCAGCGTACAGGCCAGGAGTAGGCTACGCCGTAGGGTAAGGTGTAGGGCTGGTGGTGGGTTTCCTTTCCGGGCTAGGGTTAGGGTTAGGGAACGGCAAGGCTTAGGGCACAGGTGAGGGTACGGAAACGTGGGAGGGTGAGGCTACATGTTGACGCACGGGTCAGTGCCAGCCTATGGGCCATGAGTAGGCTATGGCGTGGAGGTTAGGTGTAGGGCTGGTGGTGGTTTTCCGTTCCGTACTAGTGTTAGGGTAAGGGAACGGCAAGGCTTAGGGCACAAGTGAGGGTACGGAAATGTGGGAAGGTCAGGCTACGTGCTGATGCACGTGTCAGTGCCAGCGTACGGGCCAGCAGTAGGCTACGCCGGAGGGTAATGTCTACGGCTGGTGGTGGGTTTCTGTTCCGGGCTAGGGTTAGGGTTAGGGAACGTCAAGGCTTAGGGCACAGGTGAGGGTACGGAAACGTGGGAGGGTCAGGCTACGTGCTGACACACGGGTCAGTGCCAGTGTACAGGCCAGGAGTAGGCTACGGCGTAGGGTAAGCTGTAGGGTTCGTGGTGGGTTTCCGTTCCGGACTAGGGTTAGGGTTAGGGAAAGGCAAGGCTTAGGGCACAGGTGAGGTTACAGAAACGTGGGAGGGTCAGGCTATGTGGTGACGCACGTGTCAGTGCCAGCATACGGGCCAGGAGTAGGCTACGGCTTGGGGGTAACGTGTAGGCCTGGTGGTGGGTTTCCGTTCCGGGCTAGGGTTAGGGTTAGGGAACGGCAAGGCTTAGGGCACAGGTGAGGGTACGGAAACGTGGGAGGGTCAGGCTACATGCTGACGCACGTGTCAGTGCCAGCGTACGGGCCAGGAGTAGGCTACGGCGTAGGGTATGGTGTACGGCTGGTGGTGGGTTTCCATTTCGGGCTAGGGTTAGGGTTAGGGAACGGCAAGGCTTAGGGCACAGGTGAGGGTACGGAAACGAGGGAGGGTCAGGCTACGTGCTGACGCACGGGTCTGTGCCAGCGTACGGGTCAGGAGTAGGCTACGGCTTGTGGCTAAGCTATAGGGCTGGTGGTGGCTTTCCGTTCCGGGGTAGGGTTAGGGTTAGAGAACGGCAAGGCTTAGGGCACAGGTGAGGGTACGGAAACGTGGGAGGGTCAGGCTACGTGCTGACACATGGGTCAGTGCCCGCGTACGGGCCAGGTGTAGGCTACAGCATAGGGTAAGTTTTAGGGCTGTTGGTGGGTTTCCGTTCCTCGCTAGGGTTAGGGTGAGGGAAAGGCAAGGCTTAGGACACAGGTAAGGGTACGGAAACGTGGGAGTGTCAGGCTACGTGATGACGCACGTGTCAGTGCCAGCGTACAGGCCAGGAGTACGCTACGGCGTAGGGTAATGTCTAGGGATGGTGGTGGGTTTCCGTTCCTGGCTAGGGTTAGGTTTAGGGAACGTCAAGGCTTAGGGCACAGGTGAGGGTAAGGAAACGTGGGAGGGTCAGGCTACGTACTGTTGCATGGGTCAGTGCCAGCGTACGGGCCAGGAGTAGGCTACGGTGTAGGGTAACGTGTAGGGCTGTTGGTGGGTTTTCATTGCGGGGTACGGTTAGGGTTAGGGAACGGCAAGGCTTAGGGCACAGGTGAGGCAACGGAAACGTGGGAGGGTCAGGCTACGTGCTGACACACGGGTCAGTGCCAGCGTACGGGCAAGGAGTAGGCTACGGGGTGGGTAAGGTCTAGGGCTGGTGGTTTGTTTCCATTCCGGGCTAGGGTTAGTGTTAGGGAACGGCAAGGCTTAGGGCACAGGTGAGGGTACAGAAAAGTTGGAGGTTCAGGCTACGTGCTAAAGCATGTGTCAATGCCAGCGTATGGGCCAGGAGTAGGCTACGTCGTAGAGAAAGGTGTATGGCTGGTGGTGGGTTTCTGTTCTGAGCTAGGGTTAGGGATAGGGAACGGCAAGGCTTAGGGCACAGGTGAGGGTACAGAAACGTGGGAGGGTCAGGCTACGTGCTGACGCATGGGTCAGTTCCAGCGTACAGGCCAGGAGTAGGCTATGGCTTGGGTGTTAGGTGTAGGGCTGGTGGTGTGTTTCCATTCCGTACTAGGGTTAGGGTTAGGGAACGGCAAGTCTTAGGGCACAGGTGAGGGTACGGAAATGTGGGAAGGTCAGGCTACGTGCTGACACACGGGTCAGTGCCAGCGTACGGGCCAGGAGTAGGCTACGGCATAGGGTAAGGTGTAGGGTTGGTGGTGGGTTTCCATTCCATGCTATAGTTAGGGTTAGTTAAAGGCAAGGCTTAGAGCACAGGTGAGGATACTGAAACGTGGGAGGGTCAGGCTACCTGCTGACGCACGTGTCAGTGCCAGAATACGGGCCAGGAGTAGGCTACGGCTTCGGGGTAAGGTGTAGGGCTGGTAGTGGGTTTCCGTTGGAGGCTAGGGTTAGGGTTAGGGAACGGCAAGGCTTAGGGCACAGGTGAGGGTCCGGAAACGTGGGTGGGTCAGGCTACGTGCTGACGCATGGGTCAGTGCCAGCGTACGGGCCAGGAGTAGGCTACGGCGTAAGGAATGGTCTAGGGCTGGTGGTGGGTTTCCGTTCCGGGCTAGGGTTAGGGTTAGGGAAAGGCAAGGCTTAGGGCACAGGTGAGGGTACGGAAAGGTGGGAGGGTCAGGCTACATGCTGACGCACGGTTCATTGCCAGTGTACGGACCAGGAGTAGGCTACGGCTTGGGGGTAATGTGTAGGGCTGGTGGTGGGTTTCCGTTTCGGGCTAGGGTTAGGGTTAGGCAACGGCAAGGCTTAGGGCACAGGTGAGGGTACGGAAACTTGGGAGGGTCAGGCTACGTGCTGCCGCATGGGTCAGTGCCAGCGTACGGGCCAGGACTATTCTATGGCTTGGGTGTTAGTTGTAGGGCTGGTGGTGGGTTTCCGTTCCGGGCTAGGGTTAGGGTTAGGGAACAGCAAGGTTTAGGGCCCAGGTGAGGGTATGGAAACTTGGGGGTGTTTGTCTACATGCTGACGCACGGGTCAGTGCCAGCGTACGGGCCAGGAGTAGGCTACGGCGTAGGGAAAGGTTTAGGGCTGGTGGTGGGTTTCCGTTCCGGGCTAGGGTTACGGTTAAGGAACGGCAAACCTTAGGGCACAGGTGAGGGTACGGAAACCTGGGAGGGTCAGGCTACGTGCTAACGCACGGGTCAGTGTCACCATATGGGCCAGGAGTAGTCTACGGCTTGGGGGTAAGATATAGGGCTGGTGGTCCGTTTCCGTTCCGGGCTAGGGTTAGGGTTACGGAACGGCAAGGCTTAGGGCACTGGTGAGGGTTACGGAAACGTGGGAGGGTCAGGCTACGTGCTGACCCACGGGTCAGTGCCAGCGTACAGGCCAGGAGTAGGCTACGCCGTAGGGTAAGGTGTAGGGCTGGTGGTGGGTTTCCTTTCCGGGCTAGGGTTAGGGTTAGGGAACGGCAAGGCTTAGGGCACAGGTGAGGGTACGGAAACGTGGGAGGGTGAGGCTACATGCTGACGCACGGGTCAGTGCCAGCCTATGGGCCATGAGTAGGCTATGGCGTGGAGGTTAGGTGTAGGGCTGGTGGTGGTTTTCCGTTCCGTACTAGCGTTAGGGTAAGGGAACGGCAAGGCTTAGGGCACAAGTGAGGGTACGGAAATGTGGGAAGGTCAGGCTACGTGCTGATGCACGTGTCAGTGCCAGCGTACGGGCCAGCAGTAGGCTACGCCGGAGGGTAATGTCTACGGCTGGTGGTGGGTTTCTGTTCCGGGCTAGGGTTAGGGTTAGGGAACGTCAAGGCTTAGGGCACAGGTGAGGGTACGGAAACGTGGGAGGGTCAGGCTACGTGCTGACACACGGGTCAGTGCCAGTGTACAGGCCAGGAGTAGGCTACGGCGTAGGGTAAGCTGTAGGGTTCGTGGTGGGTTTCCGTTCTGGACTAGGGTTAGGGTTAGGGAAAGGCAAGGCTTAGGGCACAGGTGAGGTTACAGAAACGTGGGAGGGTCAGGCTATGTGGTGACGCACGTGTCAGTGCCAGCATACGGGCCAGGAGTAGGCTACGGCTTGGGGGTAACGTGTAGGCCTGGTGGTGGGTTTCCGTTCCGAGCTAGGATTAGGGTTAGGGAACGGCAAGGCATAGGGCACAGGTGAGGGTACGGAAACGTGGGAGGTTCAGGCTACATGCTGACGCACGTGTCAGTGCCAGCGTACGGGCCAGGAGTAGGCTACGGCGTAGGGTATGGTGTACGGCTGGTGGTGGGTTTCCATTTCGGGCTAGGGTTAGGGTTGGGGAACGGCAAGGCTTAGGGCACAGGTGAGGGTACGGAAACGAGGGAGGGTCAGGCTACGTGCTGACGCACGGGTCTGTGCCAGCGTACGGGTCAGGAGTAGGCTCCGGCTTGTGGCTAAGCTATAGGGCTGGTGGTGGCTTTCCGTTCCGGGGTAGGGTTAGGGTTAGAGAACGGCAAGGCTTAGGGCACAGGTGAGGGTACGGAAACGTGGGAGGTTCAGGCTACGTGCTGCCGCATGGTTCAGTGCCAGCGTATGGGCCAGGAGTTGGCTATGGCTTGGGAGTTAGGTGTAGGGCTTGTGGTGGGGTTCCTTTTCGGGCTAGGGTTAGGGTTAGGGAACGGCAAGGCTTAGGGCACAGGTGAGGGAACGGAAACGTGGGAGGGTCAGGCTACGTGCTGACACACGGGTCAGTGCCAGCGTACGGGCAAGGAGTAGGCTACGGGGTGGGTAAGGTCTAGGGCTGGTGGTTTGTTTCCATTCCGGGCTAGGGTTAGTGTTAGGGAACGGCAAGGCTTAGGGCACAGGTGAGGGTACACAAAAGTTGGAGGTTCAGGCTACGTGCTAAAGCACGTGTCAATGCCAGCGTATGGGCCAGGAGTAGGCTACGTCGTAGAGAAAGGTGTATGGCTGGTGGTGGGTTTCTGTTCTGGGCTAGGGTTAGGGATAGGGAACGGCAAGGCTTAGGGCACAGGTGAGGGTACGGAAACGTGGGAGGGTCAGGCTACGTGCTGACGCATGGGTCAGTGCCAGCGTACAGGCCAGGAGTAGGCTATGGCTTGGGTGTTAGGTGTAGGGCTGGTGGTGTGTTTCCGTTCCGTACTAGGGTTACGGCTAGGGAACGGCAAGTCTTAGGGCACAGGTGAGGGTACGGAAATGTGGGAAGGTCAGGCTACGTGCTGACACACGGGTCAGTGCCAGCGTACGGGCCAGGAGTAGGCTACGGCATAGGGTAAGGTGTAGGGTTGGTGGTGGGTTTCCGTTCCGTGCTATAGTTAGGGTTAGTGAAAGGCAAGGCTTAGGGCACAGGTGAGGATACTGAAACGTGGGAGGGTCAGGCTACCTACTGACGCACGTGTCAGTGCCAGAATACGGGCCAGGAGTAGGCTACGGCTTGGGGGTAAGGTGTAGGGCTGGTAGTGGGTTTCCGTTGGAGGCTAGGGTTAGGGTTAGGGAACGGCAAGGCTTAGGGCACAGGTGAGGGTACGGAAACGTGGGAGGGACAGACAACGTTCTGACGCACGGGTCAGTGCCAGCGTACGGGCCAGGAGTAGGCTACGTCGTAGGGTAAAGTGTAGGGCTGGTGGTGGGTTTCCGTTCCGGGCTAGGGTTAGGGTTAGGGAACGGCAAGGCTTAGGGCGCAGGTGAGGGTACGGAAACGTGGGAGGGTCAGGCTACGTGCTGACGCACGGGTCAGTGCCAGCGTACGGGCCATGAGTAGGCTATAGCTTGGAGGTAAGGTGTAGGGCTGGTGGTGGGTTTCCGTTCCGTACTAGGGTTAGGGTAAGGGAACGGCAAGGCTTAGGGCACAGGTGAGGGTACGGAAATGTGGGAAGGTCAGGCTACGTGCTGACGCACGTGTCAGTGCCAGCGTACGGGCCAGGAGTAGGTTACGGCATAGGGTAAGGTTTAGGGCTGGTGGTGGGTTTCCTTTCCAGGCTAGGGTTAGGGTTAGGGAACGGCAAGACTTAGGGCACAGGTGAGGGTACGGAAACGTGGTAGGGTCAGGCTACGTGCTGACGCACGGGTCAGTGCCAGCGTTCGGGCCAGGAGTAGGCTACGGCGTAGGGTAAGGTGTAGGGCTGGTGGTGGGTTTCCGTTCCGGGCTAGTGTTAGGGTTAGGGAACGGCAAGGCTTAGGGCCCAGGTGAGGGTACGGAAACGTGTGGGGGTCAGACTACATGTTGACGCACGGGTCAGTGCCAGCGTATGGGCCAGAAGTAAGCTACGGCGTAGGGAAAGGTTTCAGGCTGGTGGTGGGTTTCCGTTCCGGGCTAGGGTTAGGGTTAGGGAACTGCAAGGCTTAGGGCACAGGTGAGGGTACGGAAACGTGGGAGGGTCAGGCTACGTGCTGATGCATGTGTCAGTGCCAGCGTACCGGCCAGGAGTAGGCTATGGCTTGGGGGTAAGCTGTAGCGATGGTGGTGTGTTTCCGTTCTGGGCTAGGGTTAGCGTTAGGGTACGGCAAGGCTTAGGGCACAGGTGAAGTTACGGAAACGTGGGAGGGTCAGGCTACGTGCTGACGCACGTGTCAGTGCCAGCGTACCGGCCAAGAGTAGGCTACGGCTTGGGGGTTAGTTGTAGGGCTGGTGGTGTGTTTCCTTTCCGGGCTAGGGTTAGGGTTAGGGAACGGCAAGGCTTAGGGCACAGGTGAGGGTACGGAAATGTGAGAAGGTCAGGCTACGTGCTGACGCACGTGTCAGTGCCAGCGTACGGGCCAGGAGTAGGCTACGGTGTAGGGTAAGGTGTAGGGCTGGTGGTGGGTTTCCTTTCCGGGCTAGGTTTAGGGTTAGGGAACGGCAAGACTTAGGGCACAGGTGAGGGTACGGAAACGTGGTAGGGTCAGGCTACGTGCTGACGCATGGGTCAGTGCCAGCGTTCGGGCCAGGAGTAGGCTACGGCGTAGTGTAAGGTGTAGGACTGGTGGTGTGTTTCCGTTCCGGGCTAGGGTTAGTGTTAGGGACCGGCAAGGCTTCGGGCCCCGGTGTGGGTACGGAAACGTGGGAGGGTCAGGCTACATGCTGACGCAAGGTTCAGTGCCACCGTACAGGCCAGGAGTAGGCTACAGCGTAGGTTAGGTGTAGGGCTGGTGGTGGGTTTCCGTTCAGGGCTAGGGTTAGGGTTAGGGAACGTCAAGGCTTAGGGCACAGGTGAGGGTACGGAAACATGGGAGGGTCAGGCTACGTACTGATGCACGGGTCAGTGCCAGCGTACGGGCCAGGTATAGGCTACGGCGTAGGGTAAGGTGTAGGGCTGGTGGTGATTTTCCGTTCCGGCTAGCGTTAGGGTTAGGGAACGGCAAGGCTTAGGGGACAGGTGAGGGTACGGAAACGTGGGAGGGTCAGGCTACGTGCTGACGCACGGGTCAGTGTCATCATACGGGCCAGGAGTAGGCTACGGCTTGTGGGTAAGGTGTAGAGCTAGTGGTGGGTTTCCGTTCTGGGCTAGGGTTAGTGTTAGGAACGGCCAGGCTTAGGGCACAGTTGAGGGTCCTGAAACGTGGGAGGGTCAGGCTACTTGCTGACGCACATGTCAGTGCCGAGTACAGGCCAGGAGTAGGCTACGGCTTGGGGTTAAGGTGTAGGGCTGGTGGTGGTTTTCCATTCCGGGCTAGGGTTAGGGTTACCGAACGGCAAGGCTTAGTGCTCAGGTGAGGGTACGGAAACGTGGGAGGGTCAGGCTACGTGCTGACGCACGGGTCAGTGCCAGCATACAGGCCAGCAGTAGGCTACGCCGGAGGGTAATGTTTAGGGCTGGTGGTGGGTTTCTGTTCCGGGCTAGGGTTAGGGTTAGGGAACGTCAAGGCTTAGGGCACAGGTGAGGGTACGGAAACGTGGCAGGGTCAGGCTACGTGCTGACACATGGGTCAGTGCCAGTGTACAGGCCAGGAGTAGGCTACGGCGTAGGGTAAGCTGTAGGGTTCGTGGTGGGTTTCCGTTCCGGACTAGGGTTAGGGTTAGGGAACGTCAAGGCTTAGGGCACAGGTGAGGTTACGGAAACGTGGGAGGGTCAGGCTACGTACTGATGCATGTGTCAGTGCCAGCGTACGGGCCAGGAGTAGGCTACGGTGTAGGGTAACGTGTAGGGCTGTTGGTGGGTTTTCATTGCGGGGTACGGTTAGGGTTAGGGAACGGCAAGGCTTAGGGCACAGGTGAGGGAACGGAAACGTGGCAGGGTCAGGCTACGTGCTGACACACGGGTCAGTGCCAGCGTACGGGCAAGGAGTAGGCTACGGGGTAGGGTAAGGTCTAGGGCTGGTGGTGGGTTTCCGTTCCGGGCTAGGGTTAGTGTTAGGGAACGGCAAGGCTTAGGGCACAGGTGAGGGTACAGAAAAGTTGGAGGTTCAGGCTACGTGCTAAAGCACGTGTCAATGCCAGCGTATGGGCCAGGAGTAGGCTACGTCGTAGAGAAAGGTGTATGGCTGGTTCTGGGTTTCCGTTCTGGGCTAGGGTTAGGGATAGGAAACGGCAAGGCTTAGGGCACACGTGAGGGTACGGAAACGTGGGAGGGTCAGGCTACGTGCTGACGCATGGGTCAGTGCCCGCGTACAGGCCAGGAGTAGGCTATGGCTTGGGTGTTAGGTGTAGGGCTGGTGGTGTGTTTCCGTTCCGTACTAGGGTTAGGGTTAGGGAACGGCAAGGCTTAGGGCACAGGTGAGGGTACGGAAATGTGGGAAGGTCAGGCTACGTGCTGACACACGGGTCAGTGCCAGCGTACGGGCCAGGAGTAGGCTACGGCATAGGGTAAGGTGTAGGGTTGGTGGTGGGTTTCCATTCCGTGCTATAGTTAGGGTTAGTGAAAGGCAAGGCTTAGGGCACAGGTGAGGATACTGAAACGTGGGAGGGTCAGGCTACATGCTGACGCACGTGTCAGTGCCAGAATACGGGCCAGGAATAGGCTACGGCTTGGGGGTAAGGTGTAGGGCTGGTGGTGGGTTTCCGTTGGGGGCTAGGGTTAGGGTTAGGGAACGGCAAGGCTTAGGGCACAGGTGAGGGTACGGAAACGTGGGAGGGTCAGACAACGTTCTGACGCACGGGTCAGTGCCAGCGTACGGGCCAGGAGTAGGCTACGGCGTAGGGTATAGTGTAGGGCTGGTGGTGGGTTTCCGTTCTGGGCTAGGGTTATGGTTAGGGAACGGCAAGGCTTAGGGCGCAGGTTAGGGTACGGAAACGTGGGAGGGTCAGGCTACGTGCTGACGCACGGGTCAGTGCCAGCGTACGGGCCATGAGTAGGCTATGGCGTGGAGGTTAGGTGTAGGGCTGGTGGTGGGTTTCGTTCCATACTAGGGTTAGGGTAAGGGAACGGCAAGGCTTAGGGCACAGGTGAGGGTACGGAAATGTGGGAAGGTCAGGCTACGTGCTGACGCACGTGTCAGTGCCAGCGTAGGGGCCAGAAGTAGGCTACGGCATAGGGTAAGGTGTAGGGCTGGTGGTGGGTTTCCGTTCCAGGCTAGGGTTAGGGTTAGGGAACGGCAAGACTTAGGGCACAGGTGAGGGTACGGAAACGTGGTAGGGTCAGGCTACGTGCTGACGCACGGGTCAGTGCCAGCGTTCGGGCCAGGAGTAGGCTACGGCGTAGGGTAAGGTGTAGGGCTGGTGGTGGGTTTCCGTTCCGGGCTAGGGTTAGGGTTAGGGAACGGCAAGGCTTAGGGCCCAGGTGAGGGTACGGAAACGTGTGGGGGTCAGACTACATGCTGACGCACGGGTCAGTGCCAGCGTACGGGCCAGAAGTAAGCTACGGCGTAGGGAAAGGTTTCAGGCTGGTGGTGGGTTTCCGTTCCGGGCTAGGGTTAGGGTTAGGGAACTGCAAGGCTTAGGGCACAGTTGAGGGTACGGAAACGTGGGAGGGTCAGGCTACGTGCTGATGCATGTGTCAGTGCCAGCGTACTGTCTAGGAGTAGGCTATGGCTTGGGGGTAAGCTGTAGGGCTGGTGGTGTGTTTCCGTTCTGGGCTAGTGTTAGCGTTAGGGTACGGCAAGGCTTAGGGCACAGGTGAGGTTACGGAAACGTGGGAGGGTCAGGCTACGTGCTGACGCACGTGTCAGTGCCAGCGTACCGGCCAAGAGTAGGCTACGGCTTGGGTGTTAGTTGTAGGGCTGGTGGTGGGTTTCCGTTCCGGGCTAGGGTTAGGGTTAGGGAATGGCAAGGCTTAGGGCACAGGTGTGGGTACGGAAATGTGAGAAGGTCAGGCTACGTGCTGACGCACGTGTCAGTGCCAGTGTACGGGCCAGGAGTAGGCTACGGCGTAGGGTAAGGTGTAGGGCTGGTGGTGGGTTTCCTTTCCGGGCTAGGTTTAGGGTTAGGGAACGGCAAGACTTAGGGCACAGGTGAGGGTACGGAAACGTGGTAGGGTCAGGCTACGTGCTGACGCATGGGTCAGTGCCAGCGTTCGGGCCAGGAGTAGGCTACGGCGTAGTGTAAGGTGTAGGACTGGTGGTGTGTTTCCGTTCCGGGCTAGGTTTAGTGTTAGGGAACGGCAAGGCTTCGGGCCCCGGTGTGGGTACGGAAACGTGGGGTGGTCAGATTACATGCTGACACACGGGCCAGTGCCAGCATACCGGCCCGGAGTAGGCTACGGCTTACGGGTTAGGTGTAGGGCTGGTGGTTGTTTTCCGTTCCAGGCTAGGGTTAGGGTTACGGAATGGCAAGACTTAGGGCACAGGTGAGGGTACGGAAACGTGGGAGGGTCAGGCTATATGCTGACGCAAGGTTCAGTGCCACCGTACGGGCCAGGAGTAGGCTACGGCTTGGGGTTAAGGTGTAGGGCTGGTGGTGGTTTTCCATTCCGGGCTAGGGTTAGGGTTACCGAACGGCAAGGCTTAGTGCTCAGGTGAGGGTACGGAAACGTGGGAGGGTCAGGCTACGTACTGATGCATGTGTCAGTGCCAGCGTACGGGCCAGGAGTAGGCTACGGTGTAGGGTAAAGTGTAGGGCTGTTGGTGGGTTTTCATTGCGGGGTACGGTTAGGGTTAGGGAACGGCAAGGCTTAGGGCACAGGTGAGGGAACGGAAACGTGGCAGGGTCAGGCTACGTGCTGACACACGGGTCAGTGCCAGCGTACGGGCAAGGAGTAGGCTACGGGGTAGGGTAAGGTCTAGGGCTGGTGGTGGGTTTCCGTTCCGGGCTAGGGTTAGTGTTAGGGAACGGCAAGGCTTAGGGCACAGGTGAGGGTACAGAAAAGTTGGAGGTTCAGGCTACGTGCTAAAGCACGTGTCAATGCCAGCGTATGGGCCAGGAGTAGGCTACGTCGTAGAGAAAGGTGTATGGCTGGTTCTGGGTTTCCGTTCTGGGCTAGGGTTAGGGATAGGAAACGGCAAGGCTTAGGGCACACGTGAGGGTACAGAAACGTGGGAGGGTCAGGCTACGTGCTGACGCATGGGTCAGTGCCCGCGTACAGGCCAGGAGTAGGCTATGGCTTGGGTGTTAGGTGTAGGGCTGGTGGTGTGTTTCCGTTCCGTACTAGGGTTAGGGTTAGGGAACGGCAAGGCTTAGGGCACAGGTGAAGGTACGGAAATGTGGGAAGGTCAGGCTACGTGCTGACACACGGGTCAGTGCCAGCGTACGGGCCAGGAGTAGGCTACGGCCTAGAGTAAGGTGTAGGGTTGGTGGTGGGTTTCCATTCCGTGCTATAGTTAGGGTTAGTGAAAGGCAAGGCTTAGGGCACAGGTGAGGATACTGAAACGTGGGAGGGTCAGGCTACATGCTGACGCACGTGTCAGTGCCAGAATACGGGCCAGGAATAGGCTACGGCTTGGGGGTAAGGTGTAGGGCTGGTGGTGGGTTTCCGTTGGGGGCTAGGGTTAGGGTTAGGGAACGGCAAGGCTTAGGGCACAGGTGAGGGTACGGAAACGTGGGAGGGTCAGACAACGTTCTGACGCACGGGTCAGTGCCAGCGTACGGGCCAGGAGTAGGCTACGGCGTAGGGTATAGTGTAGGGCTGGTGGTGGGTTTCCGTTCTGGGCTAGGGTTATGGTTAGGGAACGGCAAGGCTTAGGGCGCAGGTGAGGGTACGGAAACGTGGGAGGGTCAGGCTACGTGCTGACGCACGTGTCAGTGCCAGCGTACGGGCCATGAGTAGGCTATGGCTTGGAGGTTAGGTGTAGGGCTGGTGGTGGGTTTCCGTTCCGGGCTAGGGTTAGGGTTAGGGAACGGCAAGGCTTAGGGCACAGGTGTGGGTACGGAAATGTGAGAAGGTCAGGCTACGTGCTGACGCACGTGTCAGTGCCAGTGTACGGGCCAGGAGTAGGCTACGGCGTAGGGTAAGGTGTAGGGCTGGTGGTGGGTTTCCTTTCCGGGCTAGGTTTAGGGTTAGGGAACGGCAAGACTTAGGGCACAGGTGAGGGTACGGAAACGTGGTAGGGTCAGGCTATGTGCTGACGCATGGGTCAGTGCCAGCGTTCGGGCCAGGAGTAGGCTACGGCGTAGTGTAAGGTGTAGGACTGGTGGTGTGTTTCCGTTCCGGGCTAGGGTTAGTGTTAGGGAACGGCAAGGCTTCGGGCCCCGGTGTGGGTACGGAAACGTGGGGTGGTCAGATTACATGCTGACACACGGGCCAGTGCCAGCATACCGGCCCGGAGTAGGCTACGGCTTACGGGTTAGGTGTAGGGCTGGTGGTTGTTTTCCGTTCCAGGCTAGGGTTAGGGTTACGGAATGGCAAGACTTAGGGCACAGGTGAGGGTACGGAAACGTGGGAGGGTCAGGCTATATGCTGACGCAAGGTTCAGTGCCACCGTACGGGCCAGGAGTAGGCTACGGCTTGGGGTTAAGGTGTAGGGCTGGTGGTGGTTTTCCATTCCGGGCTAGGGTTAGGGTTACCGAACGGCAAGGCTTAGTGCTCAGGTGAGGGTACGGAAACGTGGGAGGGTCAGGCTACGTGCTGACGCACGGGTCAGTGCCAGCATACAGGCCAGCAGTAGGCTACGCCGGAGGGTAATGTTTAGGGCTGGTGGTGGGTTTCTGTTCCGGGCTAGGGTTAGGGTTAGGGAACGTCAAGGCTTAGGGCACAGGTGAGGGTACGGAAACGTGGCAGGGTCAGGCTACGTGCTGACACATGGGTCAGTGCCAGTGTACAGGCCAGGAGTAGGCTACGGCGTAGGGTAAGCTGTAGGGTTCGTGGTGGGTTTCCGTTCCGGACTAGGGTTAGGGTTAGGGAACGTCAAGGCTTAGGGCACAGGTGAGGTTACGGAAACGTGGGAGGGTCAGGCTACGTACTGATGCATGTGTCAGTGCCAGCGTACGGGCCAGGAGTAGGCTACGGTGTAGGGTAACGTGTAGGGCTGTTGGTGGGTTTTCATTGCGGGGTACGGTTAGGGTTAGGGAACGGCAAGGCTTAGGGCACAGGTGAGGGAACGGAAACGTGGCAGGGTCAGGCTACGTGCTGACACACGGGTCAGTGCCAGCGTACGGGCAAGGAGTAGGCTACGGGGTAGGGTAAGGTCTAGGGCTGGTGGTGGGTTTCCGTTCCGGGCTAGGGTTAGTGTTAGGGAACGGCAAGGCTTAGGGCACAGGTGAGGGTACAGAAAAGTTGGAGGTTCAGGCTACGTGCTAAAGCACGTGTCAATGCCAGCGTATGGGCCAGGAGTAGGCTACGTCGTAGAGAAAGGTGTATGGCTGGTTCTGGGTTTCCGTTCTGGGCTAGGGTTAGGGATAGGAAACGGCAAGGCTTAGGGCACACGTGAGGGTACGGAAACGTGGGAGGGTCAGGCTACGTGCTGACGCATGGGTCAGTGCCCGCGTACAGGCCAGGAGTAGGCTATGGCTTGGGTGTTAGGTGTAGGGCTGGTGGTGTGTTTCCGTTCCGTACTAGGGTTAGGGTTAGGGAACGGCAAGGCTTAGGGCACAGGTGAGGGTACGGAAATGTGGGAAGGTCAGGCTACGTGCTGACACACGGGTCAGTGCCAGCGTACGGGCCAGGAGTAGGCTACGGCATAGGGTAAGGTGTAGGGTTGGTGGTGGGTTTCCATTCCGTGCTATAGTTAGGGTTAGTGAAAGGCAAGGCTTAGGGCACAGGTGAGGATACTGAAACGTGGGAGGGTCAGGCTACATGCTGACGCACGTGTCAGTGCCAGAATACGGGCCAGGAATAGGCTACGGCTTGGGGGTAAGGTGTAGGGCTGGTGGTGGGTTTCCGTTGGGGGCTAGGGTTAGGGTTAGGGAACGGCAAGGCTTAGGGCACAGGTGAGGGTACGGAAACGTGGGAGGGTCAGACAACGTTCTGACGCACGGGTCAGTGCCAGCGTACGGGCCAGGAGTAGGCTACGGCGTAGGGTATAGTGTAGGGCTGGTGGTGGGTTTCCGTTCTGGGCTAGGGTTATGGTTAGGGAACGGCAAGGCTTAGGGCGCAGGTTAGGGTACGGAAACGTGGGAGGGTCAGGCTACGTGCTGACGCACGGGTCAGTGCCAGCGTACGGGCCATGAGTAGGCTATGGCGTGGAGGTTAGGTGTAGGGCTGGTGGTGGGTTTCGTTCCATACTAGGGTTAGGGTAAGGGAACGGCAAGGCTTAGGGCACAGGTGAGGGTACGGAAATGTGGGAAGGTCAGGCTACGTGCTGACGCACGTGTCAGTGCCAGCGTAGGGGCCAGAAGTAGGCTACGGCATAGGGTAAGGTGTAGGGCTGGTGGTGGGTTTCCGTTCCAGGCTAGGGTTAGGGTTAGGGAACGGCAAGACTTAGGGCACAGGTGAGGGTACGGAAACGTGGTAGGGTCAGGCTACGTGCTGACGCACGGGTCAGTGCCAGCGTTCGGGCCAGGAGTAGGCTACGGCGTAGGGTAAGGTGTAGGGCTGGTGGTGGGTTTCCGTTCCGGGCTAGGGTTAGGGTTAGGGAACGGCAAGGCTTAGGGCCCAGGTGAGGGTACGGAAACGTGTGGGGGTCAGACTACATGCTGACGCACGGGTCAGTGCCAGCGTACGGGCCAGAAGTAAGCTACGGCGTAGGGAAAGGTTTCAGGCTGGTGGTGGGTTTCCGTTCCGGGCTAGGGTTAGGGTTAGGGAACTGCAAGGCTTAGGGCACAGTTGAGGGTACGGAAACGTGGGAGGGTCAGGCTACGTGCTGATGCATGTGTCAGTGCCAGCGTACTGTCTAGGAGTAGGCTATGGCTTGGGGGTAAGCTGTAGGGCTGGTGGTGTGTTTCCGTTCTGGGCTAGTGTTAGCGTTAGGGTACGGCAAGGCTTAGGGCACAGGTGAGGTTACGGAAACGTGGGAGGGTCAGGCTACGTGCTGACGCACGTGTCAGTGCCAGCGTACCGGCCAAGAGTAGGCTACGGCTTGGGTGTTAGTTGTAGGGCTGGTGGTGGGTTTCCGTTCCGGGCTAGGGTTAGGGTTAGGGAATGGCAAGGCTTAGGGCACAGGTGTGGGTACGGAAATGTGAGAAGGTCAGGCTACGTGCTGACGCACGTGTCAGTGCCAGTGTACGGGCCAGGAGTAGGCTACGGCGTAGGGTAAGGTGTAGGGCTGGTGGTGGGTTTCCTTTCCGGGCTAGGTTTAGGGTTAGGGAACGGCAAGACTTAGGGCACAGGTGAGGGTACGGAAACGTGGTAGGGTCAGGCTACGTGCTGACGCATGGGTCAGTGCCAGCGTTCGGGCCAGGAGTAGGCTACGGCGTAGTGTAAGGTGTAGGACTGGTGGTGTGTTTCCGTTCCGGGCTAGGTTTAGTGTTAGGGAACGGCAAGGCTTCGGGCCCCGGTGTGGGTACGGAAACGTGGGGTGGTCAGATTACATGCTGACACACGGGCCAGTGCCAGCATACCGGCCCGGAGTAGGCTACGGCTTACGGGTTAGGTGTAGGGCTGGTGGTTGTTTTCCGTTCCAGGCTAGGGTTAGGGTTACGGAATGGCAAGACTTAGGGCACAGGTGAGGGTACGGAAACGTGGGAGGGTCAGGCTATATGCTGACGCAAGGTTCAGTGCCACCGTACGGGCCAGGAGTAGGCTACGGCTTGGGGTTAAGGTGTAGGGCTGGTGGTGGTTTTCCATTCCGGGCTAGGGTTAGGGTTACCGAACGGCAAGGCTTAGTGCTCAGGTGAGGGTACGGAAACGTGGGAGGGTCAGGCTACGTACTGATGCATGTGTCAGTGCCAGCGTACGGGCCAGGAGTAGGCTACGGTGTAGGGTAAAGTGTAGGGCTGTTGGTGGGTTTTCATTGCGGGGTACGGTTAGGGTTAGGGAACGGCAAGGCTTAGGGCACAGGTGAGGGAACGGAAACGTGGCAGGGTCAGGCTACGTGCTGACACACGGGTCAGTGCCAGCGTACGGGCAAGGAGTAGGCTACGGGGTAGGGTAAGGTCTAGGGCTGGTGGTGGGTTTCCGTTCCGGGCTAGGGTTAGTGTTAGGGAACGGCAAGGCTTAGGGCACAGGTGAGGGTACAGAAAAGTTGGAGGTTCAGGCTACGTGCTAAAGCACGTGTCAATGCCAGCGTATGGGCCAGGAGTAGGCTACGTCGTAGAGAAAGGTGTATGGCTGGTTCTGGGTTTCCGTTCTGGGCTAGGGTTAGGGATAGGAAACGGCAAGGCTTAGGGCACACGTGAGGGTACAGAAACGTGGGAGGGTCAGGCTACGTGCTGACGCATGGGTCAGTGCCCGCGTACAGGCCAGGAGTAGGCTATGGCTTGGGTGTTAGGTGTAGGTCTGGTGGTGTGTTTCCGTTCCGTACTAGGGTTAGGGTTAGGGAACGGCAAGGCTTAGGGCACAGGTGAAGGTACGGAAATGTGGGAAGGTCAGGCTACGTGCTGACACACGGGTCAGTGCCAGCGTACGGGCCAGGAGTAGGCTACGGCCTAGAGTAAGGTGTAGGGTTGGTGGTGGGTTTCCATTCCGTGCTATAGTTAGGGTTAGTGAAAGGCAAGGCTTAGGGCACAGGTGAGGATACTGAAACGTGGGAGGGTCAGGCTACATGCTGACGCACGTGTCAGTGCCAGAATACGGGCCAGGAATAGGCTACGGCTTGGGGGTAAGGTGTAGGGCTGGTGGTGGGTTTCCGTTGGGGGCTAGGGTTAGGGTTAGGGAACGGCAAGGCTTAGGGCACAGGTGAGGGTACGGAAACGTGGGAGGGTCAGACAACGTTCTGACGCACGGGTCAGTGCCAGCGTACGGGCCAGGAGTAGGCTACGGCGTAGGGTATAGTGTAGGGCTGGTGGTGGGTTTCCGTTCTGGGCTAGGGTTATGGTTAGGGAACGGCAAGGCTTAGGGCGCAGGTGAGGGTACGGAAACGTGGGAGGGTCAGGCTACGTGCTGACGCACGTGTCAGTGCCAGCGTACGGGCCATGAGTAGGCTATGGCTTGGAGGATAGGTGTAGGGCTGGTGGTGGGTTTCCGTTCCGGGCTAGGGTTAGGGTTAGGGAACGGCAAGGCTTAGGGCACAGGTGTGGGTACGGAAATGTGAGAAGGTCAGGCTACGTGCTGACGCACGTGTCAGTGCCAGTGTACGGGCCAGGAGTAGGCTACGGCGTAGGGTAAGGTGTAGGGCTGGTGGTGGGTTTCCTTTCCGGGCTAGGTTTAGGGTTAGGGAACGGCAAGACTTAGGGCACAGGTGAGGGTACGGAAACGTGGTAGGGTCAGGCTATGTGCTGACGCATGGGTCAGTGCCAGCGTTCGGGCCAGGAGTAGGCTACGGCGTAGTGTAAGGTGTAGGACTGGTGGTGTGTTTCCGTTCCGGGCTAGGGTTAGTGTTAGGGAACGGCAAGGCTTCGGGCCCCGGTGTGGGTACGGAAACGTGGGGTGGTCAGATTACATGCTGACACACGGGCCAGTGCCAGCATACCGGCCCGGAGTAGGCTACGGCTTACGGGTTAGGTGTAGGGCTGGTGGTTGTTTTCCGTTCCAGGCTAGGGTTAGGGTTACGGAATGGCAAGACTTAGGGCACAGGTGAGGGTACGGAAACGTGGGAGGGTCAGGCTATATGCTGACACAAGGTTCAGTGCCACCGTACGGGCCAGGAGTAGGCTACGGCTTGGGGTTAAGGTGTAGGGCTGGTGGTGGTTTTCCATTCCGGGCTAGGGTTAGGGTTACCGAACGGCAAGGCTTAGTGCTCAGGTGAGGGTACGGAAACGTGGGAGGGTCAGGCTACGTGCTGACGCACGTGTCAGTGCCAGCGTACGGGCCAGGAGTAGGCTACGGCGTAGGGTAAGGTGTAGGGCTGGTGGTGGGTTTCCTTTCCGGGCTAGGTTTAGGGTTAGGGAACGGCAAGGCTTAGGGCACAGGTGAGGGTACGGAAACGTGGTAGGGTCAGGCTACGTGCTGACGCATGGGTCAGTGCCAGCGTTCGGGCCAGGAGTAGGCTACGGCGTAGGGTAAGGTGTAGGGCTGCTGGTGGGTTTCCGTTCCGGGCTAGTGTTAGGGTTAGGGAACGGCAAGGCTTAGGGCCCAGGTGAGGGTACGGAAACGTGTGGGGGTCAGACTACATGCTGACGCACGGGTCAGTGCCAGCGTATGTGCCAGAAGTAAGCTACGGCGTAGGGAAAGGTTTCAGGCTGGTGGTGGGTTTCCGTTCCGGGCTAGGGTTAGGGTTAGGGAACTGCAAGGCTTAGGGCACAGGTGAGGGTACGGAAACGTGGGAGGGTCAGGCTACGTGCTGATGCATGTGTCAGTGCCAGCGTACCGGCCAGGAGTAGGCTATGGCTTGGGTGTAAGCTGTAGCGATGGTGGTGTGTTTCCGTTCTGGGCTAGGGTTAGCGTTAGGGTACGGCAAGGCTTAGGGCACAGGTGAGGTTACGGAAACGTGGGAGGGTCAGGCTACGTGCTGACGCATGGGTCAGTGCCAGCGTTCGGGCCAGGAGTAGGCTACGGCGTAGTGTAAGGTGTAGGACTGGTGGTGTGTTTCCGTTCCGGGCTAGGGTTAGTGTTAGGGACCGGCAAGGCTTCGGGCCCCGGTGTGGGTACGGAAACGTGGGGTGGTCAGATTACATGCTGACGCACGGGCCAGTGCCAGCATACCGGCCCGGAGTAGGCTACGGCTTAGGGTTTAGGTGTAGGGCTGGTGGTTGTTTTCCGTTCCAGGCTAGGGTTAGGGTAACGGAACGGCAAGACTTAGGGCACAGGTGAGGGTACGGAAACGTGGGAGGGTCAGGCTACATGCTGACGCAAGGTTCAGTGCCACCGTACAGGCCAGGAGTAGGCTACAGCGTAGGTTAGGTGTAGGGCTGGTGGTGGGTTTCCGTTCAGGACTAGGGTTAGGGTTAGGGAACGTCAAGGCTTAGGGCACAGGTGAGGGTACGGAAACATGGGAGGGTCAGGCTACGTACTGATGCACGGGTCAGTGCCAGCGTACGGGCCAGGTGTAGGCTACGGCGTAGGGTAAGGTGTAGGGCTGGTGGTGATTTTCCGTTCCGGCTAGCGTTAGGGTTAGGGAACGGCAAGGCTTAGGGGACAGGTGAGGGTACGGAAATGTGGGAGGGTCAGGCTACGTGCTGACGCACGGGTCAGTGTCAGCATACGGGCCAGGAGTAGGCTACGGCTTTTGGGTAAGGTGTAGAGCTAGTGGTGGGTTTCCGTTCTGGGCTAGGGTTAGTGTTAGGAACGGCCAGGCTTAGGGCACAGTTGAGGGTCCTGAAACGTGGGAGGGTCAGGCTACTTGCTGACGCACATGTCAGTGCCGAGTACGGGCCAGGAGTAGGCTACGGCTTGGGGTTAAGGTGTAGGGCTGGTGGTGGTTTTCCATTCCGGGCTAGGGTTAGGGTTACCGAACGGCAAGGCTTAGTGCTCAGATGAGGGTACGGAAACGTGGGAGGGTCAGGCTACGTGCTGACGCATGGGTCAGTGCCAGCATACAGGCCAGCAGTAGGCTACGCCGGAGGGTAATGTTTAGGGCTGGTGGTGGGTTTCTGTTCCGGGCTAGGGTTAGGGTTAGGGAACGTCAAGGCTTAGGGCACAGGTGAGGGTACGGAAACGTGGGAGGGTCAGGCTACGTGCTGACACACGGGTCAGTGCCAGTGTACAGGCCAGGAGTAGGCTACGGCGTAGGGTAAGCTGTAGGGTTCGTGGTGGGTTTCCGTTCCGGACTAGGGTTAGGGTTAGGGAACGTCAAGGCTTAGGGCACAGGTGAGGTTACGGAAACGTGGGAGGGTCAGGCTACGTACTGATGCATGTGTCAGTGCCAGCGTACGGGCCAGGAGTAGGCTACGGTGTAGGGTAAAGTGTAGGGCTGTTGGTGGGTTTTCATTGCGGGGTACGGTTAGGGTTAGGGAACGGCAAGGCTTAGGGCACAGGTGAGGGAACGGAAACGTGGCAGGGTCAGGCTACGTGCTGACACACGGGTCAGTGCCAGCGTACGGGCAAGGAGTAGGCTACGGGGTAGGGTAAGGTCTAGGGCTGGTGGTGGGTTTCCGTTCCGGGCTAGGGTTAGTGTTAGGGAACGGCAAGGCTTAGGGCACAGGTGAGGGTACAGAAAAGTTGGAGGTTCAGGCTACGTGCTAAAGCACGTGTCAATGCCAGCGTATGGGCCAGGAGTAGGCTACGTCGTAGAGAAAGGTGTATGGCTGGTTCTGGGTTTCCGTTCTGGGCTAGGGTTAGGGATAGGAAACGGCAAGGCTTAGGGCACACGTGAGGGTACAGAAACGTGGGAGGGTCAGGCTACGTGCTGACGCATGGGTCAGTGCCCGCGTACAGGCCAGGAGTAGGCTATGGCTTGGGTGTTAGGTGTAGGGCTGGTGGTGTGTTTCCGTTCCGTACTAGGGTTAGGGTTAGGGAACGGCAAGGCTTAGGGCACAGGTGAGGGTACGGAAATGTGGGAAGGTCAGGCTACGTGCTGACACACGGGTCAGTGCCAGCGTACGGGCCAGGAGTAGGCTACGGCATAGGGTAAGGTGTAGGGTTGGTGGTGGGTTTCCATTCCGTGCTATAGTTAGGGTTAGTGAAAGGCAAGGCTTAGGGCACAGGTGAGGATACTGAAACGTGGGAGGGTCAGGCTACATGCTGACGCACGTGTCAGTGCCAGAATACGGGCCAGGAATAGGCTACGGCTTGGGGGTAAGGTGTAGGGCTGGTGGTGGGTTTCCGTTCGGGGCTAGGGTTAGGGTTAGGGAACGGCAAGGCTTAGGGCACAGGTGAGGGTACGGAAACGTGGGAGGGTCAGACAACATTCTGACGCACGGGTCAGTGCCAGCGTACGGGCCAGGAGTAGGCTACGGCGTAGGGTATAGTGTAGGGCTGGTGGTGGGTTTCCGTTCTGGGCTAGGGTTATGGTTAGGGAACGGCAAGGCTTAGGGCGCAGGTGAGGGTACGGAAACGTGGGAGGGTCAGGCTACGTGCTGACGCACGGGTCAGTGCCAGCGTACGGGCCATGAGTAGGCTATGGCTTGGAGGTTAGGTGTAGGGCTGGTGGTGGGTTTCGTTCCGTACTAGGGTTAGGGTAAGGGAACGGCAAGGCTTAGGGCACAGGTGAGGGTACGGAAATGTGGGAAGGTCAGGCTACGTGCTGACGCACGTGTCAGTGCCAGCGTAGGGGCCAGAAGTAGGCTACGGCATAGGGTAAGGTGTAGGGCTGGTGGTGGGTTTCCGTTCCAGGCTAGGGTTAGGGTTAGGGAACGGCAAGACTTAGGGCACAGGTGAGGGTACGGAAACGTGGTAGGGTCAGGCTACGTGCTGACGCACGGGTCAGTGCCAGCGTTCGGGCCAGGAGTAGGCTACGGCGTAGGGTAAGGTGTAGGGCTGGTGGTGGGTTTCCGTTCCGGGCTAGGGTTAGGGTTAGGGAACGGCAAGGCTTAGGGCCCAGGTGAGGGTACGGAAACGTGTGGGGGTCAGACTACATGCTGACACACGGGTCAGTGCCAGCGTACGGGCCAGAAGTAAGCTACGGCGTAGGGAAAGGTTTCAGGCTGGTGGTGGGTTTCCGTTCCGGGCTAGGGTTAGGGTTAGGGAACTGCAAGGCTTGGGGCACAGTTGAGGGTACGGAAACGTGGGAGGGTCAGGCTACGTGCTGATGCATGTGTCAGTGCCAGCGTACTGTCTAGGAGTAGGCTATGGCTTGGGGGTAAGCTGTAGGGCTGGTGGTGTGTTTCCGTTCTGGGCTAGTGTTAGCGTTAGGGTACGGCAAGGCTTAGGGCACAGGTGAGGTTACGGAAACGTGGGAGGGTCAGGCTACGTGCTGACGCACGTGTCAGTGCCAGCGTACCGGCCAAGAGTAGGCTACGGCTTGGGTGTTAGTTGTAGGGCTGGTGGTGGGTTTCCGTTCCGGGCTAGGGTTAGGGTTAGGGAACGGCAAGGCTTAGGGCACAGGTGTGGGTACGGAAATGTGAGAAGGTCAGGCTACGTGCTGACGCACGTGTCAGTGCCAGTGTACGGGCCAGGAGTAGGCTACGGCGTAGGGTAAGGTGTAGGGCTGGTGGTGGGTTTCCTTTCCGGGCTAGGTTTAGGGTTAGGGAACGGCAAGACTTAGGGCACAGGTGAGGGTACGGAAACGTGGTAGGGTCAGGCTACGTGCTGACGCATGGGTCAGTGCCAGCGTTCGGGCCAGGAGTAGGCTACGGCGTAGTGTAAGGTGTAGGACTGGTGGTGTGTTTCCGTTCCGGGCTAGGGTTAGTGTTAGGGAACGGCAAGGCTTCGGGCCCCGGTGTGGGTACGGAAACGTGGGGTGGTCAGATTACATGCTGACACACGGGCCGGTGCCAGCATACCGGCCCGGAGTAGGCTACGGCTTACGGGTTAGGTGTAGGGCTGGTGGTTGTTTTCCGTTCCAGGCTAGGGTTAGGGTTACGGAATGGCAAGACTTAGGGCACAGGTGAGGGTACGGAAACGTGGGAGGGTCAGGCTACATGCTGACGCAAGGTTCAGTGCCACCGTACGGGCCAGGAGTAGGCTACGGCTTGGGGTTAAGGTGTAGGGCTGGTGGTGGTTTTCCATTCCGGGCTAGGGTTAGGGTTACCGAACGGCAAGGCTTAGTGCTCAGGTGAGGGTACGGAAACGTGGGAGGGTCAGGCTACGTGCTGACGCACGGGTCAGTGCCAGCATACAGGCCAGCAGTAGGCTACGCCAGAGGGTAATGTTTAGGGCTGGTGGTGGGTTTCTGTTCCGGGCTAGGGTTAGGGTTAAGGAACGTCAAGGCTTAGGGCACAGGTGAGGGTACGGAAACGTGGGAGGGTCAGGCTACGTGCTGACACACGGGTCAGTGCCAGTGTACAGGCCAGGAGTAGGCTACGGCGTAGGGTAAGCTGTAGGGTTCGTGGTGGGTTTCCGTTCCGGACTAGGGTTAGGGTTAGGGAACGTCAAGGCTTAGGGCACAGGTGAGGGTACGGAAACGTGGGAGGGTCAGGCTACGTACTGATGCATGTGTCAGTGCCAGCGTACGGGCCAGGAGTAGGCTACGGTGTAGGGTAACGTGTAGGGCTGTTGGTGGGTTTTCATTGCGGGGTACGGTTAGGGTTAGGGAACGGCAAGGCTTAGGGCACAGGTGAGGGAACGGAAACGTGGCAGGGTCAGGCTACGTGCTGACACACGGGTCAGTGCCAGCGTACGGGCAAGGAGTAGGCTACGGGGTAGGGTAAGGTCTAGGGCTGGTGGTGGGTTTCCGTTCCGGGCTAGGGTTAGTGTTAGGGAACGGCAAGGCTTAGGGCACAGGTGAGGGTACAGAAAAGTTGGAGGTTCAGGCTACGTGCTAAAGCACGTGTCAATGCCAGCGTATGGGCCAGGAGTAGGCTACGTCGTAGAGAAAGGTGTATGGCTGGTTCTGGGTTTCCGTTCTGGGCTAGGGTTAGGGATAGGAAACGGCAAGGCTTAGGGCACAGGTGAGGGTACGGAAACGTGGGAGGGTCAGTCTACGTGCTGACGCATGGGCCAGTGCCCGCGTACAGGCCAGGAGTAGGCTATGGCTTGGGTGTTAGGTGTAGGGCTGGTGGTGTGTTTCCGTTCCGTACTAGGGTTAGGGTTAGGGAACGGCAAGGCTTAGGGCACAGGTGAGGGTACGGAAATGTGGGAAGGTCAGGCTACGTGCTGACACACGGGTCAGTGCCAGCGTACGGGCCAGGAGTAGGCTACGGCATAGGGTAAGGTGTAGGGTTGGTGGTGGGTTTCCATTCCGTGCTATAGTTAGGGTTAGTGAAAGGCAAGGCTTAGGGCACAGGTGAGGATACTGAAACGTGGGAGGGTCAGGCTACGTGCTGACGCACATGTCAGTGCCAGAATACGGGCCAGGAATAGGCTACGGCTTGGGGGTAAGGTGTAGGGCTGGTGGTGGGTTTCCGTTCGGGGCTAGTGTTAGGGTTAGGGAACGGCAAGGCTTAGGGCACAGGTGAGGGTACGGAAACGTGGGAGGGTCAGACAACGTTCTGACGCACGGGTCAGTGCCAGCGTACGGGCCAGGAGTAGGCTACGGCGTAGGGTATAGTGTAGGGCTGGTGGTGGGTGTCCGTTCTGGGCTAGGGTTATGGTTAGGGAACGGCAAGGCTTAGGGCGCAGGTGAGGGTACAGAAACGTGGGAGGGTCAGGCTACGTGCTGACGCACGGGTCAGTGCCAGCGTACGGGCCATGAGTAGGCTATGGCTTGGAGGTTAGGTGTAGGGCTGGTGGTGGGTTTCGTTCCGTACTAGGGTTAGGGTAAGGGAACGGCAAGGCTTAGGGCACAGGTGAGGGTACGGAAATGTGGGAAGGTCAGGCTACGTGCTGACGCACGTGTCAGTGCCAGCGTAGGGGCCAGAAGTAGGCTACGGCATAGGGTAAGGTGTAGGGCTGGTGGTGGGTTTCCGTTCCAGGCTAGGGTTAGGGTAGGGAACGGCAAGACTTAGGGCACAGGTGAGGGTACGGAAACGTGGTAGGGTCAGGCTACGTGCTGACGCACGGGTCAGTGCCAGCGTTCGGGCCAGGAGTAGGCTACGGCGTAGGGTAAGGTGTAGGGCTGGTGGTGGGTTTCCGTTCCGGGCTAGGGTTAGGGTTAGGGAACGGCAAGGCTTAGGGCCCAGGTGAGGGTACGGAAACGTGTGGGGGTCAGACTACATGCTGACGCACGGGTCAGTGCCAGCGTACGGGCCAGGTGTAGGCTACGGCGTAGGGTAAGGTGTAGGGCTGGTGGTGATTTTCCGTTCTGGCTAGCGTTAGGGTTAGGGAACGGCAAGGCTTAGGGGACAGGTGAGGGTACGGAAACGTGGGAGGGTCAGGCTACGTGCTGATGCACGGGTCAGTGTCAGCATACGGGCCAGGAGTAGGCTACGGCTTGTGGGTAAGGTGTAGAGCTAGTGGTGGGTTTCCGTTCTGGGCTAGGGTTAGTGTTAGGAACGGCCAGGCTTAGGGCACAGTTGAGGGTCCTGAAACGTGGGAGGGTCAGGCTACTTGCTGACGCACATGTCAGTGCCGAGTACGGGCCAGGAGTAGGCTACGGCTTGGGGTTAAGGTGTAGGGCTGGTGGTGGTTTTCCATTCCGTGCTAGGGTTAGGGTTACCGAACGGCAAGGCTTAGTGCTCAGATGAGGGTACGGAAACGTGGGAGGGTCAGGCTACGTGCTGACGCACGGGTCAGTGCCAGCATACAGGCCAGCAGTAGGCTACGCCGGAGGGTAATGTTTAGGGCTGGTGGTGGGTTTCTGTTCCGGGCTAGGGTTAGGGTTAGGGAACGTCAAGGCTTAGGGCACAGGTGAGGGTACGGAAACGTGGGAGGGTCAGGCTACGTGCTGACACACGGGTCAGTGCCAGTGTACAGGCCAGGAGTAGGCTACGGCGTAGGGTAAGCTGTAGGGTTCGTGGTGGGTTTCCGTTCCGGACTAGGGTTAGGGTTAGGGAACGTCAAGGCTTAGGGCACAGGTGATGTTACGGAAACGTGGGAGGGTCAGGCTACGTACTGATGCATGTGTCAGTGCCAGCGTACGGGCCAGGAGTAGGCTACGGTGTAGGGTAACGTGTAGGGCTGTTGGTGGGTTTTCATTGCGGGGTACGGTTAGGGTTAGGGAACGGCAAGGCTTAGGGCACAGGTGAGGGAACGGAAACGTGGCAGGGTCAGGCTACGTGCTGACACACGGGTCAGTGCCAGCGTACGGGCAAGGAGTAGGCTACGGGGTAGGGTAAGGTCTAGGGCTGGTGGTGGGTTTCCGTTCCGGGCTAGGGTTAGTGTTAGGGAACGGCAAGGCTTAGGGCACAGGTGAGGGTACAGAAAAGTTGGAGGTTCAGGCTACGTGCTAAAGCACGTGTCAATGCCAGCGTATGGGCCAGGAGTAGGCTACGTCGTAGAGAAAGGTGTATGGCTGGTTCTGGGTTTCCGTTCTGGGCTAGGGTTAGGGATAGGAAACGGCAAGGCTTAGGGCACACGTGAGGGTACGGAAACGTGGGAGGGTCAGTCTACGTGCTGACGCATGGGCCAGTGCCCGCGTACAGGCCAGGAGTAGGCTATGGCTTGGGTGTTAGGTGTAGGGCTGGTGGTGTGTTTCCGTTCCGTACTAGGGTTAGGGTTAGGGAACGGCAAGGCTTAGGGCACAGGTGAGGGTACGGAAATGTGGGAAGGTCAGGCTATGTGCTGACACACGGGTCAGTGCCAGCGTACGGGCCAGGAGTAGGCTACGGCATAGGGTAAGGTGTAGGGTTGGTGGTGGGTTTCCATTCCGTGCTATAGTTAGGGTTAGTGAAAGGCAAGGCTTAGGGCACAGGTGAGGATACTGAAACGTGGGAGGGTCAGGCTACGTGCTGACGCACGTGTCAGTGCCATAATACGGGCCAGGAATAGGCTACGGCTTGGGGGTAAGGTGTAGGGCTGGTGGTGGGTTTCCGTTCGGGGCTAGGGTTAGGGTTAGGGAACGGCAAGGCTTAGGGCACAGGTAAGGGTACGGAAACGTGGGAGGGTCAGACAACGTTCTGACGCACGGGTCAGTGCCAGCGTACGGGCCAGGAGTAGGCTACGGCTTGTGGGTAAGGTGTAGAGCTAGTGGTGGGTTTCCGTTCTGGGCTAGGGTTAGTGTTAGGAACGGCCAGGCTTAGGGCACAGTTGAGGGTCCTGAAACGTGGGAGGGTCAGGCTACTTGCTGACGCACATGTCAGTGCCGAGTACGGGCCAGGAGTAGGCTACGGCTTGGGGTTAAGGTGTAGGGCTGGTGGTGGTTTTCCATTCCGTGCTAGGGTTAGGGTTACCGAACGGCAAGGCTTAGTGCTCAGATGAGGGTACGGAAACGTGGGAGGGTCAGGCTACGTGCTGACGCACGGGTCAGTGCCAGCATACAGGCCAGCAGTAGGCTACGCCGGAGGGTAAGGTTTAGGGCTGGTGGTGGGTTTCTGTTCCGGGCTAGGGTTAGGGTTAGGGAACGTCAAGGCTTAGGGCACAGGTGAGGGTACGGAAACGTGGGAGGGTCAGGCTACGTGCTGACACACGGGTCAGTGCCAGTGTACAGGCCAGGAGTAGGCTACGGCGTAGGGTAAGCTGTAGGGTTCGTGGTGGGTTTCCGTTCCGGACTAGGGTTAGGGTTAGGGAACGTCAAGGCTTAGGGCACAGGTGATGTTACGGAAACGTGGGAGGGTCAGGCTACGTACTGATGCATGTGTCAGTGCCAGCGTACGGGCCAGGAGTAGGCTACGGTGTAGGGTAACGTGTAGGGCTGTTGGTGGGTTTTCATTGCGGGGTACGGTTAGGGTTAGGGAACGGCAAGGCTTAGGGCACAGGTGAGGGAATGGAAACGTGGCAGGGTCAGGCTACGTGCTGACACACGGGTCAGTGCCAGCGTACGGGCAAGGAGTAGGCTACGGGGTAGGGTAAGGTCTAGGGCTGGTGGTGGGTTTCCGTTCCGGGCTAGGGTTAGTGTTAGGGAACGGCAAGGCTTAGGGCACAGGTGAGGGTACAGAAAAGTTGGAGGTTCAGGCTACGTGCTAAAGCACGTGTCAATGCCAGCGTATGGGCCAGGAGTAGGCTACGTCGTAGAGAAAGGTGTATGGCTGGTTCTGGGTTTCCGTTCTGGGCTAGGGTTAGGGATAGGAAACGGCAAGGCTTAGGGCACACGTGAGGGTACGGAAACGTGGGAGGGTCAGGCTACGTGCTGACGCATGGGTCAGTGCCCGCGTACAGGCCAGGAGTAGGCTATGGCTTGGGTGTTAGGTGTAGGGCTGGTGGTGTGTTTCCGTTCCGTACTAGGGTTAGGGTTAGGGAACGGCAAGGCTTAGGGCACAGGTGAGGGTACGGAAATGTGGGAAGGTCAGGCTACGTGCTGACACACGGGTCAGTGCCAGCGTACGGGCCAGGAGTAGGCTACGGCATAGGGTAAGGTGTAGGGTTGGTGGTGGGTTTCCATTCCGTGCTATAGTTAGGGTTAGTGAAAGGCAAGGCTTAGGGCACAGGTGAGGATACTGAAACGTGGGATGGTCAGGCTACATGCTGACGCACGTGTCAGTGCCAGAATACGGGCCAGGAATAGGCTACGGCTTGGGGGTAAGGTGTAGGGCTGGTGGTGGGTTTCCGTTGGGGGCTAGGGTTAGGGTTAGGGAACGGCAAGGCTTAGGGCACAGGTGAGGGTACGGAAACGTGGGAGGGTCAGACAACGTTCTGACGCACGGGTCAGTGCCAGCGTACGGGCCAGGAGTAGGCTACGGCGTAGGGTATAGTGTAGGGCTGGTGGTGGGTTTCCATTCTGGGCTAGGGTTATGGTTAGGGAACGGCAAGGCTTAGGGCGCAGGTGAGGGTACGGAAACGTGGGAGGGTCAGGCTACGTGCTGACGCACGGGTCAGTGCCAGCGTACGGGCCATGAGTAGGCTATGGCTTGGAGGTTAGGTGTAGGGCTGGTGGTGGGTTTCGTTCCGTACTTCGGTTAGGGTAAGGGAACGGCAAGGCTTAGGGCACAGGTGAGGGTACGGAAATGTGGGAAGGTCAGGCTACGTGCTGACGCACGTGTCAGTGCCAGCGTAGGGGCCAGAAGTAGGCTACGGCATAGGGTAAGGTGTAGGGCTGGTGGTGGGTTTCCGTTCCAGGCTAGGGTTAGGGTAGGGAACGGCAAGACTTAGGGCACAGGTGAGGGTACGGAAACGTGGTAGGGTCAGGCTACGTGCTGACGCACGGGTCAGTGCCAGCGTTCGGGCCAGGAGTAGGCTACGGCGTAGGGTAAGGTGTAGGGCTGGTGGTGGGTTTCCGTTCCGGGCTAGGGTTAGGGTTAGGGAACGGCAAGGCTTAGGGCCCAGGTGAGGGTACGGAAACGTGTGGGGGTCAGACTACATGCTGACGCACGGGTCAGTGCCAGCGTACGGGCCAGGTGTAGGCTACGGCGTAGGGTAAGGTGTAGGGCTGGTGGTGATTTTCCGTTCCGGCTAGCGTTAGGGTTAGGGAACGGCAAGGCTTAGGGGACAGGTGAGGGTACGGAAACGTGGGAGGGTCAGGCTACGTGCTGACGCACGGGTCAGTGTCAGCATACGGGCCAGGAGTAGGCTACGGCTTGTGGGTAAGGTGTAGAGCTAGTGGTGGGTTTCCGTTCTGGGCTAGGGTTAGTGTTAGGAACGGCCAGGCTTAGGGCACAGTTGAGGGTCCTGAAACGTGGGAGGGTCAGGCTACTTGCTGACGCACATGTCAGTGCCGAGTACGGGCCAGGAGTAGGCTACGGCTTGGGGTTAAGGTGTAGGGCTGGTGGTGGTTTTCCATTCCGTGCTAGGGTTAGGGTTACCGAACGGCAAGGCTTAGTGCTCAGATGAGGGTACGGAAACGTGGGAGGGTCAGGCTACGTGCTGACGCACGGGTCAGTGCCAGCATACAGGCCAGCAGTAGGCTACGCCGGAGGGTAATGTTTAGGGCTGGTGGTGGGTTTCTGTTCCGGGCTAGGGTTAGGGTTAGGGAACGTCAAGGCTTAGGGCACAGGTGAGGGTACGGAAACGTGGGAGGGTCAGGCTACGTGCTGACACACGGGTCAGTGCCAGTGTACAGGCCAGGAGTAGGCTACGGCGTAGGGTAAGCTGTAGGGTTCGTGGTGGGTTTCCGTTCCGGACTAGGGTTAGGGTTAGGGAACGTCAAGGCTTAGGGCACAGGTGATGTTACGGAAACGTGGGAGGGTCAGGCTACGTACTGATGCATGTGTCAGTGCCAGCGTACGGGCCAGGAGTAGGCTACGGTGTAGGGTAACGTGTAGGGCTGTTGGTGGGTTTTCATTGCGGGGTACGGTTAGGGTTAGGGAACGGCAAGGCTTAGGGCACAGGTGAGGGAACGGAAACGTGGCAGGGTCAGGCTACGTGCTGACACACGGGTCAGTGCCAGCGTACGGGCAAGGAGTAGGCTACGGGGTAGGGTAAGGTCTAGGGCTGGTGGTGGGTTTCCGTTCCGGGCTAGGGTTAGTGTTAGGGAACGGCAAGGCTTAGGGCACAGGTGAGGGTACAGAAAAGTTGGAGGTTCAGGCTACGTGCTAAAGCACGTGTCAATGCCAGCGTATGGGCCAGGAGTAGGCTACGTCGTAGAGAAAGGTGTATGGCTGGTTCTGGGTTTCCGTTCTGGGCTAGGGTTAGGGATAGGAAACGGCAAGGCTTAGGGCACACGTGAGGGTACGGAAACGTGGGAGGGTCAGTCTACGTGCTGACGCATGGGCCAGTGCCCGCGTACAGGCCAGGAGTAGGCTATGGCTTGGGTGTTAGGTGTAGGGCTGGTGGTGTGTTTCCGTTCCGTACTAGGGTTAGGGTTAGGGAACGGCAAGGCTTAGGGCACAGGTGAGGGTACGGAAATGTGGGAAGGTCAGGCTATGTGCTGACACACGGGTCAGTGCCAGCGTACGGGCCAGGAGTAGGCTACGGCATAGGATAAGGTGTAGGGTTGGTGGTGGGTTTCCATTCCGTGCTATAGTTAGGGTTAGTGAAAGGCAAGGCTTAGGGCACAGGTGAGGATACTGAAACGTGGGAGGGTCAGGCTACGTGCTGACGCACGTGTCAGTGCCATAATACGGGCCAGGAATAGGCTACGGCTTGGGGGTAAGGTGTAGGGCTGGTGGTGGGTTTCCGTTCGGGGCTAGGGTTAGGGTTAGGGAACGGCAAGGCTTAGGGCACAGGTGAGGGTACGGAAACGTGGGAGGGTCAGACAACGTTCTGACGCACGGGTCAGTGCCAGCGTACGGGCCAGGAGTAGGCTACGGCGTAGGGTATAGTTTAGGGCTGGTGGTGGGTTTCCGTTCTGGGCTAGGGTTATGGTTAGGGAACGGCAAGGCTTAGGGCGCAGGTGAGGGTACGGAAACGTGGGAGGGTCAGGCTACGTGCTGACGCACGGGTCAGTGCCAGCGTACGGGCCATGAGTAGGCTATGGCTTGGAGGTTAGGTGTAGGGCTGGTGGTGGGTTTCGTTCCGTACTAGGGTTAGGGTAAGGGAACGGCAAGGCTTAGGGCACAGGTGAGGGTACGGAAATGTGGGAAGGTCAGGCTACGTGCTGACGCACGTGTCAGTGCCAGCGTAGGGGCCAGAAGTAGGCTACGGCATAGGGTAAGGTGTAGGGCTGGTGGTGGGTTTCCGTTCCAGGCTAGGGTTAGGGTAGGGAACGGCAAGACTTAGGGCACAGGTGAGGGTACGGAAACGTGGTAGGGTCAGGCTACGTGCTGACGCACGGGTCAGTGCCAGCGTTCGGGCCAGGAGTAGGCTACGGCGTAGGGTAAGGTGTAGGGCTGGTGGTGGGTTTCCGTTCCGGGCTAGGGTTAGGGTTAGGGAACGGCAAGGCTTAGGGCCCAGGTGAGGGTACGGAAACGTGTGGGGGTCAGACTACATGCTGACGCACGGGTCAGTGCCAGCGTACGGGCCAGGTGTAGGCTACGGCGTAGGGTAAGGTGTAGGGCTGGTGGTGATTTTCCGTTCCGGCTAGCGTTAGTGTTAGGGAACGGCAAGGCTTAGGGGACAGGTGAGGGTACGGAAACGTGGGAGGGTCAGGCTACGTGCTGACGCACGGGTCAGTGTCAGCATACGGGCCAGGAGTAGGCTACGGCTTGTGGGTAAGGTGTAGAGCTAGTGGTGGGTTTCCGTTCTGGGCTAGGGTTAGTGTTAGGAACGGCCAGGCTTAGGGCACAGTTGAGGGTCCTGAAACGTGGGAGGGTCAGGCTACTTGCTGACGCACATGTCAGTGCCGAGTACGGGCCAGGAGTAGGCTACGGCTTGGGGTTAAGGTGTAGGGCTGGTGGTGGTTTTCCATTCCGTGCTAGGGTTAGGGTTACCGAACGGCAAGGCTTAGTGCTCAGATGAGGGTACGGAAACGTGGGAGGGTCAGGCTACGTGCTGACGCACGGGTCAGTGCCAGCATACAGGCCAGCAGTAGGCTACGCCGGAGGGTAAGGTTTAGGGCTGGTGGTGGGTTTCTGTTCCGGGCTAGGGTTAGGGTTAGGGAACGTCAAGGCTTAGGGCACAGGTGAGGGTACGGAAACGTGGGAGGGTCAGGCTACGTGCTGACACACGGGTCAGTGCCAGTGTACAGGCCAGGAGTAGGCTACGGCGTAGGGTAAGCTGTAGGGTTCGTGGTGGGTTTCCGTTCCGGGTTAGGGTTAGGGAACGTCAAGGCTTAGGGCACAGGTGATGTTACGGAAACGTGGGAGGGTCAGGCTACGTACTGATGCATGTGTCAGTGCCAGCGTACGGGCCAGGAGTAGGCTACGGTGTAGGGTAACGTGTAGGGCTGTTGGTGGGTTTTCATTGCGGGGTACGGTTAGGGTTAGGGAACGGCAAGGCTTAGGGCACAGGTGAGGGAATGGAAACGTGGCAGGGTCAGGCTACGTGCTGACACACGGGTCAGTGCCAGCGTACGGGCAAGGAGTAGGCTACGGGGTAGGGTAAGGTCTAGGGCTGGTGGTGGGTTTCCGTTCCGGGCTAGGGTTAGTGTTAGGGAACGGCAAGGCTTAGGGCACAGGTGAGGGTACAGAAAAGTTGGAGGTTCAGGCTACGTGCTAAAGCACGTGTCAATGCCAGCGTATGGGCCAGGAGTAGGCTACGTCGTAGAGAAAGGTGTATGGCTGGTTCTGGGTTTCCGTTCTGGGCTAGGGTTAGGGATAGGAAACGGCAAGGCTTAGGGCACACGTGAGGGTACGGAAACGTGGGAGGGTCAGGCTACGTGCTGACGCATGGGTCAGTGCCCGCGTACAGGCCAGGAGTAGGCTATGGCTTGGGTGTTAGGTGTAGGGCTGGTGGTGTGTTTCCGTTCCGTACTAGGGTTAGGGTTAGGGAACGGCAAGGCTTAGGGCACAGGTGAGGGTACGGAAATGTGGGAAGGTCAGGCTACGTGCTGACACACGGGTCAGTGCCAGCGTACGGGCCAGGAGTAGGCTACGGCATAGGGTAAGGTGTAGGGTTGGTGGTGGGTTTCCATTCCATGCTATAGTTAGGGTTAGTGAAAGGCAAGGCTTAGGGCACAGGTGAGGATACTGAAACGTGGCAGGGTCAGGCTACATGCTGACGCACGTGTCAGTGCCAGAATACGGGCCAGGAATAGGCTACGGCTTGGGGGTAAGGTGTAGGGCTGGTGGTGGGTTTCCGTTGGGGGCTAGGGTTAGGGTTAGGGAACGGCAAGGCTTAGGGCACAGGTGAGGGTACGGAAACGTGGGAGGGTCAGACAACGTTCTGACGCACGGGTCAGTGCCAGCGTACGGGCCAGGAGTAGGCTACGGCGTAGGGTATAGTGTAGGGCTGGTGGTGGGTTTCCATTCTGGGCTAGGGTTATGGTTAGGGAACGGCAAGGCTTAGGGCGCAGGTGAGGGTACGGAAACGTGGGAGGGTCAGGCTACGTGCTGACGCACGGGTCAGTGCCAGCGTACGGGCCATGAGTAGGCTATGGCTTGGAGGTTAGGTGTAGGGCTGGTGGTGGGTTTCGTTCCGTACTTGGGTTAGGGTAAGGGAACGGCAAGGCTTAGGGCACAGGTGAGGGTACGGAAATGTGGGAAGGTCAGGCTACGTGCTGACGCACGTGTCAGTGCCAGCGTAGGGGCCAGAAGTAGGCTACGGCATAGGGTAAGGTGTAGGGCTGGTGGTGGGTTTCCGTTCCAGGCTAGGGTTAGGGTTAGGGAACGGCAAGACTTAGGGCACAGGTGAGGGTACGGAAACGTGGTAGGGTCAGGCTACGTGCTGACGCACGGGTCAGTGCCAGCGTTCGGGCCAGGAGTAGGCTACGGCGTAGGGTAAGGTGTAGGGCTGGTGGTGGGTTTCCGTTCCGGGCTAGGGTTAGGGTTAGGGAACGGCAAGGCTTAGGGCCCAGGTGAGGGTACGGAAACGTGTGGGGGTCAGACTACATGCTGACGCACGGGTCAGTGCCAGCGTACGGGCCAGAAGTAAGCTACGGCGTAGGGAAAGGTTTCAGGCTGGTGGTGGGTTTCCGTTCCGGGCTAGGGTTAGGGTTAGGGAACTGCAAGGCTTAGGGCACAGTTGAGGGTACGGAAACGTGGGAGGGTCAGGCTACGTGCTGATGCATGTGTCAGTGCCAGCGTACTGTCTAGGAGTAGGCTATGGCTTGGGGGTAAGCTGTAGGGCTGGTGGTGTGTTTCCGTTCTGGGCTAGTGTTAGCGTTAGGGTACGGCAAGGCTTAGGGCACAGGTGAGGTTACGGAAACGTGGGAGGGTCAGGCTACGTGCTGACGCACGTGTCAGTGCCAGCGTACCGGCCAAGAGTAGGCTACGGCTTGGGTGTTAGTTGTAGGGCTGGTGGTGGGTTTCCGTTCCGGGCTAGGGTTAGGGTTAGGGAACGGCAAGGCTTAGGGCACAGGTGTGGGTACGGAAATGTGAGAAGGTCAGGCTACGTGCTGACGCACGTGTCAGTGCCAGTGTACGGGCCAGGAGTAGGCTACGGCGTAGGGTAAGGTGTAGGGCTGGTGGTGGGTTTCCTTTCCGGGCTAGGTTTAGGGTTAGGGAACGGCAAGACTTAGGGCACAGGTGAGGGTACAGAAACGTGGTAGGGTCAGGCTACGTGCTGACGCATGGGTCAGTGCCAGCGTTCGGGCCAGGAGTAGGCTACGGCGTAGTGTAAGGTGTAGGACTGGTGGTGTGTTTCCGTTCCGGGCTAGGGTTAGTGTTAGGGAACGGCAAGGCTTCGGGCCCCGGTGTGGGTACGGAAACGTGGGGTGGTCAGATTACATGCTGACACACGGGCCAGTGCCAGCATACCGGCCCGGAGTAGGCTACGGCTTACGGGTTAGGTGTAGGGCTGGTGGTTGTTTTCCGTTCCAGGCTAGGGTTAGGGTTACGGAATGGCAAGACTTAGGGCACATGTGAGGGTACGGAAACGTGGGAGAGTCAGGCTACATGCTGACGCAAGGTTCAGTGCCACCGTACGGGCCAGGAGTAGGCTACGGCTTGGGGTTAAGGTGTAGGGCTGGTGGTGGTTTTCCATTCCGGGCTAGGGTTAGGGTTATCGAACGGCAAGGCTTAGTGCTCAGGTGAGGGTACGGAAACGTGGGAGGGTCAGGCTACGTGCTGACGCACGGGTCAGTGCCAGCATACAGGCCAGCAGTAGGCTACACCAGAGGGTAATGTTTAGGGCTGGTGGTGGGTTTCTGTTCCGGGCTAGGGTTAGGGTTAAGGAACGTCAAGGCTTAGGGCACAGGTGAGGGTACGGAAACGTGGGAGGGTCAGGCTACGTGCTGACACACGGGTCAGTGCCAGTGTACAGGCCAGGAGTAGGCTACGGCGTAGGGTAAGCTGTAGGGTTCGTGGTGGGTTTCCGTTCCGGACTAGGGTTAGGGTTAGGGAACGTCAAGGCTTAGGGCACAGGTGAGGGTACGGAAACGTGGGAGGGTCAGGCTACGTACTGATGCATGTGTCAGTGCCAGCGTACGGGCCAGGAGTAGGCTACGGTGTAGGGTAACGTGTAGGGCTGTTGGTGGGTTTTCATTGCGGGGTACGGTTAGGGTTAGGGAACGGCAAGGCTTAGGGCACAGGTGAGGGAACGGAAACGTGGCAGGGTCAGGCTACGTGCTGACACACGGGTCAGTGCCAGCGTACGGGCAAGGAGTAGGCTACGGGGTAGGGTAAGGTCTAGGGCTGGTGGTGGGTTTCCGTTCCGGGCTAGGGTTAGTGTTAGGGAACGGCAAGGCTTAGGGCACAGGTGAGGGTACAGAAAAGTTGGAGGTTCAGGCTACGTGCTAAAGCACGTGTCAATGCCAGCGTATGGGCCAGGAGTAGGCTACGTCGTAGAGAAAGGTGTATGGCTGGTTCTGGGTTTCCGTTCTGGGCTAGGGTTAGGGATAGGAAACGGCAAGGCTTAGGGCACAGGTGAGGGTACGGAAACGTGGGAGGGTCAGTCTACGTGCTGACGCATGGGCCAGTGCCCGCGTACAGGCCAGGAGTAGGCTATGGCTTGGGTGTTAGGTGTAGGGCTGGTGGTGTGTTTCCGTTCCGTACTAGGGTTAGGGTTAGGGAACGGCAAGGCTTAGGGCACAGGTGAGGGTACGGAAATGTGGGAAGGTCAGGCTACGTGCTGACACACGGGTCAGTGCCAGCGTACGGGCCAGGAGTAGGCTACGGCATAGGGTAAGGTGTAGGGTTGGTGGTGGGTTTCCATTCCGTGCTATAGTTAGGGTTAGTGAAAGGCAAGGCTTAGGGCACAGGTGAGGATACTGAAACGTGGGAGGGTCAGGCTACGTGCTGACGCACGGGTCAGTGCCAGCGTTCGGGCCAGGAGTAGGCTACGGCGTAGGGTAAGGTGTAGGGCTGGTGGTGGGTTTCCGTTCCGGGCTAGGGTTAGGGTTAGGGAACGGCAAGGCTTAGGGCCCAGGTGAGGGTACGGAAACGTGTGGGGGTCAGACTACATGCTGACGCACGGGTCAGTGCCAGCGTACGGGCCAGAAGTAAGCTACGGCGTAGGGAAAGGTTTCAGGCTGGTGGTGGGTTTCCGTTCCGGGCTAGGGTTAGGGTTAGGGAACTGCAAGGCTTAGGGCCCAGGTGAGGGTACGGAAACGTGGGAGGGTCAGGCTACGTGCTGATGCATGTGTCAGTGCCAGCGTACCGTCTAGGAGTAGGCTATGGCTTGGTGGTAAGCTGTAGGGCTGGTGGTGTGTTTCCATTCTGGGCTAGTGTTAGCGTTAGGGTACGGCAAGGCTTAGGGCACAGGTGAGGTTATGGAAACGTGGGAGGGTCAGGCTACGTGCTGACGCACGGGCCAGTGCCAGCGTACCGGCCAGGAGTAGGCTACGGCTTGGGGGTTAGTTGGAGGGCTGGTGGTGTGTTTCCCTTCCGTACTAGTGTTAGGGTTAAAGAACGGCAAGGCTTAGGGCACAGGTGACGTTACGATAATGTGGGAAGGTCAGGCTACGTGCTGATGCACATGTCAGTGCCAGCGTATGGACCAGGAGTAGGCTACGGCTTGGGGGTAAGGTGTAGGGCTGGTGGTGGGTTTCCGTTGGGGGCTAGGGTTAGGGTTCGGGAACGGCAAGGCTTAGGGCACAGGTGAGGGTACGGAAACGTTGGAGGGTCAGGCTACATGCTGACGCATGGGTCAGTGCCAGCGTACGGGCCAGGAGTAGGCTACGGCTTGTGGGTAAGGTTTAGGGCTGGTGGTGGGTTTCCGTTCCGGGCTAGGGTTAGAGTTAGGTAACGGCAAGGCTTAGGGCAGAGGTGACGGTACGGTAACATGGGAGGGTCAGGCTACGTGCTGACACACGGTTCAGTGCCAGTGTACAGGCCAGGAGTAGGCTACGGCGTAGGGTAAGCTGTAGGGTTCGTGGTGGGTTTCCATTCCGGACTAGGGTTAGGGTTAGGGAAAGGCAATGCTTAGGGCACAGGTGAGGTTACAGAAACCTGGGAGGGTCAGGCTATGTGGTGACGCACGTGTCAGTGCCAGCATACGGGCCAGGAGTAGGCTACGGCTTGGGGGTAACGTGTAGGGATGGTGGTGGGTTTCCGTTCCGGGCTAGGGTTAGGGTTAGGGAACGGCAAGGCTTAGGGCACAGGTGAGGGTACGGAAACGTGGGAGGGTCAGGCTACATGCTGACGCACGGTTCAGTGCCAGCATAAGGGCCAGGAGTAGGCTACGGCGTAGGGTATGGTGTAGGGCTGGTGGTGGGTTTCCGTTTCGGTCTAGGTTTAGGGTTAGGGAACGGCAAGGCTTAGGGCACAGGTGAGGGTACGGAAACGAGCTAGGGTCAGGCTATGTGCTGACGCACGGGTCTTTGCCAGCGTACGGGCCAGGTGTAGGTTACGGCATAGGGTAAGGTTTAGGGCTGGTCTAGGGTTTCCGTTCCAGGCTAGCGTTGTGGTTAGGGAACGGCAAGGCTTAGGAGTTGCCAGGCTGTCACCTGTAAAGAAGAGGTTGCGTCACCCATAATGTCTGCTGAAATTTCTCTCTGGGCTGAGGTGAGGAAGGAAAAAAAGGAGTGGGGGCCGGGATAGGAGGGGTATCTCAGGCAGGAAAATGGAAAGCTTCCAGAAGAGCGCCCGTGGCCAGGACCATCCTGGCTGGCCTGCAGGCACCAACTGGGCCTGTGTGCTGTCGCTGGTGTGGCTCCACTGCCCTTCCTCTAGGCTTTCAAGCCCTTGTACATATTCAGGTGTTTTACCTGGGAAGGGTGGGAACAGTTCAGCAGCAGCTGGCCTGGGGCTCAGCTCACATTTACTCACAGACGCCTCGGCACGGTCCCGCAGCTTGGCATTGAGGACCTTTCTTGCGTGGGGTTGGGCTGCTGGCTGTATGGGAGATGATTCTCCACATCTGACCAATTTCAGAATTGTTTCCCGCTGGAGTAAGTGCCTTGATAGGGTTTTCCTCTGTATAACTGTTGGGTTCAGGTTTTTTTTTTCTCCATTGTTTCAAGTTAAATTTTATTCCTCTTTTATGTATTTATAGATATAAGCATGGAAATAAGTCATTCATATAAATACATCTGTGTGAATGGAAGAACTTTTTTCTGTTTTATTTTTAAATTTTTTGAAATTTAAATTTATTTTCTTATACAGCAGGTTATTATTAGTTATGTATTTTATGCATTTACATGTATACAGGTCAATCCCAATCTCCCAACTCATCCCACCACCACCACCACCCCATGGCTTCCCCCTCTTTGTGTCCATACGTTTGTTCTCTACCTCTTTGTCTCTATTTCTGCCCTGAAAACAAGTTCATCTGTACCACTTTTCTAGGTACCAAATATAGGCATTAATATACAATATTTGTTTTTCTGTTTCTGACTTACTCCACTCTGTATGACAGTCTCTAGATCCATCGAGTTCTCTACAAATGACCCAGTTTCATTCCTTTATATGGTTGAGTAATACTCCATTTTATATATGTACCACATCTTTATCCGTTCTTCTGTTTGTGGGCATTTAGGTTGCTTCCATTACCTGGCTATTGTAAATAGTGCTGCAATGAACATTGGGGTGAATGTGTCTCTTTGATTTATGGTTTTCTCTGGGTATATGCTCAGAAGTGGGATTGCTAGATCAGATGGTACTCCTCTTTTTAGTTTTTCAAAGGAACCTCCATACTGTTCTCCATAGTGACTGTATCAATTTACATTCCCACCAATAGTGGAAGAGGGTTCCTTTTGTCCACACCCTCCTCAGAATTTTTGTTTGTAGATTTTCTGATGATGCCGACTCTAATGGGTGTGACGTCATACCTTATTGTAGTTTTGATTTGCATTTCTCTAACAATTAGTGATGTTGAGCAGCTTTTCATGTGTGTCTTGGCCATCTCTGTGTCTTCTTTGAAGAAACGTCTCTTTAGATCTTCTGCCCATTTTTGTATTGGGTGGTTTGTTTTTTTTAATATTAAGCTGCATGAGCTGTTTATATATATTGGAGATTAAAACTCTGTCCATTGATTCGTTTGCAACGATTTTTGCCCATTCTGAGGGATGCCTTTTTCCATTCCCGTTTTTTTTTAACAAAAAAGGAAAGAAAGGAAAAGAAGCAGAACACTAATGTGCGTAAAATATGCCTTTTGAAACGGTCGTTTTGAAATATGGACGTCCTTTGAATTTTTTGGTCGATATGTGACCCCAGGAATTGTGTTCAGGGCAGGTGTCATTTACAGGCCTGCAATGATTCTGAATATCAACTGACCATTAGCGCTGGGATTAAAGCTGCTGTTCTGTGAAACGGCCACAAGGTGGCAGCAGTTCACCCTTACCAAATCTGGTTACTAGGGCAAGAGAGCCTCAGTGGAAGTGGTGTTCTAGATTGGAATTTAGAATGGAATGTGCCAGGAGAAAGCCCCTCACGTTTGTCTCACTACTTCTTGTTCGTGTTTTTAATTTATTTTTTTTATTTTTTATTACAGCAAGTTTGATTACAATGTTTGGCTTGTTGTAGGTGTGGAAGATGTGGTTCTTTTACACATATACAGATGTCTGTTCTTCCTGGGATCCTTTTCCCATGTACGTTATGACAGAATGTTGAGTAGTCCTCTCTTGGTATTCTGTAGGTCTTTGGTGATTATATATGTCATCTGTGTTTGTATATGTCTGTTAACCCCGATATCGTAATGAAACCAAACCTCACACCTTTCCATTCGTGAACCATAAGTTTGTTTAATGAATCTGTGATTGCCCTTCTCCGTGGAAATATCTGCCCTGGTATCCATTTTTAGGTAACACCTATAAGTGATATGATATGATATGTGTCTTTCACTTTCTGACTTACTACAAGTCACGTGATTACTTCTAGACTCATTTACGGTGCTGCAAATGGCATTGTGTCCTTTTTTTCCTTGGCTTCTGTTCTGCCTTAGCGAGGTCCATTTTCAACAATGTGATTCCCTGAGGGTTGTGGATTAGCTGACCTGGGCAGCCTTACCCTGCCGGCCCGCCCTCCCCAGGTGTGCCTCGTTGAGGTCAATATAAACAGCGCTCCAGGCAGCAATAGCCCCTGAATCTGTGCCTGACTCCATATTCTCTGTCCCGTCAGCAGTCTCGGGGCTGTGCTGGTGGGTGGGAGTGAGGGGCCACAGCTTTGTGGGTGTCCCGGTGTGAGTGGGGCTCTGCTGGCCTTTCTGCAGGAGTTGCCAGGCTGACACCTGTAAAGAAGAGGATGTGTCACCCATACCTTCCGCTGGAATTTCTCTCCGGACAGAGGTGAGGAAGGAAAAAAGCAGTGGGGGCCAGGACAGGAGGGGTATCTCAGGCAGGGCAATGGAAAGCTTCCGGAAGAGCGCCCGGGGCCACGACCACCCTGGCTGGACTGCAGGCACCAAGTTGGCCTGCGTGTTGTCGCTGGTGTGGCTCGACGGCCCTTCCTCTAGGCTTTCAAGCCCTTGTACATATTCAGGTGTTTTACCTGGGAATGGTGGGAACAGTTCAGCAGCAGCTGGCCTGGGGCTCAGCTCACGTTTACGCACAGATGCTTCGGCACAATCCCCCAGCTTTGCAATGAGGACGCTCCTTGCGTGGGGGTTGGGGTGCTGGCTGTATGGGAGATGGTTCCCCACCTCTGACCAATTTCAGAATTGTTTACCGCTGGAGCAAGTGTCCAGATAGGGTTTTCCTCTGTATAAATGGTGGGTTCAGGTTTTTTTTTCTTTTATGTTTCAAGTTAGATTTTATTCCTCTTTTATGTATTTATAGATATAAGCATGGAAATAATTCATTCCTATAAATACATCTGTGTGACGGGAAGAACTTTTTTCTCTTTTATTTTTAAATTTTGTTTTTTAGAATTTTGAAATTAATTAATTTATTTTTTTATACAGCAGTTTATTATTAGTTATGTATTTTATGCATATACATGTATACAGGTCAATCCCAATCTCCCAACTCATCCCACCACCACCACCCCATGGCTTCCAACACTTGGTGTCCATACGTTTGTTATCTACCTCTGTGTCTCTATTTCTTCGCTGCAAACCAGTTCATCTGTACCATTTTTTAGGTTCCACATATATGCCTTAATATACAGTATTTGGTTTCCTCTTTCTGACTTCATTCTGTATGACAGTCCCTTGATCCATCGATGTCTCTACAAATGACCCAGTTTCATTCCTTTTTATGGCCGAGTAATATTTCATTTTATATATGTACCACATCTTTATCCATTTATCTGTCTATGGGCATTTAGGTGGCTTCTATTACCTGGCTATTGTAAATTGTGCTGCAACGAACTTTGTGGTGAATGTGCCTTTTTGATTTACGGTTTTCTCTGGGTATATGCCCAGAAGTGGGATTGCTGGATCAGATGGTAATTCTATTTCTAGTTTTTTTAAGGAAACTCCATACTGTTCTCCATAGTGACTGTATCAATTTACATTCCCACCAATAGTGGAAGAGGGCTCCGTTTGTCCACACCCTCCCCAGAATTGGTTGTTTGTAGATTTTCTGATGATGCCGATTCTAACAGGTGTGAGGTGATACCTCATTGTAGTTTTGATTTGCATTTCTCTAATAATTAGTGCTGTTGAGCAGCTTTTCATGGGCGTCTTGGCCATCTCTGTGTCTTCTTTGAAGAAACGCCTCTTTAGATCTTCTGCCCATTTTTGTATTGGGTTGTTTCTTTTTTTAATATTAAGCTGCATGAGCTGTTTATATATATTGGAGATTAAACCTCTGTCCATTGATTCGTTTGCAATGATTTTCACCCATTCTGAGGGATGCCTTTTTCCATTCCCTTTTTTTTAACAAAAAAGGAAAGAAAGGAAAAGAAGCAGAACACTAATGTGCGTAAAATATGCCTTTTGAAACGGTCGTTTTGAAATATGGACGTCCTTTGAATTTTTTGGTCGATATGTGACCACAGGAATTGTGTTCAGGGCAGGTGTCATTTACAGGCCTGCAATGATTTTGAATATCAACTGACCATTAGCGTTGGGATTAAAGCTGCTGTTGTGTGAAACGGCCACAAGGTGGCAGCAGATCACCCCTACCAAATCTGGTTACTAGGGCAAGAGAACCTCAGTGGAAGTGGTGTTCTACATTGGAATTTAGAATGGAATGTGCCAGGAGAAAGCCCCTCACGTTTGTCTCACTACTTCTTGTTCGTGTTTTTAATTTAATTTTTTATTTTTTATTACAGCAAGTTTAATTACAATGTTTGGCTTGTTGTAGGTGTGGAAGATGTGGTTCTTTTACACATATACAGATGTCTGTTCTTCCTGGGATCCTTTTTCCATGTACGTTATGACAGAATGTTGAGTAGTCCTCTCTTGGTATTCTGTAGGTCTTTGGTGATTATATATGTCATCTGTGTTTGTATATGTCTGTTAACCCCGATATCGTAATGAAACCAAACCTCACACCTTTCCATTCGTGAACCATAAGTTTGTCTAATGAATCTGTGATTGCCATTCTCCGTGGAAATATCTGCCCTGGTATCCATTTTTAGGTAACACCTCTAAGTGATATGATATGGTATGTGTCTTTCACTTTCTGACTTACTACAAGTCACGTGATTACTTCTAGACTCATCTACGGTGCTGCAAATGGCATTGTGTCCTTTTTTCCCTTGGCTTCTCTTCTGCCTTAGCGGGGTCCATTTTCAACAATGTGATTCCCTGAGGGTTGTGGATTAGCTGACCTGGGCAGCCTTACACTGCCGGCCCGCCCTCCCAAGGTGTGCCTCGTTGAGGTCAATATAAACAGAGCTCCAGGCAGCAATAGCCCCTGAAGCTGTGCCTGACTCCATATTCTCAGCCCCGTCAGGAGTCTCGGGGCTGTGCTGGTGGGAGGGAGTGATGGGCCACAGCTTTGTGGGTGTCCCGGTGTGAGTGGGGTTCTGCTGGCCTTTCTGCAGGAGTTGCCAGACTGCCGCCTGTAAAGAAGAGGATGTGTCACCCATACCTTCCGCTGGAATTTCTCTCCGGACAGAGGTGAGGAAGGAAAAAAGCAGTGGGGGCCGGGACAGGAGGGGTATCTCAGGCAGGGCAATGGAAAGCTTCTGGAAGAGCGCCAGGGTCCAAGACCACGCTGGCTGGCCTGCAGGCACCAAGTTGGCCTGCGTGCTGTCGCTGGTGTGGCTCCACGGTCCTTCCTCTAGGCTTTCAAGCCCTTGTACATATTCAGGTGTTTTACCTGGAAAGGGTGGGAACAGTTCAGCAGCAGCTGGCCTGGGGCTCAGCTCACGTTTACTCACAGATGCCTCGGCACGGTCCCCCAGCTTTTCAATGAGGACGCTCCTTGTGTGGGGGGTGGGTGGCTGGCTGTATGGGAGATGGTTCCCCACCTCTGACCAATTTCAGAATTGTTTACCACTGGAGCAAGTGCCGTGATAGGGTTTTCCTCTGTATAACTCGTGGGTTCACTTTTTTTTTCTTTTATGTTTCAAGTTAGATGTTATTCCTCTTTTATGTATTTATAGATATAAGCATGGAAATAATTCATTCCTATAAATACATCTGTGTGACGGGAAGAACTTTTTTCTGTTTTATTTTTAAATTTTATTTTTTAAAATTTTGAAATTTTATTTATTTTTTTATACAGCACGTTATTATTAGTTATGTATTTTATGCATATACATGTATACAGGTCAATCCCAAACTCCCAACTCATCCCACCACCACCACCCCATGGCTTCCCACACTTGGTGTCCATACGTTTGTTCTCTACCTCTGTGTCTCTATTTCTTCCCTGCAAACCAGTTCATCTGTATCATTTTTAGGCTCCACATATATGCATTAATATACAATATTTGTTTTCCTCTTTCTGACATACTTCATTCTGTATGACAGTCTCTCGATCCATCGATGTCTCTACAGATGACCCAGTTTCATTCCTTTTTATGGCCGAGTCATATTCCATTTTATATATGTACCACATCTTTATCCATTCATCTGTCTGTGGGCATTTAGGTTGCTTCCATTACCTGGCTATTGTAAATAGTGCTGCAACGAACATTGTGGTGAATGTGCCTTTTTGAAATACGGTTTTCTCTGGGTATATGCCCAGAAGTGGGATTGCTGGATCAGATGGTAATTCTATTTCTAGTTTTTTTAAGGAAACTCCATACTGTTCTCCATAGTGACTGTATCAATTTACATTCCCACCAATAGTGGAAGAGGGCTCCTTTTGTCCACACCCTCCCCAGAATTGGTTGTTTGTAGATTTTCTGATGATGCCGATTCTAACAGGTGTGAGGTGATACCTCATTGTAGTTTTGATTTGCATTTCTCTAATAATTAGTGCTGTTGAGCAGCTTTTCATGTGCGTCTTGGCCATCTCTGTGTCTCCTTTGAAGAAACGTCTCTTTAGATCTTCTGCCCATTTTTTTGGGTTATTTTTTTTTTTAATATTAAGCTGCATGTGCTGTTTTTATATATTAGAGATTAAACCTCTGTCCATTGATTCGTCTGCAACGATTTTCGCCCATTCTGAGGGATGCCTTTTTCCATTCCCGTGTTTTTTAACAAAAAAGGAAAGAAAGGAAAAGAAGCAGAACACTAATGTGCGTAAAATATGCCTTTTGAAACGGTCGTTTTGAAATATGGACGTCCTTTGAAATTTTTGGTCGATATGTGACCCCAGGATTTGTTTTCAGGGCAGGTGTCATTTACAGGCCTGCAATGATTTTGAATATCAACTGACCATTAGCGTTGGGATTAAAGCTGCTGTTGTGTGAAACGGCCACAAGGTGGCAGCAGTTCACCCTTACCAAATCTGGTTACTAGGGCAAGAGAGCCTCAGTGGAAGTGGTGTTCTAGGTTGGAGTTTAGAATGGAATGTACCAGGAGAAAGCCCCTCACGTTTGTCTCACTACTTCCTGTTCGTGTTTTTAATTTAAGTTTTTATTTTTTATTACAGCAAGTTTGATTACAATGTTTGGCTTGTTGTAGGTGTGGAAGATGTGGTTCTTTTACACATAAAGAGATGACTGTTCTTCTTGGGATCCTTTTTCCATGTACGTTATGACAGAATGTTGAGTAGTCCTCTCTTGGTATTCTGTAGGTCTTTGGTGATTATATATGTCACCTGTGTTTGTATATGTCTGTTAACCCCGATATCGTAATGAAACCAATCCTCACACCTTTCCATTGGTGAACCATAAGTTTGTTTAATGAATCTGTGATTGCCCTTCTCCGTGGAAATATCTGCCCTGGTATCCGTTTTTAGGTAACACCTATAAGTGATATGATATGATATGTGTCTTTCACTTTCTGACTTACTACAAGTCACGTGATTACTTCTAGACTCATCTACGGTGCTGCAAATGGCATTGTGTCCTTTTTTCCCTTGGCTTCTCTTCTGCCTTAGCGGGGTCCATTTTCAACAATGTGATTCCCTGAGGGTTGTGGATTAGCTGACCTGGGCAGCCTTACCCTGCCGGCCCGCCCTCCCCAGGTGTGCCTCGTTGAGGTCAATATAAACAGAGCTCCAGGCAGCAATAGCCCCTGAAGCTGTGCCTGACTCCATATTCTCTGCCCCGTCAGCAGTCTCGGGGCTGTGCTGGTGGGAGGGAGTGAGGGGCCACAGCTTTGTGGGTGGCCCGGTGTGAGTGGGGTTCTGCTGGCCTTTCTGCAGGAGTTGCCAGGCTGCCGCCTGTAAAGAAGAGGATGTGTCACACATACCTCCCGCTGGAATTTCTCTCCGGACAGAGGTGAGGAAGGAAAAAAGCGGTGAGGTCCGGGACAAGAGGGGTATCTCAGGCAGGGCAATGGAAATCTTCTGGGAGAGCGCCCAAGGCCAGGACCACGCTGGCTGGCCTGCAGGCACCAAGTTGGCCTGCGTGCTGTCGCTGGTGTGGCTCCACGGTCCTTCCTCTAGGCTTTCAAGCCCTTGTACATATTCAGGTGTTTTACCTGGAAAGGGTGGGAACAGATCAGAAGCAGCTGGCCTGGGGCTCAGCTCACGTTTACTCACAGATGCCTCGGCACGGTCCCCCAGCTTTTCAATGAGGATGCTCCTTGTGTGGGGGTTGGGTGGCTGGCTGTATGGGAGATGGTTCCCCACCTCTGACCAATTTCAGAATTGTTTACCGCTGGAGCAAGTGCCGTGATAGTGTTTTCCTCTGTATAACTTGTGGGTTCAATTTTTTTTTCTTTTTTGGTTCAAGTTAGATTTTATTCCTCTTTTATGTATTTATAAATATAAGCATGGAAATAATTCATTCCTATAAATACATCTGTGTGACGGGAAGAATTTTTTCTGTTTTATTTTTAAATTTTATTTTTTAAAATTTTGAAATTTAATTTTATTTATGTTTTTATACAGCACGTTATTATTAGTTATGTATTTTATGCATATACATGTATACAGGTCAATCCCAATCTCCCAACTCATCCCACCACCACCACCCCATGGCTTCCCACACTTGGTGTCCATACGTTTGTTCTCTACCTCTGTGTCTCTATTTCTTCCCTGCAAACCAGTTCATCTGTACCATTTTTAGGCTCCACATATATGCATTAATATACAATATTTGTTTTCCTCTTTCTGACTTACTTCATTCTGTATGACAGTCTCTCGATCCATCGATGTCTCTACAAATGACCCAGTTTCATTCCTTTTTATGGCCGAGTCATATTCCATTTTATATATGTACCACATCTTTATCCATTCATCTGTCTGTGGCCATTTAGGTTGCTTCCATTACCTGGCTATTGTAAATAGTGCTGCAACGAACATTGTGGTGAATGTGCCTTTTTGAAATACGGTTTTCTCTGGGTATATGCCCAGAAGTGGGATTGCTGGATCAGATGGTAATTCTATTTCTAGTTTTTTTAAGGAAACTCCATACTGTTCTCCATAGGGACTGTATCAATTTACATTCCCACCAATAGTGGAAGAGGGCTCCTTTTGTCCACAACCTCCCCAGAATTGGTTGTTTGTAGATTTTCTGATGATGCCGATTCTAACAGGTGTGAGGTGATACCTCATTGTAGTTTTGATTTGCATTTCTCTAATAATTAGTGCTGTTGAGCAGCTTTTCATGTTCGTCTTGGCCATCTCTGTGTCTCCTTTGAAGAAACGTCTCTTTAGATCTTCTGCCCATTTTTTTGGGGTTGTTTGTTTTTTTAATATTAAGCTGCATGAGCTGTTTATATATATTGGAGATTAAACCTCTGTCCATTGATTCGTCTGCAACGATTTTCGCCCATTCTGAGGGATGCCTTTTTCCATTCCCGTGTTTTTTAACAAAAAAGGAAAGAAAGGAAAAGAAGCAGAACACTAATGTGCGTAAAATATGCCTTTTGAAATGGTCGTTTTGAAATATGGACGTCCTTTGAAATTTTTGGTCGATATGTGACCCCAGGATTTGTTTTCAGGGCAGGTGTCATTTACAGGCCTGCAATGATTTTGAATATCAACTGACCATTAGCGTTGGGATTAAAGCTGCTGTTGTGTGAAACGGCCACAAGGTGGCAGCAGTTCACCCTTACCAAATCTGGTTACTAGGGCAAGAGAGCCTCAGTGGAAGTGGTGTTCTAGATTGGAGTTTAGAATGGAATGTACCAGGAGAAAGCCCCTCACGTTTGTCTCACTACTTCTTGTTCGTGTTTTTAATTTAAGTTTTTATTTTTTATTACAGCAAGTTTGATTACAATGTTTGGCTTGTTGTAGGTGTGGAAGATGTGGTTCTTTTACACATATACACATGACTGTTCTTCTTGGGATCCTTTTCCCATGTACGTTATGACAGAATGTTGAGTAGTCCTCTCTTGGTATTCTGTAGGTCTTTGGTGATTATATATGTCACCTGTGTTTGTATATGTCTGTTAACCCCGATATCATAATGAAACCAATCCTCACACCTTTCCATTGGTGAACCATAAGTTTGTTTAATGAATCTGTGATTGCCCTTCTCTGTGGAAATATCTGCCCTGGTATCCATTTTTAGGTAACACCTATAAGTGATATGATATGATATGTGTCTTTCACTTTCTGACTTACTACAAGTCACGTGATTACTTCTAGACTCATCTACGGTGCTGCAAATGGCATTGTGTCCTTTTTTCCCTTGTCTTCTCTTCTGCCTTAGCGGGGTCCATTTTCAACAATGTGATTCCCTGAGGGTTGTCGATTAGCTGACCTGGGCAGCCTTACCCTGCCGGCCCGCCCTCCCCAGGTGTGCCTCGTTGAGATCAATATAAACAGCGCTCCAGGCAGCAATAGCCCCTGAAGCTGTGCCTGACTCCATATTCTCTGCCCCGTCAGCAGTCTCGGGGCTGTGCTGGTGGGAGGGAGTGAGGGGCCACAGCTTTGTGGGTGGTCCGGTGTGAGTGGGGTTCTGCTGGCCTTTCTGCAGGAGTTGCCAGGCTGCCGCCTGTAAAGAAGAGGATGTGTCACCCATACCTTCCGCTGGAATTTCTCTCCGGACAGAGGTGAGGAAGGAAAAAAGCAGTGGGGTCCGGGACAGGAGTGGTATCTCAGGCAGGGCAATGGAAAGCTTCTGGAAGAGCGCCAGGTTCCAGGACCACGCTGGCTGGCCTGCAGGCACCAAGTTGGCCTGCGTGCTGTCACTGGTGTGGCTCCACGGTCCTTCCTCTAGGCTTTCAAGCCCTTGTACATATTCAGGTGTTTTACCTGGAAAGGGTGGGAACAGTTCAGCAGCAGCTGGCCTGGGGCTCAGCTCACGTTTACTCACAGATGCTTCGGCACGGTCCCCCAGCTTTGCAATGAGGACGCTCCTTGCATGGGGGTTGGGTTGCTGGCTGTATGGGAGATGGTTCTCCACCTCTGACCAATTTCAGAATTGTTTACCACTGGAGCAAGTGCCGTGATAGGGTTTTCCTCTGTATAACTCGTGGGTTCACTTTTTTTTTCTTTTATGTTTCAAGTTAGATGTTATTCCTCTTTTATGTATTTATAGATATAAGCATGGAAATAATTCATTCCTATAAATACATCTGTGTGACGGGAAGAATTTTTTCTGTTTTATTTTTAAATTTTATTTTTTAAAATTTTGAAATTTTATTTATTTTTTTATACAGCACGTTATTATTAGTTATGTATTTTATGCATATACATGTATACAGGTCAATCCCAAACTCCCAACTCATCCCACCACCACCACCCCATGGCTTCCCACACTTGGTGTCCATACGTTTGTTCTCTACCTCTGTGTCTCTATTTCTTCCCTGCAAACCAGTTCATCTGTACCATTTTAGGCTCCACATATATGCATTAATATACAATATTTGTTTTCCTCTTTCTGACTTACTTCATTCTGTATGACAGTCTCTGGATCCATCGATGTCTCTACAAATGACCCAGTTTCATTCCTTTTTATGGCCGAGTCATATTCCATTTTATATATGTACCACATCTTTATCCATTCATCTGTCTGTGGGCATTTAGGTTGCTTCCATTACCTGGCTATTGTAAATAGTGCTGCAACGAACATTGTGGTGAATGTGCCTTTTTGAAATACGGTTTTCTCTGGGTATATGCCCAGAAGTGGGATTGCTGGATCAGATGGTAATTCTATTTCTAGTTTTTTTAAGGAAACTCCATACTGTTCTCCATAGTGACTGTATCAATTTACATTCCCACCAATAGTGGAAGAGGGCTCCTTTTGTCCACACCCTCCCCAGAATTGGTTGTTTGTAGATTTTCTGATGATGCCGATTCTAACAGGTGTGAGGTGATAACTCATTGTAGTTTTGATTTGCATTTCTCTAATAATTAGTGCTGTTGAGCAGCTTTTCATGTGCGTCTTGGCCATCTCTGTGTCTCCTTTGAAGAAACGTCTCTTTAGATCTTCTGCCCATTTTTTTTGGGTTGTTTGTTTTTTTAATATTAAGCTGCATGAGCTGTTTATATATATTGGAGATTAAACCTTTGTCCATTGATTCGTCTGCAACGATTTTCGCTCATTCTGAGGGATGCCTTTTCCCATTCCCGTGTTTTTTAACAATAAAGGAAAGAAAGGAAAAGAAGCAGAACACTAATGTGCGTAAAATATGCCTTTTGAAACGGTCGTTTTGAAATATGGACGTCCTTTGAATTTTTTGGTCGATATGTGACCCCAGGATTTGTTTTCAGGGCAGGTGTCATTTACAGGCCTGCAATGATTTTGAATATCAACTGACCATTAGCGTTGGGATTAAAGCTGCTGTTGTGTGAAACGGCCACAAGGTGGCAGCAGTTCACCCTTACCAAATCTGGTTACTAGGGCAAGAGAGCCTCAGTGGAAGTGGTGTTCTAGATTGGAGTTTAGAATGGAATGTACCAGGAGAAAGCCCCTCACGTTTGTCTCACTACTTCTTGTTCGTGTTTTTAATTTAAGTTTTTATTTTTTATTACAGCAAGTTTGATTACAATGTTTGGCTTGTTGTAGGTGTGGAAGATGTGGCTCTTTTACACATATACAGATGACTGTTCTTCTTGGGATCCTTTTCCCATGTACGTTATGACAGAATGTTGAGTAGTCCTCTCTTGGTATTCTGTAGGTCTTTGGTGATTATATATGTCACCTGTGTTTGTATATGTCTGTTAACCCCGATATCGTAATGAAACCAATCCTCACACCTTTCCATTGGTGAACCATAAGTTTGTTTAATGAATCTGTGATTGCCCTTCTCCGTGGAAATATCTGCCCTGGTATCCATTTTTAGGTAACACCTATAAGTGATATGATATGATATGTGTCTTTCACTTTCTGACTTACTACAAGTCACGTGATTACTTCTAGACTCATCTACGGTGCTGCAAATGGCATTGTGTCCTTTTTTCCCTTGTCTTCTCTTCTGCCTTAGCGGGGTCCATTTTCAACAATGTGATTCCCTGAGGGTTGTCGATTAGCTGACCTGGGCAGCCTTACCCTGCCGGCCCGCCCTCCCCAGGTGTGCCTCGTTGAGATCAATATAAACAGCGCTCCAGGCAGCAATAGCCCCTGAAGCTGTGCCTGACTCCATATTCTCTGCCCCGTCAGCAGTCTCGGGGCTGTGCTGGTGGGAGGGAGTGAGGGGCCACAGCTTTGTGGGTGGCCCGGTGTGAGTGGGGTTCTGCTGGCCTTTCTGCAGGAGTTGCCAGGCTGCCGCCTGTAAAGAAGAGGATGTGTCACCCATACCTTCCGCTGGAATTTCTCTCCGGACAGAGGTGAGGAAGGAAAAAAGCAGTGGGGGCCGGGACAGGAGGGGTATCTCAGGCAGGGCAATGGAAAGCTTCTGGAAGAGCACCCGGGTCCAGGACCACGCTGGCTGGCCTGCAGGCACCAAGTTGGCCTGCGTGCTGTCGCTGGTGTGGCTCCACGGTCCTTCCTCTAGGCTTTCAAGCCCTTGTACATATTCAGGTGTTTTACCTGGAAAGGGTGGGAACAGATCAGAAGCAGCTGGCCTGGGGCTCAGCTCACGTTTACTCACAGATGCCTCGGCACGGTCCCCCAGCTTTTCAATGAGGACGCTCCTTGTGTGGGGGTTGGGTGGCTGGCTGTATGGGAGATGGTTCCCCACCTCTGACCAATTTCAGAATTGTTTACCGCTGGAGCAAGTGCCGTGATAGGGTTTTCCTCTGTATAACTCGTGGGTTCAATTTTTTTTTCTTTTTTGGTTCAAGTCAGATTTTATTCCTCTTTTATATATTCATAAATATAAGCATGGAAATAATTCATTCCTATAAATACATCTGTGTGACGGGAAGAATTTTTTCTGTTTTATTTTTATATTTTATTTTTTAAAATTTTGAAATTTTATTTTATTTATGTTTTTATACAGCACGTTATTATTAGTTATGTAATTTATGCATATACATGTATACAGGTCAATCCCAATCTCCCAACTCATCCCACCACCACCACCCCATGGCTTCCCACACTTGGTGTCCATACGTTTGTTCTCTACTTCTGTGTCTCTATTTCTTCCCTGCAAACCAGTTCATCTGTACCATTTTTAGGCTCCACATATATGCATTAATATACAATATTTGTTTTCCTCTTTCTGACTTACTTCATTCGGTATGACAGTCTCTCGATCCATCGATGTCTCTACAAATGACCCAGTTTCATTCCTTTTTATGGCCGAGTCATATTCCATTTTATATATGTACCACATCTTTATCCATTCATCTGTCTGTGGGCATTTAGGTTGCTTCCATTACCTGGCTATTGTAAATAGTGCTGCAACGAACATTGTGGTGAATGTGCCTTTTTGAAATACGGTTTTCTCTGGGTATATGCCCAGAAGTGGGATTGCTAGATCAGATGGTAATTCTATTTCTAGTTTTTTTAAGGAAACTCCATACTGTTCTCCATAGTGACTGTATCAATTTACATTCCCACCAATAGTGGAAGAGGGCTCCTTTTGTCCACACCCTCCCCAGAATTGGTTGTTTGTAGATTTCCTGATGATGCCGATTCTAACAGGGGTGAGGTGATACCTCATTGTAGTTTTGATTTGCATTTCTCTAATAATTAGTGCTGTTGAGCAGCTTTTCATGTGCGTCTTGGCCATCTCTGTGTCTCCTTTGAAGAAACGTCTCTTTAGATCTTCTGCCCATTTTTTGGGGGGTTGTTTGTTTTTTTAATATTAAGCTGCATGAGCTGTTTATATATATTGGAGATTAAACCTGTGTCCATTGATTCGTTTGCAACGATTTTCACCCATCCTGAGGGATGCCTTTTTCCATTCCCGTGTTTTTTAACAAAAAAGGAAAGAAAGGAAAAGAAGCAGAACACTAATGTGCGTAAAATATGCCTTTTGAAACGGTGGTTTTGAAATATGGACGTCCTTTGAAATTTTTGGTCGATATGTGACCCCAGGATTTGTTTTCAGGGCAGGTGTCATTTACAGGCCTGCAATGATTTTGAATATCAACTGACCATTAGCGTTGGGATTAAAGCTGCTGTTGTGTGAAACGGCCACAAGGTGGCAGCAGTTCACCCTTACCAAATCTGGTTACTAGGGCAAGAGAGCCTCAGTGGAAGTGGTGTTCTAGATTGGAGTTTAGAATGGAATGTACCAGGAGAAAGCCCCTCACGTTTGTCTCACTACTTCTTGTTCGTGTTTTTAATTTAAGTTTTTATTTTTTATTACAGCAAGTTTGATTACAATGTTTGGCTTGTTGTAGGTGTGGAAGATGTGGTTCTTTTACACATATACAGATGACTGTTCTTCTTGGGATCCTTTTCCCATGTACGCTATGACAGAATGTTGAGTAGTCCTCTCTTGGTATTCTGTAGGTCTTTGGTGATTATATATGTCACCTGTGTTTGTATATGTCTGTTAACCCTGATATCGTAATGAAACCAATCCTCACACCTTTCCATTGGTGAACCATAAGTTTGTTTAATGAATCTGTGATTGCCCTTCTCCGTGGAAATATCTGCCCTGGTATCCATTTTTAGGTAACACCTATAAGTGATATGATATGATATGTGTCTTTCACTTTCTGACTTACTACAAGTCACGTGATTACTTCTAGACTCATCTACGGTGCTGCAAATGGCATTGTGTCCTTTTTTTCCCTTGGCTTCTCTTCTGCCTTAGCGGGATCCATTTTCAACAATGTGATTCCCTGAGGGTTGTGGATTAGCTGACCTGGGCAGCCTTACCCTGCCGGCCCGCCCTCCCCAGGTGTGCCTCGTTGAGGTCAATATAAACAGAGCTCCAGGCAGCAATAGCCCCTGAAGCTGTGCCTGACTCCATATTCTCTGCCCCGTCAGCAGTCTCGGGGCTGTGCTGGTGGGAGGGAGTGAGGGGCCACAGCTTTGTGGGTGGCCCGGTGTGAGTGGGGTTCTGCTGGCCTTTCTGCAGGAGTTGCCAGGCTGCCGCCTGTAAAGAAGAGGATGTGTCACCCATACCTTCCGCTGGAATTTCTCTCCGGACAGAGGTGAGGAAGGAAAAAAGCAGTGGGGTCCGGGACAGGAGGGGTGTCTCAGGCAGGGCAATGGAAAGCTTCTGGAAGAGCGCCAGGGTCCAGGACCACGCTGGCTGGCCTGCAGGCACCAAGTTGGCCTGCGTGCTGTCGCTGGTGTGGCTCCACGGTCCTTCCTCTAGGCTTTCAAGCCCTTGTACATATTCAGGTGTTTTACCTGGAAAGGGTGGGAACAGTTCAGCAGCAGCTGGCCTGTGGCTCAGCTCACGTTTACTCACAGATGCCTCGGCACGGTCCCCCAGCTTTGCAATGAGGACGCTCCTTGCGTGGGGGTTGGGTTGCTGGCTGTATGGGAGATGGTTCCCCACCTCTGACCAATTTCAGAATTGTTTACCACTGGAGCAAGTGCCGTGATAGGGTTTTCCTCTGTATAACTCGTGGGTTCACTTTTTTTTTCTTTTATGTTTCAAGTTAGATGTTATTCCTCTTTTATGTATTTATAGATATAAGCATGGAAATAATTCATTCCTATAAATACATCTATGTGACGGGAAGAACTTTTTTCTGTTTTATTTTTAAATTATATTTTTTAAAATTTTGAAATTTTATATATTTTTTTATACAGCACGTTATTATTAGTTATGTATTTTATGCATATACATGTATACAGGTCAATCCCAAACTCCCAACTCATCCCACCACCACCACCCCATGGCTTCCCACACTTGGTGTCCATACGTTTGTTCTCTACCTCTGTGTCTCTATTTCTTCCCTGCAAACCAGTTCATCTGTACCATTTTTAGGCTCCACATATATGCATTAATATACTATATTTGTTTTCCTCTTTCTGACTTACTTCATTCTGTATGACAGTCTCTCGATCCATCGATGTCTCTACAAATGACCCAGTTTCATTCCTTTTTATGGCCGAGTCATATTCCATTTTATATATGCACCACATCTTTATCCATTCATCTGTCTGTGGGCATTTAGGTTGCTTCCATTACCTGGCTATTGTAAATAGTGCTGCAACGAACATTGTGGTGAATGTGCCTTTTTGAAATACGGTTTTCTCTGGGTATATGCCCAGAAGTGGGATTGCTGGATCAGATGGTAATTCTATTTCTAGTTATTTTAAGGAAACTCCATACTGTTCTCCATAGGGACTGTATCAATTTACATTCCCACCAATAGTGGAAGAGGGCTCCTTTTGTCCACACCCTCCCCAGAATTGGTTGTTTGTAGATTTTCTGATGATGCCGATTCTAACAGGTGTGAGGTGATACCTCATTGTAGTTTTGATTTGCATTTCTCTAATAATTAGTGCTGTTGAGCAGCTTTTCATGTGCGTCTTGGCCATCTCTGTGTCTCCTTTGAAGAAACGTCTCTTTAGATCTTCTGCCCATTTTTTTGGGGTTGTTTGTTTTTTTAATATTAAGCTGCATGAGCTGTTTATATATATTGGAGATTACACCTCTGTCCATTGATTCGTCTGCAACGATTTTCGCCCATTCTGAGGGATGCCTTTTTCCATTCCCGTGTTTTTTAACAAAAAAGGAAAGAAAGGAAAAGAAGCAGAACACTAATGTGCGTAAAATATGCCTTTTGAAACGGTGGTTTTGAAATATGGACGTCCTTTGAAATTTTTGGTCGATATGTGACCCCAGGATTTGTTTTCAGGGCAGGTGTCATTTACAGGCCTGCAATGATTTTGAATATCAACTGACCATTAGCGTTGGGATTAAAGCTGCTGTTGTGTGAAACGGCCACAAGGTGGCAGCAGTTCACCCTTACCAAATCTGGTTACTAGGGCAAGAGAGCCTCAGTGGAAGTGGTGTTCTAGATTGGAGTTTAGAATGGAATGTACCAGGAGAAAGCCCCTCACGTTTGTCTCACTACTTCTTGTTCGTGTTTTTAATTTAAGTTTTTATTTTTTATTACAGCAAGTTTGATTACAATGTTTGGCTTGTTGTAGGTGTGGAAGATGTGGTTCTTTTACACATATACACATGACTGTTCTTCTTGGGATCCTTTTCCCATGTACGCTATGACAGAATGTTGAGTAGTCCTCTCTTGGTATTCTGTAGGTCTTTGGTGATTATATATGTCACCTGTGTTTGTATATGTCTGTTAACCCCGATATCGTAATGAAACCAATCCTCACACCTTTCCATTGGTGAACCATAAGTTTGTTTAATGAATCTGTGATTGCCCTTCTCCGTGGAAATATCTGCCCTGGTATCCATTTTTAGGTAACACCTATAAGTGATATGATATGATATGTGTCTTTCACTTTCTGACTTACTACAAGTCACGTGATTACTTCTAGACTCATCTACGGTGCTGCAAATGGCATTGTGTCCTTTTTTCCCTTGGCTTCTCTTCTGCCTTAGCGGGCTCCATTTTCAACAATGTGATTCCCTGAGGGTTGTGGATTAGCTGACCTGGGCAGCCTTACCCTGCCGGCCCGCCCTCCCCAGGTGTGCCTCGTTGAGGTCAATATAAACAGCGCTCCAGGCAGCAATAGCCCCTGAAGCTGTGCCTGACTCCATATTCTCTGCCCCGTCAGCAGTCTCGGGGCTGTGCTGGTGGGAGGGAGTGAGGGGCCACAGCTTTGTGGGTGGTCCGGTGTGAGTGGGGTTCTGCTGGCCTTTCTGCAGGAGTTGCCAGGCTGCCGCCTGTAAAGAAGAGGATGTGTCACCCATACCTTCCGCTGGAATTTCTCTCCGGACAGAGGTGAGGAAGGAAAAAAGCAGTGGGGTCCGGGACAGGAGTGGTATCTCAGGCAGGGCAATGGAAAGCTTCTGGAAGAGCGCCAGGTTCCAGGACCACGCTGGCTGGCCTGCAGGCACCAAGTTGGCCTGCGTGCTGTCACTGGTGTGGCTCCACGGTCCTTCCTCTAGGCTTTCAAGCCCTTGTACATATTCAGGTGTTTTACCTGGAAAGGGTGGGAACAGTTCAGCAGCAGCTGGCCTGGGGCTCAGCTCACGTTTACTCACAGATGCCTCGGCACGGTCCCCCAGCTTTGCAATGAGGACGCTCCTTGCGTGGGGGTTGGGTTGCTGGCTGTATGGGAGATGGTTCTCCACCTCTGACCAATTTCAGAATTGTTTACCACTGGAGCAAGTGCCGTGATAGGGTTTTCCTCTGTATAACTCGTGGGTTCACTTTTTTTTTCTTTTATGTTTCAAGTTAGATGTTATTCCTCTTTTATGTATTTATAGATATAAGCATGGAAATAATTCATTCCTATAAATACATCTGTGTGACGGGAAGAACTTTTTTCTGTTTTATTTTTAAATTTTATTTTTTAAAATTTTGAAATTTTATTTATTTTTTTATACAGCACGTTATTATTAGTTATGTATTTTATGCATATACATGTATACAGGTAAATCCCAAACTCCCAACTCATCCCACCACCACCACCCCATGGCTTCCCACACTTGGTGTCCATACGTTTGTTCTCTACCTCTGTGTCTCTATTTCTTCCCTGCAAACCAGTTCATCTGTACCATTTTAGGCTCCACATATATGCATTAATATACAATATTTGTTTTCCTCTTTCTGACATACTTCATTCTGTATGACAGTCTCTGGATCCATCGATGTCTCTACAAATGACCCAGTTTCATTCCTTTTTATGGCCGAGTCATATTCCATTTTATATATGTACCACATCTTTATCCATTCATCTGTCTGTGGGCATTTAGGTTGCTTCCATTACCTGGCTATTGTAAATAGTGCTGCAACGAACATTGTGGTGAATGTGCCTTTTTGAAATACGGTTTTCTCTGGGTATATGCCCAGAAGTGGGATTGCTGGATCAGATGGTAATTCTATTTCTAGTTTTTTTAAGGAAACTCCATACTGTTCTCCATAGTGACTGTATCAATTTACATTCCCACCAGTAGTGGAAGAGGGCTCCTTTTGTCCACACCCTCCCCAGAATTGGTTGTTTGTAGATTTTCTGATGATGCCGATTCTAACAGGTGTGAGGTGATACCTCATTGTAGTTTTGATTTGCATTTCTCTAATAATTAGTGCTGTTGAGCAGCTTTTCATGTGCGTCTTGGCCATCTCTGTGTCTCCTTTGAAGAAACGTCTCTTTAGATCTTCTGCCCATTTTTTTGGGGTTGTTTGTTTTTTTAATATTAAGCTGCATGAGCTGTTTATATATATTGGAGATTAAACCTTTGTCCATTGATTCGTCTGCAACGATTTTCGCTCATTCTGAGGGATGCCTTTTCCCATTCCCGTGTTTTTTAACAATAAAGGAAAGAAAGGAAAAGAAGCAGAACACTAATGTGCGTAAAATATGCCTTTTGAAACGGTCGTTTTGAAATATGGACGTCCTTTGAAATTTTTGGTCGATATGTGACCCCAGGATTTGTTTTCAGGGCAGGTGTCATTTACAGGCCTGCAATGATTTTGAATATCAACTGACCATTAGCGTTGGGATTAAAGCTGCTGTTGTGTGAAACGGCCACAAGGTGGCAGCAGTTCACCCTTACCAAATCTGGTTACTAGGGCAAGAGAGCCTCAGTGGAAGTGGTGTTCTAGATTGGAGTTTAGAATGGAATGTACCAGGAGAAAGCCCCTCACGTTTGTCTCACTACTTCTTGTTCGTGTTTTTAATTTAAGTTTTTATTTTTTATTACAGCAAGTTTGATTACAATGTTTGGCTTGTTGTAGGTGTGGAAGATGTGGTTCTTTTACACATATACAGATGACTGTTCTTCTTGGGATCCTTTTCCCATGTACGTTATGACAGAATGTTGAGTAGTCCTCTCTTGGTATTCTGTAGGTCTTTGGTGATTATATATGTCACCTGTGTTTGTATATGTCTGTTAACCCCGATATCGTAATGAAACCAATCCTCACACCTTTCCATTGGTGAACCATAAGTTTGTTTAATGAATCTGTGATTGCCCTTCTCCGTGGAAATATCTGCCCTGGTATCCATTTTTAGGTAACACCTATAAGTGATATGATATGATATGTGTCTTTCACTTTCTGACTTACTACAAGTCACGTGATTACTTCTAGACTCATCTACGGTGCTGCAAATGGCATTGTGTCCTTTTTTCCCTTGGCTTCTCTTCTGCCTTAGCGGGCTCCATTTTCAACAATGTGATTCCCTGAGGGTTGTCGATTAGCTGACCTGGGCAGCCTTACCATGCCGGCCCGCCCTCCCCAGGTGTGCCTCGTTGAGATCAATATAAACAGCGCTCCAGGCAGCAATAGCCCCTGAAGCTGTGCCTGATTCCATATTCTCTGCCCCGTCAGCAGTCTCGGGGCTGTGCTGGTGGGAGGGAGTGAGGGGCCACAGCTTTGTGGGTGGCCCGGTGTGAGTGGGGTTCTGCTGGCCTTTCTGCAGGAGTTGCCAGGCTGCCGCCTGTAAAGAAGAGGATGTGTCACCCATACCTTCCGCTGGAATTTCTCTCCGGACAGAGGTGAGGAAGGAAAAAAGCAGTGGGGTCCGGGACAGGAGGAGTATCTCAGGCAGGGCAATGGAAAGCTTCTGGAAGAGCACCCGGGTCCACGACCACGCTGGCTGGCCTGCAGGCACCAAGTTGGCCTGCGTGCTGTCGCTGGTGTGGCTCCACGGTCCTTCCTCTAGGCTTTCAAGCCCTTGTACATATTCAGGTGTTTTACCTGGAAAGGGTGGGAACAGATCAGAAGCAGCTGGCCTGGGGCTCAGCTCACGTTTACTCACAGATGCCTCGGCACGGTCCCCCAGCTTTTCAATGAGGACGCTCCTTGTGTGGGGGTTGGGTGGCTGGCTGTATGGGAGATGGTTCCCCACCTCTGACCAATTTCAGAATTGTTTACCGCTGGAGCAAGTGCCGTGATAGGGTTTTCCTCTGTATAACTCGTGGGTTCAATTTTATTTTCTTTTTTGGTTCAAGTCAGATTTTATTCCTCTTTTATGTATTCATAAATATAAGCATGGAAATAATTCATTCCTATAAATACATCTGTGTGACGGGAAGAACTTTTTTCTGTTTTATTTTTAAATTATATTTTTTAAAATTTTGAAATTTTATATATTTTTTTATACAGCACGTTATTATTAGTTATGTATTTTATGCATATACATGTATACAGGTCAATCCCAAACTCCCAACTCATCCCACCACCACCACCCCATGGCTTCCCACACTTGGTGTCCATACGTTTGTTCTCTACCTCTGTGTCTCTATTTCTTCCCTGCAAACCAGTTCATCTGTACCATTTTTAGGCTCCACATATATGCATTAATATACTATATTTTTTTTCCTCTTTCTGACTTACTTCATTCTGTATGACAGTCTCTCGATCCATCGATGTCTCTACAAATGACCCAGTTTCATTCCTTTTTATGGCCGAGTCATATTCCATTTTATATATGTACCACATCTTTATCCATTCATCTGTCTGTGGGCATTTAGGTTGCTTCCATTACCTGGCTATTGTAAATAGTGCTGCAACGAACATTGTGGTGAATGTGCCTTTTTGAAATACGGTTTTCTCTGGGTATATGCCCAGAAGTGGGATTGCTGGATCAGATGGTAATTCTATTTCTAGTTATTTTAAGGAAACTCCATACTGTTCTCCATAGGGACTGTATCAATTTACATTCCCACCAATAGTGGAAGAGGGCTCCTTTTGTCCACACCCTCCCCAGAATTGGTTGTTTGTAGATTTTCTGATGATGCCGATTCTAACAGGTGTGAGGTGATACCTCATTGTAGTTTTGATTTGCATTTCTCTAATAATTAGTGCTGTTGAGCAGCTTTTCATGTGCGTCTTGGCCATCTCTGTGTCTCCTTTGAAGAAACGTCTCTTTAGATCTTCTGCCCATTTTTTTTGGGTTGTTTGTTTTTTTAATATTAAGCTGCATGAGCTGTTTATATATATTGGAGATTACACCTCTGTCCATTGATTCGTCTGCAACGATTTTCGCCCATTCTGAGGGATGCCTTTTTCCATTCCCGTGTTTTTTAACAAAAAAGGAAAGAAAGGAAAAGAAGCAGAACACTAATGTGCGTAAAATATGCCTTTTGAAACGGTGGTTTTGAAATATGGACGTCCTTTGAAATTTTTGGTCGATATGTGACCCCAGGATTTGTTTTCAGGGCAGGTGTCATTTACAGGCCTGCAATGATTTTGAATATCAACTGACCATTAGCGTTGGGATTAAAGCTGCTGTTGTGTGAAACGGCCACAAGGTGGCAGCAGTTCACCCTTACCAAATCTGGTTACTAGGGCAAGAGAGCCTCAGTGGAAGTGGTGTTCTAGATTGGAGTTTAGAATGGAATGTACCAGGAGAAAGCCCCTCACGTTTGTCTCACTACTTCTTGTTCGTGTTTTTAATTTAAGTTTTTATTTTTTATTACAGCAAGTTTGATTACAATGTTTGGCTTGTTGTAGGTGTGGAAGATGTGGTTCTTTTACACATATACAGATGACTGTTCTTCTTGGGATCCTTTTCCCATGTACGCTATGACAGAATGTTGAGTAGTCCTCTCTTGGTATTCTGTAGGTCTTTGGTGATTATATATGTCACCTGTGTTTGTATATGTCTGTTAACCCCGATATCGTAATGAAACCAATCCTCACACCTTTCCATTGGTGAACCATAAGTTTGTTTAATGAATCTGTGATTGCCCTTCTCCGTGGAAATATCTGCCCTGGTATCCATTTTTCGGTAACACCTATAAGTGATATGATATGATATGTGTCTTTCACTTTCTGACTTACTACAAGTCACGTGATTACTTCTAGACTCATCTACGGTGCTGCAAATGGCATTGTGTCCTTTTTTTCCCTTGGCTTCTCTTCTGCCTTAGTGGGATCCATTTTCAACAATGTGATTCCCTGAGGGTTGTGGATTAGCTGACCTGGGCAGCCTTACCCTGCCGGCCCGCCCTCCCCAGGTGTGCCTCGTTGAGGTCAATATAAACAGAGCTCCAGGCAGCAATAGCCCCTGAAGCTGTGCCTGACTCCATATTCTCTGCCCCGTCAGCAGTCTCGGGGCTGTGCTGGTGGGAGGGAGTGAGGGGCCACAGCTTTGTGGGTGGCCCGGTGTGAGTGGGGTTCTGCTGGCCTTTCTGCAGGATTTGCCAGGCTGCCGCCTGTAAAGAAGAGGATGTGTCACCCATACCTTCCGCTGGAATTTCTCTCCGGACAGAGGTGAGGAAGGAAAAAAGCAGTGGGGTCCGGGACAGGAGGGGTATCTCAGGCAGGGCAATGGAAAGCTTCTGGAAGAGCGCCAGGGTCCAGGACCACGCTGGCTGGCCTGCAGGCACCAAGTTGGCCTGCGTGCTGTCGCTGGTGTGGCTCCACGGTCCTTCCTCTAGGCTTTCAAGCCCTTGTACATATTCAGGTGTTTTACCTGGAAATGGTGGGAACAGTTCAGCAGCAGCTGGCCTGGGGCTCAGCTCACGTTTACTCACAGATGCCTCGGCACGGTCCCCCAGCTTTGCAATGAGGACGCTCCTTGCGTGGGGGTTGGGTTGCTGGCTGTATGGGAGATGGTTCCCCACCTCTGACCAATTTCAGAATTGTTTACCACTGGAGCAAGTGCCGTGATAGGGTTTTCCTCTGTATAACTCGTGGGTTCACTTTTTTTTTCTTTTATGTTTCAAGTTAGATGTTATTCCTCTTTTATGTATTTATAGATATAAGCATGGAAATAATTCATTCCTATAAATACATCTGTGTGACGGGAAGAACTTTTTTCTGTTTTATTTTTAAATTTTATTTTTTAAAATTTTGAAATTTTATTTATTTTTTTATACAGCACGTTATTATTAGTTATGTATTTTATGCATATACATGTATACAGGTCAATCCCAAACTCCCAACTCATCCCACCACCACCACCCCATGGCTTCCCACACTTGGTGTCCATACGTTTGTTCTCTACCTCTGTGTCTCTATTTCTTCCCTGCAAACCAGTTCATCTGTACCATTTTTAGGCTCCACATATATGCATTAATATACAATATTTGTTTTCCTCTTTCTGACTTACTTCATTCTGTATGACAGTCTCTCGATCCACCGATGTCTCTACAAATGACCCAGTTTCATTCCTTTTTATGGCCGAGTCATATTCCATTTTATATATGTACCACATCTTTATCCATTCATCTGTCTGTGGGCATTTAGGTTGCTTCCATTACCTGGCTATTGTAAATAGTGCTGCAACGAACATTGTGGTGAATGTGCCTTTTTGAAATACGGTTTTCTCTGGGTATATGCCCAGAAGTGGGATTGCTGGATCAGATGGTAATTCTATTTCTAGTTATTTTAAGGAAAATCCATACTGTTCTCCATAGGGACTGTATCAATTTACATTCCCACCAATAGTGGAAGAGGGCTCCTTTTGTCCACACCCTCCCCAGAATTGGTTGTTTGTAGATTTTCTGATGATGCCGATTCTAACAGGTGTGAGGTGATACCTCATTGTAGTTTTGATTTGCATTTCTCTAATAATTAGTGCTGTTGAGCAGCTTTTCATGTGCGTCTTGGCCATCTCTGTGTCTCCTTTGAAGAAACGTCTCTTTAGATCTTCTGCCCATTTTTTTTGGGTTGTTTGTTTTTTTAATATTAAGCTGCATGAGCTGTTTATATATATTGGAGATTAAACCTTTGTCCATTGATTCGTCTGCAACGATTTTCGCTCATTCTGAGGGATGCCTTTTCCCATTCCCGTGTTTTTTAACAATAAAGGAAAGAAAGGAAAAGAAGCAGAACACTAATGTGCGTAAAATATGCCTTTTGAAACGGTGGTTTTGAAATATGGACGTCCTTTGAAATTTTTGGTCGATATGTGACCCCAGGATTTGTTTTCAGGGCAGGTGTCATTTACAGGCCTGCAATGATTTTGAATATCAACTGACCATTAGCGTTGGGATTAAAGCTGCTGTTGTGTGAAACGGCCACAAGGTGGCAGCAGTTCACCCTTACCAAATCTGGTTACTAGGGCAAGAGAGCCTCAGTGGAAGTGGTGTTCTAGATTGGAGTTTAGAATGGAATGTACCAGGAGAAAGCCCCTCACGTTTGTCTCACTACTTCTTGTTCGTGTTTTTAATTTAAGTTTTTATTTTTTATTACAGCAAGTTTGATTACAATGTTTGGCTTGTTGTAGGTGTGGAAGATGTGGTTCTTTTACACATATACAGATGACTGTTCTTCTTGGGATCCTTTTCCCATGTACGCTATGACAGAATGTTGAGTAGTCCTCTCTTGGTATTCTGTAGGTCTTTGGTGATTATATATGTCACCTGTGTTTGTATATGTCTGTTAACCCCGATATCGTAATGAAACCAATCCTCACACCTTTCCATTGGTGAACCATAAGTTTGTTTAATGAATCTGTGATTGCCCTTCTCCGTGGAAATATCTGCCCTGGTATCCATTTTTAGGTAACACCTATAAGTGATATGATATGATATGTGTCTTTCACTTTCTGACTTACTACAAGTCACGTGATTACTTCTAGACTCATCTACGGTGCTGCAAATGGCATTGTGTCCTTTTTTTCCCTTGGCTTCTCTTCTGCCTTAGCGGGATCCATTTTCAACAATGTGATTCCCTGAGGGTTGTGGATTAGCTGACCTGGGCAGCCTTACCCTGCCGGCCCGCCCTCCCCAGGTGTGCCTCGTTGAGGTCAATATAAACAGAGCTCCAGGCAGCAATAGCCCCTGAAGCTGTGCCTGACTCCATATTCTCTGCCCCGTCAGCAGTCTCGGGGCTGTGCTGGTGGGAGGGAGTGAGGGGCCACAGCTTTGTGGGTGGCCCGGTGTGAGTGGGGTTCTGCTGGCCTTTCTGCAGGAGTTGCCAGGCTGCCGCCTGTAAAGAAGAGGATGTGTCACCCATACCTTCCGCTGGAATTTCTCTCCGGACAGAGGTGAGGAAGGAAAAAAGCAGTGGGGTCCGGGACAGGAGGGGTATCTCAGGCAGGGCAATGGAAAGCTTCTGGAAGAGCGCCAGGGTCCAGGACCACGCTGGCTGGCCTGCAGGCACCAAGTTGGCCTGCGTGCTGTCGCTGGTGTGGCTCCACGGTCCTTCCTCTAGGCTTTCAAGCCCTTGTACATATTCAGGTGTTTTACCTGGAAAGGGTGGGAACAGTTCAGCAGCAGCTGGCCTGGGGCTCAGCTCACGTTTACTCACAGATGCCTCGGCACGGTCCCCCAGCTTTGCAATGAGGACGCTCCTTGCGTGGGGGTTGGGTTGCTGGCTGTATGGGAGATGGTTCCCCACCTCTGACCAATTTCAGAATTGTTTACCACTGGAGCAAGTGCCGTGATAGGGTTTTCCTCTGTATAACTCGTGGGTTCACTTTTTTTTTCTTTTATGTTTCAAGTTAGATGTTATTCCTCTTTTATGTATTTATAGATATAAGCATGGAAATAATTCATTCCTATAAATACATCTGTGTGACGGGAAGAACTTTTTTCTGTTTTATTTTTAAATTTTATTTTTTAAAATTTTGAAATTTTATTTATTTTTTTATACAGCACGTTATTATTAGTTATGTATTTTATGCATATACATGTATACAGGTAAATCCCAAACTCCCAACTCATCCCACCACCACCACCCCATGGCTTCCCACACTTGGTGTCCATACGTTTGTTCTCTACCTCTGTGTCTCTATTTCTTCCCTGCAAACCAGTTCATCTGTACCATTTTTAGGCTCCACATATATGCATTAATATACAATATTTGTTTTCCTCTTTCTGACTTACTTCATTCTGTATGACAGTCTCTCGATCCATCGATGTCTCTACAAATGACCCAGTTTCATTCCTTTTTATGGCCGAGTCATATTCCATTTTATATATGTACCACATCTTTATCCATTCATCTGTCTGTGGGCATTTAGGTTGCTTCCATTACCTGGCTATTGTAAATAGTGCTGCAACGAACATTGTGGTGAATGTGCCTTTTTGAAATACGGTTTTCTCTGGGTATATGCCCAGAAGTGGGATTGCTGGATCAGATGGTAATTCTATTTCTAGTTATTTTAAGGAAAATCCATACTGTTCTCCATAGGGACTGTATCAATTTACATTCCCACCAATAGTGGAAGAGGGCTCCTTTTGTCCACACCCTCCCCAGAATTGGTTGTTTGTAGATTTTCTGATGATGCCGATTCTAACAGGTGTGAGGTGATACCTCATTGTAGTTTTGATTTGCATTTCTCTAATAATTAGTGCTGTTGAGCAGCTTTTCATGTGCGTCTTGGCCATCTCTGTGTCTCCTTTGAAGAAACGTCTCTTTAGATCTTCTGCCCATTTTTTTTGGGTTGTTTGTTTTTTTAATATTAAGCTGCATGAGCTGTTTATATATATTGGAGATTACACCTCTGTCCATTGATTCGTCTGCAACGATTTTCGCCCATTCTGAGGGATGCCTTTTTCCATTCCCGTGTTTTTTAACAAAAAAGGAAAGAAAGGAAAAGAAGCAGAACACTAATGTGCGTAAAATATGCCTTTTGAAACGGTGGTTTTGAAATATGGACGTCCTTTGAAATTTTTGGTCGATATGTGACCCCAGGATTTGTTTTCAGGGCAGGTGTCATTTACAGGCCTGCAATGATTTTGAATATCAACTGACCATTAGCGTTGGGATTAAAGCTGCTGTTGTGTGAAACGGCCACAAGGTGGCAGCAGTTCACCCTTACCAAATCTGGTTACTAGGGCAAGAGAGCCTCAGTGGAAGTGGTGTTCTAGATTGGAGTTTAGAATGGAATGTACCAGGAGAAAGCCCCTCACGTTTGTCTCACTACTTCTTGTTCGTGTTTTTAATTTAAGTTTTTATTTTTTATTACAGCAAGTTTGATTACAATGTTTGGCTTGTTGTAGGTGTGGAAGATGTGGTTCTTTTACACATATACACATGACTGTTCTTCTTGGGATCCTTTTCCCATGTACGCTATGACAGAATGTTGAGTAGTCCTCTCTTGGTATTCTGTAGGTCTTTGGTGATTATATATGTCACCTGTGTTTGTATATGTCTGTTAACCCCGATATCGTAATGAAACCAATCCTCACACCTTTCCATTGGTGAACCATAAGTTTGTTTAATGAATCTGTGATTGCCCTTCTCCGTGGAAATATCTGCCCTGGTATCCATTTTTAGGTAACACCTATAAGTGATATGATATGATATGTGTCTTTCACTTTCTGACTTACTACAAGTCACGTGATTACTTCTAGACTCATCTACGGTGCTGCAAATGGCATTGTGTCCTTTTTTCCCTTGGCTTCTCTTCTGCCTTAGCGGGCTCCATTTTCAACAATGTGATTCCCTGAGGGTTGTGGATTAGCTGACCTGGGCAGCCTTACCCTGCCGGCCCGCCCTCCCCAGGTGTGCCTCGTTGAGGTCAATATAAACAGCGCTCCAGGCAGCAATAGCCCCTGAAGCTGTGCCTGACTCCATATTCTCTGCCCCGTCAGCAGTCTCGGGGCTGTGCTGGTGGGAGGGAGTGAGGGGCCACAGCTTTGTGGGTGGTCCGGTGTGAGTGGGGTTCTGCTGGCCTTTCTGCAGGAGTTGCCAGGCTGCCGCCTGTAAAGAAGAGGATGTGTCACCCATACCTTCCGCTGGAATTTCTCTCCGGACAGAGGTGAGGAAGGAAAAAAGCAGTGGGGTCCGGGACAGGAGTGGTATCTCAGGCAGGGCAATGGAAAGCTTCTGGAAGAGCGCCAGGTTCCAGGACCACGCTGGCTGGCCTGCAGGCACCAAGTTGGCCTGCGTGCTGTCACTGGTGTGGCTCCACGGTCCTTCCTCTAGGCTTTCAAGCCCTTGTACATATTCAGGTGTTTTACCTGGAAAGGGTGGGAACAGTTCAGCAGCAGCTGGCCTGGGGCTCAGCTCACGTTTACTCACAGATGCCTCGGCACGGTCCCCCAGCTTTGCAATGAGGACGCTCCTTGCGTGGGGGTTGGGTTGCTGGCTGTATGGGAGATGGTTCTCCACCTCTGACCAATTTCAGAATTGTTTACCACTGGAGCAAGTGCCGTGATAGGGTTTTCCTCTGTATAACTCGTGGGTTCACTTTTTTTTTCTTTTATGTTTCAAGTTAGATGTTATTCCTCTTTTATGTATTTATAGATATAAGCATGGAAATAATTCATTCCTATAAATACATCTGTGTGACGGGAAGAACTTTTTTCTGTTTTATTTTTAAATTTTATTTATAAAATTTTGAAATTTTATTTTATTTATGTTTTTATACAGCACGTTATTATTAGTTATGTAATTTATGCATATACATGTATACAGGTCAATCCCAATCTCTCAACTCATCCCACCACCACCACCCCATGGCTTCCCACACTTGGTGTCCATACGTTTGTTCTCTACCTCTGTGTCTCTATTTCTTCCCTGCAAACCAGTTCATCTGTACCATTTTTAGGCTCCACATATATGCATTACTATACTATATTTGTTTTCCTCTTTCTGACTTACTTCATTCTGTATGACAGTCTCTCGATCCATCGATGTCTCTACAAATGACCCAGTTTCATTCCTTTTTATGGCCGAGTCATATTCCATTTTATATATGTACCACATCTTTATCCATTCATCTGTCTGTGGGCATTTAGGTTGCTTCCATTACCTGGCTATTGTAAATAGTGCTGCAACGAACATTGTGGTGAATGTGCCTTTTTGAAATACGGTTTTCTCTGGGTATATGCCCAGAAGTGGGATTGCTGGATCAGATGGTAATTCTATTTCTAGTTATTTTAAGGAAACTCCATACTGTTCTCCATAGGGACTGTATCAATTTACATTCCCACCAATAGTGGAAGAGGGCTCCTTTTGTCCACACCCTCCCCAGAATTGGTTGTTTGTAGATTTTCTGATGATGCCGATTCTAACAGGTGTGAGGTGATACCTCATTGTAGTTTTGATTTGCATTTCTCTAATAATTAGTGCTGTTGAGCAGCTTTTCATGTGCGTCTTGGCCATCTCTGTGTCTCCTTTGAAGAAACGTCTCTTTAGATCTTCTGCCCATTTTTTTGGGTTGTTTGTTTTTTTAATATTAAGCTGCATGAGCTGTTTATATATATTGGAGATTACACCTCTGTCCATTGATTCGTCTGCAACGATTTTCGCCCATTCTGAGGGATGCCTTTTTCCATTCCCGTGTTTTTTAACAAAAAAGGAAAGAAAGGAAAAGAAGCAGAACACTAATGTGCGTAAAATATGCCTTTTGAAACGGCCGTTTTGAAATATGGACGTCCTTTGAAATTTTTGGTCGATATGTGACCCCAGGATTTGTTTTCAGGGCAGGTGTCATTTACAGGCCTGCAATGATTTTGAATATCAACTGACCATTAGCGTTGGGATTAAAGCTGCTGTTGTGTGAAACGGCCACAAGGTGGCAGCAGTTCACCCTTACCAAATCTGGTTACTAGGGCAAGAGAGCCTCAGTGGAAGTGGTGTTCTAGATTGGAGTTTAGAATGGAATGTACCAGGAGAAAGCCCCTCACGTTTGTCTCACTACTTCTTGTTCGTGTTTTTAATTTAAGTTTTTATTTTTTATTACAGCAAGTTTGATTACAATGTTTGGCTTGTTGTAGGTGTGGAAGATGTGGTTCTTTTACACATATACAGATGACTGTTCTTCTTGGGATCCTTTTCCCATGTACGCTATGACAGAATGTTGAGTAGTCCTCTCTTGGTATTCTGTAGGTCTTTGGTGATTATATATGTCACCTGTGTTTGTATATGTCTGTTAACCCCGATATCGTAATGAAACCAATCCTCACACCTTTCCATTGGTGAACCATAAGTTTGTTTAATGAATCTGTGATTGCCCTTCTCCGTGGAAATATCTGCCCTGGTATCCATTTTTAGGTAACACCTATAAGTGATATGATATGATATGTGTCTTTCACTTTCTGACTTACTACAAGTCACGTGATTACTTCTAGACTCATCTACGGTGCTGCAAATGGCATTGTGTCCTTTTTTTCCCTTGGCTTCTCTTCTGCCTTAGCGGGATCCATTTTCAACAATGTGATTCCCTGAGGGTTGTGGATTAGCTGACCTGGGCAGCCTTACCCTGCCGGCCCGCCCTCCCCAGGTGTGCCTCGTTGAGGTCAATATAAACAGAGCTCCAGGCAGCAATAGCCCCTGAAGCTGTGCCTGACTCCATATTCTCTGCCCCGTCAGCAGTCTCGGGGCTGTGCTGGTGGGAGGGAGTGAGGGGCCACAGCTTTGTGGGTGGCCCGGTGTGAGTGGGGTTCTGCTGGCCTTTCTGCAGGAGTTGCCAGGCTGCCGCCTGTAAAGAAGAGGATGTGTCACCCATACCTTCCGCTGGAATTTCTCTCCGGACAGAGGTGAGGAAGGAAAAAAGCAGTGGGGGCCGGGACAGGAGGGGTATCTCAGGCAGGGCAATGGAAAGCTTCTGGAAGAGCGCCAGGGTCCAGGACCACGCTGGCTGGCCTGCAGGCACCAAGTTGGCCTGCGTGCTGTCGCTGGTGTGGCTCCACGGTCCTTCCTCTAGGCTTTCAAGCCCTTGTACATATTCAGGTGTTTTACCTGGAAAGGGTGGGAACAGTTCAGCAGCAGCTGGCCTGGGGCTCAGCTCACGTTTACTCACAGATGCCTCGGCACGGTCCCCCAGCTTTGCAATGAGGACGCTCCTTGCGTGGGGGTTGGGTTGCTGGCTGTATGGGAGATGGTTCCCCACCTCTGACCAATTTCAGAATTGTTTACCACTGGAGCAAGTGCCGTGATAGGGTTTTCCTCTGTATAACTCGTGGGTTCACTTTTTTTTTCTTTTATGTTTCAAGTTAGATGTTATTCCTCTTTTATGTATTTATAGATATAAGCATGGAAATAATTCATTCCTATAAATACATCTGTGTGACGGGAAGAACTTTTTTCTGTTTTATTTTTAAATTTTATTTTTTAAAATTTTGAAATTTTATTTATTTTTTTATACAGCACGTTATTATTAGTTATGTATTTTATGCATATACATGTATACAGGTCAATCCCAAACTCCCAACTCATCCCACCACCACCACCCATGGCTTCCCACACTTGGTGTCCATACGTTTGTTCTCTACCTCTGTGTCTCTATTTCTTCCCTGCAAACCAGTTCATCTGTACCATTTTTAGGCTCCACATATATGCATTAATATACAATATTTGTTTTCCTCTTTCTGACTTACTTCATTCTGTATGACAGTCTCTCGATCCATCGATGTCTCTACAAATGACCCAGTTTCATTCCTTTTTATGGCCGAGTCATATTCCATTTTATATATGTACCACATCTTTATCCATTCATCTGTCTGTGGGCATTTAGGTTGCTTCCATTACCTGGCTATTGTAAATAGTGCTGCAACGAACATTGTGGTGAATGTGCCTTTTTGAAATACGGTTTTCTCTGGGTATATGCCCAGAAGTGGGATTGCTGGATCAGATGGTAATTCTATTTCTAGTTATTTTAAGGAAAATCCATACTGTTCTCCATAGGGACTGTATCAATTTACATTCCCACCAATAGTGGAAGAGGGCTCCTTTTGTCCACACCCTCCCCAGAATTGGTTGTTTGTAGATTTTCTGATGATGCCGATTCTAACAGGTGTGAGGTGATACCTCATTGTAGTTTTGATTTGCATTTCTCTAATAATTAGTGCTGTTGAGCAGCTTTTCATGTGCGTCTTGGCCATCTCTGTGTCTCCTTTGAAGAAACGTCTCTTTAGATCTTCTGCCCATTTTTTTTGGGTTGTTTGTTTTTTTAATATTAAGCTGCATGAGCTGTTTATATATATTGGAGATTACACCTCTGTCCATTGATTCGTCTGCAACGATTTTCGCCCATTCTGAGGGATGCCTTTTTCCATTCCCGTGTTTTTTAACAAAAAAGGAAAGAAAGGAAAAGAAGCAGAACACTAATGTGCGTAAAATATGCCTTTTGAAACGGCCGTTTTGAAATATGGACGTCCTTTGAAATTTTTGGTCGATATGTGACCCCAGGATTTGTTTTCAGGGCAGGTGTCATTTACAGGCCTGCAATGATTTTGAATATCAACTGACCATTAGCGTTGGGATTAAAGCTGCTGTTGTGTGAAACGGCCACAAGGTGGCAGCAGTTCACCCTTACCAAATCTGGTTACTAGGGCAAGAGAGCCTCAGTGGAAGTGGTGTTCTAGATTGGAGTTTAGAATGGAATGTACCAGGAGAAAGCCCCTCACGTTTGTCTCACTACTTCTTGTTCGTGTTTTTAATTTAAGTTTTTATTTTTTATTACAGCAAGTTTGATTACAATGTTTGGCTTGTTGTAGGTGTGGAAGATGTGGTTCTTTTACACATATACAGATGACTGTTCTTCTTGGGATCCTTTTCCCATGTACGCTATGACAGAATGTTGAGTAGTCCTCTCTTGGTATTCTGTAGGTCTTTGGTGATTATATATGTCACCTGTGTTTGTATATGTCTGTTAACCCCGATATCGTAATGAAACCAATCCTCACACCTTTCCATTGGTGAACCATAAGTTTGTTTAATGAATCTGTGATTGCCCTTCTCCGTGGAAATATCTGCCCTGGTATCCATTTTTAGGTAACACCTATAAGTGATATGATATGATATGTGTCTTTCACTTTCTGACTTACTACAAGTCACGTGATTACTTCTAGACTCATCTACGGTGCTGCAAATGGCATTGTGTCCTTTTTTTCCCTTGGCTTCTCTTCTGCCTTAGCGGGATCCATTTTCAACAATGTGATTCCCTGAGGGTTGTGGATTAGCTGACCTGGGCAGCCTTACCCTGCCGGCCCGCCCTCCCCAGGTGTGCCTCGTTGAGGTCAATATAAACAGAGCTCCAGGCAGCAATAGCCCCTGAAGCTGTGCCTGACTCCATATTCTCTGCCCCGTCAGCAGTCTCGGGGCTGTGCTGGTGGGAGGGAGTGAGGGGCCACAGCTTTGTGGGTGGCCCGGTGTGAGTGGGGTTCTGCTGGACTTTCTGCAGGAGTTGCCAGGCTGCCGCCTGTAAAGAAGAGGATGTGTCACCCATACCTTCCGCTGGAATTTCTCTCCGGACAGAGGTGAGGAAGGAAAAAAGCAGTGGGGGCCGGGACAGGAGGGGTATCTCAGGCAGGGCAATGGAAAGCTTCTGGAAGAGCGCCAGGGTCCAGGACCACGCTGGCTGGCCTGCAGGCACCAAGTTGGCCTGCGTGCTGTCGCTGGTGTGGCTCCACGGTCCTTCCTCTAGGCTTTCAAGCCCTTGTACATATTCAGGTGTTTTACCTGGAAAGGGTGGGAACAGTTCAGCAGCAGCTGGCCTGGGGCTCAGCTCACGTTTACTCACAGATGCCTCGGCACGGTCCCCCAGCTTTGCAATGAGGACGCTCCTTGCGTGGGGGTTGGGTTGCTGGCTGTATGGGAGATGGTTCCCCACCTCTGACCAATTTCAGAATTGTTTACCACTGGAGCAAGTGCCGTGATAGGGTTTTCCTCTGTATAACTCGTGGGTTCACTTTTTTTTTCTTTTATGTTTCAAGTTAGATGTTATTCCTCTTTTATGTATTTATAGATATAAGCATGGAAATAATTCATTCCTATAAATACATCTGTGTGACGGGAAGAACTTTTTTCTGTTTTATTTTTAAATTTTATTTTTTAAAATTTTGAAATTTTATTTATTTTTTTATACAGCACGTTATTATTAGTTATGTATTTTATGCATATACATGTATACAGGTCAATCCCAAACTCCCAACTCATCCCACCACCACCACCCCATGGCTTCCCACACTTGGTGTCCATACGTTTGTTCTCTACCTCTGTGTCTCTATTTCTTCCCTGCAAACCAGTTCATCTGTACCATTTTTAGGCTCCACATATATGCATTAATATACAATATTTGTTTTCCTCTTTCTGACTTACTTCATTCTGTATGACAGTCTCTCGATCCATCGATGTCTCTACAAATGACCCAGTTTCATTCCTTTTTATGGCCGAGTCATATTCCATTTTATATATGTACCACATCTTTATCCATTCATCTGTCTGTGGGCATTTAGGTTGCTTCCATTACCTGGCTATTGTAAATAGTGCTGCAACGAACATTGTGGTGAATGTGCCTTTTTGAAATACGGTTTTCTCTGGGTATATGCCCAGAAGTGGGATTGCTGGATCAGATGGTAATTCTATTTCTAGTTATTTTAAGGAAACTCCATACTGTTCTCCATAGTGACTGTATCAATTTACATTCCCACCAATAGTGGAAGAGGGCTCCTTTTGTCCACACCCTCCCCAGAATTGGTTGTTTGTAGATTTTCTGATGATGCCGATTCTAACAGGTGTGAGGTGATACCTCATTGTAGTTTTGATTTGCATTTCTCTAATAATTAGTGCTGTTGAGCAGCTTTTCATGTGCGTCTTGGCCATCTCTGTGTCTCCTTTGAAGAAACGTCTCTTTAGATCTTCTGCCCATTTTTTTTGGGTTGTTTGTTTTTTTAATATTAAGCTGCATGAGCTGTTTATATATATTGGAGATTACACCTCTGTCCATTGATTCGTCTGCAACGATTTTCGCCCATTCTGAGGGATGCCTTTTTCCATTCCCGTGTTTTTTAACAAAAAAGGAAAGAAAGGAAAAGCAGCAGAACACTAATGTGCGTAAAATATGCCTTTTGAAACGGCCGTTTTGAAATATGGACGTCCTTTGAAATTTTTGGTCGATATGTGACCCCAGGATTTGTTTTCAGGGCAGGTGTCATTTACAGGCCTGCAATGATTTTGAATATCAACTGACCATTAGCGTTGGGATTAAAGCTGCTGTTGTGTGAAACGGCCACAAGGTGGCAGCAGTTCACCCTTACCAAATCTGGTTACTAGGGCAAGAGAGCCTCAGTGGAAGTGGTGTTCTAGATTGGAGTTTAGAATGGAATGTACCAGGAGAAAGCCCCTCACGTTTGTCTCACTACTTCTTGTTCGTGTTTTTAATTTAAGTTTTTATTTTTTATTACAGCAAGTTTGATTACAATGTTTGGCTTGTTGTAGGTGTGGAAGATGTGGTTCTTTTACACATATACAGATGACTGTTCTTCTTGGGATCCTTTTCCCATGTACGCTATGACAGAATGTTGAGTAGTCCTCTCTTGGTATTCTGTAGGTCTTTGGTGATTATATATGTCACCTGTGTTTGTATATGTCTGTTAACCCCGATATCGTAATGAAACCAATCCTCACACCTTTCCATTGGTGAACCATAAGTTTGTTTAATGAATCTGTGATTGCCCTTCTCCGTGGAAATATCTGCCCTGGTATCCATTTTTAGGTAACACCTATAAGTGATATGATATGATATGTGTCTTTCACTTTCTGACTTACTACAAGTCACGTGATTACTTCTAGACTCATCTACGGTGCTGCAAATGGCATTGTGTCCTTTTTTTCCCTTGGCTTCTCTTCTGCCTTAGCGGGATCCATTTTCAACAATGTGATTCCCTGAGGGTTGTGGATTAGCTGACCTGGGCAGCCTTACCCTGCCGGCCCGCCCTCCCCAGGTGTGCCTCGTTGAGGTCAATATAAACAGAGCTCCAGGCAGCAATAGCCGCTGAAGCTGTGCCTGACTCCATATTCTCTGCCCCGTCAGCAGTCTCGGGGCTGTGCTGGTGGGAGGGAGTGAGGGGCCACAGCTTTGTGGGTGGCCCGGTGTGAGTGGGGTTCTGCTGGCCTTTCTGCAGGATTTGCCAGGCTGCCGCCTGTAAAGAAGAGGATGTGTCACCCATACCTTCCGCTGGAATTTCTCTCCGGACAGAGGTGAGGAAGGAAAAAAGCAGTGGGGTCCGGGACAGGAGGGGTATCTCAGGCAGGGCAATGGAAAGCTTCTGGAAGAGTGCCAGGGTCCAGGACCACGCTGGCTGGCCTGCAGGCACCAAGTTGGCCTGCGTGCTGTCGCTGGTGTGGCTCCACGGTCCTTCCTCTAGGCTTTCAAGCCCTTGTACATATTCAGGTGTTTTACCTGGAAAGGGTGGGAACAGTTCAGCAGCAGCTGGCCTGGGGCTCAGCTCACGTTTACTCACAGATGCCTCGGCACGGTCCCCCAGCTTTGCAATGAGGACGCTCCTTGCGTGGGGGTTGGGTTGCTGGCTGTATGGGAGATGGTTCCCCACCTCTGACCAATTTCAGAATTGTTTACCACTGGAGCAAGTGCCGTGATAGGGTTTTCCTCTGTATAACTCGTGGGTTCACTTTTTTTCTCTTTTATGTTTCAAGTTAGATGTTATTCCTCTTTTATGTATTTATAGATATAAGGATGGAAATAATTCATTCCTATAAATACATCTGTGTGACGGGAAGAACTTTTTTCTGTTTTATTTTTAAATTTTATTTTTTAAAATTTTGAAATTTTATTTATTTTTTTATACAGCACGTTATTATTAGTTATGTATTTTATGCATATACATGTATACAGGTCAATCCCAAACTCCCAACTCATCCCACCACCACCACCCCATGGCTTCCCACACTTGGTGTCCATACGTTTGTTCTCTACCTCTGTGTCTCTATTTCTTCCCTGCAAACCAGTTCATCTGTACCATTTTTAGGCTCCACATATATGCATTAATATACAATATTTGTTTTCCTCTTTCTGACTTACTTCATTCTGTATGACAGTCTCTCGATCCATCGATGTCTCTACAAATGACCCAGTTTCATTCCTTTTTATGGCCGAGTCATATTCCATTTTATATATGTACCACATCTTTATCCATTCATCTGTCTGTGGGCATTTAGGTTGCTTCCATTACCTGGCTATTGTAAATAGTGCTGCAACGAACATTGTGGTGAATGTGCCTTTTTGAAATACGGTTTTCTCTGGGTATATGCCCAGAAGTGGGATTGCTGGATCAGATGGTAATTCTATTTCTACTTATTTTAAGGAAAATCCATACTGTTCTCCATAGGGACTGTATCAATTTACATTCCCACCAATAGTGGAAGAGGGCTCCTTTTGTCCACACCCTCCCCAGAATTGGTTGTTTGTAGATTTTCTGATGATGCCGATTCTAACAGGTGTGAGGTGATACCTCATTGTAGTTTTGATTTGCATTTCTCTAATAATTAGTGCTGTTGAGCAGCTTTTCATGTGCGTCTTGGCCATCTCTGTGTCTCCTTTGAAGAAACGTCTCTTTAGATCTTCTGCCCATTTTTTTTGGGTTGTTTGTTTTTTTAATATTAAGCTGCATGAGCTGTTTATATATATTGGAGATTACACCTCTGTCCATTGATTCGTCTGCAACGATTTTCGCCCATTCTGAGGGATGCCTTTTTCCATTCCCGTGTTTTTTAACAAAAAAGGAAAGAAAGGAAAAGAAGCAGAACACTAATGTGCGTAAAATATGCCTTTTGAAACGGTGGTTTTGAAATATGGACGTCCTTTGAAATTTTTGGTCGATATGTGACCCCAGGATTTGTTTTCAGGGCAGGTGTCATTTACAGGCCTGCAATGATTTTGAATATCAACTGACCATTAGCGTTGGGATTAAAGCTGCTGTTGTGTGAAACGGCCACAAGGTGGCAGCAGTTCACCCTTACCAAATCTGGTTACTAGGGCAAGAGAGCCTCAGTGGAAGTGGTGTTCTAGATTGGAGTTTAGAATGGAATGTACCAGGAGAAAGCCCCTCACGTTTGTCTCACTACTTCTTGTTCGTGTTTTTAATTTAAGTTTTTATTTTTTATTACAGCAAGTTTGATTACAATGTTTGGCTTGTTGTAGGTGTGGAAGATGTGGTTCTTTTACACATATACAGATGACTGTTCTTCTTGGGATCCTTTTCCCATGTACGCTATGACAGAATGTTGAGTAGTCCTCTCTTGGTATTCTGTAGGTCTTTGGTGATTATATATGTCACCTGTGTTTGTATATGTCTGTTAACCCCGATATCGTAATGAAACCAATCCTCACACCTTTCCATTGGTGAACCATAAGTTTGTTTAATGAATCTGTGATTGCCCTTCTCCGTGGAAATATCTGCCCTGGTATCCATTTTTAGGTAACACCTATAAGTGATATGATATGATATGTGTCTTTCACTTTCTGACTTACTACAAGTCACGTGATTACTTCTAGACTCATCTACGGTGCTGCAAATGGCATTGTGTCCTTTTTCCACTTGGCTTCTCTTCTGCCTTAGCGGGCTCCATTTTCAACAATGTGATTCCCTGAGGGTTGTGGATTAGCTGACCTGGGCAGCCTTACCCTGCCGGCCCGCCCTCCCCAGGTGTGCCTCGTTGAGGTCAATATAAACAGAGCTCCAGGCAGCAATAGCCCCTGAAGCTGTGCCTGACTCCATATTCTCTGCCCCGTCAGCAGTCTCGGGGCTGTGCTGGTGGGAGGGAGTGAGGGGCCACAGCTTTGTGGGTGGCCCGGTGTGAGTGGGGTTCTGCTGGCCTTTCTGCAGGAGTTGCCAGGCTGCCGCCTGTAAAGAAGAGGATGTGTCACCCATACCTTCCGCTGGAATTTCTCTCCGGACAGAGGTGAGGAAGGAAAAAAGCAGTGAGGTCCGGGACAGGAGGGGTATCTCAGGCAGGGCAATGGAAAGCTTCTGGAAGAGCGCCAGGGTTCAGGACCACGCTGGCTGGCCTGCAGGCACCAAGTTGGCCTGCGTGCTGTCGCTGGTGTGGCTCCACGGTCCTTCCTCTAGGCTTTCAAGCCCTTGTACATATTCAGGTGTTTTACCTGGAAAGGGTGGGAACAGTTCAGCAGCAGCTGGCCTGGGGCTCAGCTCACGTTTACTCACAGATGCCTCGGCACGGTCCCCCAGCTTTGCAATGAGGACGCTCCTTGCGTGGGGTTTGGGTTGCTGGCTGTATGGGAGATGGTTCCCCACCTCTGACCAATTTCAGAATTGTTTACCACTGGAGCAAGTGCCGTGATAGGGTTTTCCTCTGTATAACTCGTGGGTTCACTTTTTTTCTCTTTTATGTTTCAAGTTAGATGTTATTCCTCTTTTATGTATTTATAGATATAAGCATGGAAATAATTCATTCCTATAAATACATCTGTGTGACGGGAAGAACTTTTTTCTGTTTTATTTTTAAATTTTATTTTTTAAAATTTTGAAATTTTATATATTTTTTTATACAGCACGTTATTATTAGTTATGTATTTTATGCATATACATGTATACAGGTCAATCCCAAACTCCCAACTCATCCCACCACCACCACCCCATGGCTTCCCACACTTGGTGTCCATACGTTTGTTCTCTACCTCTGTGTCTCTATTTCTTCCCTGCAAACCAGTTCATCTGTACCATTTTTAGGCTCCACATATATGCATTAATATACAATATTTGTTTTCCTCTTTCTGACTTACTTCATTCTGTATGACAGTCTCTCGATCCACCGATGTCTCTACAAATGACCCAGTTTCATTCCTTTTTATGGCCGAGTCATATTCCATTTTATATATGTACCACATCTTTATCCATTCATCTGTCTGTGGGCATTTAGGTTGCTTCCATTACCTGGCTATTGTAAATAGTGCTGCAACGAACATTGTGGTGAATGTGCCTTTTTGAAATACGGTTTTCTCTGGGTATATGCCCGGAAGTGGGATTGCTGGATCAGATGGTAATTCTATTTCTAGTTATTTTAAGGAAACTCCATACTGTTCTCCATAGGGACTGTATCAATTTACATTCCCACCAATAGTGGAAGAGGGCTCCTTTTGTCCACACCCTCCCCAGAATTGGTTGTTTGTAGATTTTCTGATGATGCCGATTCTAACAGGTGTGAGGTGATACCTCATTGTAGTTTTGATTTGCATTTCTCTAATAATTAGTGCTGTTGAGCAGCTTTTCATGTGCGTCTTGGCCATCTCTGTGTCTCCTTTGAAGAAACGTCTCTTTAGATCTTCTGCCCATTTTTTTTGGGTTGTTTGTTTTTTTAATATTAAGCTGCATGAGCTGTTTATATATATTGGAGATTACACCTCTGTCCATTGATTCGTCTGCAACGATTTTCGCCCATTCTGAGGGATGCCTTTTTCCATTCCCGTGTTTTTTAACAAAAAAGGAAAGAAAGGAAAAGAAGCAGAACACTAATGTGCGTAAAATATGCCTTTTGAAACGGTGGTTTTGAAATATGGACGTCCTTTGAAATTTTTGGTCGATATGTGACCCCAGGATTTGTTTTCAGGCCAGGTGTCATTTACAGGCCTGCAATGATTTTGAATATCAACTGACCATTAGCGTTGGGATTAAAGCTGCTGTTGTGTGAAACGGCCACAAGGTGGCAGCAGTTCACCCTTACCAAATCTGGTTACTAGGGCAAGAGAGCCTCAGTGGAAGTGGTGTTCTAGATTGGAGTTTAGAATGGAATGTACCAGGAGAAAGCCCCTCACGTTTGTCTCACTACTTCTTGTTCGTGTTTTTAATTTAAGTTTTTATTTTTTATTACAGCAAGTTTGATTACAATGTTTGGCTTGTTGTAGGTGTGGAAGATGTGGTTCTTTTACACATATACAGATGACTGTTCTTCTTGGGATCCTTTTCCCATGTACGCTATGACAGAATGTTGAGTAGTCCTCTCTTGGTATTCTGTAGGTCTTTGGTGATTATATATGTCACCTGTGTTTGTATATGTCTGTTAACCCCGATATCGTAATGAAACCAATCCTCACACCTTTCCATTGGTGAACCATAAGTTTGTTTAATGAATCTGTGATTGCCCTTCTCCGTGGAAATATCTGCCCTGGTATCCATTTTTAGGTAACACCTATAAGTGATATGATATGATATGTGTCTTTCACTTTCTGACTTACTACAAGTCACGTGATTACTTCTAGACTCATCTACGGTGCTGCAAATGGCATTGTGTCCTTTTTTTCCCTTGGCTTCTCTTCTGCCTTAGCGGGGTCCATTTTCAACAATGTGATTCCCTGAGGGTTGTGGATTAGCTGACCTGGGCAGCCTTACCCTGCCGGCCCGCCCTCCCCAGGTGTGCCTCGTTGAGGTCAATATAAACAGAGCTCCAGGCAGCAATAGCCCCTGAAGCTGTGCCTGACTCCATATTCTCTGCCCCGTCAGCAGTCTCGGGGCTGTGCTGGTGGGAGGGAGTGAGGGGCCACAGCTTTGTGGGTGGCCCGGTGTGAGTGGGGTTCTGCTGGCCTTTCTGCAGGAGTTGCCAGGCTGCCGCCTGTAAAGAAGAGGATGTGTCACCCATACCTTCCGCTGGAATTTCTCTCCGGACAGAGGTGAGGAAGGAAAAAAGCAGTGGGGGCCGGGACAGGAGGGGTATCTCAGGCAGGGCAATGGAAAGCTTCTGGAAGAGCGCCAGGGTCCAGGACCACGCTGGCTGGCCTGCAGGCACCAAGTTGGCCTGCGTGCTGTCGCTGGTGTGGCTCCACGGTCCTTCCTCTAGGCTTTCAAGCCCTTGTACATATTCAGGTGTTTTACCTGGAAAGGGTGGGAACAGTTCAGCAGCAGCTGGCCTGGGGCTCAGCTCACGTTTACTCACAGATGCCTCGGCACGGTCCCCCAGCTTTGCAATGAGGACGCTCCTTGCGTGGGGGTTGGGTTGCTGGCTGTATGGGAGATGGTTCCCCACCTCTGACCAATTTCAGAATTGTTTACCACTGGAGCAAGTGCCGTGATAGGGTTTTCCTCTGTATAACTCGTGGGTTCACTTTTTTTTTCTTTTATGTTTCAAGTTAGATGTTATTCCTCTTTTATGTATTTATAGATATAAGCATGGAAATAATTCATTCCTATAAATACATCTGTGTGACGGGAAGAACTTTTTTCTGTTTTATTTTTAAATTTTATTTTTTAAAATTTTGAAATTTTATTTATTTTTTTATACAGCACGTTATTATTAGTTATGTATTTTATGCATATACATGTATACAGGTCAATCCCAAACTCCCAACTCATCCCACCACCACCACCCCATGGCTTCCCACACTTGGTGTCCATACGTTTGTTCTCTACCTCTGTGTCTCTATTTCTTCCCTGCAAACCAGTTCATCTGTACCATTTTTAGGCTCCACATATATGCATTAATATACAATATTTGTTTTCCTCTTTCTGACTTACTTCATTCTGTATGACAGTCTCTGGATCCATCGATGTCTCTACAAATGACCCAGTTTCATTCCTTTTTATGGCCGAGTCATATTCCATTTTATATATGTACCACATCTTTATCCATTCATCTGTCTGTGGGCATTTAGGTTGCTTCCATTACCTGGCTATTGTAAATAGTGCTGCAACGAACATTGTGGTGAATGTGCCTTTTTGAAATACGGTTTTCTCTGGGTATATGCCCAGAAGTGGGATTGCTGGATTAGATGGTAATTCTATTTCTAGTTTTTTTAAGGAAACTCCATACTGTTCTCCATAGGGACTGTATCAATTTACATTCCCACCAATAGTGGAAGAGGGCTCCTTTTGTCCACACCCTCCCCAGAATTGGTTGTTTGTAGATTTTCTGATGATGCCGATTCTAACAGGTGTGAGGTGATACCTCATTGTAGTTTTGATTTGCATTTCTCTAATAATTAGTGCTGTTGAGCAGCTTTTCATGTGCGTCTTGGCCATCTCTGTGTCTCCTTTGAAGAAACGTCTCTTTAGATCTTCTGCCCATTTTTTTGGGTTGTTTGTTTTTTTAATATTAAGCTGCATGAGCTGTTTATATATATTGGAGATTAAACCTCTGTCCATTGATTCGTCTGCAACGATTTTCGCCCATTCTGAGGGATGCCTTTTTCCATTCCCGTGTTTTTTAACAAAAAAGGAAAGAAAGGAAAAGAAGCAGAACACTAATGTGCGTAAAATATGCCTTTTGAAACGGTCGTTTTGAAATATGGACGTCCTTTGAAATTTTTGGTCGATATGTGACCCCAGGATTTGTTTTCAGGGCAGGTGTCATTTACAGGCCTGCAATGATTTTGAATATCAACTGACCATTAGCGTTGGGATTAAAGCTGCTGTTGTGTGAAACGGCCACAAGGTGGCAGCAGTTCACCCTTACCAAATCTGGTTACTAGGGCAAGAGAGCCTCAGTGGAAGTGGTGTTCTAGATTGGAGTTTAGAATGGAATGTACCAGGAGAAAGCCCCTCACGTTTGTCTCACTACTTCTTGTTCGTGTTTTTAATTTAAGTTTTTATTTTTTATTACAGCAAGTTTGATTACAATGTTTGGCTTGTTGTAGGTGTGGAAGATGTGGTTCTTTTACACATATACAGATGACTGTTCTTCTTGGGATCCTTTTCCCATGTACGCTATGACAGAATGTTGAGTAGTCCTCTCTTGGTATTCTGTAGGTCTTTGGTGATTATATATGTCACATGTGTTTGTATATGTCTGTTAACCCCGATATCGTAATGAAACCAATCCTCACACCTTTCCATTGGTGAACCATAAGTTTGTTTAATGAATCTGTGATTGCCCTTCTCCGTGGAAATATCTGCCCTGGTATCCATTTTTAGGTAACACCTATAAGTGATATGATATGATATGTGTCTTTCACTTTCTGACTTACTACAAGTCACGTGATTACTTCTAGACTCATCTACGGTGCTGCAAATGGCATTGTGTCCTTTTTTTCCCTTGGCTTCTCTTCTGCCTTAGCGGGGTCCATTTTCAACAATGTGATTCCCTGAGGGTTGTGGATTAGCTGACCTGGGCAGCCTTACCCTGCCGGCCCGCCCTCCCCAGGTGTGCCTCGTTGAGGTCAATATAAACAGAGCTCCAGGCAGCAATAGCCCCTGAAGCTGTGCCTGACTCCATATTCTCTGCCCCGTCAGCAGTCTCGGGGCTGTGCTGGTGGGAGGGAGTGAGGGGCCACAGCTTTGTGGGTGGCCCGGTGTGAGTGGGGTTCTGCTGGCCTTTCTGCAGGAGTTGCCAGGCTGCCGCCTGTAAAGAAGAGGATGTGTCACCCATACCTTCCGCTGGAATTTCTCTCCGGACAGAGGTGAGGAAGGAAAAAAGCAGTGGGGGCCGGGACAGGAGGGGTATCTCAGGCAGGGCAATGGAAAGCTTCTGGAAGAGCGCCAGGGTCCAGGACCACGCTGGCTGGCCTGCAGGCACCAAGTTGGCCTGCGTGCTGTCGCTGGTGTGGCTCCACGGTCCTTCCTCTAGGCTTTCAAGCCCTTGTACATATTCAGGTGTTTTACCTGGAAAGGGTGGGAACAGTTCAGCAGCAGCTGGCCTGGGGCTCAGCTCACGTTTACTCACAGATGCCTCGGCACGGTCCCCCAGCTTTGCAATGAGGACGCTCCTTGCGTGGGGGTTGGGTTGCTGGCTGTATGGGAGATGGTTCCCCACCTCTGACCAATTTCAGAATTGTTTACCACTGGAGCAAGTGCCGTGATAGGGTTTTCCTCTGTATAACTCGTGGGTTCACTTTTTTTTTCTTTTATGTTTCAAGTTAGATGTTATTCCTCTTTTATGTATTTATAGATATAAGCATGGAAATAATTCATTCCTATAAATACATCTGTGTGACGGGAAGAACTTTTTTCTGTTTTATTTTTAAATTTTATTTTTTAAAATTTTGAAATTTTATTTATTTTTTTATACAGCACGTTATTATTAGTTATGTATTTTATGCATATACATGTATACAGGTCAATCCCAAACTCCCAACTCATCCCACCACCACCACCCCATGGCTTCCCACACTTGGTGTCCATACGTTTGTTCTCTACCTCTGTGTCTCTATTTCTTCCCTGCAAACCAGTTCATCTGTACCATTTTTAGGCTCCACATATATGCATTAATATACAATATTTGTTTTCCTCTTTCTGACTTACTTCATTCTGTATGACAGTCTCTGGATCCATCGATGTCTCTACAAATGACCCAGTTTCATTCCTTTTTATGGCCGAGTCATATTCCATTTTATATATGTACCACATCTTTATCCATTCATCTGTCTGTGGGCATTTAGGTTGCTTCCATTACCTGGCTATTGTAAATAGTGCTGCAACGAACATTGTGGTGAATGTGCCTTTTTGAAATACGGTTTTCTCTGGGTATATGCCCAGAAGTGGGATTGCTGGATTAGATGGTAATTCTATTTCTAGTTTTTTTAAGGAAACTCCATACTGTTCTCCATAGGGACTGTATCAATTTACATTCCCACCAATAGTGGAAGAGGGCTCCTTTTGTCCACACCCTCCCCAGAATTGGTTGTTTGTAGATTTTCTGATGATGCCGATTCTAACAGGTGTGAGGTGATACCTCATTGTAGTTTTGATTTGCATTTCTCTAATAATTAGTGCTGTTGAGCAGCTTTTCATGTGCGTCTTGGCCATCTCTGTGTCTCCTTTGAAGAAACGTCTCTTTAGATCTTCTGCCCATTTTTTTGGGTTGTTTGTTTTTTTAATATTAAGCTGCATGAGCTGTTTATATATATTGGAGATTAAACCTCTGTCCATTGATTCGTCTGCAACGATTTTCGCCCATTCTGAGGGATGCCTTTTTCCATTCCCGTGTTTTTTAACAAAAAAGGAAAGAAAGGAAAAGAAGCAGAACACTAATGTGCGTAAAATATGCCTTTTGAAACGGTCGTTTTGAAATATGGACGTCCTTTGAAATTTTTGGTCGATATGTGACCCCAGGATTTGTTTTCAGGGCAGGTGTCATTTACAGGCCTGCAATGATTTTGAATATCAACTGACCATTAGCGTTGGGATTAAAGCTGCTGTTGTGTGAAACGGCCACAAGGTGGCAGCAGTTCACCCTTACCAAATCTGGTTACTAGGGCAAGAGAGCCTCAGTGGAAGTGGTGTTCTAGATTGGAGTTTAGAATGGAATGTACCAGGAGAAAGCCCCTCACGTTTGTCTCACTACTTCTTGTTCGTGTTTTTAATTTAAGTTTTTATTTTTTATTACAGCAAGTTTGATTACAATGTTTGGCTTGTTGTAGGTGTGGAAGATGTGGTTCTTTTACACATATACAGATGACTGTTCTTCTTGGGATCCTTTTCCCATGTACGCTATGACAGAATGTTGAGTAGTCCTCTCTTGGTATTCTGTAGGTCTTTGGTGATTATATATGTCACATGTGTTTGTATATGTCTGTTAACCCCGATATCGTAATGAAACCAATCCTCACACCTTTCCATTGGTGAACCATAAGTTTGTTTAATGAATCTGTGATTGCCCTTCTCCGTGGAAATATCTGCCCTGGTATCCATTTTTAGGTAACACCTATAAGTGATATGATATGATATGTGTCTTTCACTTTCTGACTTACTACAAGTCACGTGATTACTTCTAGACTCATCTACGGTGCTGCAAATGGCATTGTGTCCTTTTTTTCCCTTGGCTTCTCTTCTGCCTTAGCGGGGTCCATTTTCAACAATGTGATTCCCTGAGGGTTGTGGATTAGCTGACCTGGGCAGCCTTACCCTGCCGGCCCGCCCTCCCCAGGTGTGCCTCGTTGAGGTCAATATAAACAGAGCTCCAGGCAGCAATAGCCCCTGAAGCTGTGCCTGACTCCATATTCTCTGCCCCGTCAGCAGTCTCGGGGCTGTGCTGGTGGGAGGGAGTGAGGGGCCACAGCTTTGTGGGTGGCCCGGTGTGAGTGGGGTTCTGCTGGCCTTTCTGCAGGAGTTGCCAGGCTGCCGCCTGTAAAGAAGAGGATGTGTCACCCATACCTTCCGCTGGAATTTCTCTCCGGACAGAGGTGAGGAAGGAAAAAAGCAGTGGGGGCCGGGACAGGAGGGGTATCTCAGGCAGGGCAATGGAAAGCTTCTGGAAGAGCGCCAGGGTCCAGGACCACGCTGGCTGGCCTGCAGGCACCAAGTTGGCCTGCGTGCTGTCGCTGGTGTGGCTCCACGGTCCTTCCTCTAGGCTTTCAAGCCCTTGTACATATTCAGGTGTTTTACCTGGAAAGGGTGGGAACAGTTCAGCAGCAGCTGGCCTGGGGCTCAGCTCACGTTTACTCACAGATGCCTCGGCACGGTCCCCCAGCTTTGCAATGAGGACGCTCCTTGCGTGGGGGTTGGGTTGCTGGCTGTATGGGAGATGGTTCCCCACCTCTGACCAATTTCAGAATTGTTTACCACTGGAGCAAGTGCCGTGATAGGGTTTTCCTCTGTATAACTCGTGGGTTCACTTTTTTTTTCTTTTATGTTTCAAGTTAGATGTTATTCCTCTTTTATGTATTTATAGATATAAGCATGGAAATAATTCATTCCTATAAATACATCTGTGTGACGGGAAGAACTTTTTTCTGTTTTATTTTTAAATTTTATTTTTTAAAATTTTGAAATTTTATTTATTTTTTTATACAGCACGTTATTATTAGTTATGTATTTTATGCATATACATGTATACAGGTCAATCCCAAACTCCCAACTCATCCCACCACCACCATCCCATGGCTTCCCACACTTGGTGTCCATACGTTTGTTCTCTACCTCTGTGTCTCTATTTCTTCCCTGCAAACCAGTTCATCTGTACCATTTTTAGGCTCCACATATATGCATTAATATACAATATTTGTTTTCCTCTTTCTGACTTACTTCATTCTGTATGACAGTCTCTCGATCCATCGATGTCTCTACAAATGACCCAGTTTCATTCCTTTTTATGGCCGAGTCATATTCCATTTTATATATGTACCACATCTTTATCCATTCATCTGTCTGTGGGCATTTAGGTTGCTTCCATTACCTGGCTATTGTAAATAGTGCTGCAACGAACATTGTGGTGAATGTGCCTTTCTGAAATACGGTTTTCTCTGGGTATATGCCCAGAAGTGGGATTGCTGGATCAGATGGTAATTCTATTTCTAGTTATTTTAAGGAAACTCCATACTGTTCTCCATAGGGACTGTATCAATTTACATTCCCACCAGTAGTGGAAGAGGGCTCCTTTTGTCCACACCCTCCCCAGAATTGGTTGTTTGTAGATTTTCTGATGATGCCGATTCTAACAGGTGTGAGGTGATACCTCATTGTAGTTTTGATTTGCATTTCTCTAATAATTAGTGCTGTTGAGCAGCTTTTCATGTGCGTCTTGGCCATCTCTGTGTCTCCTTTGAAGAAACGTCTCTTTAGATCTTCTGCCCATTTTTTTTGGGTTGTTTGTTTTTTTAATATTAAGCTGCATGAGCTGTTTATATATATTGGAGATTACACCTCTGTCCATTGATTCGTCTGCAACGATTTTCGTCCATTCTGAGGGATGCCTTTTTCCATTCCCGTGTTTTTTAACAAAAAAGGAAAGAAAGGAAAAGAAGCAGAACACTAATGTGCGTAAAATATGCCTTTTGAAACGGTCGTTTTGAAATATGGACGTCCTTTGAAATTTTTGGTCGATATGTGACCCCAGGAATTGTGTTCAGGGCAGGTGTCATTTACAGGCCTGCAATGATTTTGAATATCAACTGACCATTAGCGTTGGGATTAAAGCTGCTGTTGTGTGAAACGGCCACAAGGTGGCAGCAGTTCACCCTTACCAAATCTGGTTACTAGGGCAAGAGAGCCTCAGTGGAAGTGGTGTTCTAGACTGGAGTTTAGAATGGAATGTACCAGGAGAAAGCCCCTCACGTTTGTCTCACTACTTCTTGTTCGTGTTTTTAATTTAAGTTTTTATTTTTTATTACAGCAAGTTTGATTACAATGTTTGGCTTGTTGTAGGTGTGGAAGATGTGGTTCTTTTACACATATACAGATGACTGTTCTTCTTGGGATCCTTTTCCCATGTACGCTATGACAGAATGTTGAGTAGTCCTCTCTTGGTATTCTGTAGGTCTTTGGTGATTATATATATCACCTGTGTTTGTATATGTCTGTTAACCCCGATATCGTAATGAAACCAATCCTCACACCTTTCCATTGGTGAACCATAAGTTTGTTTAATGAATCTGTGATTGCCCTTCTCCGTGGAAATATCTGCCCTGGTATCCATTTTTAGGTAACACCTATAAGTGATATGATATGATATGTGTCTTTCACTTTCTGACTTACTACAAGTCACGTGATTACTTCTAGACTCATCTACGGTGCTGCAAATGGCATTGTGTCCTTTTTTCCCTTGGCTTCTCTTCTGCCTTAGCGGGCTCCATTTTCAACAATGTGATTCCCTGAGGGTTGTGGATTAGCTGACCTGGGCAGCCTTACCCTTCCGGCCCGCCCTCCCCAGGTGTGCCTCGTTGAGGTCAATATAAACAGAGCTCCAGGCAGCAATAGCCCCTGAAGCTGTGCCTGACTCCATATTCTCTGCCCCGTCAGCAGTCTCGGGGCTGTGCTGGTGGGAGGGAGTGAGGGGCCACAGCTTTGTGGGTGGCCCGGTGTGAGTGGGGTTCTGCTGGCCTTTCTGCAGGAGTTGCCAGGCTGCCGCCTGTAAAGAAGAGGATGTGTCACCCATACCTTCCGCTGGAATTTCTCTCCGGACAGAGGTGAGGAAGGAAAAAAGCAGTGGGGGCCGGGACAGGAGGGGTATCTCAGGCAGGGCAATGGAAATCTTCTGGAAGAGCGCCAGGGTCCAGGACCACGCTGGCTGGCCTGCAGGCACCAAGTTGGCCTGCGTGCTGTCGCTGGTGTGGCTCCACGGTCCTTCCTCTAGGCTTTCAAGCCCTTGTACATATTCAGGTGTTTTACCTGGAAAGGGTGGGAACAGTTCAGCAGCAGCTGGCCTGGGGCTCAGCTCACGTTTACTCACAGATGCCTCGGCACGGTCCCCCAGCTTTGCAATGAGGACGCTCCTTGCGTGGGGGTTGGGTTGCTGGCTGTATGGGAGATGGTTCCCCACCTCTGACCAATTTCAGAATTGTTTACCACTGGAGCAAGTGCCGTGATAGGGTTTTCCTCTGTATAACTCGTGGGTTCACTTTTTTTTTCTTTTATGTTTCAAGTTAGATGTTATTCCTCTTTTATGTATTTATAGATATAAGCATGGAAATAATTCATTCCTATAAATACATCTGTGTGACGGGAAGAACCTTTTTCTGTTTTATTTTTAAATTTTATTTTTTAAAATTTTGAAATTTTATTTATTTTTTTATACAGCACGTTATTATTAGTTATGTATTTTATGCATATACATGTATACAGGTCAATCCCAAACTCCCAACTCATCCCACCACCACCACCCCATGGCTTCCCACACTTGGTGTCCATACGTTTGCTCTCTACCTCTGTGTCTCTATTTCTTCCCTGCAAACCAGTTCATCTGTACCATTTTTAGGCTCCACATATATGCATTAATATACAATATTTGTTTTCCTCTTTCTGACTTACTTCATTCTGTATGACAGTCTCTCGATCCATCGATGTCTCTACAAATGACCCAGTTTCATTCCTTTTTATGGCCGAGTCATATTCCATTTGATATATGTACCACATCTTTATCCATTCATCTGTCTGTGGGCATTTAGGTTGCTTCCATTACCTGGCTATTGTAAATAGTGCTGCAACGAACATTGTGGTGAATGTGCCTTTTTGAAATACGGTTTTCTCTGGGTATATGCCCAGAAGTGGGATTGCTGGATCAGATGGTAATTCTATTTCTAGTTTTTTTAAGGAAACTCCATACTGTTCTCCATAGGGACTGTATCAATTTACATTCCCACCAATAGTGGAAGAGGGCTCCTTTTGTCCACACCCTCCCCAGAAGTGGTTGTTTGTAGATTTTCTGATGATGCCGATTCTAACAGGTGTGAGGTGATACCTCATTGTAGTTTTGATTTGCATTTCTCTAATAATTAGTGCTGTTGAGCAGCTTTTCATGTGCGTCTTGGCCATCTCTGTGTCTCCTTTGAAGAAACGTCTCTTTAGATCTTCTGCCCATTTTTTTTGGGTTGTTTGTTTTTTTAATATTAAGCTGCATGAGCTGTTTATATATATTGGAGATTACACCTCTGTCCATTGATTCTTCTGCAACGATTTTCGCCCATTCTGAGGGATGCCTTTTTCCATTCCCGTGTTTTTTAACAAAAAAGGAAAGAAAGGAAAAGAAGCAGAACACTAATGTGCGTAAAATATGCCTTTTGAAACGGTGGTTTTGAAATATGGACGTCCTTTGAAATTTTTGGTCGATATGTGACCCCAGGATTTGTTTTCAGGGCAGGTGTCATTTACAGGCCTGCAATGATTTTGAATATCAACTGACCATTAGCGTTGGGATTAAAGCTGCTGTTGTGTGAAACGGCCACAAGGTGGCAGCAGTTCACCCTTACCAAATCTGGTTACTAGGGCAAGAGAGCCTCAGTGGAAGTGGTGTTCTAGATTGGAGTTTAGAATGGAATGTACCAGGAGAAAGCCCCTCACGTTTGTCTCACTACTTCTTGTTCGTGTTTTTAATTTAAGTTTTTATTTTTTATTACAGCAAGTTTGATTACAATGTTTGGCTTGTTGTAGGTGTGGAAGATGTGGTTCTTTTACACATATACAGATGACTGTTCTTCTTGGGATCCTTTTCCCATGTACGCTATGACAGAATGTTGAGTAGTCCTCTCTTGGTATTCTGTAGGTCTTTGGTGATTATATATGTCACCTGTGTTTGTATATGTCTGTTAACACCAATATCGTAATGAAACCAATCCTCACACCTTTCCATTGGTGAACCATAAGTTTGTTTAATGAATCTGTGATTGCCCTTCTCCGTGGAAATATCTGCCCTGGTATCCATTTTTAGGTAACACCTATAAGTGATATGATATGATATGTGTCTTTCACTTTCTGACTTACTACAAGTCACGTGATTACTTCTAGACTCATCTACGGTGCTGCAAATGGCATTGTGTCCTTTTTTTCCCTTGGCTTCTCTTCTGCCTTAGCGGGGTCCATTTTCAACAATGTGATTCCCTGAGGGTTGTGGATTAGCTGACCTGGGCAGCCTTACCCTGCCGGCCCGCCCTCCCCAGGTGTGCCTCGTTGAGGTCAATATAAACAGAGCTCCAGGCAGCAATAGCCCCTGAAGCTGTGCCTGACTCCATATTCTCTGCCCCGTCAGCAGTCTCGGGGCTGTGCTGGTGGGAGGGAGTGAGGGGCCACAGCTTTGTGGGTGGCCCGGTGTGAGTGGGGTTCTGCTGGCCTTTCTGCAGGAGTTGCCAGGCTGCCGCCTGTAAAGAAGAGGATGTGTCACCCATACCTTCCGCTGGAATTTCTCTCCGGACAGAGGTGAGGAAGGAAAAAAGCAGTGGGGGCCGGGACAGGAGGGGTATCTCAGGCAGGGCAATGGAAAGCTTCTGGAAGAGCGCCAGGGTCCAGGACCACGCTGGCTGGCCTGCAGGCACCAAGTTGGCCTGCGTGCTGTCGCTGGTGTGGCTCCACGGTCCTTCCTCTAGGCTTTCAAGCCCTTGTACATATTCAGGTGTTTTACCTGGAAAGGGTGGGAACAGTTCAGCAGCAGCTGGCCTGGGGCTCAGCTCACGTTTACTCACAGATGCCTCGGCACGGTCCCCCAGCTTTGCAATGAGGACGCTCCTTGCGTGGGGGTTGGGTTGCTGGCTGTATGGGAGATGGTTCCCCACCTCTGACCAATTTCAGAATTGTTTACCACTGGAGCAAGTGCCGTGATAGGGTTTTCCTCTGTATAACTCGTGGGTTCACTTTTTTTTTCTTTTATGTTTCAAGTTAGATGTTATTCCTCTTTTATGTATTTATAGATATAAGCATGGAAATAATTCATTCCTATAAATACATCTGTGTGACGGGAAGAACCTTTTTCTGTTTTATTTTTAAATTTTATTTTTTAAAATTTTGAAATTTTATTTATTTTTTTATACAGCACGTTATTATTAGTTATGTATTTTATGCATATACATGTATACAGGTCAATCCCAAACTCCCAACTCATCCCACCACCACCACCCCATGGCTTCCCACACTTGGTGTCCATACGTTTGCTCTCTACCTCTGTGTCTCTATTTCTTCCCTGCAAACCAGTTCATCTGTACCATTTTTAGGCTCCACATATATGCATTAATATACAATATTTGTTTTCCTCTTTCTGACTTACTTCATTCTGTATGACAGTCTCTCGATCCATCGATGTCTCTACAAATGACCCAGTTTCATTCCTTTTTATGGCCGAGTCATATTCCATTTGATATATGTACCACATCTTTATCCATTCATCTGTCTGTGGGCATTTAGGTTGCTTCCATTACCTGGCTATTGTAAATAGTGCTGCAACGAACATTGTGGTGAATGTGCCTTTTTGAAATACGGTTTTCTCTGGGTATATGCCCAGAAGTGGGATTGCTGGATCAGATGGTAATTCTATTTCTAGTTTTTTTAAGGAAACTCCATACTGTTCTCCATAGGGACTGTATCAATTTACATTCCCACCAATAGTGGAAGAGGGCTCCTTTTGTCCACACCCTCCCCAGAAGTGGTTGTTTGTAGATTTTCTGATGATGCCGATTCTAACAGGTGTGAGGTGATACCTCATTGTAGTTTTGATTTGCATTTCTCTAATAATTAGTGCTGTTGAGCAGCTTTTCATGTGCGTCTTGGCCATCTCTGTGTCTCCTTTGAAGAAACGTCTCTTTAGATCTTCTGCCCATTTTTTTTGGGTTGTTTGTTTTTTTAATATTAAGCTGCATGAGCTGTTTATATATATTGGAGATTACACCTCTGTCCATTGATTCTTCTGCAACGATTTTCGCCCATTCTGAGGGATGCCTTTTTCCATTCCCGTGTTTTTTAACAAAAAAGGAAAGAAAGGAAAAGAAGCAGAACACTAATGTGCGTAAAATATGCCTTTTGAAACGGTGGTTTTGAAATATGGACGTCCTTTGAAATTTTTGGTCGATATGTGACCCCAGGATTTGTTTTCAGGGCAGGTGTCATTTACAGGCCTGCAATGATTTTGAATATCAACTGACCATTAGCGTTGGGATTAAAGCTGCTGTTGTGTGAAACGGCCACAAGGTGGCAGCAGTTCACCCTTACCAAATCTGGTTACTAGGGCAAGAGAGCCTCAGTGGAAGTGGTGTTCTAGATTGGAGTTTAGAATGGAATGTACCAGGAGAAAGCCCCTCACGTTTGTCTCACTACTTCTTGTTCGTGTTTTTAATTTAAGTTTTTATTTTTTATTACAGCAAGTTTGATTACAATGTTTGGCTTGTTGTAGGTGTGGAAGATGTGGTTCTTTTACACATATACAGATGACTGTTCTTCTTGGGATCCTTTTCCCATGTATGCTATGACAGAATGTTGAGTAGTCCTCTCTTGGTATTCTGTAGGTCTTTGGTGATTATATATGTCACCTGTGTTTGTATATGTCTGTTAACCCCGATATCGTAATGAAACCAATCCTCACACCTTTCCATTGGTGAACCATAAGTTTGTTTAATGAATCTGTGATTGCCCTTCTCCGTGGAAATATCTGCCCTGGTATCCATTTTTAGGTAACACCTATAAGTGATATGATATGATATGTGTCTTTCACTTTCTGACTTACTACAAGTCACGTGATTACTTCTAGACTCATCTACGGTGCTGCAAATGGCATTGTGTCCTTTTTTCCCTTGGCTTCTCTTCTGCCTTAGCGGGCTCCATTTTCAACAATGTGATTCCCTGAGGGTTGTGGATTAGCTGACCTGGGCAGCCTTACCCTGCCGGCCCGCCCTCCCCAGGTGTGCCTCGTTGAGGTCAATATAAACAGAGCTCCAGGCAGCAATAGCCCCTGAAGCTGTGCCTGACTCCATATTCTCTGCCCCGTCAGCAGTCTCGGGGCTGTGCTGGTGGGAGGGAGTGAGGGGCCACAGCTTTGTGGGTGGCCCGGTGTGAGTGGGGTTCTGCTGGCCTTTCTGCAGGAGTTGCCAGGCTGCCGCCTGTAAAGAAGAGGATGTGTCACCCATACCTTCCGCTGGAATTTCTCTCCGGACAGAGGTGAGGAAGGAAAAAAGCAGTGGGGGCCGGGACAGGAGGGGTATCTCAGGCAGGGCAATGGAAAGCTTCTGGAAGAGCGCCAGGGTCCAGGACCACGCTGGCTGGCCTGCAGGCACCAAGTTGGCCTGCGTGCTGTCGCTGGTGTGGCTCCACGGTCCTTCCTCTAGGCTTTCAAGCCCTTGTACATATTCAGGTGTTTTACCTGGAAAGGGTGGGAACAGTTCAGCAGCAGCTGGCCTGGGGCTCAGCTCACGTTTACTCACAGATGCCTCGGCACGGTCCCCCAGCTTTGCAATGAGGACGCTCCTTGCGTGGGGGTTGGGTTGCTGGCTGTATGGGAGATGGTTCCCCACCTCTGACCAATTTCAGAATTGTTTACCACTGGAGCAAGTGCCGTGATAGGGTTTTCCTCTGTATAACTCGTGGGTTCACTTTTTTTTTCTTTTATGTTTCAAGTTAGATGTTATTCCTCTTTTATGTATTTATAGATATAAGCATGGAAATAATTCATTCCTATAAATACATCTGTGTGACGGGAAGAACTTTTTTCTGTTTTATTTTTAAATTTTATTTTTTAAAATTTTGAAATTTTATTTATTTTTTTATACAGCACGTTATTATTAGTTATGTATTTTATGCATATACATGTATACAGGTCAATCCCAAACTCCCAACTCATCCCACCACCACCACCCCATGGCTTCCCACACTTGGTGTCCATACGTTTGTTCTCTACCTCTGTGTCTCTATTTCTTCCCTGCAAACCAGTTCATCTGTACCATTTTTAGGCTCCACATATATGCATTAATATACAATATTTGTTTTCCTCTTTCTGACTTACTTCATTCTGTATGACAGTCTCTGGATCCATCGATGTCTCTACAAATGACCCAGTTTCATTCCTTTTTATGGCCGAGTCATATTCCATTTTATATATGTACCACATCTTTATCCATTCATCTGTCTGTGGGCATTTAGGTTGCTTCCATTACCTGGCTATTGTAAATAGTGCTGCAACGAACATTGTGGTGAATGTGCCTTTTTGAAATACGGTTTTCTCTGGGTATATGCCCAGAAGTGGGATTGCTGGATCAGATGGTAATTCTATTTCTAGTTTTTTTAAGGAAACTCCATACTGTTCTCCATAGGGACTGTATCAATTTACATTCCCACCAATAGTGGAAGAGGGCTCCTTTTGTCCACACCCTCCCCAGAAGTGGTTGTTTGTAGATTTTCTGATGATGCCGATTCTAACAGGTGTGAGGTGATACCTCATTGTAGTTTTGATTTGCATTTCTCTAATAATTAGTGCTGTTGAGCAGCTTTTCATGTGCGTCTTGGCCATCTCTGTGTCTCCTTTGAAGAAACGTCTCTTTAGATCTTCTGCCCATTTTTTTTGGGTTGTTTGTTTTTTTAATATTAAGCTGCATGAGCTGTTTATATATATTGGAGATTACACCTCTGTCCATTGATTCTTCTGCAACGATTTTCGCCCATTCTGAGGGATGCCTTTTTCCATTCCCGTGTTTTTTAACAAAAAAGGAAAGAAAGGAAAAGAAGCAGAACACTAATGTGCGTAAAATATGCCTTTTGAAACGGTGGTTTTGAAATATGGACGTCCTTTGAAATTTTTGGTCGATATGTGACCCCAGGATTTGTTTTCAGGGCAGGTGTCATTTACAGGCCTGCAATGATTTTGAATATCAACTGACCATTAGCGTTGGGATTAAAGCTGCTGTTGTGTGAAACGGCCACAAGGTGGCAGCAGTTCACCCTTACCAAATCTGGTTACTAGGGCAAGAGAGCCTCAGTGGAAGTGGTGTTCTAGATTGGAGTTTAGAATGGAATGTACCAGGAGAAAGCCCCTCACGTTTGTCTCACTACTTCTTGTTCGTGTTTTTAATTTAAGTTTTTATTTTTTATTACAGCAAGTTTGATTACAATGTTTGGCTTGTTGTAGGTGTGGAAGATGTGGTTCTTTTACACATATACAGATGACTGTTCTTCTTGGGATCCTTTTCCCATGTACGCTATGACAGAATGTTGAGTAGTCCTCTCTTGGTATTCTGTAGGTCTTTAGTGATTATATATGTCACCTGTGTTTGTATATGTCTGTTAACCCCAATATCGTAATGAAACCAATCCTCACACCTTTCCATTGGTGAACCATAAGTTTGTTTAATGAATCTGTGATTGCCCTTCTCCGTGGAAATATCTGCCCTGGTATCCATTTTTAGGTAACACCTATAAGTGATATGATATGATATGTGTCTTTCACTTTCTGACTTACTACAAGTCACGTGATTACTTCTAGACTCATCTACGGTGCTGCAAATGGCATTGTGTCCTTTTTTTCCCTTGGCTTCTCTTCTGCCTTAGCGGGGTCCATTTTCAACAATGTGATTCCCTGAGGGTTGTGGATTAGCTGACCTGGGCAGCCTTACCCTGCCGGCCCGCCCTCCCCAGGTGTGCCTCGTTGAGGTCAATATAAACAGAGCTCCAGGCAGCAATAGCCCCTGAAGCTGTGCCTGACTCCATATTCTCTGCCCCGTCAGCAGTCTCGGGGCTGTGCTGGTGGGAGGGAGTGAGGGGCCACAGCTTTGTGGGTGGCCCGGTGTGAGTGGGGTTCTGCTGGACTTTCTGCAGGAGTTGCCAGGCTGCCGCCTGTAAAGAAGAGGATGTGTCACCCATACCTTCCGCTGGAATTTCTCTCCGGACAGAGGTGAGGAAGGAAAAAAGCAGTTGGGGCCGGGACAGGAGGGGTATCTCAGGAAGGGCAATGGAAAGCTTCTGGAAGAGCGCCAGGGTCCAGGACCACGCTGGCTGGCCTGCAGGCACCAAGTTGGCCTGCGTGCTGTCGCTGGTGTGGCTCCACGGTCCTTCCTCTAGGCTTTCAAGCCCTTGTACATATTCAGGTGTTTTACCTGGAAAGGGTGGGAACAGTTCAGCAGCAGCTGGCCTGGGGCTCAGCTCACGTTTACTCACAGATGCCTCGGCACGGTCCCCCAGCTTTGCAATGAGGACGCTCCTTGCGTGGGGGTTGGGTTGCTGGCTGTATGGGAGATGGTTCCCCACCTCTGACCAATTTCAGAATTGTTTACCACTGGAGCAAGTGCCGTGATAGGGTTTTCCTCTGTATAACTCGTGGGTTCACTTTTTTTTTCTTTTATGTTTCAAGTTAGATGTTATTCCTCTTTTATGTATTTATAGATATAAGCATGGAAATAATTCATTCCTATAAATACATCTGTGTGACGGGAAGAACTTTTTTCTGTTTTATTTTTAAATTTTATTTTTTAAAATTTTGAAATTTTATTTATTTTTTTATACAGCACGTTATTATTAGTTATGTATTTTATGCATATACATGTATACAGGTCAATCCCAAACTCCCAACTCATCCCACCACCACCACCCCATGGCTTCCCACACTTGGTGTCCATACGTTTGTTCTCTACCTCTGTGTCTCTATTTCTTCCCTGCAAACCAGTTCATCTGTACCATATTTAGGCTCCACATATATGCATTAATATACAATATTTGTTTTCCTCTTTCTGACTTACTTCATTCTGTATGACAGTCTCTCGATCCATCGATGACTCTACAAATGACCCAGTTTCATTCCTTTTTATGGCCGAGTCATATTCCATTTTATATATGTACCACATCTTTATCCATTCATCTGTCTGTGGGCATTTAGGTTGCTTCCATTACCTGGCTATTGTAAATAGTGCTGCAACGAACATTGTGGTGAATGTGCCTTTTTGAAATACGGTTTTCTCTGGGTATATGCCCAGAAGTGGGATTGCTGGATCAGATGGTAATTCTATTTCTAGTTATTTTAAGGAAACTCCATACTGTTCTCCATAGGGACTGTATCAATTTACATTCCCACCAATAGTGGAAGAGGGCTCCTTTTGTCCACACCCTCCCCAGAATTGGTTGTTTGTAGATTTTCTGATGATGCCGATTCTAACAGGTGTGAGGTGATACCTCATTGTAGTTTTGATTTGCATTTCTCTAATAATTAGTGCTGTTGAGCAGCTTTTCATGTGCGTCTTGGCCATCTCTGTGTCTCCTTTGAAGAAACGTCTCTTTAGATCTTCTGCCCATTTTTTTTGGGTTGTTTGTTTTTTTAATATTAAGCTGCATGAGCTGTTTATATATATTGGAGATTACACCTCTGTCCATTGATTCGTCTGCAACGATTTTCGCCCATTCTGAGGGATGCCTTTTTCCATTCCCGTGTTTTTTAACAAAAAAGGAAAGAAAGGAAAAGAAGCAGAACACTAATGTGCGTAAAATATGCATTTTGAAACGGTCGTTTTGAAATATGGACGTCCTTTGAAATTTTTGGTCGATATGTGACCCCAGGATTTGTTTTCAGGGCAGGTGTCATTTACAGGCCTGCAATGATTTTGAATATCAACTGACCATTAGCGTTGGGATTAAAGCTGCTGTTGTGTGAAACGGCCACAAGGTGGCAGCAGTTCACCCTAACCAAATCTGGTTACTAGGGCAAGAGAGCCTCAGTGGAAGTGGTGTTCTAGATTGGAGTTTAGAATGGAATGTACCAGGAGAAAGCCCCTCACGTTTGTCTCACTACTTCTTGTTCGTGTTTTTAATTTAAGTTTTTATTTTTTATTACAGCAAGTTTGATTACAATGTTTGGCTTGTTGTAGGTGTGGAAGATGTGGTTCTTTTACACATATACAGATGACTGTTCTTCTTGGGATCCTTTTCCCATGTACGCTATGACAGAATGTTGAGTAGTCCTCTCTTGGTATTCTGTAGGTCTTTGGTGATTATATATGTCACCTGTGTTTGTATATGTCTGTTAACCCCGATATCGTAATGAAACCAATCCTCACACCTTTCCATTGGTGAACCATAAGTTTGTTTAATGAATCTGTGATTGCCCTTCTCCGTGGAAATATCTGCCCTGGTATCCATTTTTAGGTAACACCTATAAGTGATATGATATGATATGTGTCTTTCACTTTCTGACTTACTACAAGTCACGTGATTACTCCTAGACTCATCTACGGTGCTGCAAATGGCATTGTGTCCTTTTTTCCCTTGGCTTCTCTTCTGCCTTAGCGGGCTCCATTTTCAACAATGTGATTCCCTGAGGGTTGTGGATTAGCTGACCTGGGCAGCCTTACCCTGCCGGCCCGCCCTCCCCAGGTGTGCCTCGTTGAGGTCAATATAAACAGAGCTCCAGGCAGCAATAGCCCCTGAAGCTGTGCCTGACTCCATATTCTCTGCCCCGTCAGCAGTCTCGGGGCTGTGCTGGTGGGAGGGAGTGAGGGGCCACAGCTTTGTGGGTGGCCCGGTGTGAGTGGGGTTCTGCTGGCCTTTCTGCAGGAGTTGCCAGGCTGCCGCCTGTAAAGAAGAGGATGTGTCACCCATACCTTCCGCTGGAATTTCTCTCCGGACAGAGGTGAGGAAGGAAAAAAGCAGTGGGGGCCGGGACAGGAGGGGTATCTCAGGCAGGGCAATGGAAAGCTTCTGGAAGAGCGCCAGGGTCCAGGACCACGCTGGCTGGCCTGCAGGCACCAAGTTGGCCTGCGTGCTGTCGCTGGTGTGGCTCCACGGTCCTTCCTCTAGGCTTTCAAGCCCTTGTACATATTCAGGTGTTTTACCTGGAAAGGGTGGGAACAGTTCAGCAGCAGCTGGCCTGGGGCTCAGCTCACGTTTACTCACAGATGCCTCGGCACGGTCCCCCAGCTTTGCAATGAGGACGCTCCTTGCGTGGGGGTTGGGTTGCTGGCTGTATGGGAGATGGTTCCCCACCTCTGACCAATTTCAGAATTGTTTACCACTGGAGCAAGTGCCGTGATAGGGTTTTCCTCTGTATAACTCGTGGGTTCACTTTTTTTTTCTTTTATGTTTCAAGTTAGATGTTATTCCTCTTTTATGTATTTATAGATATAAGCATGGAAATAATTCATTCCTATAAATACATCTGTGTGACGGGAAGAACTTTTTTCTGTTTTATTTTTAAATTTTATTTTTTAAAATTTTGAAATTTTATTTATTTTTTTATACAGCACGTTATTATTAGTTATGTATTTTATGCATATACATGTATACAGGTCAATCCCAAACTCCCAACTCATCCCACCACCACCACCCCATGGCTTCCCACACTTGGTGTCCATACGTTTGTTCTCTACCTCTGTGTCTCTATTTCTTCCCTGCAAACCAGTTCATCTGTACCATTTTTAGGCTCCACATATATGCATTAATATACAATATTTGTTTTCCTCTTTCTGACTTACTTCATTCTGTATGACAGTCTCTCGATCCACCGATGTCTCTACAAATGACCCAGTTTCATTCCTTTTTATGGCCGAGTCATATTCCATTTTATATATGTACCACATCTTTATCCATTCATCTGTCTGTGGGCATTTAGGTTGCTTCCATTACCTGGCTATTGTAAATAGTGCTGCAACGAACATTGTGGTGAATGTGCCTTTTTGATTTACGGTTTTCTCTGGGTATATGCCCAGAAGTGGGATTGCTGGATCAGATGGTAATTCTATTTCTAGTTTTTTTAAGGAAACTCCATACTGTTCTCCATAGGGACTGTATCAATTTACATTCCCACCAATAGTGGAAGAGGGCTCCTTTTGTCCACACCCTCCCCAGAATTGGTTGTTTGTAGATTTTCTGATGATGCCGATTCTAACAGGTGTGAGGTGATACCTCATTGTAGTTTTGATTTGCATTTCTCTAATAATTAGTGCTGTTGAGCAGCTTTTCATGTGCGTCTTGGCCATCTCTGTGTCTCCTTTGAAGAAACGTCTCTTTAGATCTTCTGCCCATTTTTTTGGGTTGTTTGTTTTTTTAATATTAAGCTGCATGAGCTGTTTATATATATTGGAGATTACACCTCTGTCCATTGATTCGTCTGCAACGATTTTCGCCCATTCTGTGGGATGCCTTTTTCCATTCCCGTGTTTTTTAACAAAAAAGGAAAGAAAGGAAAAGAAGCAGAACACTAATGTGCGTAAAATATGCCTTTTGAAACGGTCGTTTTGAAATATGGACGTCCTTTGAAATTTTTGGTCGATATGTGACCCCAGGAATTGTGTTCAGGGCAGGTGTCATTTACAGGCCTGCAATGATTTTGAATATCAACTGACCATTAGCGTTGGGATTAAAGCTGCTGTTGTGTGAAACGGCCACAAGGTGGCAGCAGTTCACCCTTACCAAATCTGGTTACTAGGGCAAGAGAGCCTCAGTGGAAGTGGTGTTCTAGATTGGAGTTTAGAATGGAATGGGCCAGGAGAAAGCCCCTCACGTTTGTCTCACTACTTCTTGTTCGTGTTTTTAATTTAAGTTTTTATTTTTTATTACAGCAATTTGATTACAATGTTTGGCTTGTTGTAGGTGTGGAAGATGTGGTTCTTTTACACATATACAGATGACTGTTCTTCTTGGGATCCTTTTCCCATGTACGCTATGACAGAATGTTGAGTAGTCCTCTCTTGGTATTCTGTAGGTCTTTGGTGATTATATATGTCACCTGTGTTTGTTTATGTCTGTTAACCCCGATATCGTAATGAAACCAATCCTCACACCTTTCCATTGGTGAACCATAAGTTTGTTTAATGAATCTGTGATTGCCCTTCTCCGTGGAAATATCTGCCCTGGTATCCATTTTTAGGTAACACCTATAAGTGATATGATATGATATGTGTCTTTCACTTTCTGACTTACTACAAGTCACGTGATTACTTCTAGACTCATCTACGGTGCTGCAAATGGCATTGTGTCCTTTTTTCCCTTGGCTTCTCTTCTGCCTTAGCGGGGTCCATTTTCAACAATGTGATTCCCTGAGGGTTGTGGATTAGCTGACCTGGGCAGCCTTACCCTGCCGGCCCGCCCTCCCCAGGTGTGCCTCGTTGAGGTCAATATAAACAGAGCTCCAGGCAGCAATCGCCCCTGAAGCTGTGCCTGACTCCATATTCTCTGCCCCGTCAGCAGTCTCGGGGCTGTGCTGGTGGGAGGGAGTGAGGGGCCACAGCTTTGTGGGTGTCCCGGTGTGAGTGGGGTTCTGCTGGCCTTTCTGCAGGAGTTGCCAGGCTGCCGCCTGTAAAGAAGAGGATGTGTCACCCATACCTTCCGCTGGAATTTCTCTCCGGACAGAGGTGAGGAAGGAAAAATGCAGTGGGGGCCGGGACAGGAAGGGTATCTCAGGCAGGGCAATGGAAAGCTTCTGGAAGAGCGCCAGGGTCCAGGACCACGCTGGCTGGCCTGCAGGCACCAAGTTGGCCTGCGTGCTGTCGCTGGTGTGGCTCCACGGTCCTTCCTCTAGGCTTTCAAGCCCTTGTACATATTCAGGTGTTTTACCTGGAAAGGGTGGGAACAGTTCAGCAGCAGCTGGCCTGGGGCTCAGCTCACGTTTACTCATAGATGCCTCGGCACGGTGCCCCAGCTTTGCAATGAGGACGCTCCTTGCGTGGGGGTTGGGTTGCTGGCTGTATGGGAGATGGTTCCCCACCTCTGACCAATTTCAGAATTGTTTACCACTGGAGCAAGTGCCGTGATAGGGTTTTCTTCTGTATAACTCGTGGGTTCACTTTTTTTTTCTTTTATGTTTCAAGTTAAATGTTATTCCTCTTTTATGTATTTATAGATATAAGCATGGAAATAATTCATTCCTATAAATACTTCTGTGTGACGTGAATAACTTTTTTCTGTTTTATTTTTAAATTTTATTTTTTAAAATTTTGAAATTTTATTTATTTTTTTATACAGCACGTTATTATTAGTTATGTATTTTATGCATATACATGTATACAGGTCAATCCCAAACTCCCAACTCATCCCACCACCACCACCCCATGGCTTCCCACACTTGGTGTCCATACGTTTGTTCTCTACCTCTGTGTCTCTATTTCTTCCCTGCAAACCAGTTCATCTGTACCATTTTTAGGCTCCACATATATGCATTAATATACAATATTTGTTTTCCTCTTTCTGACTTACTTCATTCTGTATGACAGTCTCTCGATCCATCGATGACTCTACAAATGACCCAGTTTCATTCCTTTTTATGGCCGAGTCATATTCCATTTTATATATGTACCACATCTTTATCCATTCATCTGTCTGTGGGCATTTAGGTTGCTTCCATTACCTGGCTATTGTAAATAGTGCTGCAACGAACATTGTGGTGAATGTGCCTTTTTGAAATACGGTTTTCTCTGGGTATATGCCCAGAAGTGGGATTGCTGGATCAGATGGTAATTCTATTTCTAGTTATTTTAAGGAAACTCCATACTGTTCTCCATAGGGACTGTATCAATTTACATTCCCACCAATAGTGGAAGAGGGCTCCTTTTGTCCACACCCTCCCCAGAAGTGGTTGTTTGTAGATTTTCTGATGATGCCGATTCTAACAGGTGTGAGGTGATACCTCATTGTAGTTTTGATTTGCATTTCTCTAATAATTAGTGCTGTTGAGCAGCTTTTCATGTGCGTCTTGGCCATCTCTGTGTCTCCTTTGAAGAAACGTCTCTTTAGATCTTCTGCCCATTTCTTTTGGGTTGTTTGTTTTTTTAATATTAAGCTGCATGAGCTGTTTATATATATTGGAGATTACACCTCTGTCCATTGATTCGTCTGCAACGATTTTCGCCCATTCTGAGGGATGCCTTTTTCCATTCCCGTGTTTTTTAACAAAAAAGGAAAGAAAGGAAAAGAAGCAGAACACTAATGTGCGTAAAATATGCCTTTTGAAACGGTGGTTTTGAAATATGGACGTCCTTTGAAATTTTTGGTCGATATGTGACCCCAGGATTTGTTTTCAGGGCAGGTGTCATTTACAGGCCTGCAATGATTTTGAATATCAACTGACCATTAGCGTTGGGATTAAAGCTGCTGTTGTGTGAAACGGCCACAAGGTGGCAGCAGTTCACCCTTACCAAATCTGGTTACTAGGGCAAGAGAGCCTCAGTGGAAGTGGTGTTCTAGATTGGAGTTTAGAATGGAATGGGCCAGGAGAAAGCCCCTCACGTTTGTCTCACTACTTCTTGTTCGTGTTTTTAATTTAAGTTTTTATTTTTTATTACAGCAAGTTTGATTACAATGTTTGGCTTGTTGTAGGTGTGGAAGATGTGGTTCTTTTACACATATACAGATGACTGTTCTTCTTGGGATCCTTTTCCCATGTACGCTATGACAGAATGTTGAGTAGTCCTCTCTTGGTATTCTGTAGGTCTTTAGTGATTATATATGTCACCTGTGTTTGTATATGTCTGTTAACCCCGATATCGTAATGAAACCAATCCTCACACCTTTCCATTGGTGAACCATAAGTTTGTTTAATGAATCTGTGATTGCCCTTCTCCGTGGAAATATCTGCCCTGGTATCCATTTTTAGGTAACACCTATAAGTGATATGATATGATATGTGTCTTTCACATTCTGACTTACTACAAGTCACGTGATTACTTCTAGACTCATCTACGGTGCTGCAAATGGCATTGTGTCCTTTTTTTCCCTTGGCTTCTCTTCTGCCTTAGCGGGGTCCATTTTCAACAATGTGATTCCCTGAGGGTTGTGGATTAGCTGACCTGGGCAGCCTTACCCTGCCGGCCCGCCCTCCCCAGGTGTGCCTCGTTGAGGTCAATATAAACAGAGCTCCAGGCAGCAATAGCCCCTGAAGCTGTGCCTGACTCCATATTCTCTGCCCCGTCAGCAGTCTCGGGGCTGTGCTGGTGGGAGGGAGTGAGGGGCCACAGCTTTGTGGGTGGCCCGGTGTGAGTGGGGTTCTGCTGGCCTTTCTGCAGGAGTTGCCAGGCTGCCGCCTGTAAAGAAGAGGATGTGTCACCCATACCTTCCGCTGGAATTTCTCTCCGGACAGAGGTGAGGAAGGAAAAAAGCAGTGGGGGCCGGGACAGGAGGGGTATCTCAGGCAGGGCAATGGAAAGCTTCTGGAAGAGCGCCAGGGTCCAGGACCACGCTGGCTGGCCTGCAGGCACCAAGTTGGCCTGCGTGCTGTCGCTGGTGTGGCTCCACGGTCCTTCCTCTAGGCTTTCAAGCCCTTGTACATATTCAGGTGTTTTACCTGGAAAGGGTGGGAACAGTTCAGCAGCAGCTGGCCTGGGGCTCAGCTCACGTTTACTCACAGATGCCTCGGCACGGTCCCCCAGCTTTGCAATGAGGACGCTCCTTGCGTGGGGGTTGGGTTGCTGGCTGTATGGGAGATGGTTCCCCACCTCTGACCAATTTCAGAATTGTTTACCACTGGAGCAAGTGCCGTGATAGGGTTTTCCTCTGTATAACTCGTGGGTTCACTTTTTTTTTCTTTTATGTTTCAAGTTAGATGTTATTCCTCTTTTATGTATTTATAGATATAAGCATGGAAATAATTCATTCCTATAAATACATCTGTGTGACGGGAAGAACTTTTTTCTGTTTTATTTTTAAATTTTATTTTTTAAAATTTTGAAATTTTATTTATTTTTTTATACAGCACGTTATTATTAGTTATGTATTTTATGCATATACATGTATACAGGTCAATCCCAAACTCCCAACTCATCCCACCACCACCACCCCATGGCTTCCCACACTTGGTGTCCATACGTTTGTTCTCTACCTCTGTGTCTCTATTTCTTCCCTGCAAACCAGTTCATCTGTACCATTTTTAGGCTCCACATATATGCATTAATATACAATATTTGTTTTCCTCTTTCTGACTTACTTCATTCTGTATGACAGTCTCTCGATCCACCGATGTCTCTACAAATGACCCAGTTTCATTCCTTTTTATGGCCGAGTCATATTCCATTTTATATATGTACCACATCTTTATCCATTCATCTGTCTGTGGGCATTTAGGTTGCTTCCATTACCTGGCTATTGTAAATAGTGCTGCAACGAACATTGTGGTGAATGTGCCTTTTTGAAATACGGTTTTCTCTGGGTATATGCCCAGAAGTGGGATTGCTGGATCAGATGGTAATTCTATTTCTAGTTTTTTTAAGGAAACTCCATACTGTTCTCCATAGGGACTGTATCAATTTACATTCCCACCAATAGTGGAAGAGGGCTCCTTTTGTCCACACCCTCCCCAGAATTGGTTGTTTGTAGATTTTCTGATGATGCCGATTCTAACAGGTGTGAGGTGATACCTCATTGTAGTTTTGATTTGCATTTCTCTAATAATTAGTGCTGTTGAGCAGCTTTTCATGTGCGTCTTGGCCATCTCTGTGTCTCTTTTGAAGAAACGTCTCTTTAGATCTTCTGCCCATTTTTTTGGGTTGTTTGTTTTTTTAATATTAAGCTGCATGAGCTGTTTATATATATTGGAGATTACACCTCTGTCCATTGATTCGTCTGCAACGATTTTCGCCCATTCTGTGGGATGCCTTTTTCCATTCCCGTGTTTTTTAACAAAAAAGGAAAGAAAGGAAAAGAAGCAGAACACTAATGTGCGTAAAATATGCCTTTTGAAACGGTCGTTTTGAAATATGGACGTCCTTTGAAATTTTTGGTCGATATGTGACCCCAGGAATTGTGTTCAGGGCAGGTGTCATTTACAGGCCTGCAATGATTTTGAATATCAACTGACCATTAGCGTTGGGATTAAAGCTGCTGTTGTGTGAAACGGCCACAAGGTGGCAGCAGTTCACCCTTACCAAATCTGGTTACTAGGGCAAGAGAGCCTCAGTGGAAGTGGTGTTCTAGATTGGAGTTTAGAATGGAATGGGCCAGGAGAAAGCCCCTCACGTTTGTCTCACTACTTCTTGTTCGTGTTTTTAATTTAAGTTTTTATTTTTTATTACAGCAATTTGATTACAATGTTTGGCTTGTTGTAGGTGTGGAAGATGTGGTTCTTTTACACATATACAGATGACTGTTCTTCTTGGGATCCTTTTCCCATGTACGTTATGACAGAATGTTGAGTAGTCCTCTCTTGGTATTCTGTAGGTCTTTGGTGATTATATATGTCACCTGTGTTTGTTTATGTCTGTTAACCCCGATATCGTAATGAAACCAATCCTCACACCTTTCCATTGGTGAACCATAAGTTTGTTTAATGAATCTGTGATTGCCCTTCTCCGTGGAAATATCTGCCCTGGTATCCATTTTTAGGTAACACCTATAAGTGATATGATATGATATGTGTCTTTCACTTTCTGACTTACTACAAGTCACGTGATTACTTCTAGACTCATCTACGGTGCTGCAAATGGCATTGTGTCCTTTTTTCCCTTGGCTTCTCTTCTGCCTTAGCGGGGTCCATTTTCAACAATGTGATTCCCTGAGGGTTGTGGATTAGCTGACCTGGGCAGCCTTACCCTGCCGGCCCGCCCTCCCCAGGTGTGCCTCGTTGAGGTCAATATAAACAGAGCTCCAGGCAGCAATCGCCCCTGAAGCTGTGCCTGACTCCATATTCTCTGCCCCGTCAGCAGTCTCGGGGCTGTGCTGGTGGGAGGGAGTGAGGGGCCACAGCTTTGTGGGTGTCCCGGTGTGAGTGGGGTTCTGCTGGCCTTTCTGCAGGAGTTGCCAGGCTGCCGCCTGTAAAGAAGAGGATGTGTCACCCATACCTTCCGCTGGAATTTCTCTCCGGACAGAGGTGAGGAAGGAAAAATGCAGTGGGGGCCGGGACAGGAAGGGTATCTCAGGCAGGGCAATGGAAAGCTTCTGGAAGAGCGCCAGGGTCCAGGACCACGCTGGCTGGCCTGCAGGCACCAAGTTGGCCTGCGTGCTGTCGCTGGTGTGGCTCCACGGTCCTTCCTCTAGGCTTTCAAGCCCTTGTACATATTCAGGTGTTTTACCTGGAAAGGGTGGGAACAGTTCAGCAGCAGCTGGCCTGGGGCTCAGCTCACGTTTACTCATAGATGCCTCGGCACGGTGCCCCAGCTTTTCAATGAGGACGCTCCTTGCGTGGGGGTTGGGTTGCTGGCTGTATGGGAGATGGTTCCCCACCTCTGACCAATTTCAGAATTGTTTACCACTGGAGCAAGTGCCGTGATAGGGTTTTCTTCTGTATAACTCGTGGGTTCACTTTTTTTTTCTTTTATGTTTCAAGTTAAATGTTATTCCTCTTTTATGTATTTATAGATATAAGCATGGAAATAATTCATTCCTATAAATACTTCTGTGTGACGTGAATAACTTTTTTCTGTTTTATTTTTAAATTTTATTTTTTAAAATTTTGAAATTTTATTTATTTTTTTATACAGCACGTTATTATTAGTTATGTATTTTATGCATATACATGTATACAGGTCAATCCCAAACTCCCAACTCATCCCACCACCACCACCCCATGGCTTCCCACACTTGGTGTCCATACGTTTGTTCTCTACCTCTGTGTCTCTATTTCTTCCCTGCAAACCAGTTCATCTGTACCATTTTTAGGCTCCACATATATGCATTAATATACAATATTTGTTTTCCTCTTTCTGACTTACTTCATTCTGTATGACAGTCTCTCGATCCATCGATGTCTCTACAAATGACCCAGTTTCATTCCTTTTTATGGCCGAGTCATATTCCATTTTATATATGTACCACATCTTTATCCATTCATCTGTCTGTGGGCATTTAGGTTGCTTCCATTACCTGGCTATTGTAAATAGTGCTGCAACGAACATTGTGGTGAATGTGCCTTTTTGAAATACGGTTTTCTCTGGGTATATGCCCAGAAGTGGGATTGCTGGATCAGATGGTAATTCTATTTCTAGTTTTTTTAAGGAAACTCCATACTGTTCTCCATAGGGACTGTATCAATTTACATTCCCACCAATAGTGGAAGAGGGCTCCTTTTGTCCACACCCTCCCCAGAATTGGTTGTTTGTAGATTTTCTGATGATGCCGATTCTAACAGGTGTGAGGTGATACCTCATTGTAGTTTTGATTTGCATTTCTCTAATAATTAGTGCTGTTGAGCAGCTTTTCATGTGCGTCTTGGCCATCTCTGTGTCTCCTTTGAAGAAACGTCTCTTTAGATCTTCTGCCCATTTTTTTTGCGTTGTTTGTTTTTTTAATATTAAGCTGCATGAGCTGTTTATATATATTGGAGGTTACACCTCTGTCCATTGATTCTTCTGCAACGATTTTCGCCCATTCTGAGGGATGCCTTTTTCCATTCCCGTGTTTTTTAACAAAAAAGGAAAGAAAGGAAAAGAAGCAGAACACTAATGTGCGTAAAATATGCCTTTTGAAACGGTCGTTTTGAAATATGGACGTCCTTTGAAATTTTTGGTCGATATGTGACCCCAGGATTTGTTTTCAGGGCAGGTGTCATTTACAGGCCTGCAATGATTTTGAATATCAACTGACCATTAGCGTTGGGATTAAAGCTGCTGTTGTGTGAAACGGCCACAAGGTGGCAGCAGTTCACCCTTACCAAATCTGGTTACTAGGGCAAGAGAGCCTCAGTGGAAGTGGTGTTCTAGATTGGAGTTTAGAATGGAATGTACCAGGAGAAAGCCCCTCACGTTTGTCTCACTACTTCTTGTTCGTGTTTTTAATTTAAGTTTTTATTTTTTATTACAGCAAGTTTGATTACAATGTTTGGCTTGTTGTAGGTGTGGAAGATGTGGTTCTTTTACACATATACAGATGACTGTTCTTCTTGGGATCCTTTTCCCATGTACGCTATGACAGAATGTTGAGTAGTCCTCTCTTGGTATTCTGTAGGTCTTTGGTGATTATATATGTCACCTGTGTTTGTATATGTCTGTTAACCCCGATATCGTAATGAAACCAATCCTCACACCTTTCCATTGGTGAACCATAAGTTTGTTTAATGAATCTGTGATTGCCCTTCTCCGTGGAAATATCTGCCCTGGTATCCATTTTTAGGTAACACCTATAAGTGATATGATATGATATGTGTCTTTCACTTTCTGACTTACTACAAGTCACGTGATTACTTCTAGACTCATCTACGGTGCTGCAAATGGCATTGTGTCCTTTTTTCCCTTGGCTTCTCTTCTGCCTTAGCGGGCTCCATTTTCAACAATGTGATTCCCTGAGGGTTGTGGATTAGCTGACCTGGGCAGCCTTATCCTGCCGGCCCGCCCTCCCCAGGTGTGCCTCGTTGAGGTCAATATAAACAGAGCTCCAGGCAGCAATAGCCCCTGAAGCTGTGCCTGACTCCATATTCTCTGCCCCGTCAGCAGTCTCGGGGCTGTGCTGGTGGGAGGGAGTGAGGGGCCACAGCATTGTGGGTGGCCCGGTGTGAGTGGGGTTCTGCTGGCCTTTCTGCAGGAGTTGCCAGGCTGCCGCCTGTAAAGAAGAGGATTTGTCACCCATACCTTCCGCTGGAATTTCTCTCCGGACAGAGGTGAGGAAGGAAAAAAGCAGTGGGGGCCGGGACAGGAGGGGTATCTCAGGCAGGGCAATGGAAAGCTTCTGGAAGAGCGCCAGGGTCCAAGACCACGCTGGCTGGCCTGCAGGCACCAAGTTGGCCTGCATGCTGTCGCTGGTGTGGCTCCACGGTCCTTCCTCTAGGCTTTCAAGCCCTTGTACATATTCAGGTGTTTTACCTGGAAAGGGTGGGAACAGTTCAGCAGCAGCTGGCCTGGGGCTCAGCTCACGTTTACTCACAGATGCCTCGGCACGGTCCCCCAGCTTTGCAATGAGGATGCTCCTTGCGTGGGGGTTGTGATGCTGGCTGTATGGGAGATGGTTCCCCACCTCTGACCAATTTCAGAATTGTTTACCACTGGAGCAAGTGCCGTGATAGGGTTTTCCTCTGTATAACTCGTGGGTTCACTTTTTTTTTCTTTTATGTTTCAAGTTAGATGTTATTCCTCTTTTGTGTATTTATAGATATAAGCATGGAAATAATTCATTCCTATAAATACATCTGTGTGACGGGAAGAACTTTTTTCTGTTTTATTTTTAAATTTTATTTTTTAAAATTTTGAAATTTTATTTATTTTTTTATACAGCACGTTATTATTAGTTATGTATTTTATGCATATACATGTATACAGGTCAATCCCAAACTCCCAACTCATCCCACCACCACCACCCCATGGCTTCCCACACTTGGTGTCCATATGTTTGCTCTCTACCTCTGTGTCTCTATTTCTTCCCTGCAAACCAGTTCATCTGTACCATTTTTAGGCTCCACATATATGCATTAATATACAATATTTGTTTTCCTCTTTCTGACTTACTTCATTCTGTATGACAGTCTCTCGATCCATCGATGTCTCTACAAATGACCCAGTTTCATTCCTTTTTATGGCCGAGTCATATTCCATTTTATATATGTACCACATCTTTATCCATTCATCTGTCTGTGGGCATTTAGGTTGCTTCCATTACCTGGCTATTGTAAATAGTGCTGCAACGAACATTGTGGTGAATGTGCCTTTTTGAAATACGGTTTTCTCTGGGTATATGCCCAGAAGTGGGATTGCTGGATCAGATGGTAATTCTATTTCTAGTTTTTTTAAGGAAACTCCATACTGTTCTCCATAGGGACTGTATCAATTTACATTCCCACCAATAGTGGAAGAGGGCTCCTTTTGTCCACACCCTCCCCAGAAGTGGTTGTTTGTAGATTTTCTGATGATGCCGATTCTAACAGGTGTGAGGTGATACCTCATTGTAGTTTTGATTTGCATTTCTCTAATAATTAGTGCTGTTGAGCAGCTTTTCATGTGCGTCTTGGCCATCTCTGTGTCTCCTTTGAAGAAACGTCTCTTTAGATCTTCTGCCCATTTCTTTTGGGTTGTTTGTTTTTTTAATATTAAGCTGCATGAGCTGTTTATATATATTGGAGATTACACCTCTGTCCATTGATTCGTCTGCAACGATTTTCGCCCATTCTGAGGGATGCCTTTTTCCATTCCCGTGTTTTTTAACAAAAAAGGAAAGAAAGGAAAAGAAGCAGAACACTAATGTGCGTAAAATATGCCTTTTGAAACGGTGGTTTTGAAATATGGACGTCCTTTGAAATTTTTGGTCGATATGTGACCCCAGGATTTGTTTTCAGGGCAGGTGTCATTTACAGGCCTGCAATGATTTTGAATATCAACTGACCATTAGCGTTGGGATTAAAGCTGCTGTTGTGTGAAACGGCCACAAGGTGGCAGCAGTTCACCCTTACCAAATCTGGTTACTAGGGCAAGAGAGCCTCAGTGGAAGTGGTGTTCTAGATTGGAGTTTAGAATGGAATGGGCCAGGAGAAAGCCCCTCACGTTTGTCTCACTACTTCTTGTTCGTGTTTTTAATTTAAGTTTTTATTTTTTATTACAGCAAGTTTGATTACAATGTTTGGCTTGTTGTAGGTGTGGAAGATGTGGTTCTTTTACACATATACAGATGACTGTTCTTCTTGGGATCCTTTTCCCATGTACGCTATGACAGAATGTTGAGTAGTCCTCTCTTGGTATTCTGTAGGTCTTTAGTGATTATATATGTCACCTGTGTTTGTATATGTCTGTTAACCCCGATATCGTAATGAAACCAATCCTCACACCTTTCCATTGGTGAACCATAAGTTTGTTTAATGAATCTGTGATTGCCCTTCTCCGTGGAAATATCTGCCCTGGTATCCATTTTTAGGTAACACCTATAAGTGATATGATATGATATGTGTCTTTCACTTTCTGACTTACTACAAGTCACGTGATTACTTCTAGACTCATCTACGGTGCTGCAAATGGCATTGTGTCCTTTTTTTCCCTTGGCTTCTCTTCTGCCTTAGCGGGGTCCATTTTCAACAATGTGATTCCCTGAGGGTTGTGGATTAGCTGACCTGGGCAGCCTTACCCTGCCGGCCCGCCCTCCCCAGGTGTGCCTCGTTGAGGTCAATATAAACAGAGCTCCAGGCAGCAATAGCCCCTGAAGCTGTGCCTGACTCCATATTCTCTGCCCCGTCAGCAGTCTCGGGGCTGTGCTGGTGGGAGGGAGTGAGGGGCCACAGCTTTGTGGGTGGCCCGGTGTGAGTGGGGTTCTGCTGGCCTTTCTGCAGGAGTTGCCAGGCTGCCGCCTGTAAAGAAGAGGATGTGTCACCCATACCTTCCGCTGGAATTTCTCTCCGGACAGAGGTGAGGAAGGAAAAAAGCAGTGGGGTCCGGGACAGGAGGGGTATCTCAGGCAGGGCAATGGAAAGCTTCTGGAAGAGCGCCAGGGTCCAGGACCACGCTGGCTGGCCTGCAGGCACCAAGTTGGCCTGCGTGCTGTCGCTGGTGTGGCTCCACGGTCCTTCCTCTAGGCTTTCAAGCCCTTGTACATATTCAGGTGTTTTACCTGGAAAGGGTGGGAACAGTTCAGCAGCAGCTGGCCTGGGGCTCAGCTCACGTTTACTCACAGATGCCTCGGCACGGTCCCCCAGCTTTGCAATGAGGACGCTCCTTGCGTGGGGGTTGGGTTGCTGGCTGTATGGGAGATGGTTCCCCACCTCTGACCAATTTCAGAATTGTTTACCACTGGAGCAAGTGCCGTGATAGGGTTTTCCTCTGTATAACTCGTGGGTTCACTTTTTTTTTCTTTTATGTTTCAAGTTAGATGTTATTCCTCTTTTATGTATTTATAGATATAAGCATGGAAATAATTCATTCCTATAAATACATCTGTGTGACGGGAAGAACTTTTTTCTGTTTTATTTTTAAATTTTATTTTTTAAAATTTTGAAATTTTATTTATTTTTTTATACAGCACGTTATTATTAGTTATGTATTTTATGCATATACATGTATACAGGTCAATCCCAAACTCCCAACTCATCCCACCACCACCACCCCATGGCTTCCCACACTTGGTGTCCATACGTTTGTTCTCTACCTCTGTGTCTCTATTTCTTCCCTGCAAACCAGTTCATCTGTACCATTTTTAGGCTCCACATATATGCATTAATATACAATATTTGTTTTCCTCTTTCTGACTTACTTCATTCTGTATGACAGTCTCTCGATCCACCGATGTCTCTACAAATGACCCAGTTTCATTCCTTTTTATGGCCGAGTCATATTCCATTTTATATATGTACCACATCTTTATCCATTCATCTGTCTGTGGGCATTTAGGTTGCTTCCATTACCTGGCTATTGTAAATAGTGCTGCAACGAACATTGTGGTGAATGTGCCTTTTTGAAATACGGTTTTCTCTGGGTATATGCCCAGAAGTGGGATTGCTGGATCAGATGGTAATTCTATTTCTAGTTTTTTTAAGGAAACTCCATACTGTTCTCCATAGGGACTGTATCAATTTACATTCCCACCAATAGTGGAAGAGGGCTCCTTTTGTCCACACCCTCCCCAGAATTGGTTGTTTGTAGATTTTCTGATGATGCCGATTCTAACAGGTGTGAGGTGATACCTCATTGTAGTTTTGATTTGCATTTCTCTAATAATTAGTGCTGTTGAGCAGCTTTTCATGTGCGTCTTGGCCATCTCTGTGTCTCCTTTGAAGAAACGTCTCTTTAGATCTTCTGCCCATTTTTTTGGGTTGTTTGTTTTTTTAATATTAAGCTGCATGAGCTGTTTATATATATTGGAGATTACACCTCTGTCCATTGATTCGTCTGCAACGATTTTCGCCCATTCTGTGGGATGCCTTTTTCCATTCCCGTGTTTTTTAACAAAAAAGGAAAGAAAGGAAAAGAAGCAGAACACTAATGTGCGTAAAATATGCCTTTTGAAACGGTCGTTTTGAAATATGGACGTCCTTTGAAATTTTTGGTCGATATGTGACCCCAGGAATTGTGTTCAGGGCAGGTGTCATTTACAGGCCTGCAATGATTTTGAATATCAACTGACCATTAGCGTTGGGATTAAAGCTGCTGTTGTGTGAAACGGCCACAAGGTGGCAGCAGTTCACCCTTACCAAATCTGGTTACTAGGGCAAGAGAGCCTCAGTGGAAGTGGTGTTCTAGATTGGAGTTTAGAATGGAATGGGCCAGGAGAAAGCCCCTCACGTTTGTCTCACTACTTCTTGTTCGTGTTTTTAATTTAAGTTTTTATTTTTTATTACAGCAATTTGATTACAATGTTTGGCTTGTTGTAGGTGTGGAAGATGTGGTTCTTTTACACATATACAGATGACTGTTCTTCTTGGGATCCTTTTCCCATGTACGTTATGACAGAATGTTGAGTAGTCCTCTCTTGGTATTCTGTAGGTCTTTGGTGATTATATATGTCACCTGTGTTTGTTTATGTCTGTTAACCCCGATATCGTAATGAAACCAATCCTCACACCTTTCCATTGGTGAACCATAAGTTTGTTTAATGAATCTGTGATTGCCCTTCTCCGTGGAAATATCTGCCCTGGTATCCATTTTTAGGTAACACCTATAAGTGATATGATATGATATGTGTCTTTCACTTTCTGACTTACTACAAGTCACGTGATTACTTCTAGACTCATCTACGGTGCTGCAAATGGCATTGTGTCCTTTTTTCCCTTGGCTTCTCTTCTGCCTTAGCGGGGTCCATTTTCAACAATGTGATTCCCTGAGGGTTGTGGATTAGCTGACCTGGGCAGCCTTACCCTGCCGGCCCGCCCTCCCCAGGTGTGCCTCGTTGAGGTCAATATAAACAGAGCTCCAGGCAGCAATAGCCCCTGAAGCTGTGCCTGACTCCATATTCTCTGCCCCGTCAGCAGTCTCGGGGCTGTGCTGGTGGGAGGGAGTGAGGGGCCACAGCTTTGTGGGTGTCCCGGTGTGAGTGGGGTTCTGCTGGCCTTTCTGCAGGAGTTGCCAGGCTGCCGCCTGTAAAGAAGAGGATGTGTCACCCATACCTTCCGCTGGAATTTCTCTCCGGACAGAGGTGAGGAAGGAAAAATGCAGTGGGGGCCGGGACAGGAAGGGTATCTCAGGCAGGGCAATGGAAAGCTTCTGGAAGAGCGCCAGGGTCCAGGACCACGCTGGCTGGCCTGCAGGCACCAAGTTGGCCTGCGTGCTGTCGCTGGTGTGGCTCCACGGTCCTTCCTCTAGGCTTTCAAGCCCTTGTACATATTCAGGTGTTTTACCTGGAAAGGGTGGGAACAGTTCAGCAGCAGCTGGCCTGGGGCTCAGCTCACGTTTACTCATAGATGCCTCGGCACGGTGCCCCAGCTTTACAATGAGAACGCTCCTTGCGTGGGGGTTGGGTTGCTGGCTGTATGGGAGATGGTTCCCCACCTCTGACCAATTTCAGAATTGTTTACCACTGGAGCAAGTGCCGTGATAGGGTTTTCCTCTGTATAACTCGTGGGTTCACTTTTTTTTTCTTTTATGTTTCAAGTTAGATGTTATTCCTCTTTTATGTATTTATAGATATAAGCATGGAAATAATTCATTCCTATAAATACATCTGTGTGACGGGAAGAACTTTTTTCTGTTTTATTTTTAAATTTTATTTTTTAAAATTTTGAAATTTTATTTATTTTTTTATACAGCACGTTATTATTAGTTATGTATTTTATGCATATACATGTATACAGGTCAATCCCAAACTCCCAACTCATCCCACCACCACCACCCCATGGCTTCCCACACTTGGTGTCCATACGTTTGTTCTCTACCTCTGTGTCTCTATTTCTTCCCTGCAAACCAGTTCATCTGTACCATTTTTAGGCTCCACATATATGCATTAATATACAATATTTGTTTTCCTCTTTCTGACTTACTTCATTCTGTATGACAGTCTCTCGATCCACCGATGTCTCTACAAATGACCCAGTTTCATTCCTTTTTATGGCCGAGTCATATTCCATTTTATATATGTACCACATCTTTATCCATTCATCTGTCTGTGGGCATTTAGGTTGCTTCCATTACCTGGCTATTGTAAATAGTGCTGCAACGAACATTGTGGTGAATGTGCCTTTTTGAAATACGGTTTTCTCTGGGTATATGCCCAGAAGTGGGATTGCTGGATCAGATGGTAATTCTATTTCTAGTTTTTTTAAGGAAACTCCATACTGTTCTCCATAGGGACTGTATCAATTTACATTCCCACCAATAGTGGAAGAGGGCTCCTTTTGTCCACACCCTCCCCAGAATTGGTTGTTTGTAGATTTTCTGATGATGCCGATTCTAACAGGTGTGAGGTGATACCTCATTGTAGTTTTGATTTGCATTTCTCTAATAATTAGTGCTGTTGAGCAGCTTTTCATGTGCGTCTTGGCCATCTCTGTGTCTCCTTTGAAGAAACGTCTCTTTAGATCTTCTGCCCATTTTTTTTGCGTTGTTTGTTTTTTTAATATTAAGCTGCATGAACTGTTTATATATATTGGAGATTACACCTCTGTCCATTGATTCTTCTGCAACGATTTTTGCCCATTCTGAGGGATGCCTTTTTCCATTCCCGTGTTTTTTAACAAAAAAGGAAAGAAAGGAAAAGAAGCAGAACACTAATGTGCGTAAAATATGCCTTTTGAAACGGTCGTTTTGAAATATGGACGTCCTTTGAAATTTTTGGTCGATATGTGACCCCAGGATTTGTTTTCAGGGCAGGTGTCATTTACAGGCCTGCAATGATTTTGAATATCAACTGACCATTAGCATTGGGATTAAAGCTGCTGTTGTGTGAAACGGCCACAAGGTGGCAGCAGTTCACCCTTACCAAATCTGGTTACTAGGGCAAGAGAGCCTCAGTGGAAGTGGTGTTCTAGATTGGAGTTTAGAATGGAATGTACCAGGAGAAAGCCCCTCACGTTTGTCTCACTACTTCTTGTTCGTGTTTTTAATTTAAGTTTTTATTTTTTATTACAGCAAGTTTGATTACAATGTTTGGCTTGTTGTAGGTGTGGAAGATGTGGTTCTTTTACACATATACAGATGACTGTTCTTCTTGGGATCCTTTTCCCATGTACGTTATGACAGAATGTTGAGTAGTCCTCTCTTGGTATTCTGTAGGTCTTTGGTGATTATATATGTCACCTGTGTTTGTATATGTCTGTTAACCCCGATATCGTAATGAAACCAATCCTCACACCTTTCCATTGGTGAACCATAAGTTTGTTTAATGAATCTGTGATTGCCCTTCTCCGTGGAAATATCTGCCCTGGTATCCATTTTTAGGTAACACCTATAAGTGATATGATATGATATGTGTCTTTCACTTTCTGACTTACTACAAGTCACGTGATTACTTCTAGACTCATCTACGGTGCTGCAAATGGCATTGTGTCCTTTTTTCCCTTGGCTTCTCTTCTGCCTTAGCGGGGTCTATTTTCAACAATGTGATTCCCTGAGGGTTGTGGATTAGCTGACCTGGGCAGCCTTACCCTGCCGGCCCGCCCTCCCCAGGTGTGCCTCGTTGAGGTCAATATAAACAGAGCTCCAGGCAGCAATAGCCCCTGAAGCTGTGCCTGACTCCATATTCTCTGCCCCGTCAGCAGTCTCGGGGCTGTGCTGGTGGGAGGGAGTGAGGGGCCACAGCTTTGTGGGTGGCCCGGTGTGAGTGGGGTTCTGCTGGCCTTTCTGCAGGAGTTGCCAGACAGCCGCCTGTAAAGAAGAGGATGTGTCACCCATACCTTCCGCTGGAATTTCTCTCCGGACAGAGGTGAGGAAGGAAAAAAGCAGTGGGGGCCGGGACAGGAGGGGTATCTCAGGCAGGGCAATGGAAAGCTTCTGGAAGAGCGCCAGGGTCCAAGACCACGCTGGCTGGCCTGCAGGCACCAAGTTGGCCTGCGTGCTGTCGCTGGTGTGGCTCCACGGTCCTTCCTCTAGGCTTTCAAGCCCTTGTACATATTCAGGTGTTTTACCTGGAAAGGGTGGGAACAGTTCAGCAGCAGCTGGCCTGGGGCTCAGCTCACGTTTACTCACAGATGCCTCGGCACGGTCCCCCAGCTTTGCAATGAGGATGCTCCTTGCGTGGGGGTTGTGATGCTGGCTGTATGGGAGATGGTTCCCCACCTCTGACCAATTTCAGAATTGTTTACCACTGGAGCAAGTGCCGTGATAGGGTTTTCCTCTGTATAACTCGTGGGTTCACTTTTTTTTTCTTTTATGTTTCAAGTTAGATGTTATTCCTCTTTTATGTATTTATAGATATAAGCATGGAAATAATTCATTCCTATAAATACATCTGTGTGACGGGAAGAACTTTTTTCTGTTTTATTTTTAAATTTTATTTTTTAAAATTTTGAAATTTTATTTATTTTTTTATACAGCACGTTATTATTAGTTATGTATTTTATGCATATACATGTATACAGGTCAATCCCAAACTCCCAACTCATCCCACCACCACCACCCCATGGCTTCCCACACTTGGTGTCCATACGTTTGTTCTCTACCTCTGTGTCTCTATTTCTTCCCTGCAAACCAGTTCATCTGTACCATTTTTAGGCTCCACATATATGCATTAATATACAATATTTGTTTTCCTCTTTCTGACTTACTTCATTCTGTATGACAGTCTCTCGATCCATCGATGTCTCTACAGATGACCCAGTTTCATTCCTTTTTATGGCCGAGTAATATTCCATTTTATATATGTACCACATCTTTATCCATTCATCTGTCTGTGGGCATTTAGGTTGCTTCCATTACCTGGCTATTGTAAATAGTGCTGCAACGAACATTGTGGTGAATGTGCCTTTTTGAAATACGGTTTTCTCTGGGTATATGCCCAGAAGTGGGATTGCTGGATCAGATGGTAATTCTATTTCTAGTTTTTTTAAGGAAACTCCATACTGTTCTCCATAGTGACTGTATCAATTTACATTCCCACCAATAGTGGAAGAGGGCTCCTTTTGTCCACACCCTCCCCAGAATTGGTTGTTTGTAGATTTTCTGATGATGCCGATTCTAACAGGTGTGAGGTGATACCTCATTGTAGTTTTGATTTGCATTTCTCTAATAATTAGTGCTGTTGAGCAGCTTTTCATGTGCGTCTTGGCCATCTCTGTGTCTCCTTTGAAGAAACGTCTCTTTAGATCTTCTGCCCATTTTTTTTGGGTTGTTTGTTTTTTTAATATTAAGCTGCATGAGCTGTTTATATATATTGGAGATTACACCTCTGTCCATTGATTCGTTTGCAACGATTTTCGCCCATTCTGAGGGATGCCTTTTTCCATTCCCGTTTTTTTTAACAAAAAAGGAAAGAAAGGAAAAGAAGCAGAACACTAATGTGCGTAAAATATGCCTTTTGAAACGGTCGTTTTGAAATATGGACATCCTTTGAATTTTTTGGTCGATATGTGACCCCAGGATTTGTTTTCAGGGCAGGTGTCATTTACAGGCCTGCAATGATTTTGAATATCAACTGACCATTAGCGTTGGGATTAAAGCTGCTGTTGTGTGAAACGGCCACAAGGTGGCAGCAGTTCACCCTTACCAAATCTGGTTACTAGGGCAAGAGAGCCTCAGTGGAAGTGGTGTTCTAGGTTGGAGTTTAGAATGGAATGTACCAGGAGAAAGCCCCTCACGTTTGTCTCACTACTTCTTGTTCGTGTTTTTAATTTAAGTTTTTATTTTTTATTACAGCAAGTTTGATTACAATGTTTGGCTTGTTGTAGTTGTGGAAGATGTGGTTCTTTTACACATATACAGATGACTGTTCTTCTTGGGATCCTTTTCCCATGTACGTTATGACAGAATGTTGAGTAGTCCTCTCTTGGTATTCTGTAGGTCTTTGGTGATTATATATGTCACCTGTGTTTGTATATGTCTGTTAACCCCGATATCGTAATGAAACCAATCCTCACAACTTTCCATTGGTGAACCATAAGTTTGTTTAATGAATCTGTGATTGCCCTTCTCCGTGGAAATATCTGCCCTGGTATCCATTTTTAGGTAACACCTATAAGTGATATGATATGATATGTGTCTTTCACTTTCTGACTTACTACAAGTCACGTGATTACTTCTAGACTCATCTACGGTGCTGCAAATGACATTGTGTCCTTTTCTCCCTTGGCTTCTCTTCTGCCTTAGCGGGGTCCATTTTCAACAATGTGATTCCCTGAGGGTTGTGGATTAGCTGACCTGGGCAGCCTTACCCTGCCGGCCCGCCCTCCCCAGGTGTGCCTCGTTGAGATCAATATAAACAGAGCTCCAGGCAGCAATAGCCCCTGAAGCTGTGCCTGACTCCATATTCTCTGCCCCGTCAGCAGTCTCGGGGCTGTGCTGGTGGGAGGGAGTGAGGGGCCACAGCTTTGTGGGTGGCCCGGTGTGAGTGGGGTTCTGCTGGCCTTTCTGCAGGAGTTGCCAGGCTGCCGCCTGTAAAGAAGAGGATGTGTCACCCATACCTCCCGTTGGAATTTCTCTCCGGACAGAGGTGAGGAAGGAAAAAAGCGGTGAGGTCCGGGACAAGAGGGGTATCTCAGGCAGGGCAATGGAAAGCTTCTGGAAGAGCGCCCAGGGCCAGGACCACGCTGGCTGGCCTGCAGGCACCAAGTTGGCCTGCGTGCTGTCGCTGGTGTGGCTCCATGGTCCTTCCTCTAGGCTTTCAAGCCCTTGTACATATTCAGGTGTGTTACCTGGAAAGGGTGGGAACAGATCAGAAGCAGCTGGCCTGGGGCTCAGCTCACGATTACTCACAGATGCCTCGGCACGGTCCCCCAGCTTTTCAATGAGGACGCTCCTTGTGTGGGGGGTGGGTGGCTGGCTGTATGGGAGATGGTTCCCCACCTCTGACCAATTTCAGAATTGTTTACTGCTGGAGCAAGTGCCGTGATAGGTTTTTCCTCTGTATAACTCGTGGGTTCAATTTTTTTTTCTTTTTTGGTTCAAGTTAGATTTTATTCCTCTTTTATGTATTTATAAATATATGCATGGAAATAATTCATTCCTATAAATACATCTTTGTGACGGGAAGAATTTTTTCTGTTTTATTTTTAAATTTTATTTTTTAAAATTTTGAAATTTAATTTTATTTATGTTTTTATACAGCACGTTATTATTAGTTATGTATTTTATGCATATACATGTATACAGGTCAATCCCAATCTCCCAACTCATCCCACCACCACCACCCCATGGATTCCCACACTTGGTGTCCATACGTTTGTTCTCTACCTCTGTGTCTCTATTTCTTCCCTGCAAACCAGTTCATCTGTACCATTTTTAGGCTCCACATATATGCATTAATATACAATATTTGTTTTCGTCTTTCTGACTTACTTCATTCTGTATGACAGTCTCTCGATCCATTGATGTCTCTAGAAATGACCCAGTTTCATTCCTTTTTATGGCCGAGTAATATTCCATTTTATATATGTACCACATCTTTATCCATTCATCTGTCTGTGGGCATTTAGGTTGCTTCCATTACCTGGCTATTGTAAATAGTGCTGCAACGAACATTGTGGTGAATGTGCCTTTTTGAAATACGGTTTTCTCTGGGTATATGCCCAGAAGTGGGATTGCTGGATCAGATGGTAATTCTATTTCTAGTTTTTTTAAGGAAACTCCATACTGTTCTGCATAGTGACTGTATCAATTTACATTCCCACCAATAGTGGAAGAGGGCTCCTTTTGTCCACACCCTCCCCAGAATTGGTTGTTTGTAGATTTTCTGATGATGCCGATTCTAACAGGTGTGAGGTGATACCTCATTGTAGTTTTGATTTGCATTTCTCTAATAATTAGTGCTGTTGAGCAGCTTTTCATGTGCGTCTTGGCCATCTCTGTGTCTCCTTTGAAGAAACGTCTCTTTAGATCTTCTGCCCATTTTTTTTGGGTTGTTTGTTTTTTTAATATTAAGCTGCATGAGCTGTTTATATATATTGGAGATTAAACCTGTGTCCATTGATTCGTTTGCAACGATTTTCACCCATCCTGAGGGATGCCTTTTTCCATTCCCGTGTTTTTTAACAAAAAAGGAAAGAAAGGAAAAGAAGCAGAACACTAATGTGCGTAAAATATGCCTTTTGAAACGGTCGTTTTGAAATACGGACATCCTTTGAATTTTTTGGTCGATATGTGACCCCAGGATTTGTTTTCAGGGCAGGTGTCATTTACAGGCCTGCAATGATTTTGAATATCAACTGACCATTAGCGTTGGGATTAAAGCTGCTGTTGTGTGAAACGGCCACAAGGTGGCAGCAGTTCACCCTTACCAAATCTGGTTACTAGGGCAAGAGAGCCTCAGTGGAAGTGGTGTTCTAGATTGGAGTTTAGAATGGAATGTACCAGGAGAAAGCCCCTCACGTTTGTCTCACTACTTCTTGTTCGTGTTTTTAATTTAAGTTTTTATTTTTTATTACAGCAAGTTTGATTACAATGTTTGGCTTGTTGTAGGTGTGGAAGATGTGGTTCTTTTACACATATACAGATGACTGTTCTTCTTGGGATCCTTTTCCCATGTACGTTATGACAGAATGTTGAGTAGTCCTCTCTTGGTATTCTGTAGGTCTTTGGTGATTATATATGTCACCTGTGTTTGTATATGTCTGTTAACCCCGATATCGTAATGAAACCAATCCTCACACCTTTCCATTGGTGAACCATAAGTTTGTTTAATGAATCTGTGATTGCCCTTCTCCGTGGAAATATCTGCCCTGGTATCCATTTTTAGGTAACACCTATAAGTGATATGATATGATATGTGTCTTTCACTTTCTGACTTACTACAAGTCACGTGATTACTTCTAGACCCATCTACGGTGCTGCAATTGGCATTGTGTCCTTTTTTCCCTTGGCTTCTCTTCTGCCTTAGCGGGCTCCATTTTCAACAATGTGATTCCCTGAGGGTTGTGGATTAGCTGACCTGGGCAGCCTTACCCTGCCGGCCCGCCCTCCCCAGGTGTGCCTCGTTGAGGTCAATATAAACAGAGCTCCAGGCAGCAATAGCCACTGAAGCTGCGCCTGACTCCATATTCTCTGCCCCGTCATCAGTCTCGGGGCTGTGCTGGTGGGAGGGAGTGAGGGGCCACAGCTTAGTGGGTGGCCCGGTGTGAGTAGGGTTCTGCTGGACTTTCTGCAGGAGTTGCCAGACTGCCGCCTGTAAAGAAGAGGATGTGTCACCCCTACCTTCCGCTGGAATTTCTCTCCGGACAGAGGTGAGGAAGGAAAAAAGCGGTGAGGTCCGGGACAAGAGGGGTATCTCAGGCAGGGCAATGGAAAGCTTCTGGAAGAGCGCCCAGGGCCAGGACCACGCTGGCTGGCCTGCAGGCACCAAGTTGGCCTGCGTGCTGTCGCTGGTGTGGCTCCACGGTCCTTCCTCTAGGCTTTCAAGCCCTTGTACATATTCAGGTGTGTTACCTGGAAAGGGTGGGAACAGATCAGAAGCAGCTGGCCTGGGGCTCAGCTCACGTTTACTCACAGATGCCTCGGCACGGTCCCCCAGCTTTTCAATGAGGACGCTCCTTGTGTGGGGGGTGGGTGGCTGGCTGTATGGGAGATGGTTCCCCACCTCTGACCAATTTCAGAATTGTTTACTGCTGGAGCAAGTGCCGTGATAGGTTTTTCCTCTGTATAACTAGTGGGTTCAATTTTTTTTTTCTTTTTTGGTTCAAGTTAGATTTTATTCCTCTTTTATGTATTTATAAATATATGCATGGAAATAATTCATTCCTATAAATACATGTGTGTGACGGGAAGAATTTTTTCTGTTTTATTTTTAAATTTTATTTTTTAAAATTTTGAAATTCAATTTTATTTATGATTTTATACAGCACGTTATTATTAGTTATGTATTTTATGCATATACATGTATACAGGTCAATCCCAATCTCCCAACTCATCCCACCACCACCACCCCATGGATTCCCACACTTGGTGTCCATACGTTTGTTCTCTACCTCTGTGTCTCTATTTCTTCCCTGCAAACCAGTTCATCTGTACCATTTTTAGGCTCCACATATATGCATTAATATACAATATTTGTTTTCCTCTTTCTGACTTACTTCATTCTGTATGACAGTCTCTCGATCCATCGATGTCTCTACAAATGACCCAGTTTCATTCCTTTTTATGGCCGAGTCATATTCCATTTTATATATGTACCACATCTTTATCCATTCATCTGTCTGTGGGCATTTAGGAGCTTCCATTACCTGGCTATTGTAAATAGTGCTGCAACGAACATTGTGGTGAATGTGCCTTTTTGAAATACGGTTTTCTCTGGGTATATGCCCAGAAGTGGGATTGCTGGATCAGATGGTAATTCTATTTCTAGTTTTTTTAAGGAAACTCCATACTGTTCTCCATAGGGACTGTATCAATTTACATTCCCACCAATAGTGGAAGAGGGCTCCTTTTGTCCACACCCTCCCCAGAATTGGTTGTTTGTAGATTTTCTGATGATGCCGATTCTAACAGGTGTGAGGTGATACCTCATTGTAGTTTTGATTTGCATTTCTCTAATAATTAGTGCTGTTGAGCAGCTTTTCATGTGCGTCTTGGCCATCTCTGTGTCTCCTTTGAAGAAACGTCTCTTTAGATCTTCTGCCCATTTTTTTGGGGTTGTTTGTTTTTTAAATATTAAGCTGCATGAGCTGTTTATATATATTGGAGATTAAACCGGTGTCCATTGATTCGTTTGCAACGATTTTCACCCATCCTGAGGGATGCCTTTTTTCATTCCCGTTTTTTTTAACAAAAAAGGAAAGAAAGGAAAAGAAGCAGAATACTAATGTGCGTAAAATATGCCTTTTGAAACGGTCGTTTTGAAATATGGACGTCCTTTGAAATTTTTGGTCGATATGTGACCCCAGGATTTGTTTTCAGGGCAGGTGTCATTTACAGGCCTGCAATGATTTTGAATATCAACTGACCATTAGCGTTGGGATTAAAGCTGCTGTTGTGTGAAACGGCCACAAGGTGGCAGCAGTTCACCCTTACCAAATCTGGTTACTAGGGCAAGTGAGCCTCAGTGGAAGTGGTGTTCTAGGTTGGAGTTTAGAATGGAATGTACCAGGAGAAAGCCCCTCACGTTTGTCTCACTACTTCTTGTTCGTGTTTTTAATTTAAGTTTTTATTTTTTATTACAGCAAGTTTGATTATAATGTTTGGCTTGTTGTAGGTGTGGAAGATGTGGTTCTTTTACACATATACAGATGACTGTTCTTCTTGGGATCCTTTTCCCATGTACGTTATGACAGAATGTTGAGTAGTCCTCTCTTGGTATTCTGTAGGTCTTTGGTGATTATATATGTCACCTGTGTTTGTATATGTCTGTTAACCCCGATATCGTAATTAAACCTATCCTCACACCTTTCCATTGGTGAACCATAAGTTTGTTTAATGAATCTGTGATTGCCCTTCTCCGTGGAAATATCTGCCCTGGTATCCATTTTTAGGTAACACCTATAAGTGATATGATATGATATGTGTCTTTCACTTTCTGACTTACTGCAAGTCACGTGATTACTTCTAGACTCATCTACGGTGCTGCAAATGGCATTGTGTCCTTTTTTCCCTTGGCTTCTCTTCTGCCTTAGCGGGCTCCATTTTCAACAATGTGATTCCCTGAGGGTTGTGGATTAGCTGACCTGGGCAGCCTTACCCTGCCGGCCCGCCCTCCCCAGGTGTGCCTCGTTGAGGTCAATATAAACAGAGCTCCAGGCAGCAATAGCCCCTGAAGCTGTGCCTGACTCCATATTCTCTGCCCCGTCAGCAGTCTCGGGGCTGTGCTGGTGGGAGGGAGTGAGGGGCCACAGCTTTGTGGGTGTCCCGGTGTGAGTGGGGTTCTGCTGGCCTTTCTGCAGGAGTTGCCAGGCTGCCGCCTGTAAAGAAGAGGATGTGTCACCCATACCTTCCGCTGGAATTTCTCTCCGGACAGAGGTGAGGAAGGAAAAAAGCAGTGGGGTCCGGGACAGGAGGGGTATCTCAGGCAGGGCAATGGAAAGCTTCTGGAAGAGCGCCCGGGGCCAGGACCATGCTGGCTGGCCTGCAGGCACCAAGTTGGCCTGCGTGCTGTCGCTGGTGTGGCTCTATGGTCCTTCCTCTAGGCTTTCAAGCCCTTGTACATATTCAGGTGTTTTACCTGGAAAGGGTGGGAACAGATCAGAAGCAGCTGGCCTGGGGCTCAGCTCACGTTTACTCACAGATGCCTCGGCACGGTCCCCCAGCTTTTCAATGAGGACGCTCCTTGTGTGGGGGGTGGGTGGCTGGCTGTATGGGAGATGGTTCCCCACCTCTGACCAATTTCAGAATTGTTTACCGCTGGAGCAAGTTCCGTGATAGGGTTTTCCTCTGTATAACTCGTGGGTTCACTTTTTTTTTCTTTTATGTTTCAAGTTAGATGTTATTCCTCTTTTATGTATTTATAAATATAAGCATGGAAATAATTCATTCCTATAAATACATCTGTGTGACGGGAAGAATTTTATCTGTTTTATTTTTAAATTTTATTTTTTAAAATTTTGAAATTTAATTTTATTTATGTTTTTATACAGCACGTTATTATTAGTTATGTATTTTATGCATATACATGTATACAGGTCAATCCCAATCTCCCAACTCATCCCACCACCCCCCCCCATGGATTCCCACACTTGGTGTCCATACGTTTGTTCTCTACCTCTGTGTCTCTATTTCTTCCCTGCAAACCAGTTCATCTGTACCATTTTTAGGCTCCACATATATGCATTAATATACAATATTTGTTTTCCTCTTTCTGACTTACTTCATTCTGTATGACAGTCTCTCGATCCATCGATGTCTCTACAAATGACCCAGTTTCATTCCTTTTTATGGCCGAGTCATATTCCATTTTATATATGTACCACATCTTTATCCATTCATCTGTCTGTGGGCATTTAGGTTGCTTCCATTACCTGGCTATTGTAAATAGTGCTGCAACGAACATTGTGGTGAATGTGCCTTTTTGATTTACGGTTTTCTCTGGGTATATGCCCAGAAGTGGGATTGCTGGATCAGATGGTAATTCTATTTCTAGTTTTTTTAAGGAAACTCCATACTGTTCTGCATAGTGACTGTATCAATTTACATTCCCACCAATAGTGGAAGAGGGCTCCTTTTGTCCACACCCTCCCCAGAATTGGTTGTTTGTAGATTTTCTGATGATGCCGATTCTAACAGGTGTGAGGTGATACCTCATTGTAGTTTTGATTTGCATTTCTCTAATAATTAGTGCTGTTGAGCAGCTTTTCATGTGCGTCTTGGCCATCTCTGTGTCTCCTTTGAAGAAACGTCTCTTTAGATCTTCTGCCCATTTTTTTTGGGTTGTTTGTTTTTTTAATATTAAGCTGCATGAGCTGTTTATATATATTGGAGATTAAACCTGTGTCCATTGATTCGTTTGCAACGATTTTCACCCATCCTGAGGGATGCCTTTTTCCATTCCCGTGTTTTTTAACAAAAAAGGAAAGAAAGGAAAAGAAGCAGAACACTAATGTGCGTAAAATATGCCTTTTGAAACGGTCGTTTTGAAATACGGACATCCTTTGAATTTTTTGGTCGATATGTGACCCCAGGATTTGTTTTCAGGGCAGGTGTCATTTACAGGCCTGCAATGATTTTGAATATCAACTGACCATTAGCGTTGGGATTAAAGCTGCTGTTGTGTGAAACGGCCACAAGGTGGCAGCAGTTCACCCTTACCAAATCTGGTTACTAGGGCAAGAGAGCCTCAGTGGAAGTGGTGTTCTAGATTGGAGTTTAGAATGGAATGTACCAGGAGAAAGCCCCTCACGTTTGTCTCACTACTTCTTGTTCGTGTTTTTAATTTAAGTTTTTATTTTTTATTACAGCAAGTTTGATTACAATGTTTGGCTTGTTGTAGGTGTGGAAGATGTGGTTCTTTTACACATATACAGATGACTGTTCTTCTTGGGATCCTTTTCCCATGTACGTTATGACAGAATGTTGAGTAGTCCTCTCTTGGTATTCTGTAGGTCTTTGGTGATTATATATGTCACCTGTGTTTGTATATGTCTGTTAACCCCGATATCGTAATGAAACCAATCCTCACACCTTTCCATTGGTGAACCATAAGTTTGTTTAATGAATCTGTGATTGCCCTTCTCCGTGGAAATATCTGCCCTGGTATCCATTTTTAGGTAACACCTATAAGTGATATGATATGATATGTGTCTTTCACTTTCTGACTTACTACAAGTCACGTGATTACTTCTAGACCCATCTACGGTGCTGCAATTGGCATTGTGTCCTTTTTTCCCTTGGCTTCTCTTCTGCCTTAGCGGGCTCCATTTTCAACAATGTGATTCCCTGAGGGTTGTGGATTAGCTGACCTGGGCAGCCTTACCCTGCCGGCCCGCCCTCCCCAGGTGTGCCTCGTTGAGGTCAATATAAACAGAGCTCCAGGCAGCAATAGCCACTGAAGCTGTGCCTGACTCCATATTCTCTGCCCCGTCATCAGTCTCGGGGCTGTGCTGGTGGGAGGGAGTGAGGGGCCACAGCTTTGTGGGTGGCCCGGTGTGAGTAGGGTTCTGCTGGACTTTCTGCAGGAGTTGCCAGACTGCCGCCTGTAAAGAAGAGGATGTGTCACCCCTACCTTCCGCTGGAATTTCTCTCCGGACAGAGGTGAGGAAGGAAAAAACCGGTGAGGTCCGGGACAAGAGGGGTATCTCAGGCAGGGCAATGGAAAGCTTCTGGAAGAGCGCCCAGGGCCCGGACCACGCTGGCTGGCCTGCAGGCACCAAGTTGGCCTGCGTGCTGTCGCTGGTGTGGCTCCACGGTCCTTCCTCTAGGCTTTCAAGCCCTTGTACATATTCAGGTGTGTTACCTGGAAAGGGTGGGAACAGATCAGAAGCAGCTGGCCTGGGGCTCAGCTCACGTTTACTCACAGATGCCTCGGCACGGTCCCCCAGCTTTTCAATGAGGACGCTCCTTGTGTGGGGGGTGGGTGGCTGGCTGTATGGGAGATGGTTCCCCACCTCTGACCAATTTCAGAATTGTTTACTGCTGGAGCAAGTGCCGTGATAGGTTTTTCCTCTGTATAACTCGTGGGTTCAATTTTTTTTTTCTTTTTTGGTTCAAGTTAGATTTTATTCCTCTTTTATGTATTTATAAATATATGCATGGAAATAATTCATTCCTATAAATACATGTGTGTGACGGGAAGAATTTTTTCTGTTTTATTTTTAAATTTTATTTTTTAAAATTTTGAAATTTAATTTTATTTATGTTTTTATACAGCACGTTATTATTAGTTATGTATTTTATGCATATACATATATACAGGTCAATCCCAATCTCCCAACTCATCCCACCACCACCACCCCATGGATTCCCACACTTGGTGTCCATACGTTTGTTCTCTACCTCTGTGTCTCTATTTCTTCCCTGCAAACCAGTTCATCTGTACCATTTTTAGGCTCCACATATATGCATTAATATACAATATTTGTTTTCCTCTTTCTGACTTACTTCATTCTGTATGACAGTCTCTCGATCCATCGATGTCTCTACAAATGACCCAGTTTCATTCCTTTTTATGGCCGAGTCATATTCCATTTGATATATGTACCACATCTTTATCCATTCATCTGTCTGTGGGCATTTAGGTTGCTTCCATTACCTGGCTATTGTAAATAGTGCTGCAACGAACATTGTGGTGAATGTGCCTTTTTGAAATACGGTTTTCTCTGGGTATATGCCCAGAAGTGGGATTGCTGGATCAGATGTTAATTCTATTTCTAGTTTTTTTAAGGAAACTCCATACTGTTCTCCATAGGGACTGTATCAGTTTACATTCCCACCAATAGTGGAAGAGGGCTCCTTTTGTCCACACCCTCCCCAGAATTGGTTGTTTGTAGATTTTCTGATGATGCCGATTCTAACAGGTGTGAGGTGATACCTCATTGTAGTTTTGATTTGCATTTCTCTAATAATTAGTGCTGTTGAGCAGCTTTTCATGTGCGTCTTGGCCATCTCTGTGTCTCCTTTGAAGAAACGTCTCTTTAGATCTTCTGCCCATTTTTTTTGGGTTGTTTGTTTTTTTAATATTAAGCTGCATGAGCAGTTTATATATATTGGAGATTAAACCGGTGTCCATTGATTCGTTTGCAACGATTTTCACCCATCCTGAGGGATGCCTTTTTTCATTCCCGTTTTTTTTAACAAAAAAGGAAAGAAAGGAAAAGAAGCAGAATACTAATGTGCGTAAAATATGCCTTTTGAAACGGTCGTTTTGAAATATGGACGTCCTTTGAAATTTTTGGTCGATATGTGACCCCAGGATTTGTTTTCAGGGCAGGTGTCATTTACAGGCCTGCAATGATTTTGAATATCAACTGACCATTAGCGTTGGGATTAAAGCTGCTGTTGTGTGAAACGGCCACAAGGTGGCAGCAGTTCACCCTTACCAAATCTGGTTACTAGGGCAAGTGAGCCTCAGTGGAAGTGGTGTTCTAGGTTGGAGTTTAGAATGGAATGTACCAGGAGAAAGCCCCTCACGTTTGTCTCACTACTTCTTGTTCGTGTTTTTAATTTAAGTTTTTATTTTTTATTACAGCAAGTTTGATTACAATGTTTGGCTTGTTGTAGGTGTGGAAGATGTGGTTCTTTTACACATATACAGATGACTGTTCTTCTTGGGATCCTTTTCCCATGTACATTATGACAGAATGTTGAGTAGTCCTCTCTTGGTATTCTGTAGGTCTTTGGTGATTATATATGTCACCTGTGTTTGTATATGTCTGTTAACCCCGATATCGTAATGAAACCTATCCTCACACCTTTCCATTGGTGAACCATAAGTTTGTTTAATGAATCTGTGATTGCCCTTCTCCGTGGAAATATCTGCCCTGGTATCCATTTTTAGGTAACACCTATAAGTGATATGATATGATATGTGTCTTTCACTTTCTGACTTACTGCAAGTCACGTGATTACTTCTAGACTCATCTACGGTGCTGCAAATGGCATTGTGTCCTTTTTTCCCTTGGCTTCTCTTCTGCCTTAGCGGGCTCCATTTTCAACAATGTGATTCCCTGAGGGTTGTGGATTAGCTGACCTGGGCAGCCTTACCCTGCCGGCCCGCCCTCCCCAGGTGTGCCTCGTTGAGGTCAATATAAACAGAGCTCCAGGCAGCAATAGCCCCTGAAGCTGTGCCTGACTCCATATTCTCTGCCCCGTCAGCAGTCTCGGGGCTGTGCTGGTGGGAGGGAGTGAGGGGCCACAGCTTTGTGGGTGTCCCGGTGTGAGTGGGGTTCTGCTGGCCTTTCTGCAGGAGTTGCCAGGCTGCTGCCTGTAAAGAAGAGGATGTGTCACCCATACCTTCCGCTGGAATTTCTCTCCGGACAGAGGTGAGGAAGGAAAAAAGCAGTGGGGTCCGGGACAGGAGGGGTATCTCAGGCAGGGCAATGGAAAGCTTCTGGAAGAGCGCCCGGGGCCAGGACCATGCTGGCTGGCCTGCAGGCACCAAGTTGGCCTGCGTGCTGTCGCTGGTGTGGCTCTATGGTCCTTCCTCTAGGCTTTCAAGCCCTTGTACATATTCAGGTGTTTTACCTGGAAAGGGTGGGAACAGATCAGAAGCAGCTGGCCTGGGGCTCAGCTCACGTTTACTCACAGATGCCTCGGCACGGTCCCCCAGCTTTTCAATGAGGACGCTCCTTGTGTGGGGGGTGGGTGGCTGGCTCTATGGGAGATGGTTCCCCACCTCTGACCAATTTCAGAATTGTTTACCGCTGGAGCAAGTTCCGTGATAGGGTTTTCCTCTGTATAACTCGTGGGTTCACTTTTTTTTTCTTTTATGTTTCAAGTTAGATGTTATTCCTCTTTTATGTATTTATAAATATAAGCATGGAAATAATTCATTCCTATAAATACATCTGTGTGACGGGAAGAATTTTATCTGTTTTATTTTTAAATTTTATTTTTTAAAATTTTGAAATTTAATTTTATTTATGTTTTTATACAGCACGTTATTATTAGTTATGTATTTTATGCATATACATGTATACAGGTCAATCCCAATCTCCCAACTCATCCCACCAACCCCCCCCATGGATTCCCACACTTGGTGTCCATACGTTTGTTCTCTACCTCTGTGTCTCTATTTCTTCCCTGCAAACCAGTTCATCTGTACCATTTTTAGGCTCCACATATATGCATTAATATACAATATTTGTTTTCCTCTTTCTGACTTACTTCATTCTGTATGACAGTCTCTCGATCCATCGATGTCTCTACAAATGACCCAGTTTCATTCCTTTTTATGGCCGAGTCATATTCCATTTTATATATGTACCACATCTTTATCCATTCATCTGTCTGTGGGCATTTAGGTTGCTTCCATTACCTGGCTATTGTAAATAGTGCTGCAACGAACATTGTGGTGAATGTGCCTTTTTGATTTACGGTTTTCTCTGGGTATATGCCCAGAAGTGGGATTGCTGGATCAGATGGTAATTCTATTTCTAGTTTTTTTAAGGAAACTCCATACTGTTCTCCATAGTGACTGTATCAATTTACATTCCCACCAATAGTGGAAGAGGGCTCCTTTTGTCCACACCCTCCCCAGAATTGGTTGTTTGTAGATTTTCTGATGATGCCGATTCTAACAGGTGTGAGGTGATACCTCATTGTAGTTTTGATTTGCATTTCTCTAATAATTAGTGCTGTTGAGCAGCTTTTCATGTGCGTCTTGGCCATCTCTGTGTCTCCTTTGAAGAAACGTCTCTTTAGATCTTCTGCCCATTTTTTTTGGGTTGTTTGTTTTTTTAATATTAAGCTGCATGAGCTGTTTATATATATTGGAGATTAAACCTGTGTCCATTGATTCGTTTGCAACGATTTTCACCCATCCTGAGGGATGCCTTTTTCCATTCCCGTGTTTTTTAACAAAAAAGGAAAGAAAGGAAAAGAAGCAGAACACTAATGTGCGTAAAATATGCCTTTTGAAACGGTCGTTTTGAAATACGGACATCCTTTGAATTTTTTGGTCGATATGTGACCCCAGGATTTGTTTTCAGGGCAGGTGTCATTTACAGGCCTGCAATGATTTTGAATATCAACTGACCATTAGCGTTGGGATTAAAGCTGCTGTTGTGTGAAACGGCCACAAGGTGGCAGCAGTTCACCCTTACCAAATCTGGTTACTAGGGCAAGAGAGCCTCAGTGGAAGTGGTGTTCTAGATTGGAGTTTAGAATGGAATGTACCAGGAGAAAGCCCCTCACGTTTGTCTCACTACTTCTTGTTCGTGTTTTTAATTTAAGTTTTTATTTTTTATTACAGCAAGTTTGATTACAATGTTTGGCTTGTTGTAGGTGTGGAAGATGTGGTTCTTTTACACATATACAGATGACTGTTCTTCTTGGGATCCTTTTCCCATGTACGTTATGACAGAATGTTGAGTAGTCCTCTCTTGGTATTCTGTAGGTCTTTGGTGATTATATATGTCACCTGTGTTTGTATATGTCTGTTAACCCCGATATCGTAATGAAACCAATCCTCACACCTTTCCATTGGTGAACCATAAGTTTGTTTAATGAATCTGTGATTGCCCTTCTCCGTGGAAATATCTGCCCTGGTATCCATTTTTAGGTAACACCTATAAGTGATATGATATGATATGTGTCTTTCACTTTCTGACTTACTACAAGTCACGTGATTACTTCTAGACCCATCTACGGTGCTGCAATTGGCATTGTGTCCTTTTTTCCCTTGGCTTCTCTTCTGCCTTAGCGGGCTCCATTTTCAACAATGTGATTCCCTGAGGGTTGTGGATTAGCTGACCTGGGCAGCCTTACCCTGCCGGCCCGCCCTCCCCAGGTGTGCCTCGTTGAGGTCAATATAAACAGAGCTCCAGGCAGCAATAGCCACTGAAGCTGTGCCTGACTCCATATTCTCTGCCCCGTCATCAGTCTCGGGGCTGTGCTGGTGGGAGGGAGTGAGGGGCCACAGCTTTGTGGGTGGCCCGGTGTGAGTAGGGTTCTGCTGGACTTTCTGCAGGAGTTGCCAGACTGCCGCCTGTAAAGAAGAGGATGTGTCACCCCTACCTTCCGCTGGAATTTCTCTCCGGACAGAGGTGAGGAAGGAAAAAACCGGTGAGGTCCGGGACAAGAGGGGTATCTCAGGCAGGGCAATGGAAAGCTTCTGGAAGAGCGCCCAGGGCCCGGACCACGCTGGCTGGCCTGCAGGCACCAAGTTGGCCTGCGTGCTGTCGCTGGTGTGGCTCCACGGTCCTTCCTCTAGGCTTTCAAGCCCTTGTACATATTCAGGTGTGTTACCTGGAAAGGGTGGGAACAGATCAGAAGCAGCTGGCCTGGGGCTCAGCTCACGTTTACTCACAGATGCCTCGGCACGGTCCCCCAGCTTTTCAATGAGGACGCTCCTTGTGTGGGGGGTGGGTGGCTGGCTGTATGGGAGATGGTTCCCCACCTCTGACCAATTTCAGAATTGTTTACTGCTGGAGCAAGTGCCGTGATAGGTTTTTCCTCTGTATAACTCGTGGGTTCAATTTTTTTTTTCTTTTTTGGTTCAAGTTAGATTTTATTCCTCTTTTATGTATTTATAAATATATGCATGGAAATAATTCATTCCTATAAATACATGTGTGTGACGGGAAGAATTTTTTCTGTTTTATTTTTAAATTTTATTTTTTAAAATTTTGAAATTTAATTTTATTTATGTTTTTATACAGCACGTTATTATTAGTTATGTATTTTATGCATATACATATATACAGGTCAATCCCAATCTCCCAACTCATCCCACCACCACCACCCCATGGATTCCCACACTTGGTGTCCATACGTTTGTTCTCTACCTCTGTGTCTCTATTTCTTCCCTGCAAACCAGTTCATCTGTACCATTTTTAGGCTCCACATATATGCATTAATATACAATATTTGTTTTCCTCTTTCTGACTTACTTCATTCTGTATGACAGTCTCTCGATCCATCGATGTCTCTACAAATGACCCAGTTTCATTCCTTTTTATGGCCGAGTCATATTCCATTTGATATATGTACCACATCTTTATCCATTCATCTGTCTGTGGGCATTTAGGTTGCTTCCATTACCTGGCTATTGTAAATAGTGCTGCAACGAACATTGTGGTGAATGTGCCTTTTTGAAATACGGTTTTCTCTGGGTATATGCCCAGAAGTGGGATTGCTGGATCAGATGTTAATTCTATTTCTAGTTTTTTTAAGGAAACTCCATACTGTTCTCCATAGGGACTGTATCAGTTTACATTCCCACCAATAGTGGAAGAGGGCTCCTTTTGTCCACACCCTCCCCAGAATTGGTTGTTTGTAGATTTTCTGATGATGCCGATTCTAACAGGTGTGAGGTGATACCTCATTGTAGTTTTGATTTGCATTTCTCTAATAATTAGTGCTGTTGAGCAGCTTTTCATGTGCGTCTTGGCCATCTCTGTGTCTCCTTTGAAGAAACGTCTCTTTAGATCTTCTGCCCATTTTTTTTGGGTTGTTTGTTTTTTTAATATTAAGCTGCATGAGCAGTTTATATATATTGGAGATTAAACCGGTGTCCATTGATTCGTTTGCAACGATTTTCACCCATCCTGAGGGATGCCTTTTTTCATTCCCGTTTTTTTTAACAAAAAAGGAAAGAAAGGAAAAGAAGCAGAATACTAATGTGCGTAAAATATGCCTTTTGAAACGGTCGTTTTGAAATATGGACGTCCTTTGAAATTTTTGGTCGATATGTGACCCCAGGATTTGTTTTCAGGGCAGGTGTCATTTACAGGCCTGCAATGATTTTGAATATCAACTGACCATTAGCGTTGGGATTAAAGCTGCTGTTGTGTGAAACGGCCACAAGGTGGCAGCAGTTCACCCTTACCAAATCTGGTTACTAGGGCAAGTGAGCCTCAGTGGAAGTGGTGTTCTAGGTTGGAGTTTAGAATGGAATGTACCAGGAGAAAGCCCCTCACGTTTGTCTCACTACTTCTTGTTCGTGTTTTTAATTTAAGTTTTTATTTTTTATTACAGCAAGTTTGATTACAATGTTTGGCTTGTTGTAGGTGTGGAAGATGTGGTTCTTTTACACATATACAGATGACTGTTCTTCTTGGGATCCTTTTCCCATGTACATTATGACAGAATGTTGAGTAGTCCTCTCTTGGTATTCTGTAGGTCTTTGGTGATTATATATGTCACCTGTGTTTGTATATGTCTGTTAACCCCGATATCGTAATGAAACCTATCCTCACACCTTTCCATTGGTGAACCATAAGTTTGTTTAATGAATCTGTGATTGCCCTTCTCCGTGGAAATATCTGCCCTGGTATCCATTTTTAGGTAACACCTATAAGTGATATGATATGATATGTGTCTTTCACTTTCTGACTTACTGCAAGTCACGTGATTACTTCTAGACTCATCTACGGTGCTGCAAATGGCATTGTGTCCTTTTTTCCCTTGGCTTCTCTTCTGCCTTAGCGGGCTCCATTTTCAACAATGTGATTCCCTGAGGGTTGTGGATTAGCTGACCTGGGCAGCCTTACCCTGCCGGCCCGCCCTCCCCAGGTGTGCCTCGTTGAGGTCAATATAAACAGAGCTCCAGGCAGCAATAGCCCCTGAAGCTGTGCCTGACTCCATATTCTCTGCCCCGTCAGCAGTCTCGGGGCTGTGCTGGTGGGAGGGAGTGAGGGGCCACAGCTTTGTGGGTGTCCCGGTGTGAGTGGGGTTCTGCTGGCCTTTCTGCAGGAGTTGCCAGGCTGCTGCCTGTAAAGAAGAGGATGTGTCACCCATACCTTCCGCTGGAATTTCTCTCCGGACAGAGGTGAGGAAGGAAAAAAGCAGTGGGGTCCGGGACAGGAGGGGTATCTCAGGCAGGGCAATGGAAAGCTTCTGGAAGAGCGCCCGGGGCCAGGACCATGCTGGCTGGCCTGCAGGCACCAAGTTGGCCTGCGTGCTGTCGCTGGTGTGGCTCTATGGTCCTTCCTCTAGGCTTTCAAGCCCTTGTACATATTCAGGTGTTTTACCTGGAAAGGGTGGGAACAGATCAGAAGCAGCTGGCCTGGGGCTCAGCTCACGTTTACTCACAGATGCCTCGGCACGGTCCCCCAGCTTTTCAATGAGGACGCTCCTTGTGTGGGGGGTGGGTGGCTGGCTCTATGGGAGATGGTTCCCCACCTCTGACCAATTTCAGAATTGTTTACCGCTGGAGCAAGTTCCGTGATAGGGTTTTCCTCTGTATAACTCGTGGGTTCACTTTTTTTTTCTTTTATGTTTCAAGTTAGATGTTATTCCTCTTTTATGTATTTATAAATATAAGCATGGAAATAATTCATTCCTATAAATACATCTGTGTGACGGGAAGAATTTTATCTGTTTTATTTTTAAATTTTATTTTTTAAAATTTTGAAATTTAATTTTATTTATGTTTTTATACAGCACGTTATTATTAGTTATGTATTTTATGCATATACATGTATACAGGTCAATCCCAATCTCCCAACTCATCCCACCAACCCCCCCCATGGATTCCCACACTTGGTGTCCATACGTTTGTTCTCTACCTCTGTGTCTCTATTTCTTCCCTGCAAACCAGTTCATCTGTACCATTTTTAGGCTCCACATATATGCATTAATATACAATATTTGTTTTCCTCTTTCTGACTTACTTCATTCTGTATGACAGTCTCTCGATCCATCGATGTCTCTACAAATGACCCAGTTTCATTCCTTTTTATGGCCGAGTCATATTCCATTTTATATATGTACCACATCTTTATCCATTCATCTGTCTGTGGGCATTTAGGTTGCTTCCATTACCTGGCTATTGTAAATAGTGCTGCAACGAACATTGTGGTGAATGTGCCTTTTTGATTTACGGTTTTCTCTGGGTATATGCCCAGAAGTGGGATTGCTGGATCAGATGGTAATTCTATTTCTAGTTTTTTTAAGGAAACTCCATACTGTTCTCCATAGTGACTGTATCAATTTACATTCCCACCAATAGTGGAAGAGGGCTCCTTTTGTCCACACCCTCCCCAGAATTGGTTGTTTGTAGATTTTCTGATGATGCCGATTCTAACAGGTGTGAGGTGATACCTCATTGTAGTTTTGATTTGCATTTCTCTAATAATTAGTGCTGTTGAGCAGCTTTTCATGTGCGTCTTGGCCATCTCTGTGTCTCCTTTGAAGAAACGTCTCTTTAGATCTTCTGCCCATTTTTTTGGGTTGTTTGTTTTTTTAATATTAAGCTGCATGAGCTGTTTATATATATTGGAGATTAAACCTGTGTCCATTGATTCGTTTGCAACGATTTTCACCCATCCTGAGGGATGCCTTTTTTCATTACCGTTTTTTTTAACAAAAAAGGAAAGAAAGGAAAAGAAGCAGAACACTAATGTGCGTAAAATATGCCTTTTGAAACGGTGGTTTTGAAATATGGACGTCCTTTGAAATTTTTGGTCGATATGTGACCCCAGGATTTGTTTTCAGGGCAGGTGTCATTTACAGGCCTGCAATGATTTTGAATATCAACTGACCATTAGCGTTGGGATTAAAGCTGCTGTTGTGTGAAACGGCCACAAGGTGGCTGCAGTTCATCCTTACCAAATCTGGTTACTAGGGCAAGAGAGCCTCAGTGGAAGTGGTGTTCTAGATTGGAGTTTAGAATGGAATGTACCAGGAGAAAGCCCCTCACGTTTGTCTCACTACTTCTTGTTCGTGTTTTTAATTTAAGTTTTTATTTTTTATTACAGCAAGTTTGATTACAATGTTTGGCTTGTTGTAGGTGTGGAAGATGTGGTTCTTTTACACATATACACATGTCTGTTCTTCCTGGGATCCTTTTCCCATGTACGTTATGACAGAATGTTGAGTAGTCCTCTCTTGGTATTCTGTAGGTCTTTGGTGATTATATATGTCACCTGTGTTTGTATATGTCTGTTAACCCCGATATCGTAATGAAACCAATCCTCACACCTTTCCATTGGTGAACCATAAGTTTGTTTAATGAATCTGTGATTGCCCTTCTCCATGGAAATATCTGCCCTGGTATCCATTTTTAGGTAACACCTATAAGTGATATGATATGATATGTGTCTTTCACTTTCTGACTTACTACAAGTCACGTGATTACTTCTAGACTCATCTACGGTGCTGCAAATGGCATTGTGTCCTTTTTTCCCTTGGCTTCTCTTCTGCCTTAGCGGGCTCCATTTTCAACAATGTGATTCCCTGCGGGTTGTGGATTAGCTGACCTGGGCAGCCTTACCCTGCCGGCCCGCCCTCCCCAGGTGTGCCTCGTTGAGGTCAATATAAACAGAGCTCCAGGCAGCAATAGCCCCTGAAGCTGTGCCTGACTCCATATTCTCTGCCCCGTCAGCAGTCTTGGGTCTGTGCTGGTGGGAGGGAGTGAGGGGCCACAGCTTTGTGGGTGGCCCGGTGTGAGTGGGGTTCTGCTGGCCTTTCTGCAGGAGTTGCCAGGCTGCCGCCTGTAAAGAAGAGGATGTGTCACCCATACCTTCCGCTGGAATTTCTCTCCGGACAGAGGTGAGGAAGGAAAAAAGCAGTGGGGTCCGGGACAGGAGGGGTATCTCAGGCAGGGCAATGGAAAGCTTCTGGAAGAGCGCCAGGGTCCAGGACCACGCTGGCTGGCCTGCAGGCACCAAGTTGGCCTGCGTGCTGTCGCTGGTGTGGCTCCACGGTCCTTCCTCTAGGCTTTCAAGCCCTTGTACATATTCAGGTGTTTTACCTGGAAAGGGTGGGAACAGTTCAGCAGCAGCTGGCCTGGGGCTCAGATCACGTTTACTCACAGATGCCTCGGCACGGTCCCCCAGCTTTGCAATGACGACGCTCCTTGCGTGGGGGGTGGGTTGCTGGCTGTATGGGAGATGGTTCCCCAACTCTGACCAATTTCAGAATTGTTTACCACTGGAGCAAGTGCCCTGATAGGGTTTTCCTCTGTATAACTCCTGGGTTCTGGTTTTTTTTTTCTTTTATGGTTCAAGTTAGATTTTATTCCCCTTTTATGTATTTATAGATATAAGCATGGAAATAATTCTTTCCTATAAATACATCTGTGTGATGGGAAGAATTTTTTCTGTTTTATTTTTAAATTTTATTTTTTAAAATTTTGAAATTTAATTTTATTTATTTTTTTTATACAGCGCGTTATTATTAGTTATGTATTTTATGTATATACATGTATACAGGTCAATCCCAAACTCCCAACTCATCCCACCACCACCACCCCATGGCTTCCCACACTTGGTGTCCATACGTTTGTTCTCTACCTCTGTGTCTCTATTTCTTCCCTGCAAACCTGTTCATCTGTACCATTTTTAGGCTCCACATATATGCATTAATATACAATATTTGTTTTCCTCTTTCTGACTTACTTCATTCTGTATGACAGTCTCTCGATCCATCGATGTCTCTACAAATGACCCAGTTTCTTTCCTTTTTATGGCCGAGTCATATTCCATTTTATATATGTACCACATCTTTATCCATTCATCTGTCTGTGGGCATTTAGGTTGCTTCCATTACCTGGCTATTGTAAATAGTGCTGCAACGAACATTGTGGTGAATGTGCCTTTTTGAAATACGGTTTTCTCTGGGTATATGCCCAGAAGTGGGATTGCTGGATCAGATGGTAATTCTATTTCTAGTTTTTTTAAGGAAACTCCATACTGTTCTGCATAGTGACTGTATCAATTTACATTCCCACCAATAGTGGAAGAGGGCTCCTTTTGTCCACACCCTCCCCAGAATTGGTTGTTTGTAGATTTTCTGATGATGCCGATTCTAACAGGTGTGAGGTGATACCTCATTGTAGTTTTGATTTGCATTTCTCTAATAATTAGTGCTGTTGAGCAGCTTTTCATGTGCGTCTTGGCCATCTCTGTGTCTCCTTTGAAGAAACGTCTCTTTAGATCTTCTGCCCATTTTTTGGGGGGTTGTTTGTTTTTTTAATATTAAGCTGCATGAGCTGTTTATATATATTGGAGATTAAACCTGTGTCCATTGATTCGTTTGCAACGATTTTCACCCATCCTGAGGGATGCCTTTTTCCATTCCCGTGTTTTTTAACAAAAAAGGAAAGAAAGGAAAAGAAGCAGAACACTAATGTGCGTAAAATATGCCTTTTGAAACGGTCGTTTTGAAATATGGACGTCCTTTGAAATTTTTGGTCGATATGTGACCCCAGGATTTGTTTTCAGGGCAGGTGTCATTTACAGGCCTGCAATGATTTTGAATATCAACTGACCATTAGCGTTGGGATTAAAGCTGCTGTTGTGTGAAACGGCCACAAGGTGGCAGCAGTTCACCCTTACCAAATCTGGTTACTAGGGCAAGAGAGCCTCAGTGGAAGTGGTGTTCTAGATTGGAGTTTAGAATGGAATGTACCAGGAGAAAGCCCCTCACGTTTGTCTCACTACTTCTTGTTCGTGTTTTTAATTTAAGTTTTTATTTTTTATTACAGCAAGTTTGATTACAATGTTTGGCTTGTTGTAGGTGTGGAAGATGTGGTTCTTTTACACATATACAGATGACTGTTCTTCTTGGGATCCTTTTCCCATGTACGTTATGACAGAATGTTGAGTAGTCCTCTCTTGGTATTCTGTAGGTCTTTGGTGATTATATATGTAACCTGTGTTTGTATATGTCTGTTAACCCCAATATCGTAATGAAACCTATCCTCACACCTTTCCATTGGTGAACCATAAGTTTGTTTAATGAATCTGTGATTGCCCTTCTCCGTGGAAATATCTGCCGTGGTATCCATTTTTAGGTAACACCTATAAGTGATATGATATGATATGTGTCTTTCACTTTCTGACTTACTACAAGTCACGTGATTACTTCTAGACTCATTTACGGTGCTGCAAATGGCATTGTGTCCTTTTTTCCCTTGGCTTCTCTTCTGCATTAGCGGGCTCCATTTTCAACAATGTGATTCCCTGAGGGTTGTGGATTAGCTGACCTGGGCTGCTTTACCCTGCCGGCCCGCCCTCCCCAGGTGTGCCTCATTGAGATCAATATAAACAGAGCTCCAGGCAGCAATAGCCCCTGAAGCTGTGCCTGACTCCATATTCTCTGCCCCGTCAGCAGTCTCGGGGCTGTGCTGGTGGGAGGAAGTGAGGGGCCACAGCTTTGTGGGTGGCCCGGTGTGAGTGGGGTTCTGCTGGCCTTTCTGCAGGAGTTGCCAGGCTGCCGCCTGTAAAGAAGAGGATGTGTCACCCATACCTTCCGCTGGAATTTCTCTCCGGACAGAGGTGAGGAAGGAAAAAAGCAGTGGGGGCCGGGACAGGAGGGGTATCTCAGGCAGGGCAATGGAAAGCTTCTGGAAGAGCACCCGGGGCCAGGACAACGCTGGTTGGCCTGCAGGCACCAAGTTGGCCTGCGTGCTGTCGCTGGTGTGGCTCCACGGTCCTTCCTCTAGGCTTTCAAGCCCTTGTACATATTCAGTTGTTTTACCTGGAAAGGGTGGGAACAGATAAGAAGCAGCTGGCCTGGGGCTCAGCTCACGTTTACTCACAGATGTCTCGGCACGGTCCCCCAGCTTTTCAATGAGGACTCTCCTTGTGTGGGGGGTGGGTGGCTGGCTGTATGGGAGATGGTTCCCCACCTCTGACCAATTTCAGAATTGTTTACCGCTGGAGCAAGTGCCGTGATAGGGTTTTCCTCTGTATAACTCGTGGGTTCAATTTTTTTTTTCTTTTTTGGTTCAAGTTAGATTTTATTCCTCTTTTATGTATTTATAAATATAAGCATGGAAATAATTCATTCCTATAAATACATCTGTGTGACGGGAAGAATTTTTTCTGTTTTATTTTTAAATTTTATTTTTTAAAATTTTGAAATTTAATTTTATTTATGTTTTTATACAGCACGTTATTATTAGTTATGTATTTTATGCATATACATGTATAAAGGTCAATCCCAATCTCCCAACTCATCCCACCACCACCACCCCATGGCTTCCCACACTTGGTGTCCATTCGTTTGTTCTCTACCTCTGTGTCTCTATTTCTTCCCTGCAAACCAGTTCATCTGTACCATTTTTAGGCTCCACATATATGCATTAATATACAATATTTGTTTTCCTCTTTCTGACTTACTTCATTCTGTATGACAGTCTCTCGATCCATCGATGTCTCTACAAATGACCCAGTTTCATTCCTTTTTATGGCCGAGTCATATTCCATTTTATATATGTACCACATCTTTATCCATTCATCTGTCTGTGGGCATTTAGGTTGCTTCCATTACCTGGCTATTGTAAATAGTGCTGCAACGAACATTGTGGTGAATGTGCCTTTTTGAAATACGGTTTTCTCTGGGTATATGCCCAGAAGTGGGATTGCTGGATCAGATGGTAATTCTATTTCTAGTTATTTTAAGGAAACTCCATACTGTTCTCCATAGGGACTGTATCAATTTACATTCCCACCAATAGTGGAAGAGGGCTCCTTTTGTCCACACCCTCCCCAGAATTGGTTGTTTGTAGATTTTCTGATGATGCCGATTCTAACAGGTGTGAGGTGATACCTCATTGTAGTTTTGATTTGCATTTCTCTAATAATTAGTGCTGTTGAGCAGCTTTTCATGTGCGTCTTGGCCATCTCTGTGTCTCCTTTGAAGAAACGTCTCTTTAGATCTTCTGCCCATTTTTTTTGGGTTGTTTGTTTTTTTAATATTAAGCTGCATGAGCTGTTTATATATATTGGAGATTAAACCTGTGTCCATTGATTCGTTTGCAACGATTTTCACCCATCCTGAGGGATGCCTTTTTTCATTCCCGTTTTTTTTAACAAAAAAGGAAAGAAAGGAAAAGAAGCAGAACACTAATGTGCGTAAAATATGCCTTTTGAAACGGTGGTTTTGAAATATGGACGTCCTTTGAAATTTTTGGTCGATATGTGACCCCAGGATTTGTTTTCAGGGCAGGTGTCATTTACAGGCCTGCAATGATTTTGAATATCAACTGACCATTAGCGTTGGGATTAAAGCTGCTGTTGTGTGAAACGGCCACAAGGTGGCAGCAGTTCATCCTTACCAAATCTGGTTACTAGGGCAAGAGAGCCTCAGTGGAAGTGGTGTTCTAGATTGGAGTTTAGAATGGAATGTACCAGGAGAAAGCCCCTCACGTTTGTCTCACTACTTCTTGTTCGTGTTTTTAATTTAAGTTTTTATTTTTTATTACAGCAAGTTTGATTACAATGTTTGGCTTGTTGTAGGTGTGGAAGATGTGGTTCTTTTACACATATACAGATGACTGTTCTTCTTGGGATCCTTTTCCCATGTACGTTATGACAGAATGTTGAGTAGTCCTCTCTTGGTATTCTGTAGGTCTTTGGTGATTATATATGTCACCTGTGTTTGTATATGTCTGTTAACCCCGATATCGTAATGAAACCTATCCTCACACCTTTCCATTGGTGAACCATAAGTTTGTTTAATGAATCTGTGATTGCCCTTCTCCGTGGAAATATCTGCCCTGGTATCCATTTTTAGGTAACACCTATAAGTGATATGATATGATATGTGTCTTTCACTTTCTGACTTACTACAAGTCACGTGATTACTTCTAGACTCATCTACGGTGCTGCAAATGGCATTGTGTCCTTTTTTCCCTTGGCTTCTCTTCTGCCTTAGCGGGGTCCATTTTCAACAATGTGATTCCCTGCGGGTTGTGGATTAGCTGACCTGGGCAGCCTTACCCTGCCGGCCCGCCCTCCCCAGGTGTGCCTCGTTGAGGTCAATATAAACAGAGCTCCAGGCAGCAATAGCCCCTGAAGCTGTGCCTGACTCCATATTCTCTGCCCCGTCAGCAGTCTTGGGTCTGTGCTGGTGGGAGGGAGTGAGGGGCCACAGCTTTGTGGGTGGCCCGGTGTGAGTGGGGTTCTGCTGGCCTTTCTGCAGGAGTTGCCAGGCTGCCGCCTGTAAAGAAGAGGATGTGTCACCCATACCTTCCGCTGGAATTTCTCTCCGGACAGAGGTGAGGAAGGAAAAAAGCAGTGGGGGCCGGGACAGGAGGGGTATCTCAGGCAGGGCAATGGAAAGCTTCTGGAAGAGCGCCAGGGTCCAGGACCACGCTGGCTGGCCTGCAGGCACCAAGTTGGCCTGCGTGCTGTCGGTGGTGTGGCTCCATGGTCCTTCCTCTAGGCTTTCAAGCCCTTGTACATATTCAGGTGTTTTACCTGGAAAGGGTGGGAACAGTTCAGCAGCAGCTGGCCTGGGGCTCAGCTCACGTTTACTCACAGATGCCTCGGCACGGTCCCCCAGCTTTGCAATGAGGATGCTCCTTGCGTGGGGGTTGTGATTCTGGCTGTATGGGAGATGGTTCCCCACCTCTGACCAATTTCAGAATTGTTTACCACTGGAGCAAGTGCCGTGATAGGGTTTTCCTCTGTATAACTCGTGGGTTCACTTTTTTTTTCTTTTATGTTTCAAGTTAGATGTTATTCCTCTTTTGTGTATTTATAGACATAAGCATGGAAATAATTCATTCCTATAAATACATCTGTGTGACGGGAAGAACTTTTTTCTGTTTTATTTTTAAATTTTATTTTTTAAAATTTTGAAATTTTATTTATTTTTTTATACAGCACGTTATTATTAGTTATGTATTTTATGCATATACATGTATACAGGTCAATCCCAAACTCCCAACTCATCCCACCACCACCACCCCATGGCTTCCCACACTTGGTGTCCATACGTTTGCTCTCTACCTCTCTGTCTCTATTTCTTCCCTGCAAACCAGTTCATCTGTACCATTTTTAGGCTCCACATATATGCATTAATATACAATATTTGTTTTCCTCTTTCTGACTTACTTCATTCTGTATGACAGTCTCTCGATCCATCGATGTCTCTACAAATGACCCAGTTTCATTCCTTTTTATGGCCGAGTCATATTCCATTTTATATATGTACCACATCTTTATCCATTCATCTGTCTGTGGGCATTTAGGTTGCTTCCATTACCTGGCTATTGTAAATAGTGCTGCAACGAACATTGTGGTGAATGTGCCTTTTTGAAATACGGTTTTCTCTGGGTATATGCCCAGAAGTGGGATTGCTGGATCAGATGGTAATTCTATTTCTAGTTTTTTTAAGGAAACTCCATACTGTTCTCCATAGGGACTGTATCAATTTACATTCCCACCAATAGTGGAAGAGGGCTCCTTTTGTCCACACCCTCCCCAGAAGTGGTTGTTTGTAGATTTTCTGATGATGCCGATTCTAACAGGTGTGAGGTGATACCTCATTGTAGTTTTGATTTGCATTTCTCTAATAATTAGTGCTGTTGAGCAGCTTTTCATGTGCGTCTTGGCCATCTCTGTGTCTCCTTTGAAGAAACGTCTCTTTAGATCTTCTGCCCATTTCTTTTGGGTTGTTTGTTTTTTTAATATTAAGCTGCATGAGCTGTTTATATATATTGGAGATTACACCTCTGTCCATTGATTCGTTTGCAACGATTTTCGCCCATTCTGAGGGATGCCTATTTCCATTCCCGTGTTTTTTAACAAAAAAGGAAAGAAAGGAAAAGAAGCAGAACACTAATGTGCGTAAAATATGCCTTTTGAAACGGTGGTTTTGAAATATGGACGTCCTTTGAAATTTTTGGTCGATATGTGACCCCAGGATTTGTTTTCAGGGCAGGTGTCATTTACAGGCCTGCAATGATTTTGAATATCAACTGACCATTAGCGTTGGGATTAAAGCTGCTGTTGTGTGAAACGGCCACAAGGTGGCAGCAGTTCACCCTTACCAAATCTGGTTACTAGGGCAAGAGAGCCTCAGTGGAAGTGGTGTTCTAGATTGGAGTTTAGAATGGAATGGGCCAGGAGAAAGCCCCTCACGTTTGTCTCACTACTTCTTGTTCGTGTTTTTAATTTAAGTTTTTATTTTTTATTACAGCAAGTTTGATTACAATGTTTGGCTTGTTGTAGGTGTGGAAGATGTGGTTCTTTTACACATATACAGATGACTGTTCTTCTTGGGATCCTTTTCCCATGTACGCTATGACAGAATGTTGAGTAGTCCTCTCTTGGTATTCTGTAGGTCTTTAGTGATTATATATGTCACCTGTGTTTGTATATGTCTGTTAACCCCGATATCGTAATGAAACCAATCCTCACACCTTTCCATTGGTGAACCATAAGTTTGTTTAATGAATCTGTGATTGCCCTTCTCCGTGGAAATATCTGCCCTGGTATCCATTTTTAGGTAACACCTATAAGTGATATGATATGATATGTGTCTTTCACTTTCTGACTTACTACAAGTCACGTGATTACTTCTAGACTCATCTACGGTGCTGCAAATGGCATTGTGTCCTTTTTTTCCCTTGGCTTCTCTTCTGCCTTAGCGGGGTCCATTTTCAACAATGTGATTCCCTGAGGGTTGTGGATTAGCTGACCTGGGCAGCCTTACCCTGCCGGCCCGCCCTCCCCAGGTGTGCCTCGTTGAGGTCAATATAAACAGCGCTCCAGGCAGCAATAGCCCCTGAAGCTGTGCCTGACTCCATATTCTCTGCCCCGTCAGCAGTCTCGGGGCTGTGCTGGTGGGAGGGAGTGAGGGGCCACAGCTTTGTGGGTGGCCCGGTGTGAGTGGGGTTCTGCTGGCCTTTCTGCAGGAGTTGCCAGGCTGCCGCCTGTAAAGAAGAGGATGTGTCACCCATACCTTCCGCTGGAATTTCTCTCCGGACAGAGGTGAGGAAGGAAAAAAGCAGTGGGGGCCGGGACAGGAGGGGTATCTCAGGCAGGGCAATGGAAAGCTTCTGGAAGAGCGCCAGGGTCCAGGACCACGCTGGCTGGCCTGCAGGCACCAAGTTGGCCTGCGTGCTGTCGCTGGTGTGGCTCCACGGTCCTTCCTCTAGGCTTTCAAGCCCTTGTACATATTCAGGTGTTTTACCTGGAAAGGGTGGGAACAGTTCAGCAGCAGCTGGCCTGGGGCTCAGCTCACGTTTACTCACAGATGCCTCGGCACGGTCCCCCAGCTTTGCAATGAGGACGCTCCTTGCATGGGGGTTGGGTTGCTGGCTGTATGGGAGATGGTTCCCCACCTCTGACCAATTTCAGAATTGTTTACCACTGGAGCAAGTGCCGTGATAGGGTTTTCCTCTGTATAACTCGTGGGTTCACTTTTTTTTTCTTTTATGTTTCAAGTTAGATGTTATTCCTCTTTTATGTATTTATAGATATAAGCATGGAAATAATTCATTCCTATAAATACATCTGTGTGACGGGAAGAACTTTTTTCTGTTTTATTTTTAAATATTATTTTTTAAAATTTTGAAATTTTATTTATTTTTTTATACAGCACGTTATTATTAGTTATGTATTTTATGCATATACATGTATACAGGTCAATCCCAAACTCCCAACTCATCCCACCACCACCACCCCATGGCTTCCCACACTTGGTGTCCATACGTTTGTTCTCTACCTCTGTGTCTCTATTTCTTCCCTGCAAACCAGTTCATCTGTACCATTTTTAGGCTCCACATATATGCATTAATATACAATATTTGTTTTCCTCTTTCTGACTTACTTCATTCTGTATGACAGTCTCTCGATCCACCGATGTCTCTACAAATGACCCAGTTTCATTCCTTTTTATGGCCGAGTCATATTCCATTTTATATATGTACCACATCTTTATCCATTCATCTGTCTGTGGGCATTTAGGTTGCTTCCATTACCTGGCTATTGTAAATAGTGCTGCAACGAACATTGTGGTGAATGTGCCTTTTTGAAATACGGTTTTCTCTGGGTATATGCCCAGAAGTGGGATTGCTGGATCAGATGGTAATTCTATTTCTAGTTTTTTTAAGGAAACTCCATACTGTTCTCCATAGGGACTGTATCAATTTACATTCCCACCAATAGTGGAAGAGGGCTCCTTTTGTCCACACCCTCCCCAGAATTGGTTGTTTGTAGATTTTCTGATGATGCCGATTCTAACAGGTGTGAGGTGATACCTCATTGTAGTTTTGATTTGCATTTCTCTAATAATTAGTGCTGTTGAGCAGCTTTTCATGTGCGTCTTGGCCATCTCTGTGTCTCCTTTGAAGAAACGTCTCTTTAGATCTTCTGCCCATTTTTTTGGGTTGTTTGTTTTTTTAATATTAAGCTGCATGAGCTGTTTATATATATTGGAGATTACACCTCTGTCCATTGATTCGTCTGCAACGATTTTCGCCCATTCTGTGGGATGCCTTTTTCCATTCCCGTGTTTTTTAACAAAAAAGGAAAGAAAGGAAAAGAAGCAGAACACTAATGTGCGTAAAATATGCCTTTTGAAACGGTCGTTTTGAAATATGGACGTCCTTTGAAATTTTTGGTCGATATGTGACCCCAGGAATTGTGTTCAGGGCAGGTGTCATTTACAGGCCTGCAATGATTTTGAATATCAACTGACCATTAGCGTTGGGATTAAAGCTGCTGTTGTGTGAAACGGCCACAAGGTGGCAGCAGTTCACCCTTACCAAATCTGGTTACTAGGGCAAGAGAGCCTCAGTGGAAGTGGTGTTCTAGATTGGAGTTTAGAATGGAATGGGCCAGGAGAAAGCCCCTCACGTTTGTCTCACTACTTCTTGTTCGTGTTTTTAATTTAAGTTTTTATTTTTTATTACAGCAATTTGATTACAATGTTTGGCTTGTTGTAGGTGTGGAAGATGTGGTTCTTTTACACATATACAGATGACTGTTCTTCTTGGGATCCTTTTCCCATGTACGTTATGACAGAATGTTGAGTAGTCCTCTCTTGGTATTCTGTAGGTCTTTGGTGATTATATATGTCACCTGTGTTTGTTTATGTCTGTTAACCCCGATATCGTAATGAAACCAATCCTCACACCTTTCCATTGGTGAACCATAAGTTTGTTTAATGAATCTGTGATTGCCCTTCTCCGTGGAAATATCTGCCCTGGTATCCATTTTTAGGTAACACCTATAAGTGATATGATATGATATGTGTCTTTCACTTTCTGACTTACTACAAGTCACGTGATTACTTCTAGACTCATCTACGGTGCTGCAAATGGCATTGTGTCCTTTTTTCCCTTGGCTTCTCTTCTGCCTTAGCGGGGTCCATTTTCAACAATGTGATTCCCTGAGGGTTGTGGATTAGCTGACCTGGGCAGCCTTACCCTGCCGGCCCGCCCTCCCCAGGTGTGCCTCGTTGAGGTCAATATAAACAGAGCTCCAGGCAGCAATAGCCGCTGAAGCTGTGCCTGACTCCATATTCTCTGCCCCGTCAGCAGTCTCGGGGCTGTGCTGGTGGGAGGGAGTGAGGGGCCACAGCTTTGTGGGTGTCCCGGTGTGAGTGGGGTTCTGCTGGCCTTTCTGCAGGAGTTGCCAGGCTGCCGCCTGTAAAGAAGAGGATGTGTCACCCATACCTTCCGCTGGAATTTCTCTCCGGACAGAGGTGAGGAAGGAAAAATGCAGTGGGGGCCGGGACAGGAAGGGTATCTCAGGCAGGGCAATGGAAAGCTTCTGGAAGAGCGCCAGGGTCCAGGACCACGCTGGCTGGCCTGCAGGCACCAAGTTGACCTGCGTGCTGTCGCTGGTGTGGCTCCACGGTCCTTCCTCTAGGCTTTCAAGCCCTTGTACATATTCAGGTGTTTTACCTGGAAAGGGTGGGAACAGTTCAGAAGCAGCTGGCCTGGGGCTCAGCTCACGTTTACTCACAGATGCCTCGGCACGGTCCCCCAGCTTTTCAATGAGGACGCTCCTTGTGTGGGGGGTGGGTGGCTGGCTGTATGGGAGATGGTTCCCCACCTCTGACCAATTTCAGAATTGTTTACTGCTGGAGCAAGTGCCGTGATAGGTTTTTCCTCTGTATAACTCGTGGGTTCAATTTTTTTTTTTCTTTTTTGGTTCAAGTTAGATTTTATTCCTCTTTTATGTATTTATAAATATATGCATGGAAATAATTCATTCCTATAAATACATGTGTGTGACGGGAAGAATTTTTCCTGTTTTATTTTTAAATTTTATTTTTTAAAATTTTGAAATTTAATTTTATTTATGTTTTTATACAGCACGTTATTATTAGTTATGTATTTTATGCATATACATATATACAGGTCAATCCCAATCTCCCAACTCATCCCACCACCACCATCCCATGGATTCCCACACTTGGTGTCCATACGTTTGTTCTCTACCTCTGTGTCTCTATTTCTTCCCTGCAAACCAGTTCATCTGTACCATTTTTAGGCTCCACATATATGCATTAATATACAATATTTGTTTTCCTCTTTCTGACTTACTTCATTCTGTATGACAGTCTCTCGATCCATCGATGTCTCTAGAAATGACCCAGTTTCATTCCTTTTTATGGCCGAGTCATATTCCATTTTATATATGTACCACATCTTTATCCATTCATCTGTCTGTGGGCATTTAGGTTGCTTCCATTACCTGGCTATTGTAAATAGTGCTGCAACGAACATTGTGGTGAATGTGCCTTTTTAAAATACGGTTTTCTCTGGGTATATGCCCAGAAGTGGGATTGCTGGATCAGATGGTAATTCTATTTCTAGTTTTTTTAAGGAAACTCCATGCTGTTCTCCATAGTGACTGTATCAATTTACATTCCCACCAATAGTGGAAGAGGGCTCCTTTTGTCCACACCCTCCCCAGAATTGGTTGTTTGTAGATTTTCTGATGATGCCGATTCTAACAGGTGTGAGGTGATACCTCATTGTAGTTTTGATTTGCATTTCTCTAATAATTAGTGCTGTTGAGCAGCTTTTCATGTGCGTCTTGGCCATCTCTGTGTCTCCTTTGAAGAAACGTCTCTTTAGATCTTCTGCCCATTTTTTTGGGGGTTGTTTGTTTTTTTAATATTAAGCTGCATGAGCTGTTTATATATATTGGAGATTACACCTCTGTCCATTGATTCGTTTGCAACGATTTTCGCCCATTCTGAGGGATGCCTTTTTCCATTCCCGTGTTTTTTAACAAAAAAGGAAAGAAAGGAAAAGAAGCAGAACACTAATGTGCGTAAAATATGCCTTTTGAAACGGTCGTTTTGAAATATGGACGTCCTTTGAATTTTTTGGTCGATATGTGACCCCAGGATTTGTTTTCAGGGCAGGTGTCATTTACAGGCCTGCAATGATTTTGAATATCAACTGACCATTAGCGTTGGGATTAAAGCTGCTGTTGTGTGAAACGGCCACAAGGTGGCAGCAGTTCACCCTTACCAAATCTGGTTACTAGGGCAAGAGAGCCTCAGTGGAAGTGGTGTTCTAGGTTGGAGTTTAGAATGGAATGTACCAGGAGAAAGCCCCTCACGTTTGTCTCACTACTTCTTGTTCGTGTTTTTAATTTAAGTTTTTATTTTTTATTACAGCAAGTTTGATTACAATGTTTGGCTTGTTGTAGGTGTGGAAGATGTGGTTCTTTTACACATATACAGATGACTGTTCTTCTTGGGATCCTTTTCCCATGTACGTTATGACAGAATGTTGAGTAGTCCTCTCTTGGTATTCTGTAGGTCTTTGGTGATTATATATGTCACCTGTGTTTGTATATGTCTGTTAACCCCGATATCGTAATGAAACCAATCCTCACACCTTTCCATTGGTGAACCATAAGTTTGTTTAATGAATCTGTGATTGCCCTTCTCCGTGGAAATATCTGCCCTGGTATCCATTTTTAGGTAACACCTATAAGTGATATGATATGATATGTGTCTTTCACTTTCTGACTTACTACAAGTCACGTGATTACTTCTAGACTCATCTACGGTGCTGCAAATGGCATTGTGTCCTTTTCTCCCTTGGCTTCTCTTCTGCCTTAGCGGGGTCCATTTTCAACAATGTGATTCCCTGAGGGTTGTGGATTAGCTGACCTGGGCAGCCTTACCCTGCCGGCCCGCCCTCCCCAGGTGTGCCTCGTTGAGATCAATATAAACAGAGCTCCAGGCAGCAATAGCCCCTGAAGCTGTGCCTGACTCCATATTCTCTGCCCCGTCAGCAGTCTCGGGGCTGTGCTGGTGGGAGGGAGTGAGGGGCCACAGCTTTGTGGGTGGCCCGGTGTGAGTGGGGTTCTGCTGGCCTTTCTGCAGGAGTTGCCAGGCTGCCGCCTGTAAAGAAGAGGATGTGTCACCCATACCTCCCGTTGGAATTTCTCTCCGGACAGAGGTGAGGAAGGAAAAAAGCGGTGAGGTCCGGGACAAGAGGGGTATCTCAGGCAGGGCAATGGAAAGCTTCTGGAAGAGCGCCCAGGGCCAGGACCACGCTGGCTGGCCTGCAGGCACCAAGTTGGCCTGCGTGCTGTCGCTGGTGTGGCTCCATGGTCCTTCCTCTAGGCTTTCAAGCCCTTGTACATATTCAGGTGTGTTACCTGGAAAGGGTGGGAACAGATCAGAAGCAGCTGGCCTGGGGCTCAGCTCACGATTACTCACAGATGCCTCGGCACGGTCCCCCAGCTTTTCAATGAGGACGCTCCTTGTGTGGGGGGTGGGTGGCTGGCTGTATGGGAGATGGTTCCCCACCTCTGACCAATTTCAGAATTGTTTACTGCTGGAGCAAGTGCCGTGATAGGTTTTTCCTCTGTATAACTCGTGGGTTCAATTTTTTTTTTCTTTTTTGGTTCAAGTTAGATTTTATTCCTCTTTTATGTATTTATAAATATATGCATGGAAATAATTCATTCCTATAAATACATCTTTGTGACGGGAAGAATTTTTTCTGTTTTATTTTTAAATTTTATATTTTAAAATTTTGAAATTTAATTTTATTTATGTTTTTATACAGCACGTTATTATTAGTTATGTATTTTATGCATATACATGTATACAGGTCAATCCCAATCTCCCAACTCATCCCACCACCACCACCCCATGGATTCCCACACTTGGTGTCCATACGTTTGTTCTCTACCTCTGTGTCTCTATTTCTTCCCTGCAAACCAGTTCATCTGTACCATTTTTAGGCTCCACATATATGCATTAATATACAATATTTGTTTTCGTCTTTCTGACTTACTTCATTCTGTATGACAGTCTCTCGATCCATTGATGTCTCTAGAAATGACCCAGTTTCATTCCTTTTTATGGCCGAGTAATATTCCATTTTATATATGTACCACATCTTTATCCATTCATCTGTCTGTGGGCATTTAGGTTGCTTCCATTACCTGGCTATTGTAAATAGTGCTGCAACGAACATTGTGGTGAATGTGCCTTTTTGAAATACGGTTTTCTCTGGGTATATGCCCAGAAGTGGGATTGCTGGATCAGATGGTAATTCTATTTCTAGTTTTTTTAAGGAAACTCCATACTGTTCTGCATAGTGACTGTATCAATTTACATTCCCACCAATAGTGGAAGAGGGCTCCTTTTGTCCACACCCTCCCCAGAATTGGTTGTTTGTAGATTTTCTGATGATGCCGATTCTAACAGGTGTGAGGTGATACCTCATTGTAGTTTTGATTTGCATTTCTCTAATAATTAGTGCTGTTGAGCAGCTTTTCATGTGCGTCTTGGCCATCTCTGTGTCTCCTTTGAAGAAACGTCTCTTTAGATCTTCTGCCCATTTTTTTTGGGTTGTTTGTTTTTTTAACATTAAGCTGCATGAGCTGTTTATATATATTGGAGATTAAACCTGTGTCCATTGATTCGTTTGCAACGATTTTCACCCATCCTGAGGGATGCCTTTTTCCATTCCCGTGTTTTTTAACAAAAAAGGAAAGAAAGGAAAAGAAGCAGAACACTAATGTGCGTAAAATATGCCTTTTGAAACGGTCGTTTTGAAATACGGACATCCTTTGAATTTTTTGGTCGATATGTGACCCCAGGATTTGTTTTCAGGGCAGGTGTCATTTACAGGCCTGCAATGATTTTGAATATCAACTGACCATTAGCGTTGGGATTAAAGCTGCTGTTGTGTGAAACGGCCACAAGGTGGCAGCAGTTCACCCTTACCAAATCTGGTTACTAGGGCAAGAGAGCCTCAGTGGAAGTGGTGTTCTAGATTGGAGTTTAGAATGGAATGTACCAGGAGAAAGCCCCTCACGTTTGTCTCACTACTTCTTGTTCGTGTTTTTAATTTAAGTTTTTATTTTTTATTACAGCAAGTTTGATTACAATGTTTGGCTTGTTGTAGGTGTGGAAGATGTGGTTCTTTTACACATATACAGATGACTGTTCTTCTTGGGATCCTTTTCCCATGTACGTTATGACAGAATGTTGAGTAGTCCTCTCTTGGTATTCTGTAGGTCTTTGGTGATTATATATGTCACCTGTGTTTGTATATGTCTGTTAACCCCGATATCGTAATGAAACCAATCCTCACACCTTTCCATTGGTGAACCATAAGTTTGTTTAATGAATCTGTGATTGCCCTTCTCCGTGGAAATATCTGCCCTGGTATCCATTTTTAGGTAACACCTATAAGTGATATGATATGATATGTGTCTTTCACTTTCTGACTTACTGCAAGTCACGTGATTACTTCTAGACCCATCTACGGTGCTGCAAATGGCATTGTGTCCTTTTTTCCCTTGGCTTCTCTTCTGCCTTAGCGGGCTCCATTTTCAACAATGTGATTCCCTGAGGGTTGTGGATTAGCTGACCTGGGCAGCCTTACCCTGCCGGCCCGCCCTCCCCAGGTGTGCCTCTTTGAGGTCAATATAAACAGAGCTCCAGGCAGCAATAGCCACTGAAGCTGTGCCTGACTCCATATTCTCTGCCCCGTCATCAGTCTCGGGGCTGTGCTGCTGGGAGGGAGTGAGGGGCCACAGCTTTGTGGGTGGCCCGGTGTGAGTAGGGTTCTGCTGGACTTTCTGCAGGAGTTGCCAGACTGCCGCCTGTAAAGAAGAGGATGTGTCACCCCTACCTTCCGCTGGAATTTCTCTCCGGACAGAGGTGAGGAAGGAAAAAAGCGGTGAGGTCCGGGACAAGAGGGGTATCTCAGGCAGGGCAATGGAAAGCTTCTGGAAGAGCGCCCAGGGCCAGGACCACGCTGGCTGGCCTGCAGGCACCAAGTTGGCCTGCGTGCTGTCGCTGGTGTGGCTCCACGGTCCTTCCTCTAGGCTTTCAAGCCCTTGTACATATTCAGGTGTGTTACCTGGAAAGGGTGGGAACAGATCAGAAGCAGCTGGCCTGGGGCTCAGCTCACGTTTACTCACAGATGCCTCGGCACGGTCCCCCAGCTTTTCAATGAGGACGCTCCTTGTGTGGGGGGTGGGTGGCTGGCTGTATGGGAGATGGTTCCCCACCTCTGACCAATTTCAGAATTGTTTACTGCTGGAGCAAGTGCCGTGATAGGTTTTTCCTCTGTATAACTCGTGGGTTCAATTTTTTTTTTCTTTTTTGGTTCAAGTTAGATTTTATTCCTCTTTTATGTATTTATAAATATATGCATGGAAATAATTCATTCCTATAAATACATGTGTGTGACGGGAAGAATATTTTCTGTTTTATTTTTAAATTTTATTTTTAAAAATTTTGAAATTTAATTTTATTTATGTTTTTATACAGCACGTTATTATTAGTTATGTATTTTATGCATATACATATATACAGGTCAATCCCAATCTCCCAACTCATCCCACCACCACCACCCCATGGATTCCCACACTTGGTGTCCATACGTTTGTTCTCTACCTCTGTGTCTCTATTTCTTCCCTGCAAACCAGTTCATCTGTACCATTTTTAGGCTCCACATATATGCATTAATATACAATATTTGTTTTCCTCTTTCTGACTTACTTCATTCTGTATGACAGTCTCTCGATCCATCGATGTCTCTACAAATGACCCAGTTTCATTCCTTTTTATGGCCGAGTCATATTCCATTTTATATATGTACCACATCTTTATCCATTCATCTGTCTGTGGGCATTTAGGTTGCTTCCATTACCTGGCTATTGTAAATAGTGCTGCAACGAACATTGTGGTGAATGTGCCTTTTTGAAATACGGTTTTCTCTGGGTATATGCCCAGAAGTGGGATTGCTGGATCAGATGGTAATTCTATTTCTAGTTTTTTTAAGGAAACTCCATACTGTTCTCCATAGGGACTGTATCAATTTACATTCCCACCAATAGTGGAAGAGGGCTCCTTTTGTCCACACCCTCCCCAGAATTGGTTGTTTGTAGATTTTCTGATGATGCCGATTCTAACAGGTGTGAGGTGATACCTCATTGTAGTTTTGATTTGCATTTCTCTAATAATTAGTGCTGTTGAGCAGCTTTTCATGTGCGTCTTGGCCATCTCTGTGTCTCCTTTGAAGAAACGTCTCTTTAGATCTTCTGCCCATTTTTTTGGGGGTTGTTTGTTTTTTTAATATTAAGCTGCATGAGCTGTTTATATATATTGGAGATTACACCTCTGTCCATTGATTCGTTTGCAACGATTTTCGCCCATTCTGAGGGATGCCTTTTTCCATTCCCGTGTTTTTTAACAAAAAAGGAAAGAAAGGAAAAGAAGCAGAACACTAATGTGCGTAAAATATGCCTTTTGAAACGGTCGTTTTGAAATATGGACGTCCTTTGAATTTTTTGGTCGATATGTGACCCCAGGATTTGTTTTCAGGGCAGGTGTCATTTACAGGCCTGCAATGATTTTGAATATCAACTGACCATTAGCGTTGGGATTAAAGCTGCTGTTGTGTGAAACGGCCACAAGGTGGCAGCAGTTCACCCTTACCAAATCTGGTTACTAGGGCAAGAGAGCCTCAGTGGAAGTGGTGTTCTAGGTTGGAGTTTAGAATGGAATGTACCAGGAGAAAGCCCCTCACGTTTGTCTCACTACTTCTTGTTCGTGTTTTTAATTTAAGTTTTTATTTTTTATTACAGCAAGTTTGATTACAATGTTTGGCTTGTTGTAGGTGTGGAAGATGTGGTTCTTTTACACATATACAGATGACTGTTCTTCTTGGGATCCTTTTCCCATGTACGTTATGACAGAATGTTGAGTAGTCCTCTCTTGGTATTCTGTAGGTCTTTGGTGATTATATATGTCACCTGTGTTTGTATATGTCTGTTAACCCCGATATCGTAATGAAACCAATCCTCACACCTTTCCATTGGTGAACCATAAGTTTGTTTAATGAATCTGTGATTGCCCTTCTCCGTGGAAATATCTGCCCTGGTATCCATTTTTAGGTAACACCTATAAGTGATATGATATGATATGTGTCTTTCACTTTCTGACTTACTACAAGTCACGTGATTACTTCTAGACTCATCTACGGTGCTGCAAATGGCATTGTGTCCTTTTCTCCCTTGGCTTCTCTTCTGCCTTAGCGGGGTCCATTTTCAACAATGTGATTCCCTGAGGGTTGTGGATTAGCTGACCTGGGCAGCCTTACCCTGCCGGCCCGCCCTCCCCAGGTGTGCCTCGTTGAGATCAATATAAACAGAGCTCCAGGCAGCAATAGCCCCTGAAGCTGTGCCTGACTCCATATTCTCTGCCCCGTCAGCAGTCTCGGGGCTGTGCTGGTGGGAGGGAGTGAGGGGCCACAGCTTTGTGGGTGGCCCGGTGTGAGTGGGGTTCTGCTGGCCTTTCTGCAGGAGTTGCCAGGCTGCCGCCTGTAAAGAAGAGGATGTGTCACCCATACCTCCCGTTGGAATTTCTCTCCGGACAGAGGTGAGGAAGGAAAAAAGCGGTGAGGTCCGGGACAAGAGGGGTATCTCAGGCAGGGCAATGGAAAGCTTCTGGAAGAGCGCCCAGGGCCAGGACCACGCTGGCTGGCCTGCAGGCACCAAGTTGGCCTGCGTGCTGTCGCTGGTGTGGCTCCATGGTCCTTCCTCTAGGCTTTCAAGCCCTTGTACATATTCAGGTGTGTTACCTGGAAAGGGTGGGAACAGATCAGAAGCAGCTGGCCTGGGGCTCAGCTCACGATTACTCACAGATGCCTCGGCACGGTCCCCCAGCTTTTCAATGAGGACGCTCCTTGTGTGGGGGGTGGGTGGCTGGCTGTATGGGAGATGGTTCCCCACCTCTGACCAATTTCAGAATTGTTTACTGCTGGAGCAAGTGCCGTGATAGGTTTTTCCTCTGTATAACTCGTGGGTTCAATTTTTTTTTTCTTTTTTGGTTCAAGTTAGATTTTATTCCTCTTTTATGTATTTATAAATATATGCATGGAAATAATTCATTCCTATAAATACATCTTTGTGACGGGAAGAATTTTTTCTGTTTTATTTTTAAATTTTATTTTTTAAAATTTTGAAATTTAATTTTATTTATGTTTTTATACAGCACGTTATTATTAGTTATGTATTTTATGCATATACATGTATACAGGTCAATCCCAATCTCCCAACTCATCCCACCACCACCACCCCATGGATTCCCACACTTGGTGTCCATACGTTTGTTCTCTACCTCTGTGTCTCTATTTCTTCCCTGCAAACCAGTTCATCTGTACCATTTTTAGGCTCCACATATATGCATTAATATACAATATTTGTTTTCGTCTTTCTGACTTACTTCATTCTGTATGACAGTCTCTCGATCCATTGATGTCTCTAGAAATGACCCAGTTTCATTCCTTTTTATGGCCGAGTAATATTCCATTTTATATATGTACCACATCTTTATCCATTCATCTGTCTGTGGGCATTTAGGTTGCTTCCATTACCTGGCTATTGTAAATAGTGCTGCAACGAACATTGTGGTGAATGTGCCTTTTTGAAATACGGTTTTCTCTGGGTATATGCCCAGAAGTGGGATTGCTGGATCAGATGGTAATTCTATTTCTAGTTTTTTTAAGGAAACTCCATACTGTTCTGCATAGTGACTGTATCAATTTACATTCCCACCAATAGTGGAAGAGGGCTCCTTTTGTCCACACCCTCCCCAGAATTGGTTGTTTGTAGATTTTCTGATGATGCCGATTCTAACAGGTGTGAGGTGATACCTCATTGTAGTTTTGATTTGCATTTCTCTAATAATTAGTGCTGTTGAGCAGCTTTTCATGTGCGTCTTGGCCATCTCTGTGTCTCCTTTGAAGAAACGTCTCTTTAGATCTTCTGCCCATTTTTTTTGGGTTGTTTGTTTTTTTAACATTAAGCTGCATGAGCTGTTTATATATATTGGAGATTAAACCTGTGTCCATTGATTCGTTTGCAACGATTTTCACCCATCCTGAGGGATGCCTTTTTCCATTCCCGTGTTTTTTAACAAAAAAGGAAAGAAAGGAAAAGAAGCAGAACACTAATGTGCGTAAAATATGCCTTTTGAAACGGTCGTTTTGAAATACGGACATCCTTTGAATTTTTTGGTCGATATGTGACCCCAGGATTTGTTTTCAGGGCAGGTGTCATTTACAGGCCTGCAATGATTTTGAATATCAACTGACCATTAGCGTTGGGATTAAAGCTGCTGTTGTGTGAAACGGCCACAAGGTGGCAGCAGTTCACCCTTACCAAATCTGGTTACTAGGGCAAGAGAGCCTCAGTGGAAGTGGTGTTCTAGATTGGAGTTTAGAATGGAATGTACCAGGAGAAAGCCCCTCACGTTTGTCTCACTACTTCTTGTTCGTGTTTTTAATTTAAGTTTTTATTTTTTATTACAGCAAGTTTGATTACAATGTTTGGCTTGTTGTAGGTGTGGAAGATGTGGTTCTTTTACACATATACAGATGACTGTTCTTCTTGGGATCCTTTTCCCATGTACGTTATGACAGAATGTTGAGTAGTCCTCTCTTGGTATTCTGTAGGTCTTTGGTGATTATATATGTCACCTGTGTTTGTATATGTCTGTTAACCCCGATATCGTAATGAAACCAATCCTCACACCTTTCCATTGGTGAACCATAAGTTTGTTTAATGAATCTGTGATTGCCCTTCTCCGTGGAAATATCTGCCCTGGTATCCATTTTTAGGTAACACCTATAAGTGATATGATATGATATGTGTCTTTCACTTTCTGACTTACTGCAAGTCACGTGATTACTTCTAGACCCATCTACGGTGCTGCAAATGGCATTGTGTCCTTTTTTCCCTTGGCTTCTCTTCTGCCTTAGCGGGCTCCATTTTCAACAATGTGATTCCCTGAGGGTTGTGGATTAGCTGACCTGGGCAGCCTTACCCTGCCGGCCCGCCCTCCCCAGGTGTGCCTCTTTGAGGTCAATATAAACAGAGCTCCAGGCAGCAATAGCCACTGAAGCTGTGCCTGACTCCATATTCTCTGCCCCGTCATCAGTCTCGGGGCTGTGCTGCTGGGAGGGAGTGAGGGGCCACAGCTTTGTGGGTGGCCCGGTGTGAGTAGGGTTCTGCTGGACTTTCTGCAGGAGTTGCCAGACTGCCGCCTGTAAAGAAGAGGATGTGTCACCCCTACCTTCCGCTGGAATTTCTCTCCGGACAGAGGTGAGGAAGGAAAAAAGCGGTGAGGTCCGGGACAAGAGGGGTATCTCAGGCAGGGCAATGGAAAGCTTCTGGAAGAGCGCCCAGGGCCAGGACCACGCTGGCTGGCCTGCAGGCACCAAGTTGGCCTGCGTGCTGTCGCTGGTGTGGCTCCACGGTCCTTCCTCTAGGCTTTCAAGCCCTTGTACATATTCAGGTGTGTTACCTGGAAAGGGTGGGAACAGATCAGAAGCAGCTGGCCTGGGGCTCAGCTCACGTTTACTCACAGATGCCTCGGCACGGTCCCCCAGCTTTTCAATGAGGACGCTCCTTGTGTGGGGGGTGGGTGGCTGGCTGTATGGGAGATGGTTCCCCACCTCTGACCAATTTCAGAATTGTTTACTGCTGGAGCAAGTGCCGTGATAGGTTTTTCCTCTGTATAACTCGTGGGTTCAATTTTTTTTTTCTTTTTTGGTTCAAGTTAGATTTTATTCCTCTTTTATGTATTTATAAATATATGCATGGAAATAATTCATTCCTATAAATACATGTGTGTGACGGGAAGAATATTTTCTGTTTTATTTTTAAATTTTATTTTTAAAAATTTTGAAATTTAATTTTATTTATGTTTTTATACAGCACGTTATTATTAGTTATGTATTTTATGCATATACATATATACAGGTCAATCCCAATCTCCCAACTCATCCCACCACCACCACCCCATGGATTCCCACACTTGGTGTCCATACGTTTGTTCTCTACCTCTGTGTCTCTATTTCTTCCCTGCAAACCAGTTCATCTGTACCATTTTTAGGCTCCACATATATGCATTAATATACAATATTTGTTTTCCTCTTTCTGACTTACTTCATTCTGTATGACAGTCTCTCGATCCATCGATGTCTCTACAAATGACCCAGTTTCATTCCTTTTTATGGCCGAGTCATATTCCATTTTATATATGTACCACATCTTTATCCATTCATCTGTCTGTGGGCATTTAGGTTGCTTCCATTACCTGGCTATTGTAAATAGTGCTGCAACGAACATTGTGGTGAATGTGCCTTTTTGAAATACGGTTTTCTCTGGGTATATGCCCAGAAGTGGGATTGCTGGATCAGATGGTAATTCTATTTCTAGTTTTTTTAAGGAAACTCCATACTGTTCTCCATAGGGACTGTATCAATTTACATTCCCACCAATAGTGGAAGAGGGCTCCTTTTGTCCACACCCTCCCCAGAATTGGTTGTTTGTAGATTTTCTGATGATGCCGATTCTAACAGGTGTGAGGTGATACCTCATTGTAGTTTTGATTTGCATTTCTCTAATAATTAGTGCTGTTGAGCAGCTTTTCATGTGCGTCTTGGCCATCTCTGTGTCTCCTTTGAAGAAACGTCTCTTTAGATCTTCTGCCCATTTTTTTTGGGTTGTTTGTTTTTTTAATATTAAGCTGCATGAGCTGTTTATATATATTGGAGATTAAACCTGTGTCCATTGATTCGTTTGCAACGATTTTCACCCATCCTGAGGGATGCCTTTTTTCATTCCCGTTTTTTTTAACAAAAAAGGAAAGAAAGGAAAAGAAGCAGAACACTAATGTGCGTAAAATATGCCTTTTGAAACGGTGGTTTTGAAATATGGACGTCCTTTGAAATTTTTGGTCGATATGTGACCCCAGGATTTGTTTTCAGGGCAGGTGTCATTTACAGGCCTGCAATGATTTTGAATATCAACTGACCATTAGCGTTGGGATTAAAGCTGCTGTTGTGTGAAACGGCCACAAGGTGGCAGCAGTTCATCCTTACCAAATCTGGTTACTAGGGCAAGAGAGCCTCAGTGGAAGTGGTGTTCTAGATTGGAGTTTAGAATGGAATGTACCAGGAGAAAGCCCCTCACGTTTGTCTCACTACTTCTTGTTCGTGTTTTTAATTTAAGTTTTTATTTTTTATTACAGCAAGTTTGATTACAATGTTTGGCTTGTTGTAGGTGTGGAAGATGTGGTTCTTTTACACATATACAGATGACTGTTCTTCTTGGGATCCTTTTCCCATGTACGTTATGACAGAATGTTGAGTAGTCCTCTCTTGGTATTCTGTAGGTCTTTGGTGATTATATATGTCACCTGTGTTTGTATATGTCTGTTAACCCCGATATCGTAATGAAACCTATCCTCACACCTTTCCATTGGTGAACCATAAGTTTGTTTAATGAATCTGTGATTGCCCTTCTCCGTGGAAATATCTGCCCTGGTATCCATTTTTAGGTAACACCTATAAGTGATATGATATGATATGTGTCTTTCACTTTCTGACTTACTACAAGTCACGTGATTACTTCTAGACTCATCTACGGTGCTGCAAATGGCATTGTGTCCTTTTTTCCCTTGGCTTCTCTTCTGCCTTAGCGGGGTCCATTTTCAACAATGTGATTCCCTGCGGGTTGTGGATTAGCTGACCTGGGCAGCCTTACCCTGCCGGCCCGCCCTCCCCAGGTGTGCCTCGTTGAGTTCAATATAAACAGAGCTCCAGGCAGCAATAGCCCCTGAAGCTGTGCCTGACTCCATATTCTCTGCCCCGTCAGCAGTCTTGGGTCTGTGCTGGTGGGAGGGAGTGAGGGGCCACAGCTTTGTGGGTGGCCCGGTGTGAGTGGGGTTCTGCTGGCCTTTCTGCAGGAGTTGCCAGGCTGCCGCCTGTAAAGAAGAGGATGTGTCACCCATACCTTCCGCTGGAATTTCTCTCCGGACAGAGGTGAGGAAGGAAAAAAGCAGTGGGGTCCGGGACAGGAGGGGTATCTCAGGCAGGGCAATGGAAAGCTTCTGGAAGAGCACCAGGGTCCAGGACCACGCTGGCTGGCCTGCAGGCACCAAGTTGGCCTGCGTGCTGTCGCTGGTGTGGCTCCACGGTCCTTCCTCTAGGCTTTCAAGCCCTTGTACATATTCAGGTGTTTTACCTGGAAAGGGTGGGAACAGTTCAGCAGCAGCTGGCCTGGGGCTCAGATCACGTTTACTCACAGATGCCTCGGCACGGTCCCCCAGCTTTGCAATGACGACGCTCCTTGCTTGGGGGGTGGGTTGCTGGCTGTATGGGAGATGGTTCCCCACCTCTGACCAATTTCAGAACTGTTTACCACTGGAGCAAGTGCCCTGTTAGGGTTTTCCTCTGTATAACTCCTGGGTTCAGGTTTTTTTTTTCTTTTATGGTTCAAGTTAGATTTTATTCCCCTTTTATGTATTTATAGATATAAGCATGGAAATAATTCTTTCCTATAAATACATCTGTGTGATGGGAAGAATTTTTTCTGTTTTATTTTTAAATTTTATTTTTTAAAATTTTGAAATTTAATTTTATTTATTTTTTTATACAGCACGTTATTATTAGTTATGTATTTTATGCATATACATGTATACAGGTCAATCCCAAACTCCCAACTCATCCCACCACCACCACCCCATGGCTTCCCACACTTGGTGTCCATACGTTTGTTCTCTACCTCTGTGTCTCTATTTCTTCCCTGCAAACCAGTTCATCTGTACCATTTTTAGGCTCCACATATATGCATTAATATACAATATTTGTTTTCCTCTTTCTGACTTACTTCATTCTGTATGACAGTCTCTCGATCCATCGATGTCTCTACAAATGACCCAGTTTCTTTCCTTTTTATGGCCGAGTCATATTCCATTTTATATATGTACCACATCTTTATCCATTCATCTGTCTGTGGGCATTTAGGTTGCTTCCATTACCTGGCTATTGTAAATAGTGCTGCAACGAACATTGTGGTGAATGTGCCTTTTTGAAATACGGTTTTCTCTGGGTATATGCCCAGAAGTGGGATTGCTGGATCAGATGGTAATTCTATTTCTAGTTATTTTAAGGAAACTCCATACTGTTCTCCATAGGGACTGTATCAATTTACATTCCCACCAATAGTGGAAGAGGGCTCCTTTTGTCCACACCCTCCCCAGAATTGGTTGTTTGTAGATTTTCTGATGATGCCGATTCTAACAGGTGTGAGGTGATACCTCATTGTAGTTTTGATTTGCATTTCTCTAATAATTAGTGCTGTTGAGCAGCTTTTCATGTGCGTCTTGGCCATCTCTGTGTCTCCTTTGAAGAAACGTCTCTTTAGATCTTCTGCCCATTTTTTTTGGGTTGTTTGTTTTTTTAATATTAAGCTGCATGAGCTGTTTATATATATTGGAGATTAAACCTCTGTCCATTGATTCGTCTGCAACGATTTTCGCCCATTCTGAGGGATGCCTTTTTCCATTCCCGTGTTTTTTAACAAAAAAGGAAAGAAAGGAAAAGAAGCAGAACACTAATGTGCGTAAAATATGCCTTTTGAAACGGTGGTTTTGAAATATGGACGTCCTTTGAAATTTTTGGTCGATATGTGACCCCAGGATTTGTTTTCAGGGCAGGTGTCATTTACAGGCCTGCAATGATTTTGAATATCAACTGACCATTAGCGTTGGGATTAAAGCTGCTGTTGTGTGAAACGGCCACAAGGTGGCAGCAGTTCACCCTTACCAAATCTGGTTACTAGGGCAAGAGAGCCTCAGTGGAAGTGGTGTTCTAGATTGGAGTTTAGAATGGAATGTACCAGGAGAAAGCCCCTCACGTTTGTCTCACTACTTCTTGTTCGTGTTTTTAATTTAAGTTTTTATTTTTTATTACAGCAAGTTTGATTACAATGTTTGGCTTGTTGTAGGTGTGGAAGATGTGGTTCTTTTACACATATACAGATGACTGTTCTTCTTGGGATCCTTTTCCCATGTACGTTATGACAGAATGTTGAGTAGTCCTCTCTTGGTATTCTGTAGGTCTTTGGTGATTATATATGTCACCTGTGTTTGTATATGTCTGTTAACCCCGATATCGTAATGAAACCAATCCTCACACCTTTCCATTGGTGAACCATAAGTTTGTTTAATGAATCTGTGATTGCCCTTCTCCGTGGAAATATCTGCCCTGGTATCCATTTTTAGGTAACACCTATAAGTGATATGATATGATATGTGTCTTTCACTTTCTGACTTACTACAAGTCACGTGATTACTTCTAGACTCATCTACGGTGCTGCAAATGGCATTGTGTCCTTTTTTCCCTTGTCTTCTCTTCTGCCTTAGCGGGCTCCATTTTCAACAATGTGATTCCCTGAGGGTTGTGGATTAGCTGACCTGGGCAGCCTTACCCTGCCGGCCCGCCCTCCCCAGGTGTGCCTCGTTGAGGTCAATATAAACAGCACTCCAGGCAGCAATAGCCCCTGAAGCTGTGCCTGACTCCATATTCTCTGCCCCGTCAGCAGTCTCGGGGCTGTGCTGGTGGGAGGGAGTGAGGGGCCACAGCTTTGTGGGTGGCCCGGTGTGAGTGGGGTTCTGCTGGCCTTTCTGCAGGAGTTGCCAGGCTTCCGCCTGTAAAGAAGAGGATGTGTCACCCATACCTTCCACTGGAATTTCTCTCCGGACAGAGGTGAGGAAGGAAAAAAGCAGTGGGGGCCGGGACAGGAGGGGTATCTCAGGCAGGGCAATGGAAAGCTTCTGGAAGAGCGCCAGGGTCCAGGACCACGCTGGCTGGCCTGCAGGCACCAAGTTGGCCTGCGTGCTGTCGCTGGTGTGGCTCCACGATCATTCCTCTAGGCTTTCAAGCCCTTGTACATATTCAGGTGTTTTACCTGGAAAGGGTGGGAACAGTTCAGCAGCAGCTGGCCTGGGGCTCAGATCACGTTTACTCACAGATGCCTCGGCACGGTCCCCAGGCTTTGCAATGAGGACGCTCCTTGCTTGGGGGGTGGGTTGCTGGCTGTATGGGAGATGGTTCCCCACCTCTGACCAATTTCAGAATTGTTTACCACTGGAGCAAGTGCCCTGTTAGGGTTTTCCTCTGTATAACTCCTGGGTTCAGGTTATTTTTTTCTTTTATGGTTCAAGTTAGATTTTATTCCCCTTTTATGTATTTATAGATATAAGCATGGAAATAATTATTTCCTATAAATACATCTGTGTGATGGGAAGAATTTTTTTCTGTTTTATTTTTAAATTTTATTTTTTAAAATTTTGAAATTGAATTTTATTCATTTTTTTTATACAGCACGTTATTATTAGTTATGTATTTTATGCATATACATGTATACAGGTCAATCCCAAACTCCCAACTCATCCCACCACCACCACCCCATGGCTTCCCACACTTGGTGTCCATACGTTTGTTCTCTACCTCTGTGTCTCTATTTCTTCCCTGCAAACCAGTTCATCTGTACCATTTTTAGGCTCCACATATATGCATTAATATACAATATTTGTTTTCCTCTTTCTGACTTACTTCATTCTGTATGACAGTCTCTCGATCCATCGATGTCTCTACAAATGACCCAGTTTCATTCCTTTTTATGGCCGAGTCATATTCCATTTTATATATGTACCACATCTTTATCCATTCATCTGTCTGTGGGCATTTAGGTTGCTTCCATTACCTGGCTATTGTAAATAGTGCTGCAACGAACATTGTGGTGAATGTGCCTTTTTGAAATACGGTTTTCTCTGGGTATATGCCCAGAAGTGGGATTGCTGGATCAGATGGTAATTCTATTTCTAGTTATTTTAAGGAAACTCCATACTGTTCTCCATAGGGACTGTATCAATTTACATTCCCACCAATAGTGGAAGAGGGCTCCTTTTGTCCACACCCTCCCCAGAATTGGTTGTTTGTAGATTTTCTGATGATGCCGATTCTAACAGGTGTGAGGTGATACCTCATTGTAGTTTTGATTTGCATTTCTCTAATAATTAGTGCTGTTGAGCAGCTTTTCATGTGCGTCTTGGCCATCTCTGTGTCTCCTTTGAAGAAACGTCTCTTTAGATCTTCTGCCCATTTTTTTTGGGTTGTTTGTTTTTTTAATATTAAGCTGCATGAGCTCTTTATATATATTGGAGATTACACCTCTGTCCATTGATTCGTCTGCAACGATTTTCGCCCATTCTGAGGGATGCCTTTTTCCATTCCCGTGTTTTTTAACAAAAAAGAAAAGAAAGGAAAAGAAGCAGAACACTAATGTGCGTAAAATATGCCTTTTGAAACGGTGGTTTTGAAATATGGACGTCCTTTGAAATTTTTGGTCGATATGTGACCCCAGGATTTGTTTTCAGGGCAGGTGTCATTTACAGGCCTGCAATGATTTTGAATATCAACTGACCATTAGCGTTGGGATTAAAGCTGCTGTTGTGTGAAACGGCCACAAGGTGGCAGCAGTTCACCCTTACCAAATCTGGTTACTAGGGCAAGAGAGCCTCAGTGGAAGTGGTGTTCTAGATTGGAGTTTAGAATGGAATGTACCAGGAGAAAGCCCCTCACGTTTGTCTCACTACTTCTTGTTCGTGTTTTTAATTTAAGTTTTTATTTTTTATTACAGCAAGTTTGATTACAATGTTTGGCTTGTTGTAGGTGTGGAAGATGTGGTTCTTTTACACATATACAGATGACTGTTCTTCTTGGGATCCTTTTCCCATGTACGTTATGACAGAATGTTGAGTAGTCCTCTCTTGGTATTCTGTAGGTCTTTGGTGATTATATATGTCACCTGTGTTTGTATATGTCTGTTAACCCCGATATCGTAATGAAACCAATCCTCACACCTTTCCATTGGTGAACCATAAGTTTGTTTAATGAATCTGTGATTGCCCTTCTCCGTGGAAATATCTGCCCTGGTATCCATTTTTAGGTAACACCTATAAGTGATATGATATGATATGTGTCTTTCACTTTCTGACTTACTACAAGTCACGTGATTACTTCTAGACTCATCTACGGTGCTGCAAATGGCATTGTGTCCTTTTTTCCCTTGGCTTCTCTTCTGCCTTAGCGGGCTCCATTTTCAACAATGTGATTCCCTGAGGGTTGTGGATTAGCTGACCTGGGCAGCCTTACCCTGCCGGCCCGCCCTCCCCAGGTGTGCCTCGTTGAGGTCAATATAAACAGAGCTCCAGGCAGCAATAGCCCCTGAAGCTGTGCCTGACTCCATATTCTCTGCCCCGTCAGCAGTCTCGGGGCTGTGCTGGTGGGAGGGAGTGAGGGGCCACAGCTTTGTGGGTGGCCCGGTGTGAGTGGGGTTCTGCTGGCCTTTCTGCAGGAGTTGCCAGGCTGCCGCCTGTAAAGAAGAGGATGTGTCACCCATACCTTCCGCTGGAATTTCTCTCCAGACAGAGGTGAGGAAGGAAAAAAGCAGTGGGGGCCGGGACAGGAGGGGTATCTCAGGCAAGGCAATGGAAAGCTTCTGGAAGAGCGCCGGGGCCAGGACCACTCTGGCTGGACTGCAGGCACCAAGTTGGCCTGTGTGCTGTCGCTGGTGTGGCTCCACGGTCCTTCCTCTAGGCTTTCAAGCCCTTGTACATATTCAGGTGTTTTACCTGGAAAGGGTGGGAACAGTTCAGCAGCAGCTGGCCTGCGGCTCAGCTCACGTTTACTCACAGATGCCTCGGCCCGGTCCCCCAGCTTTGCAATGACGACGCTCCTTGCGTGGGGGGTGGGTTGCTGGCTGTATGGGAGATGGTTCCCCACCTCTGACCAATTTCAGAATTGTTTACCACTGGAGCAAGTGCCGTGATAGGGTTTTCCTCTGTATAACTCCTGGGTTCAGGTTTTTATTTTCTTTTATGGTTCAAGTTAGATTTTATTCCCCTTTTATGTATTTATAGATATAAGCATGGAAATAATTTTTCCTATAAATACATCTGTGTGATGGGAAGAATTTTTTCTGTTTTATTTTTAAATTTTATTTTTTAAAATTTTGAAATTTAATTTTATTTATTTTTTTTATACAGCACGTTATTATTAGTTATGTATTTTATGTATATACATGTATACAGGTCAATCCCAAACTCCCAACTCATCCCGCCACCACCACCCCATGGCTTCCCACACTTGGTGTCCATACGTTTGTTCTCTACCTCTGTGTCTCTATTTCTTCCCTGCAAACCAGTTCATCTGTACCATTTTTAGGCTCCACATATATGCATTAATATACAATATTTGTTTTCCTCTTTCTGACTTACTTCATTCTGTATGACAGTCTCTCGATCCATCGATGTCTCTACAAATGACCCAGTTTCATTCCTTTTTATGGCCGAGTCATATTCCATTTTATATATGTACCACATCTTTATCCATTCATCTGTCTGTGTGCATTTAGGTTGCTTCCATTACCTGGCTATTGTAAATAGTGCTGCAACGAACATTGTGGTGAATGTGCCTTTTTGAAATACGGTTTTCTCTGGGTATATGCCCAGAAGTGAGATTGCTGGATCAGATGGTAATTCTATTTCTAGTTATTTTAAGGAAACTCCATACTGTTCTCCATAGGGACTGTATCAATTTACATTCCCACCAATAGTGGAAGAGGGCTCCTTTTGTCCACACCCTCCCCAGAATTGGTTGTTTGTAGATTTTCTGATGATGCCGATTCTAACAGGTGTGAGGTGATACCTCATTGTAGTTTTGATTTGCATTTCTCTAATAATTAGTGCTGTTGAGCAGCTTTTCATGTGCGTCTTGGCCATCTCTGTGTCTCCTTTGAAGAAACGTCTCTTTAGATCTTCTGCCCATTTTTTTTGGGTTGTTTGTTTTTTTAATATTAAGCTGCATTAGCTGTTTATATATATTGGAGATTACACCTCTGTCCATTGATTCGTCTGCAACGATTTTCGCCCATTCTGAGGGATGCCTTTTTCCATTCCCGTGTTTTTTAACAAAAAAGGAAAGAAAGGAAAAGAAGCAGAACACTAATGTGCGTAAAATATGCCTTTTGAAACGGTGGTTTTGAAATATGGACGTCCTTTGAAATTTTTGGTCGATATGTGACCCCAGGATTTGTTTTCAGGGCAGGTGTCATTTACAGGCCTGCAATGATTTTGAATATCAACTGACCATTAGCGTTGGGATTAAAGCTGCTGTTGTGTGAAACGGCCACAAGGTGGCAGCAGTTCACCCTTACCAAATCTGGTTACTAGGGCAAGAGAGCCTCAGTGGAAGTGGTGTTCTAGATTGGAGTTTAGAATGGAATGTACCAGGAGAAAGCCCCTCACGTTTGTCTCACTACTTCTTGTTCGTGTTTTTAATTTAAGTTTTTATTTTTTATTACAGCAAGTTTGATTACAATGTTTGGCTTGTTGTAGGTGTGGAAGATGTGGTTCTTTTACACATATACAGATGACTGTTCTTCTTGGGATCCTTTTCCCATGTACATTATGACAGAATGTTGAGTAGTCCTCTCTTGGTATTCTGTAGGTCTTTGGTGATTATATATGTCACCTGTGTTTGTATATGTCTGTTAACCCCGATATCGTAATGAAACCAATCCTCACACCTTTCCATTGGTGAACCATAAGTTTGTTTAATGAATCTGTGATTGCCCTTCTCCGTGGAAATATCTGCCCTGGTATCCATTTTTAGGTAACACCTATAAGTGATATGATATGATATGTGTCTTTCACTTTCTGACTTACTACAAGTCACGTGATTACTTCTAGACTCATCTACGGTGCTGCAAATGGCATTGTGTCCTTTTTTCCCTTGGCTTCTCTTCTGCCTTAGCGGGCTCCATTTTCAACAATGTGATTCCCTGAGGGTTGTGGATTAGCTGACCTGGGCAGCCTTACCCTGCCGGCCCGCCCTCCCCAGGTGTGCCTCGTTGAGGTCAATATAAACAGAGCTCCAGGCAGCAATAGCCCCTGAAGCTGTGCCTGACTCCATATTCTCTGCCCCGTCAGCAGTCTCGGGGCTGTGCTGATGGGAGGGAGTGAGGGGCCACAGCTTTGTGGGTGGCCCGGTGTGAGTGGGGTTCTGCTGGCCTTTCTGCAGGAGTTGCCAGGCTGCCGCCTGTAAAGAAGAGGATGTGTCACCCATACCTTCCGCTGGAATTTCTCTCCAGACAGAGGTGAGGAAGGAAAAAAGCAGTGGGGGCCGGGACAGGAGGGGTATCTCAGGCAAGGCAATGGAAAGCTTCTGGAAGAGCGCCGGGGCCAGGACCACTCTGGCTGGACTGCAGGCACCAAGTTGGCCTGTGTGCTGTCGCTGGTGTGGCTCCACGGTCCTTCCTCTAGGCTTTCAAGCCCTTGTACATATTCAGGTGTTTTACCTGGAAAGGGTGGGAACAGTTCAGCAGCAGCTGGCCTGCGGCTCAGCTCACGTTTACTCACAGATGCCTCGGCCCGGTCCCCCAGCTTTGCAATGACGACGCTCCTTGCGTGGGGGGTGGGTTGCTGGCTGTATGGGAGATGGTTCCCCACCTCTGACCAATTTCAGAATTGTTTACCACTGGAACAAGTGCCGTGATAGGGTTTTCCTCTGTATAACTCCTGGGTTCAGGTTTTTATTTTCTTTTATGGTTCAAGTTAGATTTTATTCCCCTTTTATGTATTTATAGATATAAGCATGGAAATAATTTTTCCTATAAATACATCTGTGTGATGGGAAGAATTTTTTCTGTTTTATTTTTAAATTTTATTTTTTAAAATTTTGAAATTTAATTTTATTTATTTTTTTTATACAGCACGTTATTATTAGTTATGTATTTTATGTATATACATGTATACAGGTCAATCCCAAACTCCCAACTCATCCCGCCACCACCACCCCATGGCTTCCCACACTTGGTGTCCATACGTTTGTTCTCTACCTCTGTGTCTCTATTTCTTCCCTGCAAACCAGTTCATCTGTACCATTTTTAGGCTCCACATATATGCATTAATATACAATATTCGTTTTCCTCTTTCTGACTTACTTCATTCTGTATGACAGTCTCTCGATCCATCGATGTCTCTACAAATGACCCAGGTTCATTCCTTTTTATGGCCGAGTCATATTCCATTTTATATATGTACCACATCTTTATCCATTCATCTGTCTGTGTGCATTTAGGTTGCTTCCATTACCTGGCTATTGTAAATAGTGCTGCAACGAACATTGTGGTGAATGTGCCTTTTTGAAATACGGTTTTCTCTGGGTATATGCCCAGAAGTGAGATTGCTGGATCAGATGGTAATTCTATTTCTAGTTATTTTAAGGAAACTCCATACTGTTCTCCATAGGGACTGTATCAATTTACATTCCCACCAATAGTGGAAGAGGGCTCCTTTTGTCCACACCCTCCCCAGAATTGGTTGTTTGTAGATTTTCTGATGATGCCGATTCTAACAGGTGTGAGGTGATACCTCATTGTAGTTTTGATTTGCATTTCTCTAATAATTAGTGCTGTTGAGCAGCTTTTCATGTGCGTCTTGGCCATCTCTGTGTCTCCTTTGAAGAAACGTCTCTTTAGATCTTCTGCCCATTTTTTTTGGGTTGTTTGTTTTTTTAATATTAAGCTGCATGAGCTGTTTATATATATTGGAGATTACACCTCTGTCCATTGATTCGTCTGCAACGATTTTCGCCCATTCTGAGGGATGCCTTTTTCCATTCCCGTGTTTTTTAACAAAAAAGGAAAGAAAGGAAAAGAAGCAGAACACTAATGTGCGTAAAATATGCCTTTTGAAACGGTGGTTTTGAAATATGGACGTCCTTTGAAATTTTTGGTCGATATGTGACCCCAGGATTTGTTTTCAGGGCAGGTGTCATTTACAGGCCTGCAATGATTTTGAATATCAACTGACCATTAGCGTTGGGATTAAAGCTGCTGTTGTGTGAAACGGCCACAAGGTGGCAGCAGTTCACCCTTACCAAATCTGGTTACTAGGGCAAGAGAGCCTCAGTGGAAGTGGTGTTCTAGATTGGAGTTTAGAATGGAATGTACCAGGAGAAAGCCCCTCACGTTTGTCTCACTACTTCTTGTTCGTGTTTTTAATTTAAGTTTTTATTTTTTATTACAGCAAGTTTGATTACAATGTTTGGCTTGTTGTAGGTGTGGAAGATGTGGTTCTTTTACACATATACAGATGACTGTTCTTCTTGGGATCCTTTTCCCATGTACGTTATGACAGAATGTTGAGTAGTCCTCTCTTGGTATTCTGTAGGTCTTTGGTGATTATATATGTCACCTGTGTTTGTATATGTCTGTTAACCCCGATATCGTAATGAAACCAATCCTCACACCTTTCCATTGGTGAACCATAAGTTTGTTTAATGAATCTGTGATTGCCCTTCTCCGTGGAAATATCTGCCCTGGTATCCATTTTTAGGTAACACCTATAAGTGATATGATATGATATGTGTCTTTCACTTTCTGACTTACTACAAGTCACGTGATTACTTCTAGACTCATCTACGGTGCTGCAAATGGCATTGTGTCCTTTTTTCCCTTGGCTTCTCTTCTGCCTTAGCGGGCTCCATTTTCAACAATGTGATTCCCTGAGGGTTGTGGATTAGCTGACCTGGGCAGCCTTACCCTGCCGGCCCGCCCTCCCCAGGTGTGCCTCGTTGAGGTCAATATAAACAGAGCTCCAGGCAGCAATAGCCCCTGAAGCTGTGCCTGACTCCATATTCTCTGCCCCGTCAGCAGTCTCGGGGCTGTGCTGATGGGAGGGAGTGAGGGGCCACAGCTTTGTGGGTGGCCCGGTGTGAGTGGGGTTCTGCTGGCCTTTCTGCAGGAGTTGCCAGGCTGCCGCCTGTAAAGAAGAGGATGTGTCACCCATACCTTCCGCTGGAATTTCTCTCCAGACAGAGGTGAGGAAGGAAAAAAGCAGTGGGGGCCGGGACAGGAGGGGTATCTCAGGCAAGGCAATGGAAAGCTTCTGGAAGAGCGCCGGGGCCAGGACCACTCTGGCTGGACTGCAGGCACCAAGTTGGCCTGTGTGCTGTCGCTGGTGTGGCTCCACGGTCCTTCCTCTAGGCTTTCAAGCCCTTGTACATATTCAGGTGTTTTACCTGGAAAGGGTGGGAACAGTTCAGCAGCAGCTGGCCTGCGGCTCAGCTCACGTTTACTCACAGATGCCTCGGCCCGGTCCCCCAGCTTTGCAATGACGACGCTCCTTGCGTGGGGGGTGGGTTGCTGGCTGTATGGGAGATGGTTCCCCACCTCTGACCAATTTCAGAATTGTTTACCACTGGAACAAGTGCCGTGATAGGGTTTTCCTCTGTATAACTCCTGGGTTCAGGTTTTTATTTTCTTTTATGGTTCAAGTTAGATTTTATTCCCCTTTTATGTATTTATAGATATAAGCATGGAAATAATTTTTCCTATAAATACATCTGTGTGATGGGAAGAATTTTTTCTGTTTTATTTTTAAATTTTATTTTTTAAAATTTTGAAATTTAATTTTATTTATTTTTTTTATACAGCACGTTATTATTAGTTATGTATTTTATGTATATACATGTATACAGGTCAATCCCAAACTCCCAACTCATCCCGCCACCACCACCCCATGGCTTCCCACACTTGGTGTCCATACGTTTGTTCTCTACCTCTGTGTCTCTATTTCTTCCCTGCAAACCAGTTCATCTGTACCATTTTTAGGCTCCACATATATGCATTAATATACAATATTCGTTTTCCTCTTTCTGACTTACTTCATTCTGTATGACAGTCTCTCGATCCATCGATGTCTCTACAAATGACCCAGGTTCATTCCTTTTTATGGCCGAGTCATATTCCATTTTATATATGTACCACATCTTTATCCATTCATCTGTCTGTGGGCATTTAGGTTGCTTCCATTACCTGGCTATTGTAAATAGTGCTGCAACGAACATTGTGGTGAATGTGCCTTTTTGAAATACGGTTTTCTCTGGGTATATGCCCAGAAGTGAGATTGCTGGATCAGATGGTAATTCTATTTCTAGTTATTTTAAGGAAACTCCATACTGTTCTCCATAGGGACTGTATCAATTTACATTCCCACCAATAGTGGAAGAGGGCTCCTTTTGTCCACACCCTCCCCAGAATTGGTTGTTTGTAGATTTTCTGATGATGCCGATTCTAACAGGTGTGAGGTGATACCTCATTGTAGTTTTGATTTGCATTTCTCTAATAATTAGTGCTGTTGAGCAGCTTTTCATGTGCGTCTTGGCCATCTCTGTGTCTCCTTTGAAGAAACGTCTCTTTAGATCTTCTGCCCATTTTTTTTGGGTTGTTTGTTTTTTTAATATTAAGCTGCATGAGCTCTTTATATATATTGGAGATTACACCTCTGTCCATTGATTCGTCTGCAACGATTTTCGCCCATTCTGAGGGATGCCTTTTTCCATTCCCGTGTTTTTTAACAAAAAAGGAAAGAAAGGAAAAGAAGCAGAACACTAATGTGCGTAAAATATGCCTTTTGAAACGGTGGTTTTGAAATATGGACGTCCTTTGAAATTTTTGGTCGATATGTGACCCCAGGATTTGTTTTCAGGGCAGGTGTCATTTACAGGCCTGCAATGATTTTGAATATCAACTGACCATTAGCGTTGGGATTAAAGCTGCTGTTGTGTGAAACGGCCACAAGGTGGCAGCAGTTCACCCTTACCAAATCTGGTTACTAGGGCAAGAGAGCCTCAGTGGAAGTGGTGTTCTAGATTGGAGTTTAGAATGGAATGTACCAGGAGAAAGCCCCTCACGTTTGTCTCACTACTTCTTGTTCGTGTTTTTAATTTAAGTTTTTATTTTTTATTACAGCAAGTTTGATTACAATGTTTGGCTTGTTGTAGGTGTGGAAGATGTGGTTCTTTTACACATATACAGATGACTGTTCTTCTTGGGATCCTTTTCCCATGTACGTTATGACAGAATGTTGAGTAGTCCTCTCTTGGTATTCTGTAGGTCTTTGGTGATTATATATGTCACCTGTGTTTGTATATGTCTGTTAACCCCGATATCGTAATGAAACCAATCCTCACACCTTTCCATTGGTGAACCATAAGTTTGTTTAATGAATCTGTGATTGCCCTTCTCCGTGGAAATATCTGCCCTGGTATCCATTTTTAGGTAACACCTATAAGTGATATGATATGATATGTGTCTTTCACTTTCTGACTTACTACAAGTCACGTGATTACTTCTAGACTCATCTACGGTGCTGCAAATGGCATTGTGTCCTTTTTTCCCTTGGCTTCTCTTCTGCCTTAGCGGGCTCCATTTTCAACAATGTGATTCCCTGAGGGTTGTGGATTAGCTGACCTGGGCAGCCTTACCCTGCCGGCCCGCCCTCCCCAGGTGTGCCTCGTTGAGGTCAATATAAACAGCACTCCAGGCAGCAATAGCCCCTGAAGCTGTGCCTGACTCCATATTCTCTGCCCCGTCAGCAGTCTCGGGGCTGTGCTGGTGGGAGGGAGTGAGGGGCCACAGCTTTGTGGGTGGCCCGGTGTGAGAGGGGTTCTGCTGGCCTTTCTGCAGGAGTTGCCAGGCTGCCGCCTGTAAAGAAGAGGATGTGTCACCCATACCTTCTGCTGGAATTTCTCTCCGGACAGAGGTGAGGAAGGAAAAAAGCAGTGGGGGCCGGGACAGGAGGGGTATCTCAGGCAGGGCAATGGAAAGCTTCTGGAAGAGCGCCAGGGTCCAGGACCACGCTGGCTGGCCTGCAGGCACCAAGTTGGCCTGCGTGCTGTCGCTGGTGTGGCTCCACGGTCCTTCCTCTAGGCTTTCAAGCCCTTGTACATATTCAGGTGTTTTACCTGGAAAGGGTGGGAACAGTTCAGCAGCAGCTGGCCTGGGGCTCAGCTCACGTTTACTCACAGATGCCTCGGCACGGTCCCCCAGCTTTGCAATGAGGACGCTCCTTGCGTGGGGGTTGGGTTGCTGGCTGTATGGGAGATGGTTCCCCACCTCTGACCAATTTCAGAATTGTTTACCACTGGAGCCAGTGCCGTGATAGGGTTTTCCTCTGTATAACTCGTGGGTTCACTTTTTTTTTCTTTTATGTTTCAAGTTAGATGTTATTCCTCTTTTATGTATTTATAGATATAAGCATGGAAATAATTCATTCCTATAAATACATCTGTGTGACGGGAAGAACTTTTTTCTGTTTTATTTTTAAATTTTATTTTTTAAAATTTTGAAATTTTATTTATTTTTTTATACAGCACGTTATTATTAGTTATGTATTTTATGCATATACATGTATACAGGTCAATCCCAAACTCCCAACTCATCCCACCACCACCACCCCATGGCTTCCCACACTTGGTGTCCATACGTTTGTTCTCTACCTCTGTGTCTCTATTTCTTCCCTGCAAACCAGTTCATCTGTACCATTTTTAGGCTCCACATATATGCATTAATATACAATATTTGTTTTCCTCTTTCTGACTTACTTCATTCTGTATGACAGTCTCTCGATCCATCGATGTCTCTACAAATGACCCAGTTTCATTCCTTTTTATGGCCGAGTCATATTCCATTTTATATATGTACCACATCTTTATCCATTCATCTGTCTGTGGGCATTTAGGTTGCTTCCATTACCTGGCTATTGTAAATAGTGCTGCAACGAACATTGTGGTGAATGTGCCTTTGTGAAATACGGTTTTCTCTGGGTATATGCCCAGAAGTGGGATTGCTGGATCAGATGGTAATTCTATTTCTAGTTTTTTTAAGGAAACTCCATACTGTTCTCCATAGGGACTGTATCAATTTACATTCCCACCAATAGTGGAAGAGGGCTCCTTTTGTCCACACCCTCCCCAGAATTGGTTGTTTGTAGATTTTCTGATGATGCCGATTCTAACAGGTGTGAGGTGATACCTCATTGTAGTTTTGATTTGCATTTCTCTAATAATTAGTGCTGTTGAGCAGCTTTTCATGTGCGTCTTGGCCATCTCTGTGTCTCCTTTGAAGAAACGTCTCTTTAGATCTTCTGCCCATTTTTTTTGGGTTGTTTGTTTTTTTAATATTAAGCTGCATGAGCTCTTTATATATATTGGAGATTACACCTCTGTCCATTGATTCGTCTGCAACGATTTTCGCCCATTCTGAGGGATGCCTTTTTCCATTCCCGTGTTTTTTAACAAAAAAGGAAAGAAAGGAAAAGAAGCAGAACACTAATGTGCGTAAAATATGCCTTTTGAAACGGTGGTTTTGAAATATGGACGTCCTTTGAAATTTTTGGTCGATATGTGACCCCAGGATTTGTTTTCAGGGCAGGTGTCATTTACAGGCCTGCAATGATTTTGAATATCAACTGACCATTAGCGTTGGGATTAAAGCTGCTGTTGTGTGAAACGGCCACAAGGTGGCAGCAGTTCACCCTTACCAAATCTGGTTACTAGGGCAAGAGAGCCTCAGTGGAAGTGGTGTTCTAGATTGGAGTTTAGAATGGAATGTACCAGGAGAAAGCCCCTCACGTTTGTCTCACTACTTCTTGTTCGTGTTTTTAATTTAAGTTTTTATTTTTTATTACAGCAAGTTTGATTACAATGTTTGGCTTGTTGTAGGTGTGGAAGATGTGGTTCTTTTACACATATACAGATGACTGTTCTTCTTGGGATCCTTTTCCCATGTACGTTATGACAGAATGTTGAGTAGTCCTCTCTTGGTATTCTGTAGGTCTTTGGTGATTATATATGTCACCTGTGTTTGTATATGTCTGTTAACCCCGATATCGTAATGAAACCAATCCTCACACCTTTCCATTGGTGAACCATAAGTTTGTTTAATGAATCTGTGATTGCCCTTCTCCGTGGAAATATCTGCCCTGGTATCCATTTTTAGGTAACACCTATAAGTGATATGATATGATATGTGTCTTTCACTTTCTGACTTACTACAAGTCACGTGATTACTTCTAGACTCATCTACGGTGCTGCAAATGGCATTGTGTCCTTTTTTCCCTTGGCTTCTCTTCTGCCTTAGCGGGCTCCATTTTCAACAATGTGATTCCCTGAGGGTTGTGGATTAGCTGACCTGGGCAGCCTTACCCTGCCGGCCCGCCCTCCCCAGGTGTGCCTCGTTGAGGTCAATATAAACAGCGCTCCAGGCAGCAATAGCCCCTGAAGCTGTGCCTGACTCCATATTCTCTGCCCCGTCAGCAGTCTCGGGGCTGTGCTGGTGGGAGGGAGTGAGGGGCCACAGCTTTGTGGGTGGCCCGGTGTGAGTGGGGTTCTGCTGGCCTTTCTGCAGGAGTTGCCAGGCTGCCGCCTGTAAAGAAGAGGATGTGTCACCCATACCTTCCGCTGGAATTTCTCTCCGGACAGAGGTGAGGAAGGAAAAAAGCAGTGGGGGCCGGGACAGGAGGGGTATCTCAGGCAGGGCAATGGAAAGCTTCTGGAAGAGCGCCAGGGTCCAGGACCACGCTGGCTGGCCTGCAGGCACCAAGTTGGCCTGCGTGCTGTCGCTGGTGTGGCTCCACGGTCCTTCCTCTAGGCTTTCAAGCCCTTGTACATATTCAGGTGTTTTACCTGGAAAGGGTGGGAACAGTTCAGCAGCAGCTGGCCTGGGGCTCAGCTCACGTTTACTCACAGATGCCTCGGCACGGTCCCCCAGCTTTGCAATGAGGACGCTCCTTGCGTGGGGGTTGGGTTGCTGGCTGTATGGGAGATGGTTCCCCACCTCTGACCAATTTCAGAATTGTTTACCACTGGAGCCAGTGCCGTGATAGGGTTTTCCTCTGTATAACTCGTGGGTTCACTTTTTTTTTCTTTTATGTTTCAAGTTAGATGTTATTCCTCTTTTATGTATTTATAGATATAAGCATGGAAATAATTCATTCCTATAAATACATCTGTGTGACGGGAAGAACTTTTTTCTGTTTTATTTTTAAATTTTATTTTTTAAAATTTTGAAATTTTATTTATTTTTTTATACAGCACGTTATTATTAGTTATGTATTTTATGCATATACATGTATACAGGTCAATCCCAAACTCCCAACTCATCCCACCACCACCACCCCATGGCTTCCCACACTTGGTGTCCATACGTTTGTTCTCTACCTCTGTGTCTCTATTTCTTCCCTGCAAACCAGTTCATCTGTACCATTTTTAGGCTCCACATATATGCATTAATATACAATATTTGTTTTCCTCTTTCTGACTTACTTCATTCTGTATGACAGTCTCTCGATCCATCGATGTCTCTACAAATGACCCAGTTTCATTCCTTTTTATGGCCGAGTTATATTCCATTTTATATATGTACCACATCTTTATCCATTCATCTGTCTGTGGGCATTTAGGTTGCTTCCATTACCTGGCTATTGTAAATAGTGCTGCAACGAACATTGTGGTGAATGTGCCTTTTTGAAATACGGTTTTCTCTGGGTATATGCCCAGAAGTGGGATTGCTGGATCAGATGGTAATTCTATTTCTAGTTATTTTAAGGAAACTCCATACTGTTCTCCATAGGGACTGTATCAATTTACATTCCCACCAATAGTGGAAGAGGGCTCCTTTTGTCCACACCCTCCCCAGAAGTGGTTGTTTGTAGATTTTCTGATGATGCCGATTCTAACAGGTGTGAGGTGATACCTCATTGTAGTTTTGATTTGCATTTCTCTAATAATTAGTGCTGTTGAGCAGCTTTTCATGTGCGTCTTGGCCATCTCTGTGTCTCCTTTGAAGAAACGTCTCTTTAGATCTTCTGCCCATTTTTTTGGGTTGTTTGTTTTTTTAATATTAAGCTGCATGAGCTGTTTATATATATTGGAGATTAAACCTGTGTCCATTGATTCGTTTGCAACGATTTTCACCCATCCTGAGGGATGCCTTTTTTCATTACCGTTTTTTTTAACAAAAAAGGAAAGAAAGGAAAAGAAGCAGAACACTAATGTGCGTAAAATATGCCTTTTGAAACGGTGGTTTTGAAATATGGACGTCCTTTGAAATTTTTGGTCGATATGTGACCCCAGGATTTGTTTTCAGGGCAGGTGTCATTTACAGGCCTGCAATGATTTTGAATATCAACTGACCATTAGCGTTGGGATTAAAGCTGCTGTTGTGTGAAACGGCCACAAGGTGGCTGCAGTTCATCCTTACCAAATCTGGTTACTAGGGCAAGAGAGCCTCAGTGGAAGTGGTGTTCTAGATTGGAGTTTAGAATGGAATGTACCAGGAGAAAGCCCCTCACGTTTGTCTCACTACTTCTTGTTCGTGTTTTTAATTTAAGTTTTTATTTTTTATTACAGCAAGTTTGATTACAATGTTTGGCTTGTTGTAGGTGTGGAAGATGTGGTTCTTTTACACATATACAGATGACTGTTCTTCTTGGGATCCTTTTCCCATGTACGTTATGACAGAATGTTGAGTAGTCCTCTCTTGGTATTCTGTAGGTCTTTGGTGATTATATATGTCACCTGTGTTTGTATATGTCTGTTAACCCCGATATCGTAATGAAACCTATCCTCACACCTTTCCATTGGTGAACCATAAGTTTGTTTAATGAATCTGTGATTGCCCTTCTCCATGGAAATATCTGCCCTGGTATCCATTTTTAGGTAACACCTATAAGTGATATGATATGATATGTGTCTTTCACTTTCTGACTTACTACAAGTCACGTGATTACTTCTAGACTCATCTACGGTGCTGCAAATGGCATTGTGTCCTTTTTTCCCTTGGCTTCTCTTCTGCCTTAGCGGGCTCCATTTTCAACAATGTGATTCCCTGAGGGTTGTGGATTAACTGACCTGGGCAGCCTTACTCTGCCGGCCCGCCCTCCCCAGGTGTGCCTCGTTGAGGTCAATATAAACAGAGCTCCAGGCAGCAATAGCCCCTGAAGCTGTGCCTGACTCCATATTCTCTGCCCCGTCAGCAGTCTTGGGTCTGTGCTGGTGGGAGGGAGTGAGGGGCCACAGCTTTGTGGGTGGCCCGGTGTGAGTGGGGTTCTGCTGGCCTTTCTGCAGGAGTTGCCAGGCTGCCGCCTGTAAAGAAGAGGATGTGTCACCCATACCTTCCGCTGGAATTTCTCTCCGGACAGAGGTGAGGAAGGAAAAAAGCAGTGGGGGCCGGGACAGGAGGGGTATCTCAGGCAGGGCAATGGAAAGCTTCTGGAAGAGCGCCAGGGTCCAGGACCACGCTGGCTGGCCTGCAGGCACCAAGTTGGCCTGCGTGCTGTCGCTGGTGTGGCTCCACGGTCCTTCCTCTAGGCTTTCAAGCCCTTGTACATATTCAGGTGTTTTACCTGGAAAGGGTGGGAACAGTTCAGCAGCAGCTGGCCTGGGGCTCAGATCACGTTTACTCACAGATGCCTCGGCACGGTCCCCCAGCTTTGCAATGACGACGCTCCTTGCGTGGGGGGTGGGTTGCTGGCTGTATGGGAGATGGTTACCCAACTCTGACCAATTTCAGAATTGTTTACCACTGGAGCAAGTGCCCTGATAGGGTTTTCCTCTGTATAACTCCTGGGTTCTGGTTTTTTTTTTCTTTTATGGTTCAAGTTAGATTTTATTCCCCTTTTATGTATTTATAGATATAAGCATGGAAATAATTCTTTCCTATAAATACATCTGTGTGATGGGAAGAATTTTTTCTGTTTTATTTTTAAATTTTATTTTTTAAAATTTTGAAATTTAATTTTATTTATTTTTTTTATACAGCGCGTTATTATTAGTTATGTATTTTATGTATATACATGTATACAGGTCAATCCCAAACTCCCAACTCATCCCACCACCACCACCCCATGGCTTCCCACACTTGGTGTCCATACGTTTGTTCTCTACCTCTGTGTCTCTATTTCTTCCCTGCAAACCAGTTCATCTGTACCATTTTTAGGCTCCACATATATGCATTAATATACAATATTTGTTTTCCTCTTTCTGACTTACTTCATTCTGTATGACAGTCTCTCGATCCATCGATGTCTCTACAAATGACCCAGTTTCTTTCCTTTTTATGGCCGAGTCATATTCCATTTTATATATGTACCACATCTTTATCCATTCATCTGTCTGTGGGCATTTAGGTTGCTTCCATTACCTGGCTATTGTAAATAGTGCTGCAACAAACATTGTGGTGAATGTGCCTTTTTGAAATACGGTTTTCTCTGGGTATATGCCCAGAAGTGGGATTGCTGGATCAGATGGTAATTCTATTTCTAGTTTTTTTAAGGAAACTCCATACTGTTCTCCATAGTGACTGTATCAATTTACATTCCCACCAATAGTGGAAGAGGGCTCCTTTTGTCCACACCCTCCCCAGAATTGGTTGTTTGTAGATTTTCTGATGATGCCGATTCTAACAGGTGTGAGGTGATACCTCATTGTAGTTTTGATTTGCATTTCTCTAATAATTAGTGCTGTTGAGCAGCTTTTCATGTGCGTCTTGGCCATCTCTGTGTCTCCTTTGAAGAAACGTCTCTTTAGATCTTCTGCCCATTTTTTGGGGGGTTGTTTGTTTTTTTAATATTAAGCTGCATGAGCTGTTTATATATATTGGAGATTAAACCTGTGTCCATTGATTCGTTTGCAACGATTTTCACCCATCCTGAGGGATGCCTTTTTCCATTCCCGTGTTTTTTAACAAAAAAGGAAAGAAAGGAAAAGAAGCAGAACACTAATGTGCGTAAAATATGCCTTTTGAAACGGTGGTTTTGAAATATGGACGTCCTTTGAAATTTTTGGTCGATATGTGACCCCAGGATTTGTTTTCAGGGCAGGTGTCATTTACAGGCCTGCAATGATTTTGAATATCAACTGACCATTAGCGTTGGGTTTAAAGCTGCTGTTGTGTGAAACGGCCACAAGGTGGCAGCAGTTCACCCTTACCAAATCTGGTTACTAGGGCAAGAGAGCCTCAGTGGAAGTGGTGTTCTAGATTGGAGTTTAGAATGGAATGTACCAGGAGAAAGCCCCTCACGTTTGTCTCACTACTTCTTGTTCGTGTTTTTAATTTAAGTTTTTATTTTTTATTACAGCAAGTTTGATTACAATGTTTGGCTTGTTGTAGGTGTGGAAGATGTGGTTCTTTTACACATATACAGATGACTGTTCTTCTTGGGATCCTTTTCCCATGTACGTTATGACAGAATGTTGAGTAGTCCTCTCTTGGTATTCTGTAGGTCTTTGGTGATTATATATGTAACCTGTGTTTGTATATGTCTGTTAACCCCAATATCGTAATGAAACCTATCCTCACACCTTTCCATTGGTGAACCATAAGTTTGTTTAATGAATCTGTGATTGCCCTTCTCCGTGGAAATATCTGCCGTGGTATCCATTTTTAGGTAATACCTATAAGTGATATGATATGATATGTGTCTTTCACTTTCTGACTTACTACAAGTCACGTGATTACTTCTAGACTCATCTACGGTGCTGCAAATGGCATTGTGTCCTTTTTTCCCTTGGCTTCTCTTCTGCATTAGCGGGCTCCATTTTCAACAATGTGATTCCCTGAGGGTTGTGGATTAGCTGACCTGGGCTGCTTTACCCTGCCGGCCCGCCCTCCCCAGGTGTGCCTCATTGAGATCAATATAAACAGAGCTCCAGGCAGCAATAGCCCCTGAAGCTGTGCCTGACTCCATATTCTCTGCCCCGTCAGCAGTCTCGGGGCTGTGCTGGTGGGAGGAAGTGAGGGGCCACAGCTTTGTGGGTGGCCCGGTGTGAGTGGGGTTCTGCTGGCCTTTCTGCAGGAGTTGCCAGGCTGCCGCCTGTAAAGAAGAGGATGTGTCACCCATACCTTCCGCTGGAATTTCTCTCCGGACAGAGGTGAGGAAGGAAAAAAGCAGTGGGGGCCGGGACAGGAGGGGTATCTCAGGCAGGGCCATGGAAAGCTTCTGGAAGAGCACCCGGGGCCAGGACAATGCTGGTTGGCCTGCAGGCACCAAGTTGGCCTGCGTGCTGTCGCTGGTGTGGCTCCACGGTCCTTCCTCTAGGCTTTCAAGCCCTTGTACATATTCAGTTGTTTTACCTGGAAAGGGTGGGAACAGATAAGAAGCAGCTGGCCTGGGGCTCAGCTCACGTTTACTCACAGATGTCTCGGCACGGTCCCCCAGCTTTTCAATGAGGACTCTCCTTGTGTGGGGGGTCGGTGGCTGGCTGTATGGGAGATGGTTCCCCACCTCTGACCAATTTCAGAATTGTTTACCGCTGGAGCAAGTGCCGTGATAGGGTTTTCCTCTGTATAACTCGTGGGTTCAATTTTTTTTTTCTTTTTTGGTTCAAGTTAGATTTTATTCCTCTTTTATGTATTTATAAATATAAGCATGGAAATAATTCATTCCTATAAATACATCTGTGTGACGGGAAGAATTTTTTCTGTTTTATTTTTAAATTTTATTTTTTAAAATTTTGAAATTTAATTTTATTTATGTTTTTATACAGCACGTTATTATTAGTTATGTATTTTATGCATATACATGTATAAAGGTCAATCCCAATCTCCCAACTCATCCCACCACCACCACCCCATGGCTTCCCACACTTGGTGTCCATTCGTTTGTTCTCTACCTCTGTGTCTCTATTTCTTCCCTGCAAACCAGTTCATCTGTACCATTTTTAGGCTCCACATATATGCATTAATATACAATATTTGTTTTCCTCTTTCTGACTTACTTCATTCTGTATGACAGTCTCTCGATCCATCGATGTCTCTACAAATGACCCAGTTTCATTCCTTTTTATGGCCGAGTCATATTCCATTTTATATATGTACCACATCTTTATCCATTCATCTGTCTGTGGGCATTTAGGTTGCTTCCATTACCTGGCTATTGTAAATAGTGCTGCAACGAACATTGTGGTGAATGTGCCTTTTTGAAATACGGTTTTCTCTGGGTATATGCCCAGAAGTGGGATTGCTGGATCAGATGGTAATTCTATTTCTAGTTATTTTAAGGAAACTCCATACTGTTCTCCATAGGGACTGTATCAATTTACATTCCCACCAATAGTGGAAGAGGGCTCCTTTTGTCCACACCCTCCCCAGAATTGGTTGTTTGTAGATTTTCTGATGATGCCGATTCTAACAGGTGTGAGGTGATACCTCATTGTAGTTTTGATTTGCATTTCTCTAATAATTAGTGCTGTTGAGCAGCTTTTCATGTGCCTCTTGGCCATCTCTGTGTCTCCTTTGAAGAAACGTCTCTTTAGATCTTCTGCCCATTTTTTTTGGGTTGTTTGTTTTTTTAATATTAAGCTGCATGAGCTGTTTATATATATTGGAGATTAAACCTGTGTCCATTGATTCGTTTGCAACGATTTTCACCCATCCTGAGGGATGCCTTTTTTCATTCCCGTTTTTTTTAACAAAAAAGGAAAGAAAGGAAAAGAAGCAGAACACTAATGTGCGTAAAATATGCCTTTTGAAACGGTGGTTTTGAAATATGGACGTCCTTTGAAATTTTTGGTCGATATGTGACCCCAGGATTTGTTTTCAGGGCAGGTGTCATTTACAGGCCTGCAATGATTTTGAATATCAACTGACCATTAGCGTTGGGATTAAAGCTGCTGTTGTGTGAAACGGCCACAAGGTGGCAGCAGTTCATCCTTACCAAATCTGGTTACTAGGGCAAGAGAGCCTCAGTGGAAGTGGTGTTCTAGATTGGAGTTTAGAATGGAATGTACCAGGAGAAAGCCCCTCACGTTTGTCTCACTACTTCTTGTTCGTGTTTTTAATTTAAGTTTTTATTTTTTATTACAGCAAGTTTGATTACAATGTTTGGCTTGTTGTAGGTGTGGAAGATGTGGTTCTTTTACACATATACAGATGACTGTTCTTCTTGGGATCCTTTTCCCATGTACGTTATGACAGAATGTTGAGTAGTCCTCTCTTGGTATTCTGTAGGTCTTTGGTGATTATATATGTCACCTGTGTTTGTATATGTCTGTTAACCCCGATATCGTAATGAAACCTATCCTCACACCTTTCCATTGGTGAACCATAAGTTTGTTTAATGAATCTGTGATTGCCCTTCTCCGTGGAAATATCTGCCCTGGTATCCATTTTTAGGTAACACCTATAAGTGATATGATATGATATGTGTCTTTCACTTTCTGACTTACTACAAGTCACGTGATTACTTCTAGACTCATCTACGGTGCTGCAAATGGCATTGTGTCCTTTTTTCCCTTGGCTTCTCTTCTGCCTTAGCGGGGTCCATTTTCAACAATGTGATTCCCTGCGGGTTGTGGATTAGCTGACCTGGGCAGCCTTACCCTGCCGGCCCGCCCTCCCCAGGTGTGCCTCGTTGAGGTCAATATAAACAGCGCTCCAGGCAGCAATAGCCCCTGAAGCTGTGCCTGACTCCATATTCTCTGCCCCGTCAGCAGTCTTGGGTCTGTGCTGGTGGGAGGGAGTGAGGGGCCACAGCTTTGTGGGTGGCCCGGTGTGAGTGGGGTTCTGCTGGCCTTTCTGCAGGAGTTGCCAGGCTGCCGCCTGTAAAGAAGAGGATGTGTCACCCATACCTTCCGCTGGAATTTCTCTCCGGACAGAGGTGAGGAAGGAAAAAAGCAGTGGGGGCCGGGACAGGAGGGGTATCTCAGGCAGGGCAATGGAAAGCTTCTGGAAGAGCACCAGGGTCCAGGACCACGCTGGCTGGCCTGCAGGCACCAAGTTGGCCTGCGTGCTGTCGCTGGTGTGGCTCCACGGTCCTTCCTCTAGGCTTTCAAGCCCTTGTACATATTCAGGTGTTTTACCTGGAAAGGGTGGGAACAGTTCAGCAGCAGCTGGCCTGGGGCTCAGATCACGTTTACTCACAGATGCCTCGGCATGGTCCCCCAGCTTTGCAATGACGACGCTCCTTGCTTGGGGGGTGGGTTGCTGGCTGTATGGGAGATGGTTCCCCACTTCTGACCAATTTCAGAACTGTTTACCACTGGAGCAAGTGCCCTGTTAGGGTTTTCCTCTGTATAACTCCTGGGTTCAGGTTTTTTTTTTTCTTTTATGGTTCAAGTTAGATTTTATTCCCCTTTTATGTATTTATAGATATAAGCATGGAAATAATTCTTTCCTATAAATACATCTGTGTGATGGGAAGAATTTTTTCTGTTTTATTTTTAAATTTTATTTTTTAAAATTTTGAAATTTAATTTTATTTATTTTTTTATACAGCACGTTATTATTAGTTATGTATTTTATGCATATACATGTATACAGGTCAATCCCAAACTCCCAACTCATCCCACCACCACCACCCCATGGCTTCCCACACTTGGTGTCCATACGTTTGTTCTCTACCTCTGTGTCTCTATTTCTTCCCTGCAAACCAGTTCATCTGTACCATTTTTAGGCTCCACATATATGCATTAATATACAATATTTGTTTTCCTCTTTCTGACTTACTTCATTCTGTATGACAGTCTCTCGATCCATCGATGTCTCTACAAATGACCCAGTTTCTTTCCTTTTTATGGCCGAGTCATATTCCATTTTATATATGTACCACATCTTTATCCATTCATCTGTCTGTGGGCATTTAGGTTGCTTCCATTACCTGGCTATTGTAAATAGTGCTGCAACGAACATTGTGGTGAATGTGCCTTTTTGAAATACGGTTTTCTCTGGGTATATGCCCAGAAGTGGGATTGCTGGATCAGATGGTAATTCTATTTCTAGTTATTTTAAGGAAACTCCATACTGTTCTCCATAGGGACTGTATCAATTTACATTCCCACCAATAGTGGAAGAGGGCTCCTTTTGTCCACACCCTCCCCAGAATTGGTTGTTTGTAGATTTTCTGATGATGCCGATTCTAACAGGTGTGAGGTGATACCTCATTGTAGTTTTGATTTGCATTTCTCTAATAATTAGTGCTGTTGAGCAGCTTTTCATGTGCGTCTTGGCCATCTCTGTGTCTCCTTTGAAGAAACGTCTCTTTAGATCTTCTGCCCATTTTTTTTGGGTTGTTTGTTTTTTTAATATTAAGCTGCATGAGCTGTTTATATATATTGGAGATTAAACCTCTGTCCATTGATTCGTCTGCAACGATTTTCGCCCATTCTGAGGGATGCCTTTTTCCATTCCCGTGTTTTTTAACAAAAAAGGAAAGAAAGGAAAAGAAGCAGAACACTAATGTGCGTAAAATATGCCTTTTGAAACGGTGGTTTTGAAATATGGACGTCCTTTGAAATTTTTGGTCGATATGTGACCCCAGGATTTGTTTTCAGGGCAGGTGTCATTTACAGGCCTGCAATGATTTTGAATATCAACTGACCATTAGCGTTGGGATTAAAGCTGCTGTTGTGTGAAACGGCCACAAGGTGGCAGCAGTTCACCCTTACCAAATCTGGTTACTAGGGCAAGAGAGCCTCAGTGGAAGTGGTGTTCTAGATTGGAGTTTAGAATGGAATGTACCAGGAGAAAGCCCCTCACGTTTGTCTCACTACTTCTTGTTCGTGTTTTTAATTTAAGTTTTTATTTTTTATTACAGCAAGTTTGATTACAATGTTTGGCTTGTTGTAGGTGTGGAAGATGTGGTTCTTTTACACATATACAGATGACTGTTCTTCTTGGGATCCTTTTCCCATGTACGTTATGACAGAATGTTGAGTAGTCCTCTCTTGGTATTCTGTAGGTCTTTGGTGATTATATATGTCACCTGTGTTTGTATATGTCTGTTAACCCCGATATCGTAATGAAACCAATCCTCACACCTTTCCATTGGTGAACCATAAGTTTGTTTAATGAATCTGTGATTGCCCTTCTCCGTGGAAATATCTGCCCTGGTATCCATTTTTAGGTAACACCTATAAGTGATATGATATGATATGTGTCTTTCACTTTCTGACTTACTACAAGTCACGTGATTACTTCTAGACTCATCTACGGTGCTGCAAATGGCATTGTGTCCTTTTTTCCCTTGTCTTCTCTTCTGCCTTAGCGGGCTCCATTTTCAACAATGTGATTCCCTGAGGGTTGTGGATTAGCTGACCTGGGCAGCCTTACCCTGCCGGCCCGCCCTCCCCAGGTGTGCCTCGTTGAGGTCAATATAAACAGCACTCCAGGCAGCAATAGCCCCTGAAGCTGTGCCTGACTCCATATTCTCTGCCCCGTCAGCAGTCTCGGGGCTGTGCTGGTGGGAGGGAGTGAGGGGCCACAGCTTTGTGGGTGGCCCGGTGTGAGTGGGGTTCTGCTGGCCTTTCTGCAGGAGTTGCCAGGCTTCCGCCTGTAAAGAAGAGGATGTGTCACCCATACCTTCCGCTGGAATTTCTCTCCGGACAGAGGTGAGGAAGGAAAAAAGCAGTGGGGGCCGGGACAGGAGGGGTATCTCAGGCAGGGCAATGGAAAGCTTCTGGAAGAGCGCCAGGGTCCAGGACCACGCTGGCTGGCCTGCAGGCACCAAGTTGGCCTGCGTGCTGTCGCTGGTGTGGCTCCACGATCATTCCTCTAGGCTTTCAAGCCCTTGTACATATTCAGGTGTTTTACCTGGAAAGGGTGGGAACAGTTCAGCAGCAGCTGGCCTGGGGCTCAGATCACGTTTACTCACAGATGCCTCGGCACGGTCCCCAGGCTTTGCAATGAGGACGCTCCTTGCTTGGGGGGTGGGTTGCTGGCTGTATGGGAGATGGTTCCCCACCTCTGACCAATTTCAGAATTGTTTACCACTGGAGCAAGTGCCCTGTTAGGGTTTTCCTCTGTATAACTCCTGGGTTCAGGTTATTTTTTTCTTTTATGGTTCAAGTTAGATTTTATTCCCCTTTTATGTATTTATAGATATAAGCATGGAAATAATTCTTTCCTATAAATACATCTGTGTGATGGGAAGAATTTTTTTCTGTTTTATTTTTAAATTTTATTTTTTAAAATTTTGAAATTGAATTTTATTTATTTTTTTATACAGCACGTTATTATTAGTTATGTATTTTATGCATATACATGTATACAGGTCAATCCCAAACTCCCAACTCATCCCACCACCACCACCCCATGGCTTCCCACACTTGGTGTCCATACGTTTGTTCTCTACCTCTGTGTCTCTATTTCTTCCCTGCAAACCAGTTCATCTGTACCATTTTTAGGCTCCACATATATGCATTAATATACAATATTTGTTTTCCTCTTTCTGACTTACTTCATTCTGTATGACAGTCTCTCGATCCATCGATGTCTCTACAAATGACCCAGTTTCATTCCTTTTTATGGCCGAGTCATATTCCATTTTATATATGTACCACATCTTTATCCATTCATCTGTCTGTGGGCATTTAGGTTGCTTCCATTACCTGGCTATTGTAAATAGTGCTGCAACGAACATTGTGGTGAATGTGCCTTTTTGAAATACGGTTTTCTCTGGGTATATGCCCAGAAGTGGGATTGCTGGATCAGATGGTAATTCTATTTCTAGTTATTTTAAGGAAACTCCATACTGTTCTCCATAGGGACTGTATCAATTTACATTCCCACCAATAGTGGAAGAGGGCTCCTTTTGTCCACACCCTCCCCAGAATTGGTTGTTTGTAGATTTTCTGATGATGCCGATTCTAACAGGTGTGAGGTGATACCTCATTGTAGTTTTGATTTGCATTTCTCTAATAATTAGTGCTGTTGAGCAGCTTTTCATGTGCGTCTTGGCCATCTCTGTGTCTCCTTTGAAGAAACGTCTCTTTAGATCTTCTGCCCATTTTTTTTGGGTTGTTTGTTTTTTTAATATTAAGCTGCATGAGCTCTTTATATATATTGGAGATTACACCTCTGTCCATTGATTCGTCTGCAACGATTTTCGCCCATTCTGAGGGATGCCTTTTTCCATTCCCGTGTTTTTTAACAAAAAAGAAAAGAAAGGAAAAGAAGCAGAACACTAATGTGCGTAAAATATGCCTTTTGAAACGGTGGTTTTGAAATATGGACGTCCTTTGAAATTTTTGGTCGATATGTGACCCCAGGATTTGTTTTCAGGGCAGGTGTCATTTACAGGCCTGCAATGATTTTGAATATCAACTGACCATTAGCGTTGGGATTAAAGCTGCTGTTGTGTGAAACGGCCACAAGGTGGCAGCAGTTCACCCTTACCAAATCTGGTTACTAGGGCAAGAGAGCCTCAGTGGAAGTGGTGTTCTAGATTGGAGTTTAGAATGGAATGTACCAGGAGAAAGCCCCTCACGTTTGTCTCACTACTTCTTGTTCGTGTTTTTAATTTAAGTTTTTATTTTTTATTACAGCAAGTTTGATTACAATGTTTGGCTTGTTGTAGGTGTGGAAGATGTGGTTCTTTTACACATATACAGATGACTGTTCTTCTTGGGATCCTTTTCCCATGTACGTTATGACAGAATGTTGAGTAGTCCTCTCTTGGTATTCTGTAGGTCTTTGGTGATTATATATGTCACCTGTGTTTGTATATGTCTGTTAACCCCGATATCGTAATGAAACCAATCCTCACACCTTTCCATTGGTGAACCATAAGTTTGTTTAATGAATCTGTGATTGCCCTTCTCCGTGGAAATATCTGCCCTGGTATCCATTTTTAGGTAACACCTATAAGTGATATGATATGATATGTGTCTTTCACTTTCTGACTTACTACAAGTCACGTGATTACTTCTAGACTCATCTACGGTGCTGCAAATGGCATTGTGTCCTTTTTTCCCTTGGCTTCTCTTCTGCCTTAGCGGGCTCCATTTTCAACAATGTGATTCCCTGAGGGTTGTGGATTAGCTGACCTGGGCAGCCTTACCCTGCCGGCCCGCCCTCCCCAGGTGTGCCTCGTTGAGGTCAATATAAACAGAGCTCCAGGCAGCAATAGCCCCTGAAGCTGTGCCTGACTCCATATTCTCTGCCCCGTCAGCAGTCTCGGGGCTGTGCTGGTGGGAGGGAGTGAGGGGCCACAGCTTTGTGGGTGGCCCGGTGTGAGTGGGGTTCTGCTGGCCTTTCTGCAGGAGTTGCCAGGCTGCCGCCTGTAAAGAAGAGGATGTGTCACCCATACCTTCCGCTGGAATTTCTCTCCAGACAGAGGTGAGGAAGGAAAAAAGCAGTGGGGGCCGGGACAGGAGGGGTATCTCAGGCAAGGCAATGGAAAGCTTCTGGAAGAGCGCCGGGGCCAGGACCACTCTGGCTGGACTGCAGGCACCAAGTTGGCCTGTGTGCTGTCGCTGGTGTGGCTCCACGGTCCTTCCTCTAGGCTTTCAAGCCCTTGTACATATTCAGGTGTTTTACCTGGAAAGGGTGGGAACAGTTCAGCAGCAGCTGGCCTGCGGCTCAGCTCACGTTTACTCACAGATGCCTCGGCCCGGTCCCCCAGCTTTGCAATGACGACGCTCCTTGCGTGGGGGGTGGGTTGCTGGCTGTATGGGAGATGGTTCCCCACCTCTGACCAATTTCAGAATTGTTTACCACTGGAACAAGTGCCGTGATAGGGTTTTCCTCTGTATAACTCCTGGGTTCAGGTTTTTATTTTCTTTTATGGTTCAAGTTAGATTTTATTCCCCTTTTATGTATTTATAGATATAAGCATGGAAATAATTTTTCCTATAAATACATCTGTGTGATGGGAAGAATTTTTTCTGTTTTATTTTTAAATTTTATTTTTTAAAATTTTGAAATTTAATTTTATTTATTTTTTTTTATACAGCACGTTATTATTAGTTATGTATTTTATGTATATACATGTATACAGGTCAATCCCAAACTCCCAACTCATCCCGCCACCACCACCCCATGGCTTCCCACACTTGGTGTCCATACGTTTGTTCTCTACCTCTGTGTCTCTATTTCTTCCCTGCAAACCAGTTCATCTGTACCATTTTTAGGCTCCACATATATGCATTAATATACAATATTCGTTTTCCTCTTTCTGACTTACTTCATTCTGTATGACAGTCTCTCGATCCATCGATGTCTCTACAAATGACCCAGTTTCATTCCTTTTTATGGCCGAGTCATATTCCATTTTATATATGTACCACATCTTTATCCATTCATCTGTCTGTGGGCATTTAGGTTGCTTCCATTACCTGGCTATTGTAAATAGTGCTGCAACGAACATTGTGGTGAATGTGCCTTTTTGAAATACGGTTTTCTCTGGGTATATGCCCAGAAGTGGGATTGCTGGATCAGATGGTAATTTTATTTCTAGTTATTTTAAGGAAACTCCATACTGTTCTCCATAGGGACTGTATCAATTTACATTCCCACCAATAGTGGAAGAGGGCTCCTTTTGTCCACACCCTCCCCAGAATTGGTTGTTTGTAGATTTTCTGATGATGCCGATTCTAACAGTTGTGAGGTGATACCTCATTGTAGTTTTGATTTGCATTTCTCTAATAATTAGTGCTGTTGAGCAGCTTTTCATGTGCGTCTTGGCCATCTCTGTGTCTCCTTTGAAGAAACGTCTCTTTAGATCTTCTGCCCATTTTTTTTGGGTTGTTTGTTTTTTTAATATTAAGCTGCATTAGCTGTTTATATATATTGGAGATTACACCTCTGTCCATTGATTCGTCTGCAACGATTTTCGCCCATTCTGAGGGATGCCTTTTTCCATTCCCGTGTTTTTTAACAAAAAAGGAAAGAAAGGAAAAGAAGCAGAACACTAATGTGCGTAAAATATGCCTTTTGAAACGGTGGTTTTGAAATATGGACGTCCTTTGAAATTTTTGGTCGATATGTGACCCCAGGATTTGTTTTCAGGGCAGGTGTCATTTACAGGCCTGCAATGATTTTGAATATCAACTGACCATTAGCGTTGGGATTAAAGCTGCTGTTGTGTGAAACGGCCACAAGGTGGCAGCAGTTCACCCTTACCAAATCTGGTTACTAGGGCAAGAGAGCCTCAGTGGAAGTGGTGTTCTAGATTGGAGTTTAGAATGGAATGTACCAGGAGAAAGCCCCTCACGTTTGTCTCACTACTTCTTGTTCGTGTTTTTAATTTAAGTTTTTATTTTTTATTACAGCAAGTTTGATTACAATGTTTGGCTTGTTGTAGGTGTGGAAGATGTGGTTCTTTTACACATATACAGATGACTGTTCTTCTTGGGATCCTTTTCCCATGTACATTATGACAGAATGTTGAGTAGTCCTCTCTTGGTATTCTGTAGGTCTTTGGTGATTATATATGTCACCTGTGTTTGTATATGTCTGTTAACCCCGATATCGTAATGAAACCAATCCTCACACCTTTCCATTGGTGAACCATAAGTTTGTTTAATGAATCTGTGATTGCCCTTCTCCGTGGAAATATCTGCCCTGGTATCCATTTTTAGGTAACACCTATAAGTGATATGATATGATATGTGTCTTTCACTTTCTGACTTACTACAAGTCACGTGATTACTTCTAGACTCATCTACGGTGCTGCAAATGGCATTGTGTCCTTTTTTCCCTTGGCTTCTCTTCTGCCTTAGCGGGCTCCATTTTCAACAATGTGATTCCCTGAGGGTTGTGGATTAGCTGACCTGGGCAGCCTTACCCTGCCAGCCCGCCCTCCCCAGGTGTGCCTCGTTGAGGTCAATATAAACAGAGCTCCAGGCAGCAATAGCCCCTGAAGCTGTGCCTGACTCCATATTCTCTGCCCCGTCAGCAGTCTCGGGGCTGTGCTGGTGGGAGGGAGTGAGGGGCCACAGCTTTGTGGGTGGCCCGGTGTGAGTGGGGTTCTGCTGGCCTTTCTGCAGGAGTTGCCAGGCTGCCGCCTGTAAAGAAGAGGATGTGTCACCCATACCTTCCGCTGGAATTTCTCTCCAGACAGAGGTGAGGAAGGAAAAAAGCAGTGGGGGCCGGGACAGGAGGGGTATCTCAGGCAAGGCAATGGAAAGCTTCTGGAAGAGCGCCGGGGCCAGGACCACTCTGGCTGGACTGCAGGCACCAAGTTGGCCTGTGTGCTGTCGCTGGTGTGGCTCCACGGTCCTTCCTCTAGGCTTTCAAGCCCTTGTACATATTCAGGTGTTTTACCTGGAAAGGGTGGGAACAGTTCAGCAGCAGCTGGCCTGCGGCTCAGCTCACGTTTACTCACAGATGCCTCGGCCCGGTCCCCCAGCTTTGCAATGACGACGCTCCTTGCGTGGGGGGTGGGTTGCTGGCTGTATGGGAGATGGTTCCCCACCTCTGACCAATTTCAGAATTGTTTACCACTGGAACAAGTGCCGTGATAGGGTTTTCCTCTGTATAACTCCTGGGTTCAGGTTTTTATTTTCTTTTATGGTTCAAGTTAGATTTTATTCCCCTTTTATGTATTTATAGATATAAGCATGGAAATAATTTTTCCTATAAATACATCTGTGTGATGGGAAGAATTTTTTCTGTTTTATTTTTAAATTTTATTTTTTAAAATTTTGAAATTTAATTTTATTTATTTTTTTTATACAGCACGTTATTATTAGTTATGTATTTTATGTATATACATGTATACAGGTCAATCCCAAACTCCCAACTCATCCCGCCACCACCACCCCATGGCTTCCCACACTTGGTGTCCATACGTTTGTTCTCTACCTCTGTGTCTCTATTTCTTCCCTGCAAACCAGTTCATCTGTACCATTTTTAGGCTCCACATATATGCATTAATATACAATATTCGTTTTCCTCTTTCTGACTTACTTCATTCTGTATGACAGTCTCTCGATCCATCGATGTCTCTACAAATGACCCAGTTTCATTCCTTTTTATGGCCGAGTCATATTCCATTTTATATATGTACCACATCTTTATCCATTCATCTGTCTGTGGGCATTTAGGTTGCTTCCATTACCTGGCTATTGTAAATAGTGCTGCAACGAACATTGTGGTGAATGTGCCTTTTTGAAATACGGTTTTCTCTGGGTATATGCCCAGAAGTGGGATTGCTGGATCAGATGGTAATTTTATTTCTAGTTATTTTAAGGAAACTCCATACTGTTCTCCATAGGGACTGTATCAATTTACATTCCCACCAATAGTGGAAGAGGGCTCCTTTTGTCCACACCCTCCCCAGAATTGGTTGTTTGTAGATTTTCTGATGATGCCGATTCTAACAGTTGTGAGGTGATACCTCATTGTAGTTTTGATTTGCATTTCTCTAATAATTAGTGCTGTTGAGCAGCTTTTCATGTGCGTCTTGGCCATCTCTGTGTCTCCTTTGAAGAAACGTCTCTTTAGATCTTCTGCCCATTTTTTTTGGGTGGTTGTTTTTTTAATATTAAGCTGCATGAGCTGTTTATATATATTGGAGATTACACCTCTGTCCATTGATTCGTCTGCAACGATTTTCGCCCATTCTGAGGGATGCCTTTTTCCATTCCCGTGTTTTTTAACAAAAAAGGAAAGAAAGGAAAAGAAGCAGAACACTAATGTGCGTAAAATATGCCTTTTGAAACGGTGGTTTTGAAATATGGACGTCCTTTGAAATTTTTGGTCGATATGTGACCCCAGGATTTGTTTTCAGGGCAGGTGTCATTTACAGGCCTGCAATGATTTTGAATATCAACTGACCATTAGCGTTGGGATTAAAGCTGCTGTTGTGTGAAACGGCCACAAGGTGGCAGCAGTTCACCCTTACCAAATCTGGTTACTAGGGCAAGAGAGCCTCAGTGGAAGTGGTGTTCTAGATTGGAGTTTAGAATGGAATGTACCAGGAGAAAGCCCCTCACGTTTGTCTCACTACTTCTTGTTCGTGTTTTTAATTTAAGTTTTTATTTTTTATTACAGCAAGTTTGATTACAATGTTTGGCTTGTTGTAGGTGTGGAAGATGTGGTTCTTTTACACATATACAGATGACTGTTCTTCTTGGGATCCTTTTCCCATGTACGTTATGACAGAATGTTGAGTAGTCCTCTCTTGGTATTCTGTAGGTCTTTGGTGATTATATATGTCACCTGTGTTTGTATATGTCTGTTAACCCCGATATCGTAATGAAACCAATCCTCACACCTTTCCATTGGTGAACCATAAGTTTGTTTAATGAATCTGTGATTGCCCTTCTCCGTGGAAATATCTGCCCTGGTATCCATTTTTAGGTAACACCTATAAGTGATATGATATGATATGTGTCTTTCACTTTCTGACTTACTACAAGTCACGTGATTACTTCTAGACTCATCTACGGTGCTGCAAATGGCATTGTGTCCTTTTTTCCCTTGGCTTCTCTTCTGCCTTAGCGGGGTCCATTTTCAACAATGTGATTCCCTGAGGGTTGTGGATTAGCTGACCTGGGCAGCCTTACCCTGCCGGCCCGCCCTCCCCAGGTGTGCCTCGTTGAGGTCAATATAAACAGAGCTCCAGGCAGCAATAGCCGCTGAAGCTGTGCCTGACTCCATATTCTCTGCCCCGTCAGCAGTCTCGGGGCTGTGCTGGTGGGAGGGAGTGAGGGGCCACAGCTTTGTGGGTGGCCCGGTGTGAGTGGGGTTCTGCTGGCCTTTCTGCAGGAGTTGCCAGGCTGCCGCCTGTAAAGAAGAGGATGTGTCACCCATACCTTCCGCTGGAATTTCTCTCCGGACAGAGGTGAGGAAGGAAAAAAGCAGTGGGGGCCGGGACAGGAGGGGTATCTCAGGCAGGGCAATGGAAAGCTTCTGGAAGAGCGCCAGGGTCCAGGACCACGCTGGCTGGCCTGCAGGCACCAAGTTGGCCTGCGTGCTGTCGCTGGTGTGGCTCCACGGTCCTTCCTCTAGGCTTTCAAGCCCTTGTACATATTCAGGTGTTTTACCTGGAAAGGGTGGGAACAGTTCAGCAGCAGCTGGCCTGGGGCTCAGCTCACGTTTACTCACAGATGCCTCGGCACGGTCCCCCAGCTTTGCAATGAGGACGCTCCTTGCGTGGGGGTTGGGTTGCTGGCTGTATGGGAGATGGTTCCCCACCTCTGACCAATTTCAGAATTGTTTACCACTGGAGCCAGTGCCGTGATAGGGTTTTCCTCTGTATAACTCGTGGGTTCACTTTTTTTTTCTTTTATGTTTCAAGTTAGATGTTATTCCTCTTTTATGTATTTATAGATATAAGCATGGAAATAATTCATTCCTATAAATACATCTGTGTGACGGGAAGAACTTTTTTCTGTTTTATTTTTAAATTTTATTTTTTAAAATTTTGAAATTTTATTTATTTTTTTATACAGCACGTTATTATTAGTTATGTATTTTATGCATATACATGTATACAGGTCAATCCCAAACTCCCAACTCATCCCACCACCACCACCCCATGGCTTCCCACACTTGGTGTCCATACGTTTGTTCTCTACCTCTGTGTCTCTATTTCTTCCCTGCAAACCAGTTCATCTGTACCATTTTTAGGCTCCACATATATGCATTAATATACAATATTTGTTTTCCTCTTTCTGACTTACTTCATTCTGTATGACAGTCTCTCGATCCATCGATGTCTCTACAAATGACCCAGTTTCATTCCTTTTTATGGCCGAGTCATATTCCATTTTATATATGTACCACATCTTTATCCATTCATCTGTCTGTGGGCATTTAGGTTGCTTCCATTACCTGGCTATTGTAAATAGTGCTGCAACGAACATTGTGGTGAATGTGCCTTTGTGAAATACGGTTTTCTCTGGGTATATGCCCAGAAGTGGGATTGCTGGATCAGATGGTAATTCTATTTCTAGTTTTTTTAAGGAAACTCCATACTGTTCTCCATAGGGACTGTATCAATTTACATTCCCACCAATAGTGGAAGAGGGCTCCTTTTGTCCACACCCTCCCCAGAATTGGTTGTTTGTAGATTTTCTGATGATGCCGATTCTAACAGGTGTGAGGTGATACCTCATTGTAGTTTTGATTTGCATTTCTCTAATAATTAGTGCTGTTGAGCAGCTTTTCATGTGCGTCTTGGCCATCTCTGTGTCTCCTTTGAAGAAACGTCTCTTTAGATCTTCTGCCCATTTTTTTTGGGTTGTTTGTTTTTTTAATATTAAGCTGCATGAGCTGTTTATATATATTGGAGATTAAACCTCTGTCCATTGATTCGTCTGCAACGATTTTCGCCCATTCTGAGGGATGCCTTTTTCCATTCCCGTGTTTTTTAACAAAAAAGGAAAGAAAGGAAAAGAAGCAGAACACTAATGTGCGTAAAATATGCCTTTTGAAACGGTGGTTTTGAAATATGGACGTCCTTTGAAATTTTTGGTCGATATGTGACCCCAGGATTTGTTTTCAGGGCAGGTGTCATTTACAGGCCTGCAATGATTTTGAATATCAACTGACCATTAGCGTTGGGATTAAAGCTGCTGTTGTGTGAAACGGCCATAAGGTGGCAGCAGTTCACCCTTACCAAATCTGGTTACTAGGGCAAGAGAGCCTCAGTGGAAGTGGTGTTCTAGATTGGAGTTTAGAATGGAATGTACCAGGAGAAAGCCCCTCACGTTTGTCTCACTACTTCTTGTTCGTGTTTTTAATTTAAGTTTTTATTTTTTATTACAGCAAGTTTGATTACAATGTTTGGCTTGTTGTAGGTGTGGAAGATGTGGTTCTTTTACACATATACAGATGACTGTTCTTCTTGGGATCCTTTTCCCATGTACGTTATGACAGAATGTTGAGTAGTCCTCTCTTGGTATTCTGTAGGTCTTTGGTGATTATATATGTCACCTGTGTTTGTATATGTCTGTTAACCCCGATATCGTAATGAAACCAATCCTCACACCTTTCCATTGGTGAACCATAAGTTTGTTTAATGAATCTGTGATTGCCCTTCTCCGTGGAAATATCTGCCCTGGTATCCATTTTTAGGTAACACCTATAAGTGATATGATATGATATGTGTCTTTCACTTTCTGACTTACTACAAGTCACGTGATTACTTCTAGACTCATCTACGGTGCTGCAAATGGCATTGTGTCCTTTTTTCCCTTGGCTTCTCTTCTGCCTTAGCGGGGTCCATTTTCAACAATGTGATTCCCTGAGGGTTGTGGATTAGCTGACCTGGGCAGCCTTACCCTGCCGGCCCGCCCTCCCCAGGTGTGCCTCGTTGAGGTCAATATAAACAGCGCTCCTGGCAGCAATAGCCCCTGAAGCTGTGCCTGACTCCATATTCTCTGCCCCGTCAGCAGTCTCGGGGCTGTGCTGGTGGGAGGGAGTGAGGGGCCACAGCGTTGTGGGTGGCCCGGTGTGAGTGGGGTTCTGCTGGCCTTTCTGCAGGAGTTGCCAGGCTGCCGCCTGTAAAGAAGAGGATGTGTCACCCATACCTTCCGCTGGAATTTCTCTCCGGACAGAGGTGAGGAAGGAAAAAAGCAGTGGGGGCCGGGACAGGAGGGGTATCTCAGGCAGGGCAATGGAAAGCTTCTGGAAGAGCGCCAGGGTCCAGGACCACGCTGGCTGGCCTGCAGGCACCAAGTTGGCCTGCGTGCTGTCGCTGGTGTGGCTCCACGGTCCTTCCTCTAGGCTTTCAAGCCCTTGTACATATTCAGGTGTTTTACCTGGAAAGGGTGGGAACAGTTCAGCAGCAGCTGGCCTGGGGCTCAGCTCACGTTTACTCACAGATGCCTCGGCACGGTCCCCCAGCTTTGCAATGAGGACGCTCCTTGCGTGGGGGTTGGGTTGCTGGCTGTATGGGAGATGGTTCCCCACCTCTGACCAATTTCAGAATTGTTTACCACTGGAGCAAGTGCCGTGATAGGATTTTCCTCTGTATAACTCGTGGGTTCACTTTTTTTTTCTTTTATGTTTCAAGTTAGATGTTATTCCTCTTTTATGTATTTATAGGTATAAGCATGGAAATAATTCATTCCTATAAATACATCTGTGTGACGGGAAGAACTTTTTTCTGTTTTATTTTTAAATTTTATGTTTTAAAATTTTGAAATTTTATATATTTTATTATACAGCACGTTATTATTAGTTATGTATTTTATGCATATACATGTATACAGGTCAATCCCAAACTCCCAACTCATCCCACCACCACCACCCCATGGCTTCCCACACTTGGTGTCCATACGTTTGTTCTCTACCTCTGTGTCTCTATTTCTTCCCTGCAAACCAGTTCATCTGTACCATTTTTAGGCTCCACATATATGCATTAATATACAATATTTGTTTTCCTCTTTCTGACTTACTTCATTCTGTATGACAGTCTCTCGATCCATCGATGTCTCTACAAATGACCCAGTTTCATTCCTTTTTATGGCCGAGTCATATTCCATTTTATATATGTACCACATCTATATCCATTCATCTGTCTGTGGGCATTTAGGTTGCTTCCATTACCTGGCTATTGTAAATAGTGCTGCAACGAACATTGTGGTGAATGTGCCTTTTTGAAATACGGTTTTCTCTGGGTATATGCCCAGAAGTGGGATTGCTGGATCAGATGGTAATTCTATTTCTAGTTATTTTAAGGAAACTCCATACTGTTCTCCATAGGGACTGTATCAATTTACATTCCCACCAATAGTGGAAGAGGGCTCCTTTTGTCCACACCCTCCCCAGAAGTGGTTGTTTGTAGATTTTCTGATGATGCCGATTCTAACAGGTGTGAGGTGATACCTCATTGTAGTTTTGATTTGCATTTCTCTAATAATTAGTGCTGTTGAGCAGCTTTTCATGTGCGTCTTGGCCATCTCTGTGTCTCCTTTGAAGAAACGTCTCTTTAGATCTTCTGCCCATTTTTTTGGGTTGTTTGTTTTTTTAATATTAAGCTGCATGAGCTGTTTATATATATTGGAGATTACACCTCTGTCCATTGATTCGTCTGCAACGATTTTCGCCCATTCTGAGGGATGCCTTTTTCCATTCCCGTGTTTTTTAACAAAAAAGGAAAGAAAGGAAAAGAAGCAGAACACTAATGTGCGTAAAATATGCCTTTTGAAACGGTGGTTTTGAAATATGGACGTCCTTTGAAATTTTTGGTCGATATGTGACCCCAGGATTTGTTTTCAGGGCAGGTGTCATTTACAGGCCTGCAATGATTTTGAATATCAACTGACCATTAGCGTTGGGATTAAAGCTGCTGTTGTGTGAAACGGCCACAAGGTGGCAGCAGTTCACCCTTACCAAATCTGGTTACTAGGGCAAGAGAGCCTCAGTGGAAGTGGTGTTCTAGATTGGAGTTTAGAATGGAATGTACCAGGAGAAAGCCCCTCACGTTTGTCTCACTACTTCTTGTTCGTGTTTTTAATTTAAGTTTTTATTTTTTATTACAGCAAGTTTGATTACAATGTTTGGCTTGTTGTAGGTGTGGAAGATGTGGTTCTTTTACACATATACAGATGACTGTTCTTCTTGGGATCCTTTTCCCATGTACGTTATGACAGAATGTTGAGTAGTCCTCTCTTGGTATTCTGTAGGTCTTTGGTGATTATATATGTCACCTGTGTTTGTATATGTCTGTTAACCCCGATATCGTAATGAAACCAATCCTCACACCTTTCCATTGGTGAACCATAAGTTTGTTTAATGAATCTGTGATTGCCCTTCTCCGTGGAAATATCTGCCCTGGTATCCATTTTTAGGTAACACCTATAAGTGATATGATATGATATGTGTCTTTCACTTTCTGACTTACTACAAGTCACGTGATTACTTCTAGACTCATCTACGGTGCTGCAAATGGCATTGTGTCCTTTTTTCCCTTGGCTTCTCTTCTGCCTTAGCGGGGTCCATTTTCAACAATGTGATTCCCTGAGGGTTGTGGATTAGCTGACCTGGGCAGCCTTACCCTGCCGGCCCGCCCTCCCCAGGTGTGCCTCGTTGAGGTCAATATAAACAGAGCTCCAGGCAGCAATAGCCGCTGAAGCTGTGCCTGACTCCATATTCTCTGCCCCGTCAGCAGTCTCGGGGCTGTGCTGGTGGGAGGGAGTGAGGGGCCACAGCTTTGTGGGTGGCCCGGTGTGAGTGGGGTTCTGCTGGCCTTTCTGCAGGAGTTGCCAGGCTGCCGCCTGTAAAGAAGAGGATGTGTCACCCATACCTTCCGCTGGAATTTCTCTCCGGACAGAGGTGAGGAAGGAAAAAAGCAGTGGGGGCCGGGACAGGAGGGGTATCTCAGGCAGGGCAATGGAAAGCTTCTGGAAGAGCGCCAGGGTCCAGGACCACGCTGGCTGGCCTGCAGGCACCAAGTTGGCCTGCGTGCTGTCGCTGGTGTGGCTCCACGGTCCTTCCTCTAGGCTTTCAAGCCCTTGTACATATTCAGGTGTTTTACCTGGAAAGGGTGGGAACAGTTCAGCAGCAGCTGGCCTGGGGCTCAGCTCACGTTTACTCACAGATGCCTCGGCACGGTCCCCCAGCTTTGCAATGAGGACGCTCCTTGCGTGGGGGTTGGGTTGCTGGCTGTATGGGAGATGGTTCCCCACCTCTGACCAATTTCAGAATTGTTTACCACTGGAGCAAGTGCCGTGATAGGGTTTTCCTCTGTATAACTCGTGGGTTCACTTTTTTTTTCTTTTATGTTTCAAGTTAGATGTTATTCCTCTTTTATGTATTTATAGGTATAAGCATGGAAATAATTCATTCCTATAAATACATCTGTGTGACGGGAAGAACTTTATTCTGTTTTATTTTTAAATTTTATTTTTTAAAATTTTGAAATTTTATATATTTTATTATACAGCACGTTATTATTAGTTATGTATTTTATGCATATACATGTATACAGGTCAATCCCAAACTCCCAACTCATCCCACCACCACCACCCCATGGCTTCCCACACTTGGTGTCCATACGTTTGTTCTCTACCTCTGTGTCTCTATTTCTTCCCTGCAAACCAGTTCATCTGTACCATTTTTAGGCTCCACATATATGCATTAATATACAATATTTGTTTTCCTCTTTCTGACTTACTTCATTCTGTATGACAGTCTCTCGATCCATCGATGTCTCTACAAATGACCCAGTTTCATTCCTTTTTATGGCCGAGTCATATTCCATTTTATATATGTACCACATCTATATCCATTCATCTGTCTGTGGGCATTTAGGTTGCTTCCATTACCTGGCTATTGTAAATAGTGCTGCAACGAACATTGTGGTGAATGTGCCTTTTTGAAATACGGTTTTCTCTGGGTATATGCCCAGAAGTGGGATTGCTGGATCAGATGGTAATTCTATTTCTAGTTATTTTAAGGAAACTCCATACTGTTCTCCATAGGGACTGTATCAATTTACATTCCCACCAATAGTGGAAGAGGGCTCCTTTTGTCCACACCCTCCCCAGAATTGGTTGTTTGTAGATTTTCTGATGATGCCGATTCTAACAGGTGTGAGGTGATACCTCATTGTAGTTTTGATTTGCATTTCTCTAATAATTAGTGCTGTTGAGCAGCTTTTCATGTGCGTCTTGGCCATCTCTGTGTCTCCTTTGAAGAAACGTCTCTTTAGATCTTCTGCCCATTTTTTTGGGTTGTTTGTTTTTTTAATATTAAGCTGCATGAGCTGTTTATATATATTGGAGATTACACCTCTGTCCATTGATTCGTCTGCAACGATTTTCGCCCATTCTGAGGGATGCCTTTTTCCATTCCCGTGTTTTTTAACAGAAAAGGAAAGAAAGGAAAAGAAGCAGAACACTAATGTGCGTAAAATATGCCTTTTGAAACGGTGGTTTTGAAATATGGACGTCCTTTGAAATTTTTGGTCGATATGTGACCCCAGGATTTGTTTTCAGGGCAGGTGTCATTTACAGGCCTGCAATGATTTTGAATATCAACTGACCATTAGCGTTGGGATTAAAGCTGCTGTTGTGTGAAACGGCCACAAGGTGGCAGCAGTTCACCCTTACCAAATCTGGTTACTAGGGCAAGAGAGCCTCAGTGGAAGTGGTGTTCTAGATTGGAGTTTAGAATGGAATGTACCAGGAGAAAGCCCCTCACGTTTGTCTCACTACTTCTTGTTCGTGTTTTTAATTTAAGTTTTTATTTTTTATTACAGCAAGTTTGATTACAATGTTTGGCTTGTTGTAGGTGTGGAAGATGTGGTTCTTTTACACATATACAGATGACTGTTCTTCTTGGGATCCTTTTCCCATGTACGTTATGACAGAATGTTGAGTAGTCCTCTCTTGGTATTCTGTAGGTCTTTGGTGATTATATATGTCACCTGTGTTTGTATATGTCTGTTAACCCCAATATCGTAATGAAACCAATCCTCACACCTTTCCATTGGTGAACCATAAGTTTGTTTAATGAATCTGTGATTGCCCTTCTCCGTGGAAATATCTGCCCTGGTATCCATTTTTAGGTAACACCTATAAGTGATATGATATGATATGTGTCTTTCACTTTCTGACTTACTACAAGTCACGTGATTACTTCTAGACTCATCTACGGTGCTGCAAATGGCATTGTGTCCTTTTTTCCCTTGGCTTCTCTTCTGCCTTAGCGGGGTCCATTTTCAACAATGTGATTCCCTGAGGGTTGTGGATTAGCTGACCTGGGCAGCCTTACCCTGCCGGCCCGCCCTCCCCAGGTGTGCCTCGTTGAGGTCAATATAAACAGAGCTCCAGGCAGCAATAGCCGCTGAAGCTGTGCCTGACTCCATATTCTCTGCCCCGTCAGCAGTCTCGGGGCTGTGCTGGTGGGAGGGAGTGAGGGGCCACAGCTTTGTGGGTGGCCCGGTGTGAGTGGGGTTCTGCTGGCCTTTCTGCAGGAGTTGCCAGGCTGCCGCCTGTAAAGAAGAGGATGTGTCACCCATACCTTCCGCTGGAATTTCTCTCCGGACAGAGGTGAGGAAGGAAAAAAGCAGTGGGGGCCGGGACAGGAGGGGTATCTCAGGCAGGGCAATGGAAAGCTTCTGGAAGAGCGCCAGGGTCCAGGACCACGCTGGCTGGCCTGCAGGCACCAAGTTGGCCTGCGTGCTGTCGCTGGTGTGGCTCCACGGTCCTTCCTCTAGGCTTTCAAGCCCTTGTACATATTCAGGTGTTTTACCTGGAAAGGGTGGGAACAGTTCAGCAGCAGCTGGCCTGGGGCTCAGCTCACGTTTACTCACAGATGCCTCGGCACGGTCCCCCAGCTTTGCAATGAGGACGCTCCTTGCGTGGGGGTTGGGTTGCTGGCTGTATGGGAGATGGTTCCCCACCTCTGACCAATTTCAGAATTGTTTACCACTGGAGCCAGTGCCGTGATAGGGTTTTCCTCTGTATAACTCGTGGGTTCACTTTTTTTTTCTTTTATGTTTCAAGTTAGATGTTATTCCTCTTTTATGTATTTATAGATATAAGCATGGAAATAATTCATTCCTATAAATACATCTGTGTGACGGGAAGAACTTTTTTCTGTTTTATTTTTAAATTTTATTTTTTAAAATTTTGAAATTTTATTTATTTTTTTATACAGCACGTTATTATTAGTTATGTATTTTATGCATATACATGTATACAGGTCAATCCCAAACTCCCAACTCATCCCACCACCACCACCCCATGGCTTCCCACACTTGGTGTCCATACGTTTGTTCTCTACCTCTGTGTCTCTATTTCTTCCCTGCAAACCAGTTCATCTGTACCATTTTTAGGCTCCACATATATGCATTAATATACAATATTTGTTTTCCTCTTTCTGACTTACTTCATTCTGTATGACAGTCTCTCGATCCATCGATGTCTCTACAAATGACCCAGTTTCATTCCTTTTTATGGCCGAGTCATATTCCATTTTATATATGTACCACATCTTTATCCATTCATCTGTCTGTGGGCATTTAGGTTGCTTCCATTACCTGGCTATTGTAAATAGTGCTGCAACGAACATTGTGGTGAATGTGCCTTTTTGAAATACGGTTTTCTCTGGGTATATGCCCAGAAGTGGGATTGCTGGATCAGATGGTAATTCTATTTCTAGTTATTTTAAGGAAACTCCATACTGTTCTCCATAGGGACTGTATCAATTTACATTCCCACCAATAGTGGAAGAGGGCTCCTTTTGTCCACACCCTCCCCAGAATTGGTTGTTTGTAGATTTTCTGATGATGCCGATTCTAACAGGTGTGAGGTGATACCTCATTGTAGTTTTGATTTGCATTTCTCTAATAATTAGTGCTGTTGAGCAGCTTTTCATGTGCGTCTTGGCCATCTCTGTGTCTCCTTTGAAGAAACGTCTCTTTAGATCTTCTGCCCATTTTTTTGGGTTGTTTGTTTTTTTAATATTAAGCTGCATGAGCTGTTTATATATATTGGAGATTACACCTCTGTCCATTGATTCGTCTGCAACGATTTTCGCCCATTCTGAGGGATGCCTTTTTCCATTCCCGTGTTTTTTAACAGAAAAGGAAAGAAAGGAAAAGAAGCAGAACACTAATGTGCGTAAAATATGCCTTTTGAAACGGTGGTTTTGAAATATGGACGTCCTTTGAAATTTTTGGTCGATATGTGACCCCAGGATTTGTTTTCAGGGCAGGTGTCATTTACAGGCCTGCAATGATTTTGAATATCAACTGACCATTAGCGTTGGGATTAAAGCTGCTGTTGTGTGAAACGGCCACAAGGTGGCAGCAGTTCACCCTTACCAAATCTGGTTACTAGGGCAAGAGAGCCTCAGTGGAAGTGGTGTTCTAGATTGGAGTTTAGAATGGAATGTACCAGGAGAAAGCCCCTCACGTTTGTCTCACTACTTCTTGTTCGTGTTTTTAATTTAAGTTTTTATTTTTTATTACAGCAAGTTTGATTACAATGTTTGGCTTGTTGTAGGTGTGGAAGATGTGGTTCTTTTACACATATACAGATGACTGTTCTTCTTGGGATCCTTTTCCCATGTACGTTATGACAGAATGTTGAGTAGTCCTCTCTTGGTATTCTGTAGGTCTTTGGTGATTATATATGTCACCTGTGTTTGTATATGTCTGTTAACCCCAATATCGTAATGAAACCAATCCTCACACCTTTCCATTGGTGAACCATAAGTTTGTTTAATGAATCTGTGATTGCCCTTCTCCGTGGAAATATCTGCCCTGGTATCCATTTTTAGGTAACACCTATAAGTGATATGATATGATATGTGTCTTTCACTTTCTGACTTACTACAAGTCACGTGATTACTTCTAGACTCATCTACGGTGCTGCAAATGGCATTGTGTCCTTTTTTCCCTTGGCTTCTCTTCTGCCTTAGCGGGGTCCATTTTCAACAATGTGATTCCCTGAGGGTTGTGGATTAGCTGACCTGGGCAGCCTTACCCTGCCGGCCCGCCCTCCCCAGGTGTGCCTCGTTGAGGTCAATATAAACAGAGCTCCAGGCAGCAATAGCCGCTGAAGCTGTGCCTGACTCCATATTCTCTGCCCCGTCAGCAGTCTCGGGGCTGTGCTGGTGGGAGGGAGTGAGGGGCCACAGCTTTGTGGGTGGCCCGGTGTGAGTGGGGTTCTGCTGGCCTTTCTGCAGGAGTTGCCAGGCTGCCGCCTGTAAAGAAGAGGATGTGTCACCCATACCTTCCGCTGGAATTTCTCTCCGGACAGAGGTGAGGAAGGAAAAAAGCAGTGGGGGCCGGGACAGGAGGGGTATCTCAGGCAGGGCAATGGAAAGCTTCTGGAAGAGCGCCAGGGTCCAGGACCACGCTGGCTGGCCTGCAGGCACCAAGTTGGCCTGCGTGCTGTCGCTGGTGTGGCTCCACGGTCCTTCCTCTAGGCTTTCAAGCCCTTGTACATATTCAGGTGTTTTACCTGGAAAGGGTGGGAACAGTTCAGCAGCAGCTGGCCTGGGGCTCAGCTCACGTTTACTCACAGATGCCTCGGCACGGTCCCCCAGCTTTGCAATGAGGACGCTCCTTGCGTGGGGGTTGGGTTGCTGGCTGTATGGGAGATGGTTCCCCACCTCTGACCAATTTCAGAATTGTTTACCACTGGAGCCAGTGCCGTGATAGGGTTTTCCTCTGTATAACTCGTGGGTTCACTTTTTTTTTCTTTTATGTTTCAAGTTAGATGTTATTCCTCTTTTATGTATTTATAGATATAAGCATGGAAATAATTCATTCCTATAAATACATCTGTGTGACGGGAAGAACTTTTTTCTGTTTTATTTTTAAATTTTATTTTTTAAAATTTTGAAATTTTATTTATTTTTTTATACAGCACGTTATTATTAGTTATGTATTTTATGCATATACATGTATACAGGTCAATCCCAAACTCCCAACTCATCCCACCACCACCACCCCATGGCTTCCCACACTTGGTGTCCATACGTTTGTTCTCTACCTCTGTGTCTCTATTTCTTCCCTGCAAACCAGTTCATCTGTACCATTTTTAGGCTCCACATATATGCATTAATATACAATATTTGTTTTCCTCTTTCTGACTTACTTCATTCTGTATGACAGTCTCTCGATCCATCGATGTCTCTACAAATGACCCAGTTTCATTCCTTTTTATGGCCGAGTCATATTCCATTTTATATATGTACCACATCTTTATCCATTCATCTGTCTGTGGGCATTTAGGTTGCTTCCATTACCTGGCTATTGTAAATAGTGCTGCAACGAACATTGTGGTGAATGTGCCTTTTTGAAATACGGTTTTCTCTGGGTATATGCCCAGAAGTGGGATTGCTGGATCAGATGGTAATTCTATTTCTAGTTATTTTAAGGAAACTCCATACTGTTCTCCATAGGGACTGTATCAATTTACATTCCCACCAATAGTGGAAGAGGGCTCCTTTTGTCCACACCCTCCCCAGAATTGGTTGTTTGTAGATTTTCTGATGATGCCGATTCTAACAGGTGTGAGGTGATACCTCATTGTAGTTTTGATTTGCATTTCTCTAATAATTAGTGCTGTTGAGCAGCTTTTCATGTGCGTCTTGGCCATCTCTGTGTCTCCTTTGAAGAAACGTCTCTTTAGATCTTCTGCCCATTTTTTTGGGTTGTTTGTTTTTTTAATATTAAGCTGCATGAGCTCTTTATATATATTGGAGATTACACCTCTGTCCATTGATTCGTCTGCAACGATTTTCGCCCATTCTGAGGGATGCCTTTTTCCATTCCCGTGTTTTTTAACAGAAAAGGAAAGAAAGGAAAAGAAGCAGAACACTAATGTGCGTAAAATATGCCTTTTGAAACGGTGGTTTTGAAATATGGACGTCCTTTGAAATTTTTGGTCGATATGTGACCCCAGGATTTGTTTTCAGGGCAGGTGTCATTTACAGGCCTGCAATGATTTTGAATATCAACTGACCATTAGCGTTGGGATTAAAGCTGCTGTTGTGTGAAACGGCCACAAGGTGGCAGCAGTTCACCCTTACCAAATCTGGTTACTAGGGCAAGAGAGCCTCAGTGGAAGTGGTGTTCTAGATTGGAGTTTAGAATGGAATGTACCAGGAGAAAGCCCCTCACGTTTGTCTCACTACTTCTTGTTCGTGTTTTTAATTTAAGTTTTTATTTTTTATTACAGCAAGTTTGATTACAATGTTTGGCTTGTTGTAGGTGTGGAAGATGTGGTTCTTTTACACATATACAGATGACTGTTCTTCTTGGGATCCTTTTCCCATGTACGTTATGACAGAATGTTGAGTAGTCCTCTCTTGGTATTCTGTAGGTCTTTGGTGATTATATATGTCACCTGTGTTTGTATATGTCTGTTAACCCCGATATCGTAATGAAACCAATCCTCACACCTTTCCATTGGTGAACCATAAGTTTGTTTAATGAATCTGTGATTGCCCTTCTCCGTGGAAATATCTGCCCTGGTATCCATTTTTAGGTAACACCTATAAGTGATATGATATGATATGTGTCTTTCACTTTCTGACTTACTACAAGTCACGTGATTACTTCTAGACTCATCTACGGTGCTGCAAATGGCATTGTGTCCTTTTTTCCCTTGGCTTCTCTTCTGCCTTAGCGGGGTCCATTTTCAACAATGTGATTCCCTGAGGGTTGTGGATTAGCTGACCTGGGCAGCCTTACCCTGCCGGCCCGCCCTCCCCAGGTGTGCCTCGTTGAGGTCAATATAAACAGAGCTCCAGGCAGCAATAGCCGTTGAAGCTGTGCCTGACTCCATATTCTCTGCCCCGTCAGCAGTCTCGGGGCTGTGCTGGTGGGAGGGAGTGAGGGGCCACAGCTTTGTGGGTGGCCCGGTGTGAGTGGGGTTCTGCTGGCCTTTCTGCAGGAGTTGCCAGGCTGCCGCCTGTAAAGAAGAGGATGTGTCACCCATACCTTCCGCTGGAATTTCTCTCCGGACAGAGGTGAGGAAGGAAAAAAGCAGTGGGGGCCGGGACAGGAGGGGTATCTCAGGCAGGGCAATGGAAAGCTTCTGGAAGAGCGCCAGGGTCCAGGACCACGCTGGCTGGCCTGCAGGCACCAAGTTGGCCTGCGTGCTGTCGCTGGTGTGGCTCCACGGTCCTTCCTCTAGGCTTTCAAGCCCTTGTACATATTCAGGTGTTTTACCTGGAAAGGGTGGGAACAGTTCAGCAGCAGCTGGCCTGGGGCTCAGCTCACGTTTACTCACAGATGCCTCGGCACGGTCCCCCAGCTTTGCAATGAGGACGCTCCTTGCGTGGGGGTTGGGTTGCTGGCTGTATGGGAGATGGTTCCCCACCTCTGACCAATTTCAGAATTGTTTACCACTGGAGCCAGTGCCGTGATAGGGTTTTCCTCTGTATAACTCGTGGGTTCACTTTTTTTTTCTTTTATGTTTCAAGTTAGATGTTATTCCTCTTTTATGTATTTATAGATATAAGCATGGAAATAATTCATTCCTATAAATACATCTGTGTGACGGGAAGAACTTTTTTCTGTTTTATTTTTAAATTTTATTTTTTAAAATTTTGAAATTTTATTTATTTTTTTATACAGCACGTTATTATTAGTTATGTATTTTATGCATATACATGTATACAGGTCAATCCCAAACTCCCAACTCATCCCACCACCACCACCCCATGGCTTCCCACACTTGGTGTCCATACGTTTGTTCTCTACCTCTGTGTCTCTATTTCTTCCCTGCAAACCAGTTCATCTGTACCATTTTTAGGCTCCACATATATGCATTAATATACAATATTTGTTTTCCTCTTTCTGACTTACTTCATTCTGTATGACAGTCTCTCGATCCATCGATGTCTCTACAAATGACCCAGTTTCATTCCTTTTTATGGCCGAGTCATATTCCATTTTATATATGTACCACATCTTTATCCATTCATCTGTCTGTGGGCATTTAGGTTGCTTCCATTACCTGGCTATTGTAAATAGTGCTGCAACGAACATTGTGGTGAATGTGCCTTTGTGAAATACGGTTTTCTCTGGGTATATGCCCAGAAGTGGGATTGCTGGATCAGATGGTAATTCTATTTCTAGTTTTTTTAAGGAAACTCCATACTGTTCTCCATAGGGACTGTATCAATTTACATTCCCACCAATAGTGGAAGAGGGCTCCTTTTGTCCACACCCTCCCCAGAATTGGTTGTTTGTAGATTTTCTGATGATGCCGATTCTAACAGGTGTGAGGTGATACCTCATTGTAGTTTTGATTTGCATTTCTCTAATAATTAGTGCTGTTGAGCAGCTTTTCATGTGCGTCTTGGCCATCTCTGTGTCTCCTTTGAAGAAACGTCTCTTTAGATCTTCTGCCCATTTTTTTTGGGTTGTTTGTTTTTTTAATATTAAGCTGCATGAGCTGTTTATATATATTGGAGATTAAACCTCTGTCCATTGATTCGTCTGCAACGATTTTCGCCCATTCTGAGGGATGCCTTTTTCCATTCCCGTGTTTTTTAACAAAAAAGGAAAGAAAGGAAAAGAAGCAGAACACTAATGTGCGTAAAATATGCCTTTTGAAACGGTGGTTTTGAAATATGGACGTCCTTTGAAATTTTTGGTCGATATGTGACCCCAGGATTTGTTTTCAGGGCAGGTGTCATTTACAGGCCTGCAATGATTTTGAATATCAACTGACCATTAGCGTTGGGATTAAAGCTGCTGTTGTGTGAAACGGCCATAAGGTGGCAGCAGTTCACCCTTACCAAATCTGGTTACTAGGGCAAGAGAGCCTCAGTGGAAGTGGTGTTCTAGATTGGAGTTTAGAATGGAATGTACCAGGAGAAAGCCCCTCACGTTTCTCTCACTACTTCTTGTTCGTGTTTTTAATTTAAGTTTTTATTTTTTATTACAGCAAGTTTGATTACAATGTTTGGCTTGTTGTAGGTGTGGAAGATGTGGTTCTTTTACACATATACAGATGACTGTTCTTCTTGGGATCCTTTTCCCATGTACGTTATGACAGAATGTTGAGTAGTCCTCTCTTGGTATTCTGTAGGTCTTTGGTGATTATATATGTCACCTGTGTTTGTATATGTCTGTTAACCCCGATATCGTAATGAAACCAATCCTCACACCTTTCCATTGGTGAACCATAAGTTTGTTTAATGAATCTGTGATTGCCCTTCTCCGTGGAAATATCTGCCCTGGTATCCATTTTTAGGTAACACCTATAAGTGATATGATATGATATGTGTCTTTCACTTTCTGACTTACTACAAGTCACGTGATTACTTCTAGACTCATCTACGGTGCTGCAAATGGCATTGTGTCCTTTTTTCCCTTGGCTTCTCTTCTGCCTTAGCGGGGTCCATTTTCAACAATGTGATTCCCTGAGGGTTGTGGATTAGCTGACCTGGGCAGCCTTACCCTGCCGGCCCGCCCTCCCCAGGTGTGCCTCGTTGAGGTCAATATAAACAGCGCTCCTGGCAGCAATAGCCCCTGAAGCTGTGCCTGACTCCATATTCTCTGCCCCGTCAGCAGTCTCGGGGCTGTGCTGGTGGGAGGGAGTGAGGGGCCACAGCGTTGTGGGTGGCCCGGTGTGAGTGGGGTTCTGCTGGCCTTTCTGCAGGAGTTGCCAGGCTGCCGCCTGTAAAGAAGAGGATGTGTCACCCATACCTTCCGCTGGAATTTCTCTCCGGACAGAGGTGAGGAAGGAAAAAAGCAGTGGGGGCCGGGACAGGAGGGGTATCTCAGGCAGGGCAATGGAAAGCTTCTGGAAGAGCGCCAGGGTCCAGGACCACGCTGGCTGGCCTGCAGGCACCAAGTTGGCCTGCGTGCTGTCGCTGGTGTGGCTCCACGGTCCTTCCTCTAGGCTTTCAAGCCCTTGTACATATTCAGGTGTTTTACCTGGAAAGGGTGGGAACAGTTCAGCAGCAGCTGGCCTGGGGCTCAGCTCACGTTTACTCACAGATGCCTCGGCACGGTCCCCCAGCTTTGCAATGAGGACGCTCCTTGCGTGGGGGTTGGGTTGCTGGCTGTATGGGAGATGGTTCCCCACCTCTGACCAATTTCAGAATTGTTTACCACTGGAGCAAGTGCCGTGATAGGATTTTCCTCTGTATAACTCGTGGGTTCACTTTTTTTTTCTTTTATGTTACAAGTTAGATGTTATTCCTCTTTTATGTATTTATAGGTATAAGCATGGAAATAATTCATTCCTATAAATACATCTGTGTGACGGGAAGAACTTTTTTCTGTTTTATTTTTAAATTTTATGTTTTAAAATTTTGAAATTTAATTTTATTTATGTTTTTATACAGCACGTTATTATTAGTTATGTATTTTATGCATATACATGTATACAGGTCAATCCCAAACTCCCAACTCATCCCACCACCACCACCCCATGGCTTCCCACACTTGGTGTCCATACGTTTGTTCTCTACCTCTGTGTCTCTATTTCTTCCCTGCAAACCAGTTCATCTGTACCATTTTTAGGCTCCACATATATGCATTAATATACAATATTTGTTTTCCTCTTTCTGACTTACTTCATTCTGTATGACAGTCTCTCGATCCATCGATGTCTCTACAAATGACCCAGTTTCATTCCTTTTTATGGCCGAGTCATATTCCATTTTATATATGTACCACATCTTTATCCATTCATCTGTCTGTGGGCATTTAGGTTGCTTCCATTACCTGGCTATTGTAAATAGTGCTGCAACGAACATTGTGGTGAATGTGCCTTTGTGAAATACGGTTTTCTCTGGGTATATGCCCAGAAGTGGGATTGCTGGATCAGATGGTAATTCTATTTCTAGTTTTTTTAAGGAAACTCCATACTGTTCTCCATAGGGACTGTATCAATTTACATTCCCACCAATAGTGGAAGAGGGCTCCTTTTGTCCACACCCTCCCCAGAATTGGTTGTTTGTAGATTTTCTGATGATGCCGATTCTAACAGGTGTGAGGTGATACCTCATTGTAGTTTTGATTTGCATTTCTCTAATAATTAGTGCTGTTGAGCAGCTTTTCATGTGCGTCTTGGCCATCTCTGTGTCTCCTTTGAAGAAACGTCTCTTTAGATCTTCTGCCCATTTTTTTTGGGTTGTTTGTTTTTTTAATATTAAGCTGCATGAGCTGTTTATATATATTGGAGATTAAACCTCTGTCCATTGATTCGTCTGCAACGATTTTCGCCCATTCTGAGGGATGCCTTTTTCCATTCCCGTGTTTTTTAACAAAAAAGGAAAGAAAGGAAAAGAAGCAGAACACTAATGTGCGTAAAATATGCCTTTTGAAACGGTGGTTTTGAAATATGGACGTCCTTTGAAATTTTTGGTCGATATGTGACCCCAGGATTTGTTTTCAGGGCAGGTGTCATTTACAGGCCTGCAATGATTTTGAATATCAACTGACCATTAGCGTTGGGATTAAAGCTGCTGTTGTGTGAAACGGCCATAAGGTGGCAGCAGTTCACCCTTACCAAATCTGGTTACTAGGGCAAGAGAGCCTCAGTGGAAGTGGTGTTCTAGATTGGAGTTTAGAATGGAATGTACCAGGAGAAAGCCCCTCACGTTTCTCTCACTACTTCTTGTTCGTGTTTTTAATTTAAGTTTTTATTTTTTATTACAGCAAGTTTGATTACAATGTTTGGCTTGTTGTAGGTGTGGAAGATGTGGTTCTTTTACACATATACAGATGACTGTTCTTCTTGGGATCCTTTTCCCATGTACGTTATGACAGAATGTTGAGTAGTCCTCTCTTGGTATTCTGTAGGTCTTTGGTGATTATATATGTCACCTGTGTTTGTATATGTCTGTTAACCCCGATATCGTAATGAAACCAATCCTCACACCTTTCCATTGGTGAACCATAAGTTTGATTAATGAATCTGTGATTGCCCTTCTCCGTGGAAATATCTGCCCTGGTATCCATTTTTAGGTAACACCTATAAGTGATATGATATGATATGTGTCTTTCACTTTCTGACTTACTACAAGTCACGTGATTACTTCTAGACTCATCTACGGTGCTGCAAATGGCATTGTGTCCTTTTTTCCCTTGGCTTCTCTTCTGCCTTAGCGGGGTCCATTTTCAACAATGTGATTCCCTGAGGGTTGTGGATTAGCTGACCTGGGCAGCCTTACCCTGCCGGCCCGCCCTCCCCAGGTGTGCCTCGTTGAGGTCAATATAAACAGAGCTCCAGGCAGCAATAGCCGCTGAAGCTGTGCCTGACTCCATATTCTCTGCCCCGTCAGCAGTCTCGGGGCTGTGCTGGTGGGAGGGAGTGAGGGGCCACAGCTTTGTGGGTGGCCCGGTGTGAGTGGGGTTCTGCTGGCCTTTCTGCAGGAGTTGCCAGGCTGCCGCCTGTAAAGAAGAGGATGTGTCACCCATACCTTCCGCTGGAATTTCTCTCCGGACAGAGGTGAGGAAGGAAAAAAGCAGTGGGGGCCGGGACAGGAGGGGTATCTCAGGCAGGGCAATGGAAAGCTTCTGGAAGAGCGCCAGGGTCCAGGACCACGCTGGCTGGCCTGCAGGCACCAAGTTGGCCTGCGTGCTGTCGCTGGTGTGGCTCCACGGTCCTTCCTCTAGGCTTTCAAGCCCTTGTACATATTCAGGTGTTTTACCTGGAAAGGGTGGGAACAGTTCAGCAGCAGCTGGCCTGGGGCTCAGCTCACGTTTACTCACAGATGCCTCGGCACGGTCCCCCAGCTTTGCAATGAGGACGCTCCTTGCGTGGGGGTTGGGTTGCTGGCTGTATGGGAGATGGTTCCCCACCTCTGACCAATTTCAGAATTGTTTACCACTGGAGCAAGTGCCGTGATAGGGTTTTCCTCTGTATAACTCGTGGGTTCACTTTTTTTTTCTTTTATGTTTCAAGTTAGATGTTATTCCTCTTTTATGTATTTATAGGTATAAGCATGGAAATAATTCATTCCTATAAATACATCTGTGTGACGGGAAGAACTTTATTCTGTTTTATTTTTAAATTTTATTTTTTAAAATTTTGAAATTTTATATATTTTATTATACAGCACGTTATTATTAGTTATGTATTTTATGCATATACATGTATACAGGTCAATCCCAAACTCCCAACTCATCCCACCACCACCACCCCATGGCTTCCCACACTTGGTGTCCATACGTTTGTTCTCTACCTCTGTGTCTCTATTTCTTCCCTGCAAACCAGTTCATCTGTACCATTTTTAGGCTCCACATATATGCATTAATATACAATATTTGTTTTCCTCTTTCTGACTTACTTCATTCTGTATGACAGTCTCTCGATCCATCGATGTCTCTACAAATGACCCAGTTTCATTCCTTTTTATGGCCGAGTCATATTCCATTTTATATATGTACCACATCTATATCCATTCATCTGTCTGTGGGCATTTAGGTTGCTTCCATTACCTGGCTATTGTAAATAGTGCTGCAACGAACATTGTGGTGAATGTGCCTTTTTGAAATACGGTTTTCTCTGGGTATATGCCCAGAAGTGGGATTGCTGGATCAGATGGTAATTCTATTTCTAGTTATTTTAAGGAAACTCCATACTGTTCTCCATAGGGACTGTATCAATTTACATTCCCACCAATAGTGGAAGAGGGCTCCTTTTGTCCACACCCTCCCCAGAATTGGTTGTTTGTAGATTTTCTGATGATGCCGATTCTAACAGGTGTGAGGTGATACCTCATTGTAGTTTTGATTTGCATTTCTCTAATAATTAGTGCTGTTGAGCAGCTTTTCATGTGCGTCTTGGCCATCTCTGTGTCTCCTTTGAAGAAACGTCTCTTTAGATCTTCTGCCCATTTTTTTGGGTTGTTTGTGTTTTTAATATTAAGCTGCATGAGCTGTTTATATATATTGGAGATTACACCTCTGTCCATTGATTCGTCTGCAACGATTTTCGCCCATTCTGAGGGATGCCTTTTTCCATTCCCGTGTTTTTTAACAGAAAAGGAAAGAAAGGAAAAGAAGCAGAACACTAATGTGCGTAAAATATGCCTTTTGAAACGGTGGTTTTGAAATATGGACGTCCTTTGAAATTTTTGGTCGATATGTGACCCCAGGATTTGTTTTCAGGGCAGGTGTCATTTACAGGCCTGCAATGATTTTGAATATCAACTGACCATTAGCGTTGGGATTAAAGCTGCTGTTGTGTGAAACGGCCACAAGGTGGCAGCAGTTCACCCTTACCAAATCTGGTTACTAGGGCAAGAGAGCCTCAGTGGAAGTGGTGTTCTAGATTGGAGTTTAGAATGGAATGTACCAGGAGAAAGCCCCTCACGTTTGTCTCACTACTTCTTGTTCGTGTTTTTAATTTAAGTTTTTATTTTTTATTACAGCAAGTTTGATTACAATGTTTGGCTTGTTGTAGGTGTGGAAGATGTGGTTCTTTTACACATATACAGATGACTGTTCTTCTTGGGATCCTTTTCCCATGTACGTTATGACAGAATGTTGAGTAGTCCTCTCTTGGTATTCTGTAGGTCTTTGGTGATTATATATGTCACCTGTGTTTGTATATGTCTGTTAACCCCAATATCGTAATGAAACCAATCCTCACACCTTTCCATTGGTGAACCATAAGTTTGTTTAATGAATCTGTGATTGCCCTTCTCCGTGGAAATATCTGCCCTGGTATCCATTTTTAGGTAACACCTATAAGTGATATGATATGATATGTGTCTTTCACTTTCTGACTTACTACAAGTCACGTGATTACTTCTAGACTCATCTACGGTGCTGCAAATGGCATTGTGTCCTTTTTTCCCTTGGCTTCTCTTCTGCCTTAGCGGGGTCCATTTTCAACAATGTGATTCCCTGAGGGTTGTGGATTAGCTGACCTGGGCAGCCTTACCCTGCCGGCCCGCCCTCCCCAGGTGTGCCTCGTTGAGGTCAATATAAACAGAGCTCCAGGCAGCAATAGCCGCTGAAGCTGTGCCTGACTCCATATTCTCTGCCCCGTCAGCAGTCTCGGGGCTGTGCTGGTGGGAGGGAGTGAGGGGCCACAGCTTTGTGGGTGGCCCGGTGTGAGTGGGGTTCTGCTGGCCTTTCTGCAGGAGTTGCCAGGCTGCCGCCTGTAAAGAAGAGGATGTGTCACCCATACCTTCCGCTGGAATTTCTCTCCGGACAGAGGTGAGGAAGGAAAAAAGCAGTGGGGGCCGGGACAGGAGGGGTATCTCAGGCAGGGCAATGGAAAGCTTCTGGAAGAGCGCCAGGGTCCAGGACCACGCTGGCTGGCCTGCAGGCACCAAGTTGGCCTGCGTGCTGTCGCTGGTGTGGCTCCACGGTCCTTCCTCTAGGCTTTCAAGCCCTTGTACATATTCAGGTGTTTTACCTGGAAAGGGTGGGAACAGTTCAGCAGCAGCTGGCCTGGGGCTCAGCTCACGTTTACTCACAGATGCCTCGGCACGGTCCCCCAGCTTTGCAATGAGGACGCTCCTTGCGTGGGGGTTGGGTTGCTGGCTGTATGGGAGATGGTTCCCCACCTCTGACCAATTTCAGAATTGTTTACCACTGGAGCCAGTGCCGTGATAGGGTTTTCCTCTGTATAACTCGTGGGTTCACTTTTTTTTTCTTTTATGTTTCAAGTTAGATGTTATTCCTCTTTTATGTATTTATAGATATAAGCATGGAAATAATTCATTCCTATAAATACATCTGTGTGACGGGAAGAACTTTTTTCTGTTTTATTTTTAAATTTTATTTTTTAAAATTTTGAAATTTTATTTATTTTTTTATACAGCACGTTATTATTAGTTATGTATTTTATGCATATACATGTATACAGGTCAATCCCAAACTCCCAACTCATCCCACCACCACCACCCCATGGCTTCCCACACTTGGTGTCCATACGTTTGTTCTCTACCTCTGTGTCTCTATTTCTTCCCTGCAAACCAGTTCATCTGTACCATTTTTAGGCTCCACATATATGCATTAATATACAATATTTGTTTTCCTCTTTCTGACTTACTTCATTCTGTATGACAGTCTCTCGATCCATCGATGTCTCTACAAATGACCCAGTTTCATTCCTTTTTATGGCCGAGTCATATTCCATTTTATATATGTACCACATCTTTATCCATTCATCTGTCTGTGGGCATTTAGGTTGCTTCCATTACCTGGCTATTGTAAATAGTGCTGCAACGAACATTGTGGTGAATGTGCCTTTTTGAAATACGGTTTTCTCTGGGTATATGCCCAGAAGTGGGATTGCTGGATCAGATGGTAATTCTATTTCTAGTTATTTTAAGGAAACTCCATACTGTTCTCCATAGGGACTGTATCAATTTACATTCCCACCAATAGTGGAAGAGGGCTCCTTTTGTCCACACCCTCCCCAGAATTGGTTGTTTGTAGATTTTCTGATGATGCCGATTCTAACAGGTGTGAGGTGATACCTCATTGTAGTTTTGATTTGCATTTCTCTAATAATTAGTGCTGTTGAGCAGCTTTTCATGTGCGTCTTGGCCATCTCTGTGTCTCCTTTGAAGAAACGTCTCTTTAGATCTTCTGCCCATTTTTTTGGGTTGTTTGTTTTTTTAATATTAAGCTGCATGAGCTGTTTATATATATTGGAGATTACACCTCTGTCCATTGATTCGTCTGCAACGATTTTCGCCCATTCTGAGGGATGCCTTTTTCCATTCCCGTGTTTTTTAACAGAAAAGGAAAGAAAGGAAAAGAAGCAGAACACTAATGTGCGTAAAATATGCCTTTTGAAACGGTGGTTTTGAAATATGGACGTCCTTTGAAATTTTTGGTCGATATGTGACCCCAGGATTTGTTTTCAGGGCAGGTGTCATTTACAGGCCTGCAATGATTTTGAATATCAACTGACCATTAGCGTTGGGATTAAAGCTGCTGTTGTGTGAAACGGCCACAAGGTGGCAGCAGTTCACCCTTACCAAATCTGGTTACTAGGGCAAGAGAGCCTCAGTGGAAGTGGTGTTCTAGATTGGAGTTTAGAATGGAATGTACCAGGAGAAAGCCCCTCACGTTTGTCTCACTACTTCTTGTTCGTGTTTTTAATTTAAGTTTTTATTTTTTATTACAGCAAGTTTGATTACAATGTTTGGCTTGTTGTAGGTGTGGAAGATGTGGTTCTTTTACACATATACAGATGACTGTTCTTCTTGGGATCCTTTTCCCATGTACGTTATGACAGAATGTTGAGTAGTCCTCTCTTGGTATTCTGTAGGTCTTTGGTGATTATATATGTCACCTGTGTTTGTATATGTCTGTTAACCCCAATATCGTAATGAAACCAATCCTCACACCTTTCCATTGGTGAACCATAAGTTTGTTTAATGAATCTGTGATTGCCCTTCTCCGTGGAAATATCTGCCCTGGTATCCATTTTTAGGTAACACCTATAAGTGATATGATATGATATGTGTCTTTCACTTTCTGACTTACTACAAGTCACGTGATTACTTCTAGACTCATCTACGGTGCTGCAAATGGCATTGTGTCCTTTTTTCCCTTGGCTTCTCTTCTGCCTTAGCGGGGTCCATTTTCAACAATGTGATTCCCTGAGGGTTGTGGATTAGCTGACCTGGGCAGCCTTACCCTGCCGGCCCGCCCTCCCCAGGTGTGCCTCGTTGAGGTCAATATAAACAGAGCTCCAGGCAGCAATAGCCGCTGAAGCTGTGCCTGACTCCATATTCTCTGCCCCGTCAGCAGTCTCGGGGCTGTGCTGGTGGGAGGGAGTGAGGGGCCACAGCTTTGTGGGTGGCCCGGTGTGAGTGGGGTTCTGCTGGCCTTTCTGCAGGAGTTGCCAGGCTGCCGCCTGTAAAGAAGAGGATGTGTCACCCATACCTTCCGCTGGAATTTCTCTCCGGACAGAGGTGAGGAAGGAAAAAAGCAGTGGGGGCCGGGACAGGAGGGGTATCTCAGGCAGGGCAATGGAAAGCTTCTGGAAGAGCGCCAGGGTCCAGGACCACGCTGGCTGGCCTGCAGGCACCAAGTTGGCCTGCGTGCTGTCGCTGGTGTGGCTCCACGGTCCTTCCTCTAGGCTTTCAAGCCCTTGTACATATTCAGGTGTTTTACCTGGAAAGGGTGGGAACAGTTCAGCAGCAGCTGGCCTGGGGCTCAGCTCACGTTTACTCACAGATGCCTCGGCACGGTCCCCCAGCTTTGCAATGAGGACGCTCCTTGCGTGGGGGTTGGGTTGCTGGCTGTATGGGAGATGGTTCCCCACCTCTGACCAATTTCAGAATTGTTTACCACTGGAGCCAGTGCCGTGATAGGGTTTTCCTCTGTATAACTCGTGGGTTCACTTTTTTTTTCTTTTATGTTTCAAGTTAGATGTTATTCCTCTTTTATGTATTTATAGATATAAGCATGGAAATAATTCATTCCTATAAATACATCTGTGTGACGGGAAGAACTTTTTTCTGTTTTATTTTTAAATTTTATTTTTTAAAATTTTGAAATTTTATTTATTTTTTTATACAGCACGTTATTATTAGTTATGTATTTTATGCATATACATGTATACAGGTCAATCCCAAACTCCCAACTCATCCCACCACCACCACCCCATGGCTTCCCACACTTGGTGTCCATACGTTTGTTCTCTACCTCTGTGTCTCTATTTCTTCCCTGCAAACCAGTTCATCTGTACCATTTTTAGGCTCCACATATATGCATTAATCTACAATATTTGTTTTCCTCTTTCTGACTTACTTCATTCTGTATGACAGTCTCTCGATCCATCGATGTCTCTACAAATGACCCAGTTTCATTCCTTTTTATGGCCGAGTCATATTCCATTTTATATATGTACCACATCTATATCCATTCATCTGTCTGTGGGCATTTAGGTTGCTTCCATTACCTGGCTATTGTAAATAGTGCTGCAACGAACATTGTGGTGAATGTGCCTTTTTGAAATACGGTTTTCTCTGGGTATATGCCCAGAAGTGGGATTGCTGGATCAGATGGTAATTCTATTTCTAGTTATTTTAAGGAAACTCCATACTGTTCTCCATAGGGACTGTATCAATTTACATTCCCACCAATAGTGGAAGAGGGCTCCTTTTGTCCACACCCTCCCCAGAATTGGTTGTTTGTAGATTTTCTGATGATGCCGATTCTAACAGGTGTGAGGTGATACCTCATTGTAGTTTTGATTTGCATTTCTCTAATAATTAGTGCTGTTGAGCAGCTTTTCATGTGCGTCTTGGCCATCTCTGTGTCTCCTTTGAAGAAACGTCTCTTTAGATCTTCTGCCCATTTTTTTGGGTTGTTTGTTTTTTTAATATTAAGCTGCATGAGCTGTTTATATATATTGGAGATTACACCTCTGTCCATTGATTCGTCTGCAACGATTTTCGCCCATTCTGAGGGATGCCTTTTTCCATTCCCGTGTTTTTTAACAGAAAAGGAAAGAAAGGAAAAGAAGCAGAACACTAATGTGCGTAAAATATGCCTTTTGAAACGGTGGTTTTGAAATATGGACGTCCTTTGAAATTTTTGGTCGATATGTGACCCCAGGATTTGTTTTCAGGGCAGGTGTCATTTACAGGCCTGCAATGATTTTGAATATCAACTGACCATTAGCGTTGGGATTAAAGCTGCTGTTGTGTGAAACGGCCACAAGGTGGCAGCAGTTCACCCTTACCAAATCTGGTTATGAGGGCAAGAGAGCCTCAGTGGAAGTGGTGTTCTAGATTGGAGTTTAGAATGGAATGTGCCAGGAGAAAGCCCCTCACGTTTGTCTCACTACTTCTTGTTCGTGTTTTTAATTTAAGTTTTTATTTTTTATTACAGCAAGTTTGATTACAATGTTTGGCTTGTTGTAGGTGTGGAAGATGTGGTTCTTTTACACATATACAGATGACTGTTCTTCTTGGGATCCTTTTCCCATGTACGTTATGACAGAATGTTGAGTCGTCCTCTCTTGGTATTCTGTAGGTCTTTGGTGATTATATATGTCACCTGTGTTTGTATATGTCTGTTAACCCCGATATCGTAATGAAACCAATCCTCACACCTTTCCATTGGTGAACCATAAGTTTGTTTAATGAATCTGTGATTGCCCTTCTCCGTGGAAATATCTGCCCTGGTATCCATTTTTAGGTAACACCTATAAGTGATATGATATGATATGTGTCTTTCACTTTCTGACTTACTACAAGTCACGTGATTACTTCTAGACTCATCTACGGTGCTGCAAATGGCATTGTGTCCTTTTTTCCCTTGGCTTCTCTTCTGCCTTAGCGGGGTCCATTTTCAACAATGTGATTCCCTGAGGGTTGTGGATTAGCTGACCTGGGCAGCCTTACCCTGCCGGCCCGCCCTCCCCAGGTGTGCCTCGTTGAGGTCAATATAAACAGAGCTCCAGGCAGCAATAGCCGCTGAAGCTGTGCCTGACTCCATATTCTCTGCCCCGTCAGCAGTCTCGGGGCTGTGCTGGTGGGAGGGAGTGAGGGGCCACAGCTTTGTGGGTGGCCCGGTGTGAGTGGGGTTCTGCTGGCCTTTCTGCAGGAGTTGCCAGGCTGCCGCCTGTAAAGAAGAGGATGTGTCACCCATACCTTCCGCTGGAATTTCTCTCCGGACAGAGGTGAGGAAGGAAAAAAGCAGTGGGGGCCGGGACAGGAGGGGTATCTCAGGCAGGGCAATGGAAAGCTTCTGGAAGAGCGCCAGGGTCCAGGACCACGCTGGCTGGCCTGCAGGCACCAAGTTGGCCTGCGTGCTGTCGCTGGTGTGGCTCCACGGTCCTTCCTCTAGGCTTTCAAGCCCTTGTACATATTCAGGTGTTTTACCTGGAAAGGGTGGGAACAGTTCAGCAGCAGCTGGCCTGGGGCTCAGCTCACGTTTACTCACAGATGCCTCGGCACGGTCCCCCAGCTTTGCAATGAGGACGCTCCTTGCGTGGGGGTTGGGTTGCTGGCTGTATGGGAGATGGTTCCCCACCTCTGACCAATTTCAGAATTGTTTACCACTGGAGCAAGTGCCGTGATAGGGTTTTCCTCTGTATAACTCGTGGGTTCACTTTTTTTTTCTTTTATGTTTCAAGTTAGATGTTATTCCTCTTTTATGTATTTATAGGTATAAGCATGGAAATAATTCATTCCTATAAATACATCTGTGTGACGGGAAGAACTTTATTCTGTTTTATTTTTAAATTTTATTTTTTAAAATTTTGAAATTTTATATATTTTATTATACAGCACGTTATTATTAGTTATGTATTTTATGCATATACATGTATACAGGTCAATCCCAAACTCCCAACTCATCCCACCACCACCACCCCATGGCTTCCCACACTTGGTGTCCATACGTTTGTTCTCTACCTCTGTGTCTCTATTTCTTCCCTGCAAACCAGTTCATCTGTACCATTTTTAGGCTCCACATATATGCATTAATATACAATATTTGTTTTCCTCTTTCTGACTTACTTCATTCTGTATGACAGTCTCTCGATCCATCGATGTCTCTACAAATGACCCAGTTTCATTCCTTTTTATGGCCGAGTCATATTCCATTTTATATATGTACCACATCTTTATCCATTCATCTGTCTGTGGGCATTTAGGTTGCTTCCATTACCTGGCTATTGTAAATAGTGCTGCAACGAACATTGTGGTGAATGTGCCTTTTTGAAATACGGTTTTCTCTGGGTATATGCCCAGAAGTGGGATTGCTGGATCAGATGGTAATTCTATTTCTAGTTATTTTAAGGAAACTCCATACTGTTCTCCATAGGGACTGTATCAATTTACATTCCCACCAATAGTGGAAGAGGGCTCCTTTTGTCCACACCCTCCCCAGAATTGGTTGTTTGTAGATTTTCTGATGATGCCGATTCTAACAGGTGTGAGGTGATACCTCATTGTAGTTTTGATTTGCATTTCTCTAATAATTAGTGCTGTTGAGCAGCTTTTCATGTGCGTCTTGGCCATCTCTGTGTCTCCTTTGAAGAAACGTCTCTTTAGATCTTCTGCCCATTTTTTTTGGGTTGTTTGTTTTTTTAATATTAAGCTGCATGAGCTGTTTATATATATTGGAGATTACACCTCTGTCCATTGATTCGTCTGCAACGATTTTCGCCCATTCTGAGGGATGCCTTTTTCCATTCCCGTGTTTTTTAACAAAAAAGGAAAGAAAGGAAAAGAAGCAGAACACTAATGTGCGTAAAATATGCCTTTTGAAACGGTGGTTTTGAAATATGGACGTCCTTTGAAATTTTTGGTCGATATGTGACCCCAGGATTTGTTTTCAGGGCAGGTGTCATTTACAGGCCTGCAATGATTTTGAATATCAACTGACCATTAGCGTTGGGATTAAAGCTGCTGTTGTGTGAAACGGCCACAAGGTGGCAGCAGTTCACCCTTACCAAATCTGGTTACTAGGGCAAGAGAGCCTCAGTGGAAGTGGTGTTCTAGATTGGAGTTTAGAATGGAATGTACCAGGAGAAAGCCCCTCACGTTTGTCTCACTACTTCTTGTTCGTGTTTTTAATTTAAGTTTTTATTTTTTATTACAGCAAGTTTGATTACAATGTTTGGCTTGTTGTAGGTGTGGAAGATGTGGTTCTTTTACACATATACAGATGACTGTTCTTCTTGGGATCCTTTTCCCATGTACGCTATGACAGAATGTTGAGTCGTCCTCTCTTGGTATTCTGTAGGTCTTTGGTGATTATATATGTCACCTGTGTTTGTATATGTCTGTTAACCCCGATATCGTAATGAAACCAATCCTCACACCTTTCCATTGGTGAACCATAAGTTTGTTTAATGAATCTGTGATTGCCCTTCTCCGTGGAAATATCTGCCCTGGTATCCATTTTTAGGTAACACCTATAAGTGATATGATATGATATGTGTCTTTCACTTTCTGACTTACTACAAGTCACGTGATTACTTCTAGACTCATCTACGGTGCTGCAAATGGCATTGTGTCCTTTTTTCCCTTGGCTCCTCTTCTGCCTTAGCGGGCTCCATTTTCAACAATGTGATTCCCTGAGGGTTGTGGATTAGCTGACCTGGGCAGCCTTACCCTGCCGGCCCGCCCTCCCCAGGTGTGCCTCGTTGAGGTCAATATAAACAGAGCTCCAGGCAGCAATAGCCGCTGAAGCTGTGCCTGACTCCATATTCTCTGCCCCGTCAGCAGTCTCGGGGCTGTGCTGGTGGGAGGGAGTGAGGGGCCACAGCTTTGTGGGTGGCCCGGTGTGAGTGGGGTTCTGCTGGCCTTTCTGCAGGAGTTGCCAGGCTGCCGCCTGTAAAGAAGAGGATGTGTCACCCATACCTTCCGCTGGAATTTCTCTCCGGACAGAGGTGAGGAAGGAAAAAAGCAGTGGGGGCCGGGACAGGAGGGGTATCTCAGGCAGGGCAATGGAAAGCTTCTGGAAGAGCGCCAGGGTCCAGGACCACGCTGGCTGGCCTGCAGGCACCAAGTTGGCCTGCGTGCTGTCGCTGGTGTGGCTCCACGGTCCTTCCTCTAGGCTTTCAAGCCCTTGTACATATTCAGGTGTTTTACCTGGAAAGGGTGGGAACAGTTCAGCAGCAGCTGGCCTGGGGCTCAGCTCACGTTTACTCACAGATGCCTCGGCACGGTCCCCCAGTTTTGCAATGAGGACGCTCCTTGCGTGGGGGTTGGGTTGTTGGCTGTATGGGAGATGGTTCCCCACCTCTGACCAATTTCAGAATTGTTTACCACTGGAGCCAGTGCCGTGATAGGGTTTTCCTCTGTATAACTCGTGGGTTCACTTTTTTTTTTCTTTTATGTTTCAAGTTAGATGTTATTCCTCTTTTATGTATTTATAGATATAAGCATGGAAATAATTCATTCCTATAAATACATCTGTGTGACGGGAAGAACTTTTTTCTGTTTTATTTTTAAATTTTATTTTTTAAAATTTTGAAATTTTATTTATTTTTTTATACAGCACGTTATTATTAGTTATGTATTTTATGCATATACATATATACAGGTCAATCCCAAACTCCCAACTCATCCCACCACCACCACCCCATGGCTTCCCACACTTGGTGTCCATACGTTTGTTCTCTACCTCTGTGTCTCTATTTCTTCCCTGCAAACCAGTTCATCTGTACCATTTTTAGGCTCCACATATATGCATTAATATACAATATTTGTTTTCCTCTTTCTGACTTACTTCATTCTGTATGACAGTCTCTCGATCCATCGATGTCTCTACAGATGACCCAGTTTCATTCCTTTTTATGGCCGAGTCATATTCCATTTTATATATGTACCACATCTTTATCCATTCATCTGTCTGTGGGCATTTAGGTTGCTTCCATTACCTGGCTATTGTAAATAGTGCTGCAACGAACATTGTGGTGAATGTGCCTTTTTGAAATACGGTTTTCTCTGGGTATATGCCCAGAAGTGGGATTGCTGGATCAGATGGTAATTCTATTTCTAGTTTTTTTAAGGAAACTCCATACTGTTCTCCATAGGGACTGTATCAATTTACATTCCCACCAATAGTGGAAGAGGGCTCCTTTTGTCCACACCCTCCCCAGAATTGGTTGTTTGTAGATTTTCTGATGATGCCGATTCTAACAGGTGTGAGGTGATACCTCATTGTAGTTTTGATTTGCATTTCTCTAATAATTAGTGCTGTTGAGCAGCTTTTCATGTGCGTCTTGGCCATCTCTGTGTCTCCTTTGAAGAAACGTCTCTTTAGATCTTCTGCCCATTTTTTTTGGGTTGTTTGTTTTTTTAATATTAAGCTGCATGAGCTGTTTATATATATTGGAGATTACACCTCTGTCCATTGATTCGTCTGCAACGATTTTCGCCCATTCTGAGGGATGCCTTTTTCCATTCCCGTGTTTTTTAACAAAAAAGGAAAGAAAGGAAAAGAAGCAGAACACGAATGTGCGTAAAATATGCCTTTTGAAACGGTGGTTTTGAAATATGGACGTCCTTTGAAATTTTTGGTCGATATGTGACCCCAGGATTTGTTTTCAGGGCAGGTGTCATTTACAGGCCTGCAATGATTTTGAATATCAACTGACCATTAGCGTTGGGATTAAAGCTGCTGTTGTGTGAAACGGCCACAAGGTGGCAGCAGTTCACCCTTACCAAATCTGGTTACTAGGGCAAGAGAGCCTCAGTGGAAGTGGTGTTCTAGATTGGAGTTTAGAATGGAATGTGCCAGGAGAAAGCCCCTCACGTTTGTCTCACTACTTCTTGTTCGTGTTTTTAATTTAAGTTTTTATTTTTTATTACAGCAAGTTTGATTACAATGTTTGGCTTGTTGTAGGTGTGGAAGATGTGGTTCTTTTACACATATACAGATGACTGTTCTTCTTGGGATCCTTTTCCCATGTACGCTATGACAGAATGTTGAGTAGTCCTCTCTTGGTATTCTGTAGGTCTTTGGTGATTATATATGTCACCTGTGTTTGTATATGTCTGTTAACCCCGATATCGTAATGAAACCAATCCTCACACCTTTCCATTGGTGAACCATAAGTTTGTTTAATGAATCTGTGATTGCCCTTCTCCGTGGAAATATCTGCCCTGGTATCCATTTTTAGGTAACACCTATAAGTGATATGATATGATATGTGTCTTTCACTTTCTGACTTACTACAAGTCACGTGATTACTTCTAGACTCATCTACGTTGCTGCAAATGGCATTGTGTCCTTTTTTCCCTTGGCTACTCTTCTGCCTTAGCGGGGTCCATTTTCAACAATGTTATTCCCTGAGGGTTGTGGATTAGCTGACCTGGGCAGCCTTAACCTGCCGGCCCGCCCTCCCCAGGTGTGCCTCGTTGAGATGAATATAAACAGAGCTCCAGGCAGCAATAGCCCCTGAAGCTGTGCCTGACTCCATATTCTCTGCCCCGTCAGCAGTCTCGGGGCTGTGCTGGTGGGAGGGAGTGAGGGGCCACAGCTTTGTGGGTGGCCCGGTGTGAGTGGGGTTCTGCTGGCCTTTCTGCAGGAGTTGCCAGGCTGCCGCCTGTAAAGAAGAGGATGTGTCACCCATACCTTCCGCTGGAATTTCTCTCCGGACAGAGGTGAGGAAGGAAAAAAGCAGTGGGGGCCGGGACAGGAGGGGTATCTCAGGCAGGGCAATGGAAAGCTTCTGGAAGAGCGCCAGGGTCCAGGACCACGCTGGCTGGCCTGCAGGCACCAAGTTGGCCTGCGTGCTGTCGCTGGTGTGGCTCCACGGTCCTTCCTCTAGGCTTTCAAGCCCTTGTACATATTCAGGTGTTTTACCTGGAAAGGGTGGGAACAGTTCAGCAGCAGCTGGCCTGGGGCTCAGCTCACGTTTACTCACAGATGCCTCGGCACGGTCCCCCAGCTTTGCAATGAGGACGCTCCTTGCGTGGGGGTTGGGTTGCTGGCTGTATGGGAGATGGTTCCCCACCTCTGACCAATTTCAGAATTGTTTACCACTGGAGCAAGTGCCGTGATAGGGTTTTCCTCTGTATAACTCGTGGGTTCACTTTTTTTTTCTTTTATGTTTCAAGTTAGATGTTATTCCTCTTTTATGTATTTATAGGTATAAGCATGGAAATAATTCATTCCTATAAATACATCTGTGTGACGGGAAGAACTTTATTCTGTTTTATTTTTAAATTTTATTTTTTAAAATTTTGAAATTTTATATATTTTATTATACAGCACGTTATTATTAGTTATGTATTTTATGCATATACATGTATACAGGTCAATCCCAAACTCCCAACTCATCCCACCACCACCACCCCATGGCTTCCCACACTTGGTGTCCATACGTTTGTTCTCTACCTCTGTGTCTCTATTTCTTCCCTGCAAACCAGTTCATCTGTACCATTTTTAGGCTCCACATATATGCATTAATATACAATATTTGTTTTCCTCTTTCTGACTTACTTCATTCTGTATGACAGTCTCTCGATCCATCGATGTCTCTACAAATGACCCAGTTTCATTCCTTTTTATGGCCGAGTCATATTCCATTTTATACATGTACCACATCTATATCCATTCATCTGTCTGTGGGCATTTAGGTTGCTTCCATTACCTGGCTATTGTAAATAGTGCTGCAACGAACATTGTGGTGAATGTGCCTTTTTGAAATACGGTTTTCTCTGGGTATATGCCCAGAAGTGGGATTGCTGGATCAGATGGTAATTCTATTTCTAGTTATTTTAAGGAAACTCCATACTGTTCTCCATAGGGACTGTATCAATTTACATTCCCACCAATAGTGGAAGAGGGCTCCTTTTGTCCACACCCTCCCCAGAATTGGTTGTTTGTAGATTTTCTGATGATGCCGATTCTAACAGGTGTGAGGTGATACCTCATTGTAGTTTTGATTTGCATTTCTCTAATAATTAGTGCTGTTGAGCAGCTTTTCATGTGCGTCTTGGCCATCTCTGTGTCTCCTTTGAAGAAACGTCTCTTTAGATCTTCTGCCCATTTTTTTGGGTTGTTTGTTTTTTTAATATTAAGCTGCATGAGCTGTTTATATATATTGGAGATTACACCTCTGTCCATTGATTCGTCTGCAACGATTTTCGCCCATTCTGAGGGATGCCTTTTTCTATTCCCGTGTTTTTTAACAAAAAAGGAAAGAAAGGAAAAGAAGCAGAACACTAATGTGCGTAAAATATGCCTTTTGAAACGGTGGTTTTGAAATATGGACGTCCTTTGAAATTTTTGGTCGATATGTGACCCCAGGATTTGTTTTCAGGGCAGGTGTCATTTACAGGCCTGCAATGATTTTGAATATCAACTGACCATTAGCGTTGGAATTAAAGCTGCTGTTGTGTGAAACGGCCACAAGGTGGCAGCAGTTCACCCTTACCAAATCTGGTTACTAGGGCAAGAGAGCCTCAGTGGAAGTGGTGTTCTAGATTGGAGTTTAGAATGGAATGTACCAGGAGAAAGCCCCTCACGTTTGTCTCACTACTTCTTGTTCGTGTTTTTAATTTAAGTTTTTATTTTTTATTACAGCAAGTTTGATTACAATGTTTGGCTTGTTGTAGGTGTGGAAGATGTGGTTCTTTTACACATATACAGATGACTGTTCTTCTTGGGATCCTTTTCCCATGTACGCTATGACAGAATGTTGAGTAGTCCTCTCTTGGTATTCTGTAGGTCTTTGGTGATTATATATGTCACCTGTGTTTGTATATGTCTGTTAACCCCGATATCGTAATGAAACCAATCCTCACACCTTTCCATTGGTGAACCATAAGTTTGTTTAATGAATCTGTGATTGCCCTTCTCCGTGGAAATATCTGCCCTGGTATCCATTTTTAGGTAACACCTATAAGTGATATGATATGATATGTGTCTTTCACTTTCTGACTTACTACAAGTCACGTGATTACTTCTAGACACATCTACGGTGCTGCAAATGGCATTGTGTCCTTTTTTCCCTTGGCTTCTCTTCTGCCTTAGCGGGGTCCATTTTCAACAATGTGATTCCCTGAGGGTTGTGGATTAGCTGACCTGGGCAGCCTTACCCTGCCGGCCCGCCCTCCCAAGGTGTGCCTCGTTGAGGTCAATATAAACAGCGCTCCAGGCAGCAATAGCCGCTGAAGCTGTGCCTGACTCCACATTCTCTGCCCCGTCAGCAGTCTCGGGGCTGTGCTGGTGGGAGGGAGTGAGGGGCCACAGCTTTGTGGGTGGCCCGGTGTGAGTGGGGTTCTGCTGGCCTTTCTGCAGGAGTTGCCAGGCTGCCGCCTGTAAAGAAGAGGATGTGTCACCCATACCTTCCGCTGGAATTTCTCTCCGGACAGAGGTGAGGAAGGAAAAAAGCAGTGGGGGCCGGGACAGGAGGGGTATCTCAGGCAGGGCAATGGAAAGCTTCTGGAAGAGCGCCAGGGTCCAGGACCACGCTGGCTGGCCTGCAGGCACCAAGTTGGCCTGCGTGCTGTCACTGGTGTGGCTCCACGGTCCTTCCTCTAGGCTTTCAAGCCCTTGTACATATTCAGGTGTTTTACCTGGAAAGGGTGGGAACAGTTCAGCAGCAGCTGGCCTGGGGCTCAGCTCACGTTTACTCACAGATGCCTCGGCACGGTCCCCCAGCTTTGCAATGAGGACGCTCCTTGCGTGGGGGTTGGGTTGCTGGCTGTATGGGAGATGGTTCCCCACCTCTGACCAATTTCAGAATTGTTTACCACTGGAGCCAGTGCCGTGATAGGGTTTTCCTCTGTATAACTCGTGTGTTCACTTTTTTTTTCTTTTATGTTTCAAGTTAGATGTTATTCCTCTTTTATGTATTTATAGATATAAGCATGGAAATAATTCATTCCTATAAATACATCTGTGTGACGGGAAGAACTTTTTTCTGTTTTATTTTTAAATTTTATTTTTTAAAATTTTGAAATTTTATTTATTTTTTTATACAGCACGTTATTATTAGTTATGTATTTTATGCATATACATGTATACAGGTCAATCCCAAACTCCCAACTCATCCCACCACCACCACCCCATGGCTTCCCACACTTGGTGTCCATACGTTTGTTCTCTACCTCTGTGTCTCTATTTCTTCCCTGCAAACCAGTTCATCTGTACCATTTTTAGGCTCCACATATATGCATTAATATACAATATTTGTTTTCCTCTTTCTGACTTACTTCATTCTGTATGACAGTCTCTCGATCCATCGATGTCTCTACAGATGACCCAGTTTCATTCCTTTTTATGGCCGAGTCATATTCCATTTTATATATGTACCACATCTTTATCCATTCATCTGTCTGTGGGCATTTAGGTTGCTTCCATTACCTGGCTATTGTAAATAGTGCTGCAACGAACATTGTGGTGAATGTGCCTTTTTGAAATACGGTTTTCTCTGGGTATATGCCCAGAAGTGGGATTGCTGGATCAGATGGTAATTCTATTTCTAGTTTTTTTAAGGAAACTCCATACTGTTCTCCATAGGGACTGTATCAATTTACATTCCCACCAATAGTGGAAGAGGGCTCCTTTTGTCCACACCCTCCCCAGAAGTGGTTGTTTGTAGATTTTCTGATGATGCCGATTCTAACAGGTGTGAGGTGATACCTCATTGTAGTTTTGATTTGCATTTCTCTAATAATTAGTGCTGTTGAGCAGCTTTTCATGTGCGTCTTGGCCATCTCTCTGTCTCCTTTGAAGAAACGTCTCTTTAGATCTTCTGCCCATTTTTTTTGGGTTGTTTGTTTTTTTAATATTAAGCTGCATGAGCTGTTTATATATATTGGAGATTACACCTCTGTCCATTGATTCGTCTGCAACGATTTTCGCCCATTCTGAGGGATGCCTTTTTCCATTCCCGTGTTTTTTAACAAAAAAGGAAAGAAAGGAAAAGAAGCAGAACACTAATGTGCGTAAAATATGCCTTTTGAAACGGTGGTTTTGAAATATGGACGTCCTTTGAAATTTTTGGTCGATATGTGACCCCAGGATTTGTTTTCAGGGCAGGTGTCATTTACAGGCCTGCAATGATTTTGAATATCAACTGACCATTAGCGTTGGGATTAAAGCTGCTGTTGTGTGAAACGGCCACAAGGTGGCAGCAGTTCACCCTTACCAAATCTGGTTACTAGGGCAAGAGAGCCTCAGTGGAAGTGGTGTTCTAGATTGGAGTTTAGAATGGAATGTACCAGGAGAAAGCCCCTCACGTTTGTCTCACTACTTCTTGTTCGTGTTTTTAATTTAAGTTTTTATTTTTTATTACAGCAAGTTTGATTACAATGTTTGGCTTGTTGTAGGTGTGGAAGATGTGGTTATTTTACACATATACAGATGACTGTTCTTCTTGGGATCCTTTTCCCATGTACGCTATGACAGAATGTTGAGTAGTCCTCTCTTGGTATTCTGTAGGTCTTTGGTGATTATATATGTCACCTGTGTTTGTATATGTCTGTTAACCCCGATATCGTAATGAAACCAATCCTCACACCTTTCCATTGGTGAACCATAAGTTTGTTTAATGAATCTGTGATTGCCCTTCTCCGTGGAAATATCTGCCCTGGTATCCATTTTTAGGTAACACCTATAAGTGATATGATATGATATGTGTCTTTCACTTTCTGACTTACTACAAGTCACGTGATTACTTCTAGACTCATCTACGGTGCTGCAAATGGCATTGTGTCCTTTTTTCCCTTGGCTTCTCTTCTGCCTTAGCGGGGTCCATTTTCAACAATGTGATTCCCTGAGGGTTGTGGATTAGCTGACCTGGGCAGCCTTACCCTGCCGGCCCGCCCTCCCCAGGTGTGCCTCGTTGAGATGAATATAAACAGAGCTCCAGGCAGCAATAGCCCCTGAAGCTGTGCCTGACTCCATATTCTCTGCCCCGTCAGCAGTCTCGGGGCTGTGCTGGTGGGAGGGAGTGAGGGGCCACAGCTGTGTGTGTGGCCCGGTGTGAGTGGGGTTCTGCTGGCCTTTCTGCAGGAGTTGCCAGGCTGCCGCCTGTAAAGAAGAGGATGTGTCACCCATACCTTCCGCTGGAATTTCTCTCCGGACAGAGGTGAGGAAGGAAAAAAGCAGTGGGGGCCGGGACAGGAGGGGTATCTCAGGCAGGGCAATGGAAAGCTTCTGGAAGAGCGCCAGGGTCCAGGACCACGCTGGCTGGCCTGCAGGCACCAAGTTGGCCTGCGTGCTGTCGCTGGTGTGGCTCCACGGTCCTTCCTCTAGGCTTTCAAGCCCTTGTACATATTCAGGTGTTTTACCTGGAAAGGGTGGGAACAGTTCAGCAGCAGCTGGCCTGGGGCTCAGCTCACGTTTACTCACAGATGCCTCGGCACGGTCCCCCAGCTTTGCAATGAGGACGCTCCTTGCGTGGGGGTTGGGTTGCTGGCTGTATGGGAGATGGTTCCCCACCTCTGACCAATTTCAGAATTGTTTACCACTGGGGCAAGTGCCGTGATAGGGTTTTCCTCTGTATAACTCGTGGGTTCACTTTTTTTTTCTTTTATGTTTCAAGTTAGATGTTATTCCTCTTTTATGTATTTATAGATATAAGCATGGAAATAATTCATTCCTATAAATACATCTGTGTGACGGGAAGAACTTTTTTCTGTTTTATTTTTAAATTTTATTTTTTAAAATTTTGAAATTTTATTTATTTTTTTATACAGCACGTTATTATTAGTTATGTATTTTATGCATATACATGTATACAGGTCAATCCCAAACTCCCAACTCATCCCACCACCACCACCCCATGGCTTCCCACACTTGGTGTCCATACGTTTGTTCTCTACCTCTGTGTCTCTATTTCTTCCCTGCAAACCAGTTCATCTGTACCATTTTTAGGCTCCACATATATGCATTAATATACAATATTTGTTTTCCTCTTTCTGACTTACTTCATTCTGTATGACAGTCTCTCGATCCATCGATGTCTCTACAGATGACCCAGTTTCATTCCTTTTTATGGCCGAGTCATATTCCATTTTATATATGTACCACATCTTTATCCATTCATCTGTCTGTGGGCATTTAGGTTGCTTCCATTACCTGGCTATTGTAAATAGTGCTGCAACGAACATTGTGGTGAATGTGCCTTTTTGAAATACGGTTTTCTCTGGGTATATGCCCAGAAGTGGGATTGCTGGATCAGATGGTAATTCTATTTCTAATTTTTTTAAGGAAACTCCATACTGTTCTCCATAGGGACTGTATCAATTTACATTCCCACCAATAGTGGAAGAGGGTTCCTTTTGTCCACACCCTCCCCAGAATTGGTTGTTTGTAGATTTTCTGATGATGCCGATTCTAACAGGTGTGAGGTGATACCTCATTGTAGTTTTGATTTGCATTTCTCTAATAATTAGTGCTGTTGAGCAGCTTTTCATGTGCGTCTTGGCCATCTCTCTGTCTCCTTTGAAGAAACGTCTCTTTAGATCTTCTGCCCATTTTTTTTGGGTTGTTTGTTTTTTTTAATATTAAGCTGCATGAGCTGTTTATATATATTGGAGATTAAACCTCTGTCCATTGATTCGTCTGCAACGATTTTCGCCCATTCTGAGGGATGCCTTTTTCCATTCCCGTGTTTTTTAACAAAAAAGGAAAGAAAGGAAAAGAAGCAGAACACGAATGTGCGTAAAATATGCCTTTTGAAACGGTCGTTTTGAAATATGGACGTCCTTTGAAATTTTTGGTCGATATGTGACCCCAGGATTTGTTTTCAGGGCAGGTGTCATTTACAGGCCTGCAATGATTTTGAATATCAACTGACCATTAGCGTTGGGATTAAAGCTGCTGTTGTGTGAAACGGCCACAAGGTGGCAGCAGTTCACCCTTACCAAATCTGGTTACTAGGGCAAGAGAGCCTCAGTGGAAGTGGTGTTCTAGATTGGAGTTTAGAATGGAATGTGCCAGGAGAAAGCCCCTCACGTTTGTCTCACTACTTCTTGTTCGTGTTTTTAATTTAATTTTTTTATTTTTTATTACAGCAAGTTTGATTACAATGTTTGGCTTGTTGTAGGTGTGGAAGATGTGGTTCTTTTACACATATACAGATGACTGTTCTTCTTGGGATCCTTTTCCCATGTACGTTATGACAGAATGTTGAGTAGTCCTCTCTTGGTATTCTGTAGGTCTTTGGTGATTATATATGTCACCTGTGTTTGTATATGTCTGTTAACACCGATATCGTAATGAAACCAATCCTCACACCTTTCCATTGGTGAACCATAAGTTTGTTTAATGAATCTGTGATTGCCCTTCTCCGTGGAAATATCTGCCCTGGTATCCATTTTTAGGTAACACCTATAAGTGATATGATATGATATGTGTCTTTCACTTTCTGACTTACTACAAGTCACGTGATTACTTCTAGACTCATCTACGGTGCTGCAAATGGCATTGTGTCCTTTTTTCCCTTGGCTTCTCTTCTGCCTTAGCGGGCTCCATTTTCAACAATGTGATTCCCTGAGGGTTGTGGATTAGCTGACCTGGGCAGCCTTACCCTGCCGGCCCGCCCTCCCCAGGTGTGCCTCGTTGAGGTCAATATAAACAGAGCTCCAGGCAGCAATAGCCCCTGAAGCTGTGCCTGACTCCATATTCTCTGCCCCGTCAGCAGTCTCGGGGCTGTGCTGGTGGGAGGGAGTGAGGGGCCACAGCTTTGTGGGTGGCCCGGTGTGAGTGGGGTTCTGCTGGCCTATCTGCAGGAGTTGCCAGGCTGCCGCTGTAAAGAAGAGGATGTGTCACCCATACCTTCCGCTGGAATTTCTCTCCGGACAGAGGTGAGGAAGGAAAAAAGCAGTGGGGGCCGGGACAGGAGGGGTATCTCAGGCAGGGCAATGGAAAGCTTCTGGAAGAGCGCCAGGGTCCAGGACCACGCTGGCTGGCCTGCAGGCACCAAGTTGGCCTGCGTGCTGTCGCTGGTGTGGCTCCACGGTCCTTCCTCTAGGCTTTCAAGCCCTTGTACATATTCAGGTGTTTTACCTGGAAAGGCTGGGAACAGTTCAGCAGCAGCTGGCCGGGGGCTCAGCTCACGTTTACTCACAGATGCCTCGGCATGGTCCCCCAGCTTTGCAATGAGGACGCTCCTTGCGTGGGGGGTGGGTTGCTGGCTGTATGGGAGATGGTTCCCCACCTCTGACCAATTTCAGAATTGTTTACCGCTGGAGCAAGTGCCCTGATAGTGTTTTCCTCTGTATAACTCCTGGGTTCAGGTTTTTTTTTGCTTTTATGGTTCAAGTTAGATATTATTCCCCTTTTATGTATTTATAGATATAAGCATGGAAATAATTCTTTCCTATAAATACATCTGTGTGATGGGAAGAATTTTTTCTGTTTTATTTTTAAATTTTATTTTTTAAAATTTTGAAATTTAATTTTATTTATTTTTTTTATACAGCACGTTATTATTAGTTATGTATTTTATGCATATACATGTATACAGGTCAATCCCAAACTCCCAACTCATCCCACCACCACCACCCCATGGCTTCCCACACTTGGTGTCCATACGTTTGTTCTCTACCTCTGTGTCTCTATTTCTTCGCTGCAAACCAGTTCATCTGTACCATTTTTTAGGTTCCACATATATGTCTTAATATACAGTATTTGGTTTCATCTTTCTGACTTCATTCTGTATGACAGTCCCTTGATCCATCGATGTCTCTACAAATGACCCAGTTTCATTCCTTTTTATGGCCGAGTAATATTTCATTTTATATATGTACCACATCTTTATCCATTTATCTGTCTGTGGGCATTTAGGTGGCTTCTATTACCTGGCTATTGTAAATTGTGCTGCAACGAACTTTGTGGTGAATGTGCCTTTTTGATTTACGGTTTTCTCTGGGTATATGCCCAGAAGTGGGATTGCTGGATCAGATGGTAATTCTATTTCTAGTTTTTTTAAGGAAACTCCATACTGTTCTCCATAGTGACTGTATCAATTTACATTCCCACCAATAGTGGAAGAGGGCTCCTTTTGTCCACACCCTCCCCAGAATTGGTTGTTTGTAGATTTTCTGATGATGCCGATTCTAACAGGTGTGAGGTGATACCTCATTGTAGTTTTGATTTGCATTTCTCTAATAATTAGTGCTGTTGAGCAGCTTTTCATGGGCGTCTTGGCCATCTCTGTGTCTTCTTTGAAGAAACGTCTCTTTAGATCTTCTGCCCATTTTTGTATTGGGTTGTTTGTTTTTTTAATATTAAGCTGCATGAGCTGTTTATATATATTGGAGATTAAACCTCTGTCCATTGATTCGTTTGCAACGATTTTTGCCCATTCTGAGGGATGCCTTTTTCCATTCCCGTTTTTTTTTAACAAAAAAGGAAAGAAAGGAAAAGAAGCAGAACACTAATGTGCGTAAAATATGCCTTTTGAAACGGTCGTTTTGAAATATGGACGTCCTTTGAATTTTTTGGTCGATATGTGACCCCAGGAATTGTGTTCAGGGCAGGTGTCATTTACAGGCCTGCAATGATTTTGAATATCAACTGACCATTAGCGCTGGGATTAAAGCTGCTGTTGTGTGAAACGGCCACAAGGTGGCAGCAGTTCACCCTTACCAAATCTGGTTACTAGGGCAAGAGTGCCTCAGTGGAAGTGGTGTTCTAGATTGGAATTTAGAATGGAATGTGCCAGGAGAAAGCCCCTCAAGTTTGTCTCACTACTTCTTGTTCGTGTTTTTAATTTATTTTTTTTTTATTTTTTATTACAGCAAGTTTGATTACAATGTTTGGCTTGTTGTAGGTGTGGAAGATGTGGTTCTTTTACACATATACAGATGTCTGTTCTTCCTGGGATCCTTTTCCCATGTACGTTATGACAGAATGTTGAGTAGTACTCTCTTGGTATTCTGTAGGTCTTTCGTGATTATATATGTCATCTGTGTTTGTATATGAGTGTTAATCCCGATATCGTAATGAAACCAAACCTCACACCTTTCCTTTCGTGAACCATAAGTTTGTTTAATGAATCTGTGATTGCCCTTCTCCGTGGAAATATCTGCCCTGGTATCCATTTTTAGGTAACACCTATAAGTGATATGATATGGTATGTGTCTTTCACTTTCTGACTTACTACAAGTCACGTGATTACTTCTAGACTCATTTACGGTGCTGCAAATGGCATTGTGTCCTTTTTTTCCTTGGCTTCTCTTCTGCCTTAGTGAGGTCCATTTTCAACAATGTGATTCCCTGAGCGTTGTGGATTAGCTGACCTGGGCAGCCTTACCCTGCCGGCCCGCCCTCCTCAGGTGTGCCTCGTTGAGGTCAATATAAACAGCGCTCCAGGCAGCAATAGCCCCTGAAGCTGTGCCTGACTCCATATTCTCTGCCCCGTCAGCAATCTCGGGGCTGTGCTGGTGGGTGGGAGTGAGGGGCCACAGCTTTGTGGGTGGCCCGGTGTGAGTGGGGCTCTGCTGGCCTTTCTGCAGGAGTTGCCAGGCTGACACCTGTAAAGAAGAGGATGTGTCACCCATACCTTCCGCTGGAATTTCTCTCCGGACAGAGGTGAGGAAGGAAAAAAGCAGTGGGGGCCAGGACAGGAGGCGTATCTCAGGCAGGGCAATGGAAAGCTTCCGGAAGAGCGCCCGGGGCCAGGACCACCCTGGCTGGCCTGCAGGCACCAAGTTGGCCTGCGTGCTGTCGCTGGTGTGGCTCGACGGCCCTTCCTCTAGGCTTTCAAGCCCTTGTACATATTCAGGTGTTTTACCTGGGAAGGGTGGGAACAGTTCAGCAGCAGCTGGCCTGGGGCTCAGCTCACTTTTTCGCACAGATGCCTCGGCACAATCCCCCAGCTTTGCAATGAGGCTGCTCCTTGCGTGGGGGGTGGGTGCTGGCTGTATGGGAGATGGTTCCCCACCTCTGACCAATTTCAGAATTGTTTACCGCTGGAGCAAGTGTCCAGATAGGGTTTTCCTCTGTATAAATGGTGGGTTCATGGTTTTTTTTTCTTTTATGTTTCAAGTTAGATTTTATTCCTCTTTTATGTATTTATAGATATAAGCATGGAAATAATTCATTCCTATAAATACATCTGTGTGATGGGAAGAACTTTTTTCTCTCTTATTTTTAAATTTTATTTTTTAGAATTTTGAAATTAATTAATTTATTTTTTTATACAGCAGTTTATTATTAGTTATGTATTTTATGCATATACATGTATACAGGTCATTCCCAATCTCCCAACTCATCCCACCACCACCACCCCATGGCTTCCCACACTTGGTGTCCATACGTTTGTTCTCTACCTCTGTGTCTCTATTTCTTCGCTGCAAACCAGTTCATCTGTACCATTTTTTAGGTTCCACATATATGCCTTAATATACAGTATTTGATTTCCTCTTTCTGACTTCATTCTGTATGACAGTCCCTTGATCCATCGATGTCTCTACAAATGACCCAGTTTCATTCCTTTTTATGGCCGAGTAATATTTCATTTTATATATGTACCACATCTTTATCCATTTATCTGTCTGTGGGCATTTAGGTGGCTGCTATTACCTGGCTATTGTAAATTGTGCTGCAACGAACTTTGTGGTGAATGTGCCTTTTTGATTTACGGTTTTCTCTGGGTATATGCCCAGAAGTGGGATTGCTGGATCAGATGGTAATTCTATTTCTAGTTTTTTTAAGGAAACTCCATACTGTTCTCCATAGTGACTGTATCAATTTACATTCCCACCAATAGTGGAAGAGGGCTCCTTTTGTCCACACCCTCCCCAGAATTGGTTGTTTGTAGATTTTCTGATGATGCCGATTCTAACAGGTGTGAGGTGATACCTCATTGTACTTTTGATTTGCATTTCTCTAATAATTAGTTCTGTTGAGCAGCTTTTCATGTGCGTCTTGGCCATCTCTGTGTCTCCTTTGAAGAAACGTCTCTTTAGATCTTCTGCCCATTTTTGTATTGGGTTGTTTGTTTTTTTAATATTAAGCTGCATGAGCTGTTTATATATATTGGAGATTAAACCTCTGTCCATTGATTCGTCTGCAACGATTTTCGCCCATTCTGTGGGATGCCATTTTCCATTCCCGTGTTTTTTAACAAAAAAGGAAAGAAAGGAAAAGAAGCAGAACACTAATGTGCGTAAAATATGCCTTTTGAAACGGTCGTTTTGAAATATGGACGTCCTTTGAATTTTTTGGTCGATATGTGACCCCAGGATTTGTTTTCAGGGCAGGTGTCATTTACAGGCCTGCAATGATTTTGAATATCAACTGACCATTAGCGTTGGGATTAAAGCTGCTGTTGTGTGAAACGGCCACAAGGTGGCAGCAGTTCACCCTTACCAAATCTGGTTACTAGGGCAAGAGAGCCTCAGTGGAAGTGGTGTTCTAGATTGGAGTTTAGAATGGAATGTGCCAGGAGAAAGCCCCTCACGTTTGTCTCACTACTTCTTGTTCGTTTTTTAATTTAATTTAATATTTTTTATTACAGCAAGTTTGATTACAATGTTTGGCTTGTTGTAGGTGTGGAAGATGTGGTTCTTTTACACATATACAGATGACTGTTTTTCCTGGGATCCTTTTCCCATGTACGTTATGACAGAATGTTGAGTAGTCCTCTCTTGGTATTCTGTAGGTCTTTGGTGATTATATATGTCACCTGTGTTTGTATATGTCTGTTAACCCCGATATCGTAATGAAACCAATCCTCACACCTTTCCATTGGTGAACCATAAGTTTGTTTAATGAATCTGTGATTGCCCTTCTCCGTGGAAATATCTGCCCTGGTATCCATTTTTAGGTAACACCTATAAGTGATATGATATGTGTCTTTCACTTTCTGACTTACTACAAGTCACGTGATTACTTCTAGACTCATCTACGGTGCTGCAAATGGCATTGTGTCCTTTTTTCCCTTTGCTCCTCTTCTGCCTTAGCGGGGTCCATTTTCAACAATGTGATTCCCTGAGGGTTGTGGATTAGCTGACCTGGGCAGCCTTACCCGGCCGGCCCGCCCTCCCCAGGTGTGCCTCGTTGAGGTCAATATAAACAGAGCTCCAGGCAGCAATAGCCCCTGAAGCTGTGCCTGACTCCATATTCTCTGCCCCGTCAGCAGTCTCGGGGCTGTGCTGGTGGGTGGGAATGAGGGGCCACAGCTTTGTGGGTGGCCCGGTGTGAGTGGGGTTCTGCTGGCCTTTCTGCAGGAGTTGCCAGGCTGCCGCCTGTAAAGAAGAGGATGTGTCACCCATACCTTCCGCTGGAATTTCTCTCTAGACAGAGTTGAGGAAGGAAAAAAGCAGTGGGGGCCGGGACAGGAGGGGTATCTCAGGCAGGGCAATGGAGAGCTTCCGGAAGAGCACCCGGGGCCAGGACCACCCTGGCTGGCCTGCAGGCACGAAGTTGGCATGCGTGGTGTCGCTGGTGTGGCTCTACGGTCCTTCCTCTAGGCTTTCAAGCCCTTGTACATATTCAGGTGTTTTACCTGGAAAGGGTGGGAACAGTTCAGCAGCAGCTGGCCTGGGGCTCAGCTCACGTTTACTCACAGATGCCTCGGCACGGTCCCCCAGCTTTGCAATGAGGACGCTCCTTGCGTGGGGGGTGGGTTGCTGGCTGTATGGGAGATGGTTCCCCACCTCTGACAAATTTCAGAATTGTTTACCACTGGAGCAAGTGCCCTGATTGGGTTTTCCTCTGTATAACTCGTGGGTTCAGTTTTTTTTTTTCTTTTATGGTTCAAGTTAGATTTTATTCCTCTTTTATGTATTTATAGATATAAGCATGGAAATAATTCATTCCTATAAATACATCTGTGTGACGGGAAGAACTTTTTTCTGTTTTATTTTTAAATTTTATTTTTTAAAATTTTGAAATTTAATTTTATTTATTTTCTTATACAGCACGTTATTATTAGTTATGTATTTTATGCATATACATGTATACAGGTCAATCCCAAACTCCCAACTCATCCCACCACCACCACCCCATGGCTTCCCACACTTGGTGTCCATACGTTTGTTCTCTACCTCTGTGTCTCTATTTCTTCCCTGCAAACCAGTTCATCTGTACCATTTTTTTAGCTTCCACATATATGCATTAATATACAATATTTGTTTTCCTCTTTCTGACTTACTTCATTCTGTATGACAGTCTCTCGATCCATCAGTGTCTCTACAAATGACCCAGTTTCATTCCTTTTGGTGGCCGAGTAATATTCCATTTCATATATGTACCACATCTTTATCCATTCATCTGTCTGTGGGCATTTAGGTTGCTTCCATTACCTGGCTATTGTAAATAGTGCTGTAATGAACATTGGGGTGAATGTGCATTTTTGATTTACGGTTTTCACTGGGTATATGCCCAGAAGTGGGATTGCTGGATCAGATGGTAATTCTATATCTAGTTTTTTTAAGGAAACTCCATACTGTTCTCCATAGTGACTGTATCAATTTACATTCCCACCAATAGTGGAAGAGGGCTCCTTTTGTCCACACCCTCCCCAGAATTGGTTGTTTGTAGATTTTCTGATAATGCCGATTCTAACAGGTGTGTGGTGATACCTCATTGTAGTTTTGATTTGCATTTCTCTAATAATTAGTGCTGTTGAGCAGCTATTCATGTGTGTCTTGGCCATCTCTGTGTCTTCTTTGAAGAAACGTCTCTTTAGATCTTCTGCCCGTTTTTGTATTGGGTTGTTTGTTTTTTTAATATTAAGCTGCATGAGCTGTTTATATATATTGGAGATTAAACCTCTGTCCATTGATTCGTCTGCAACGATTTTCGCCCATTCTGAGGGATGCCTTTTTCCATTCCCGTGTTTTTTAACAAAAAAAGGAAAGAAAGGAAAAGAAGCAAAACATTAATGTGCGTAAAATATGCCTTTTGAAATGGTCGTTTTGAAATATGGACGTCCTTTGAATTTTTTGGTCGATATGTGACCCCAGGATTTGTTTTCAGGGCAGGTGTCATTTACAGGCCTGCAATGATTTTGAATATCTACTGACCATTAGTGCTGGGATTAAAGCTGCTGTTGTGTGAAACGGCCACAAGGTGGCAGCTGTTCTCCCTTACCAAATCTGGTTACTAGGGCAACAGAGCCTCAGTGGAAGTGGTGTTCTAGATGGGAATTTAGAACGGAATATGCCAGGAGAAAGCCCCTCAAGTTTGTCTCACTACTTCTTGTTCGTGTTTTTAATTTAATTTTTTTATTTTTTATTACAGCAAGTTTGATTACAATGTTTGGCTTGTTGTAGCTGTGGAAGATGTGGTTCTTTTACACATATACAGATGACTGTTCTTCCTGGGATCCTTTTCCCATGTATGTTATGACAGAATGTTGAGTAGTCCTCTCTTGGTATTCTGAAGGTCTTTGGTGATTATATATGTCACCTGTGTTTGTATATGTGTGTTAACCCCGATATCGTAATGAAACCAATCCTCACACCTTTCCATTGGTGAACCATAAGTTTGTTTAATGAATCTGTGATTGCCCTTCTCCGTGGAAATATCTGCCCTGGTATCCATTTTTAGGTAACACCTATAAGTGATATGATATGATATGTGTCTTTCACTTTCTGAGTTACTACACGTCACGTGATTACTTCTAGACTCATCTACGATGCTGCAAATGGCATTGTGTCCTTTTTTCCCTTGGCTTCTCTTCTGCCTTAGCGAGGTCCATTTTCAACAATGTGATTCCCTGAGGGTTGTGGATTAGCTGACCTGGGCAACCTTACCCTGCCGGCCCGCCCTCGCCAGGTGTGCCTCGTTGAGGTCAATATAAACAGAGCTCCAGGCAGCAATAGCCCCTGAAGCTGTGCCTGACTCCATATTCTCTGCCCCGTCAGCAGTCTCGGGGCTGTGCTGGTGGGAGGGAGTGAGGGGCCACAGCTTTGTGTGTGGCCTGGTGTGAGTGGGGCTCTGCTGGCCTTTCTGCAGGAGTTGCCAGGCTGCCGCCTGTAAAGAAGAGGATGTGTCACCCATACCTTCCGCTGGAATTTCTCTCCGGACAGAGGTGAGAAAGGAAAAAAGCAGTGGGGGCCGGGACAGGAGGGGTATCTCAGGCAGGGCAATGGAAAGCTTCTGGAAGAGATCCCGGGTCCACGACGACTGTGGCTGGCATGCAGGCAGCAAGTTGGCCTGCGTGCCCTCACTGGTGTGGCTCCACGGTCCTTCCTCTAGGCTTTCAAGCCCTTGTACATATTCAGGTGTTTTACCTGGGAATGGTGGGAACAGTTCAGCAGCAGCTGGCCTGGGGCTCAGCTCACGTTTACTCACAGATGCCTCGGCATTGTCCCCCAGCTTTGCAATGAGGACGCTCCTTGCGTTGGGGGTGGGTTGCTGGCTCTATGGGAGATGGTTCCCCACCTCTGACCAATTTCAGAATTGTTTACCGCTGGAGCAAGTTCCCAGATAGGATTTTCCTCTGTAAAACTCGTGAGTTCAGGTTTTTTTTTTTCTTTTATGGTTCAAGTTAGATTTTATTCCTCTTTTATGTATTTATAGATATAAGCATGGAAATAATTCATTCCTATAAATACATCTGTGTGACGGGAAGAACTTTTTTCTGTTTTATTTTTAAATTTTATTTTTTAAAATTTTGAAATTTTATTTATTTTTTTATACAGCACGTTATTATTAGTTATGTATTTTATGCATATACATGTATACAGGTCAATCCCAAACTCCCAACTCATCCCACCACCACCACCCCATGGCTTCCCACACTTGGTGTCCATACGTTTGTTCTCTACCTCTGTGTCTCTATTTCTTCCCTGCAAACCAGTTCATCTGTACCATTTTTAGGCTCCACATATATGCATTAATATACAATATTTGTTTTCCTCTTTCTGACTTACTTCATTCTGTATGACAGCCTCTCGATCCATCAATGTCTCTACAAATGACCCAGTTTCATTCCTTTTGGTGGCCGAGTAATATTCCATTTCATATATGTACCACATATTTATCCATTCATCTGTCTGTGGGCATTTAGGTTGCTTCCATTACCTGGCTATTGTAAATAGTGCTGTAATGAACATTGGGGTGAATGTGCATTTTTGATTTACGGTTTTCTCTGGGTATATGCCCAGAAGTGGGATTGCTGGATCAGATGGTAATTCTATATCTAGTTTTTTTAAGGAAACTCCATACTGTTCTCCATAGTGACTGTATCAATTTACATTCCCACCAATAGTGGAAGAGGGCTCCTTTTGTCCACACCCTCCCCAGAATTGGTTGTTTGTAGATTTTCTGATAATGCCGATTCTAACAGGTGTGTGGTGATACCTCATTGTAGTTTTGATTTGCATTTCTCTAATAATTAGTGCTGTTGAGCAGCTATTCATGTGTGTCTTGGCCATCTCTGTGTCTTCTTTGAAGAAACGTCTCTTTAGATCTTCTGCCCGTTTTTGTATTGGGTTGTTTGTTTTTTTAATATTAAGCTGCATGAGCTGTTTATATATATTGGAGATTAAACCTCTGTCCATTGATTCGTCTGCAACGATTTTCGCCCATTCTGAGGGATGCCTTTTTCCATTCCCGTGTTTTTTAACAAAAAAAGGAAAGAAAGGAAAAGAAGCAGAACATTAATGTGCGTAAAATATGCCTTTTGAAACGGTCGTTTTGAAATATGGACGTCCTTTGAATTTTTTGGTCGATATGTGACCCCAGGATTTGTTTTCAGGGCAGGTGTCATTTACAGGCCTGCAATGATTTTGAATATCTACTGACCATTAGTGCTGGGATTAAAGCTGCTGTTGTGTGAAACGGCCACAAGGTGGCAGCAGTTCTCCCTTACCAAATCTGGTTACTAGGGCAACAGAGCCTCAGTGGAAGTGGTGTTCTAGATGGGAATTTAGAACGGAATATGCCAGGAGAAAGCCCCTCAAGTTTGTCTCACTACTTCTTGTTCGTGTTTTTAATTTAATTTTTTATTTTTTATTACAGCAAGTTTGATTACAATGTTTGGCTTGTTGTAGCTGTGGAAGATGTGGTTCTTTTACACATATACAGATGACTGTTCTTCCTGGGATCCTTTTCCCATGTATGTTATGACAGAATGTTGAGTAGTCCTCTCTTGGTATTCTGAAGGTCTTTGGTGATTATATATGTCACCTGTGTTTGTATATGTGTGTTAACCCCGATATCGTAATGAAACCAATCCTCACACCTTTCCATTGGTGAACCATAAGTTTGTTTAATGAATCTGTGATTGCCCTTCTCCGTGGAAATATCTGCCCTGGTATCCATTTTTAGGTAACACCTATAAGTGATATGATATGATATGTGTCTTTCACTTTCTGAGTTACTACACGTCACGTGATTACTTCTAGACTCATCTACGATGCTGCAAATGGCATTGTGTCCTTTTTTCCCTTGGCTTCTCTTCTGCCTTAGCGAGGTCCATTTTCAACAATGTGATTCCCTGAGGGTTGTGGATTAGCTGACCTGGGCAACCTTACCCTGCCGGCCCGCCCTCGCCAGGTGTGCCTCGTTGAGGTCAATATAAACAGAGCTCCAGGCAGCAATAGCCCCTGAAGCTGTGCCTGACTCCATATTCTCTGCCCCGTCAGCAGTCTCGGGGCTGTGCTGGTGGGAGGGAGTGAGGGGCCACAGCTTTGTGTGTGGCCTGGTGTGAGTGGGGCTCTGCTGGCCTTTCTGCAAGAGTTGCCAGGCTGCCGCCTGTAAAGAAGAGGATGTGTCACCCATACCTTCCGCTGGAATTTCTCTCCGGACAGAGGTGAGAAAGGAAAAAAGCAGTGGGGGCCGGGACAGGAGGGGTATCTCAGGCAGGGCAATGGAAAGCTTCTGGAAGAGATCCCGGGTCCACGACGACTGTGGCTGGCATGCAGAAAGCAAGTTGGCCTGCGTGCCCTCACTGGTGTGGCTCCACGGTCCTTCCTCTAGGCTTTCAAGCCCTTGTACATATTCAGGTGTTTTACCTGGGAATGGTGGGAACAGTTCAGCAGCAGCTGGCCTGGGGCTCAGCTCACGTTTACTCACAGATGCCTCGGCATTGTCCCCCAGCTTTGCAATGAGGACGCTCCTTGCGTGTGGGGTGGGTTGCTGGCTGTATGGGAGATGGTTCCCCACCTCTGACCAATTTCAGAATTGTTTACCACTGGAGCAAGTGCCCAGATAGGATTTTCCTCTGTAAAACTCGTGAGTTCAGGTTTTTTTTTTTTCTTTTATGGTTCAAGTTAGATTTTATTCCTCTTTTATGTATTTATAGATATAAGCATGGGAATAATTCATTCCTATAAATACATCTGTGTGACGGGAAGAACTTTTTTCTGTTTTATTTTTAAATTTTATTTTTTTAAATTTTGAAATTTTATTTATTTTTTTAATACAGCACGTTATTATTAGTTACGTATTTTATGCATATACATGTATACAGGTCAATCCCAAACTCCCAACTCATCCCACCACCACCACCCCATGGCTTCCCACACTTGGTGTCCATACGTTTGTTCTCTACCTCTGTGTCTCTATTTCTTCCCTGCAAACCAGTTCATCTGTACCATTTTTAGGCTCCACATATATGCATTAATATACAATATTTGTTTTCCTCTTTCTGACTTACTTCATTCTGTATGACAGTCTCTCGATCCATCAATGCTTCTACAAATGACCCAGTTTCATTCCTTTTGGTGGCCGAGTAATATTCCATTTCATATATGTACCACATCTTTATCCATTCATCTGTCTGTGGGCATTTAGGTTGCTTCCATTACCTGGCTATTGTAAATAGTGCTGTAATGAACATTGGGGTGAATGTGCATTTTTGATTTACGGTTTTCTCTGGGTATATGCCCAGAAGTGGGATTGCTGGATCAGATGGTAATTCTATATCTAGTTTTTTTAAGGAAACTCCATACTGTTCTCCATAGTGACTGTATCAATTTACATTCCCACCAATAGTGGAAGAGGGCTCCTTTTGTCCACACCCTCCCCAGAATTGGTTGTTTGTAGATTTTCTGATAATGCCGATTCTAACAGGTGTGTGGTGATACCTCATTGTAGTTTTGATTTGCATTTCTCTAATAATTAGTGCTGTTGAGCAGCTATTCATGTGTGTCTTGGCCATCTCTGTGTCTTCTTTGAAGAAACGTCTCTTTAGATCTTCTGCCCGTTTTTGTATTGGGTTGTTTGTTTTTTTAATATTAAGCTGCATGAGCTGTTTATATATATTGGAGATTAAACCTCTGTCCATTGATTCGTCTGCAACGATTTTCGCCCATTCTGAGGGATGCCTTTTTCCATTCCCGTGTTTTTTAACAAAAAAAGGAAAGAAAGGAAAAGAAGCAGAATATTAATGTGCGTAAAATATGCCTTTTGAAACGGTCGTTTTGAAATATGGACGTCCTTTGAATTTTTTGGTCGATATGTGACCCCAGGATTTGTTTTCAGGGCAGGTGTCATTTACAGGCCTGCAATGATTTTGAATATCTACTGACCATTAGTGCTGGGATTAAAGCTGCTGTTGTGTGAAACGGCCACAAGGTGGCAGCAGTTCTCCCTTACCAAATCTGGTTACTAGGGCAACAGAGCCTCAGTGGAAGTGGTGTTCTAGATGGGAATTTAGAACGGAATATGCCAGGAGAAAGCCCCTCAAGTTTGTCTCACTACTTCTTGTTCGTGTTTTTAATTTAATTTTTTATTTTTTATTACAGCAAGTTTGATTACAATGTTTGGCTTGTTGTAGCTGTGGAAGATGTGGTTCTTTTACACATATACAGATGACTGTTCTTCCTGGGATCCTTTTCCCATGTATGTTATGACAGAATGTTGAGTAGTCCTCTCTTGGTATTCTGAAGGTCTTTGGTGATTATATATGTCACCTGTGTTTGTATATGTGTGTTAACCCCGATATCGTAATGAAACCAATCCTCACACCTTTCCATTGGTGAACCATAAGTTTGTTTAATGAATCTGTGATTGCCCTTCTCCGTGGAAATATCTGCCCTGGTATCCATTTTTAGGTAACACCTATAAGTGATATGATATGATATGTGTCTTTCACTTTCTGAGTTACTACACGTCACGTGATTACTTCTAGACTCATCTACGATGCTGCAAATGGCATTGTGTCCTTTTTTCCCTTGGCTTCTCTTCTGCCTTAGCGAGGTCCATTTTCAACAATGTGATTCCCTGAGGGTTGTGGATTAGCTGACCTGGGCAACCTTACCCTGCCGGCCCGCCCTCGCCAGGTGTGCCTCGTTGAGGTCAATATAAACAGAGCTCCAGGCAGCAATAGCCCCTGAAGCTGTGCCTGACTCCATATTCTCTGCCCCGTCAGCAATCTCGGGGCTGTGCTGGTGGGAGGGTGTGAGGGGCCACAGCTTTGTGTGTGGCCTGGTGTGAGTGGGGCTCTGCTGGCCTTTCTGCAGGAGTTGCCAGGCTGCCGCCTGTAAAGAAGAGGATGTGTCACCCATACCTTCCGCTGGAATTTCTCTCCGGACAGAGGTGAGAAAGGAAAAAAGCAGTGGGGGCCGGGACAGGAGGGGTATCTCAGGCAGGGCAATGGAAAGCTTCTGGAAGAGATCCCGGGTCCACGACGACTGTGGCTGGCCTGCAGGCAGCAAGTTGGCCTGCGTGCCCTCACTGGTGTGGCTCCACGGTCCTTCCTCTAGGCTTTCAAGCCCTTGTACATATTCAGGTGTTTTACCTGGGAATGGTGGGAACAGTTCAGCAGCAGCTGGCCTGGGGCTCAGCTCACGTTTACTCACAGATGCCTCGGCACGGTCCGCCAGCTTTGCAATGAGGACGCTCCTTGCGTGGGGGGTGGGTTGCTGGCTCTATGGGAGATGGTTCCCCACCTCTGACCAATTTCAGAATTGTTTACCGCTGGAGCAAGTGCCCAGATAGGATTTTCCTCTGTAAAACTCGTGAGTTCAGGTTTTTTTTTTCTTTTATGGTTCAAGTTAGATTTTATTCCTCTTTTATGTATTTATAGATATAAGCATGGAAATAATTCATTCCTATAAATACATCTGTGTGACGGGAAGAACTTTTTTCTGTTTTATTTTTAAATTTTATTTTTTAAAATTTTGAAATTTTATTTATTTTTTTATACAGCACGTTATTATTAGTTATGTATTTTATGCATATACATGTATACAGGTCAATCCCAAACTCCCAACTCATCCCACCACCACCACCCCATGGCTTCCCACACTTGGTGTCCATACGTTTGTTCTCTACCTCTGTGTCTCTATTTCTTCCCTGCAAACCAGTTCATCTGTACCATTTTTAGGCTCCACATATATGCATTAATATACAATATTTGTTTTCCTCTTTCTGACTTACTTCATTCTGTATGACAGTCTCTCGATCCATCGATGTCTCTACAGATGACCCAGTTTCATTCCTTTTTATGGCCGAGTCATATTCCATTTTATATATGTACCACATCTTTATCCATTCATCTGTCTGTGGGCATTTAGGTTGCTTCCATTACCTGGCTATTGTAAATAGTGCTGCAACGAACATTGTGGTGAATGTGCCTTTTTGATTTACGGTTTTCTCTGGGTATATGCCCAGAAGTGGGATTGCTGGATCAGATAGTAATTCTATTTCTAGTTTTTTTAAGGAAACTCCATACTGTTCTCCATAGTGACTGTATCAATTTACATTCCCACCAATAGTGGAAGAGGGCTCCTTTTGTCCACACCCTCCCCAGAATTGGTTGTTTCTATATTTTCTGATGATGCCGATTCTAACAGGTGTGAGGTGATACCTCATTGTAGTTTTGATTTGCATTTCTCTAATAATTAGTACTGTTGAGCAGCTTTTCATGTGCGTCTTGGCCATCTCTGTGTCTCCTTTGAAGAAACGTCTCTTTAGATCTTCTGCCCATTTTTTTTGCGTTGTTTGTTTTTTTAATATTAAGCTGCATGAGCTGTTTTTATATATTGTAGATTAAACCTCTGTCCATTGATTCGTCTGCAACGATTTTCGCCCATTCTGAGGGATGCCTTTTTCCATTCCCGTGTTTTTTAACAAAAAAGGAAAGAAAGGAAAAGAAGCAGAACACTAATGTGCGTAAAATATGCCTTTTGAAATGGTGGTTTTGAAATATGGACGTCCTTTGAAATTTTTGGTCGATATGTGACCCCAGGATTTGTTTTCAGGGCAGGTGTCATTTACAGGCCTGCAATGATTTTGAATATCAACTGACCATTAGCGCTGGGATTAAAGCTGCTGTTGTGTGAAACGGCCACAAGGTGGCAGCAGTTCACCCTTACCAAATCTGGTTACTAGGGCAAGAGAGCCTCAGTGGAAGTGGTGTTCTAGATTGGAGTTTAGAATGGAATGTGCCAGGAGAAAGCCCCTCACGTTTGTCTCACTACTTCTTGTTCGTGTTTTTAATTTAATTTTTTATTTTTTATTACAGCAAGTTTGATTACAATGTTTGGTTTGTTGTAGGTGTGGAAGATGTGGTTCTTTTACACATATACAGATCTCTGTTCTTCCTGGGATCCTTTTCCCATGTACGTTATGACAGAATGTTGAGTAGTCCTCTCTTGGTATTCTGTAGGTCTTTCGTGATTATATATGTCACCTGTGTTTGTATATGTCTGTTAACCCCGAAATCGTAATGAAACCAATCCTCACACCTTTCCATTGGTGAACCATAAGTTTGTTTAATGAATCTGTGATTGCCCTTCTCCGTGGACATATCTGCCCTGGTATCCATTTTTAGGTAACACCTATAAGTGATATGATATGATATGTGTCTTTCACTTTCTGACTTACTACAAGTCACGTGATTACTTCTAGACTCATCTACGGTGCTGCAAATGGCATTGTGTCCTTTTTTCCCTTGTCTTCTCTTCTGCCTTAGCGGGGTCCATTTTCAGCAAAGTGATTCCCTCAGGGTTGTGGATTAGCTGACCTGGGCAGCCTTACCCTGCCGGCCCGCACTCCCCAGGTGTGCCTCGTTGAAGTCAATATAAACAGCGCTCCAGGCAGCAATAGCCCCTGAAGCTGTGCCTGACTCCATATTCTCTGCCCCGTCAGCAGTCTCGGGGCTGTGCTGGTGGGAGGGAGGGAGGGGCCACAGCTTTGTGGGTGGCCCGGTGTGAGTGGGGTTCTGCTGGCCTTTCTGCAGGAGTTGCCAGGCTGCCGCCTGTAAAGAAGAGGATGTGTCACCCATACCTTCTGCTGGAATTACTCTCTGGACAGAGGTGAGGAAGGTAAACAGCAGTGGGGGCCGGGACAGGAGGGGTATCTCAGGCAGGGCAATGGGAAGCTTCTGGAAGAGCGCCAGGGTCCAGGACCACCCTGGCTGGCCTGCAGGCACCAAGTTGGCCTGCGTGCTGTCACTGGTGTGGCTCCACGGTCCTTCCTCTAGGCTTTCAAGCCCTTGTACATATTCAGGTGTTTTACCTGGAAAGGGTGGGAACAGTTCAGCAGCAGCTGGCCTGGGTCTCAGCTCACGTTTACTCACATATGCCTCGGCACTGTCCCCCAGGTTTGCAATGAGGATGCTCCTTGCGTGGGGGGTGGGTTGCTGGCTATATGGGAGATGGTTCCCCACCTCTGACCAATTTCAGAATTGTTTACCGCTGGAGCAAGGGCCCTGATAGGGTTTTCCTCTGTATAACTAGTGGGTTTACTTTTTTTTTTCTTTTATGGTTCAAGTTAGATTTTATTCCTCTTTTATGTATTTATAAATATAAGCATGGAAATAATTCATTCCTATAAATACATCTGTGTGACGGGAAGAATTTTTTCTGTTTTATTTTTAAATTTTATTTTTTAAAATTTTGAAATTTTATTTTATTTATGTTTTTATACAGCAGGTTATTATTAGTTATGTATTTTATGCATATACATTTATACAGGTCAATCCCAATCTCCCAACTCATCCCACCACCAGCACACCATGTCTTCCCACAATTGTTGTCCATATGTTTGTTCTCTACCTCTGTGTCTCTATTTCTTCCCTGTAAACCAGTTCATCCGTACCATTTTTTTAGTTTCCACATATATGCATTAATATACAATATTTGTTTTCCTCTTTCTGACTTACTTCATTCTGTATGACAGTCTCTCGGTCCATCGATGTCTCTACAAATGACCCAGTTTCATTCCTTTTTATGGCCGAATAATATTCCATTTCATATATGTACCAAATCTTTATCCATTCATCTGTCTGTGGGCATTTAGGTTGCTTCCATTACCTTGCTATTGTAAATAGTGCTGCAACGAACATTGTGGAGAATGTGCCTTTTTGAAATACGGTTTTCTCTGGGTATATGCCCAGAAGTGGGATTGCTGGATCAGATGGTAATTCTATTTCTAGTTTTTTTAAGGAAACTCCATACTGTTCTCCATAGAGACTCTATCAATTCACATTCACACCAATAGTGGAAGAGGGCTCCTTTTGTCCACACCCTCCCCAGAATTGGTTGTTTGTAGATTTTCTGATGATGCCGATTCTAACAGGTGTGAGGTGATACCTCATTGTAGTTTTCTCCTGAATATATTCAGGAGAAAACGCATACGCCCTTTTTGGCCAAGTGCATCATTGTCGAAGTTGTGCCCCTCTTCCTGTGCTTTACAGGCGATTCCAATGTACCTCTTGAAATCTGTTTCCTGCTATTCTGCCTCGCATTCAAGTCCGCCTCGTTGCCTTCCCTCAACAGATTTTTGGACGATAGTTGGCCTTGATTACTCTGCCAGTTTGTGAATTGCTGTGCCCCTGAGCTCCATTTTTCAACTCGTTTTTTGTGAGCTGAACGCAAGTCCAAACATTTGGTTCAGGACCTATACTGGTTCCCGGTGGGTGGCTGAGACTTTGGTGAATTCTTCTTCCTGCCGGGAAATTAGAGTGACATGTGCCCATCCAAATGCCTAACAGCGACTCTCTCATTGGTTCTCCCTCTTCCCTTTCCTCCTCTGCCAAATGGGCAACCTGTGTGAACCAGGAGCTTAAAGGGGCTGTCTCTCCAAGTTGGGAGATTGATAGTAAAGCTGTTGGAAAGTCAAACCGGAGCACCAGGAGAGGGACTCTTCGTTGAGTTTTAGAAACCTTTCGTATTCACAGTGTGTCCATTCTCTAGGTTTCCCGTACATGTTATAGCTGTAGTAATATTCCCTTCAACCTGGAGAGGTGGGACCCATGGAATGGTTGCCATGCATTATTGCTTTAAAGGGTCTGCATTTGCTCACCCAATCTCACCAATCCTCTCAGTCCCAAGTGTCCAGCCTCATGCCACATCCAGCTGTCATCGTAGATAGGGTCATTCCAGGTTGCATCAGAGACCCTGAAGGAATTGTAAAGAATTTCCCTGTTTCTTTGTTCTGTTTTTGAAATTCCTTTTTAGAGTGGGTTTGAGCTGATTCTCGCTGCCATGTTTATGCCAGTCTAGACACACTTGATTCCCTTACGGAGACATATCAATACATAGGTTTTAAGATTCTTACTAGTCAGATCTATTCCTCTGCGGGAAATATGGGGTTTTGAGTCCCTTTCACTGAGGAAGGTGTAGGTCTTGTCTATTCCATAGTTGGTTTTTGGAACAGTACCTGTGCTTATATCAAACTCTGGTTTGATGCATCACCCCACCTCTCCTTCCCCCTTAAGCAGGCATAAGAGTGTTTTCTAAATGTGAGACTCTGTTCTCTTTCCTAACTCAGTTCATGTGTAGCCATGTTTACAGGATCTTCCTAAGTGATATCTTATGATAAGTTTCTTTTCCTGTGTGACTTCTTTCCCTTAGAATCATCGTACCTGAATCCACTCATTTTGCTGCTACTGGTCTTATGACATTGATTTCATGGCTGAGGGATATTCCATCGTACGTAAGTTCCACAATGTTTGGAACCATTTTTATATTTCCTGGGATATTTCAGGTGTACCCAGGTTGAGGTTCTTGTAAGCAGTGCAGCCCTCAATTTGGGGGTGGCTCTGTCTTATGGATTTTCAGTTTTCCCAAGGTATATTCCCTAGACTGGAAGTGCCCTTGGCTCTGTAGCTCTGTTGTTTACTTGTTTTAGGGAACACAATGCACTCCTCCAGTGAGGCAGTTGGCAACTTACATCCCGCCCATCAGCATAACAAGGCTCCCTGTTCTCCAGGGCCTGTCTTGCCTTTCTGGTTTTTACACATTTTGTGGATGTCCCTTTTGACCGGTGGGAAGTGATACTTCTTTGTAGTGCAGATTTGCATTGCCCGCTTGCTTGCTTGGCCAAAAAGGGCGTATGCGTTTTCTCCTGAATATATTCAGGAGAAAACGCATACGCCCTTTTTGGCCAAGTGCATCATTGTCGAAGTTGTGCCCCTCTTCCTGTGCTTTACAGGCGATTCTAACGTACCTCTTGAAATCTGTTTCCTGCTATTCTGCCTCGCATTCAAGTCCGCCTCGTTGCCTTCCCTCAACAGATTTTTGGACGATAGTTGGCCTTGATTACTCTGCCAGTTTGTGAATTGCTGTGCCCCTGAGCTCCATTTTTCAACTCGTTTTTTGTGAGCTGAACGCAAGTCCAAACATTTGGTTCAGGACCTATGCTGGTTCCCGGTGGGTGGCTGAGACTTTGGTTAATTCTTCTTCCTGCCGGGAAATTAGAGTGACATGTGCCCATCCAAATGCCTAACAGCGACTCTCTCATTGGTTCTCCCTCTTCCCTTTCCTCCTCTGCCAAATGGGCAACCTGTGTGAACCAGGAGCTTAAAGGGGCTGTCTCTCCAAGTTGGGAGATTGATAGGAAAGCTGTTGGAAAGTCAAACCGGAGCACCAGGAGAGGGACTCTTCGTTGAGTTTTAGAAACCTTTCGTATTCACAGTGTGTCCATTCTCTAGGTTTCCCGTACATGTTATAGCTGTAGTAATATTCCCTTCAACCTGGAGAGGTGGGACCCATGGAATGGTTGCCATGCATTATTGCTTTAAAGGGTCTGCATTTGCTCACCCAATCTCACCAATCCTCTCAGTCCCAAGTGTCCAGCCTCATGCCACATCCAGCTGTCATCGTAGATAGGGTCATTCCAGGTTGCATCAGAGACCCTGAAGGAATTGTAAAGAATTTCCCTGTTTCTTTGTTCTGTTTTTGAAATTCCTTTTTAGAGTGGGTTTGAGCTGATTCTCGCTGCCCTGTTTATGCCAGTCTAGACACACTTGATTCCCTTACGGAGACATATCAATACATAGGTTTTAAGATTCTTACTAGTCAGATCTATTCCTCTGCGGGAAATATGGGGTTTTGAGTCCCTTTCACTGAGGAAGGTGTAGGTCTTGTCTATTCCATAGTTGGTTTTTGGAACGGTACCTGTGCTTATATCAAACTCTGGTTTGATGCATCACCCCACCTCTCCTTCCCCCTTAAGCAGGCATAAGAGTGTTTTCTAAATGTGAGACTCTGTTCTCTTTCCTAACTCAGTTCATGTGTAGCCATGTTTACAGGATCTTCCTAAGTGATATCTTATGATAAGTTTCTTTTCCTGTGTGACTTCTTTCCCTTAGAATCATCGTACCTGAATCCACTCATTTTGCTGCTACTGGTCTTATGACATTGATTTCGTGGCTGAGGGATATTCCATCGTACGTAAGTTCCACAATGTTTGGAACCATTTTTATATTTCCTGGGATATTTCAGGTGTACCCAGGTTGAGGTTCTTGTAAGCAGTGCAGCCCTCAATTTGGGGGTGGCTCTGTCTTATGGATTTTCAGTTTTCCCAAGGTATATTCCCTAGACTGGAAGTGCCCTTGGCTCTGTAGCTCTGTTGTTTACTTGTTTTAGGGAACACAATGCACTCCTCCAGTGAGGCAGTTGGCAACTTACATCCCGCCCATCAGCATAACAAGGCTCCCTGTTCTCCAGGGCCTGTCTTGCCTTTCTGGTTTTTACACATTTTGTGGATGTCCCTTTTGACCGGTGGGAAGTGATACTTCTTTGTAGTGCAGATTTGCATTGCCCGCTTGCTTGCTTGGCCAAAAAGGGCGTATGCGTTTTCTCCTGAATATATTCAGGAGAAAACGCATACGCCCTTTTTGGCCAAGTGCATCATTGTCGAAGTTGTGCCCCTCTTCCTGTGCTTTACAGGCGATTCTAACGTACCTCTTGAAATCTGTTTCCTGCTATTCTGCCTCGCATTCAAGTCCGCCTCGTTGCCTTCCCTCAACAGATTTTTGGACGATAGTTGGCCTTGATTACTCTGCCAGTTTGTGAATTGCTGTGCCCCTGAGCTCCATTTTTCAACTCGTTTTTTGTGAGCTGAACGCAAGTCCAAACATTTGGTTCAGGACCTATACTGGTTCCCGGTGGGTGGCTGAGACTTTGGTGAATTCTTCTTCCTGCCAGGAAATTAGAGTGACATGTGCCCATCCAAATGCCTAACAGCGACTCTCTCATTGGTTCTCCCTCTTCCCTTTCCTCCTCTGCCAAATGGGCAACCTGTGCGAACCAGGAGCTTAAAGGGGCTGTCTCTCCAAGTTGGGAGATTGATAGTAAAGCTGTTGGAAAGTCAAACCGGAGCACCAGGAGAGGGACTCTTCGTTGAGTTTTAGAAACCTTTCGTATTCACAGTGTGTCCATTCTCTAGGTTTCCCGTACATGTTATAGCTGTAGTAATATTCCCTTCAACCTGGAGAGGTGGGACCCATGGAATGGTTGCCATGCATTATTGCTTTAAAGGGTCTGCATTTGCTCACCCAATCTCACCAATCCTCTCAGTCGCAAGTGTCCAGCCTCATGCCACATCCAGCTGTCATCGTAGATAGGGTCATTCCAGGTTGCATCAGAGACCCTGAAGGAATTGTAAAGAATTTCCCTGTTTCTTTGTTCTGTTTTTGAAATTCCTTTTTAGAGTGGGTTTGAGCTGATTCTCGCTGCCCTGTTTATGCCAGTCTAGACACACTTGATTCCCTTACGGAGACATATCAATACATAGGTTTTAAGATTCTTACTAGTCAGATCTATTCCTCTGCGGGAAATATGGGGTTTTGAGTCCCTTTCACTGAGGAAGGTGTAGGTCTTGTCTATTCCATAGTTGGTTTTTGGAACGGTACCTGTGCTTATATCAAACTCTGGTTTGATGCATCACCCCACCTCTCCTTCCCCCTTAAGCAGGCATAAGAGTGTTTTCTAAATGTGAGACTCTGTTCTCTTTGCTAACTCAGTTCATGTGTAGCCATGTTTACAGGATCTTCCTAAGTGATATCTTATGATAAGTTTCTTTTCCTGTGTGACTTCTTTCCCTTAGAATCATCGTACCTGAATCCACTCATTTTGCTGCTACTGGTCTTATGACATTGATTTCGTGGCTGAGGGATATTCCATCGTACGTAAGTTCCACAATGTTTGGAACCATTTTTATATTTCCTGGGATATTTCAGGTGTACCCAGGTTGAGGTTCTTGTAAGCAGTGCAGCCCTCAATTTGGGGGTGGCTCTGTCTTATGGATTTTCAGTTTTCCCAAGGTATATTCCCTAGACTGGAAGTGCCCTTGGCTCTGTAGCTCTGTTGTTTACTTGTTTTAGGGAACACAATGCACTCCTCCAGTGAGGCAGTTGGCAACTTACATCCCGCCCATCAGCATAACAAGGCTCCCTGTTCTCCAGGGCCTGTCTTGCCTTTCTGGTTTTTACACATTTTGTGGATGTCCCTTTTGACCGGTGGGAAGTGATACTTCTTTGTAGTGCAGATTTGCATTGCCCGCTTGCTTGCTTGGCCAAAAAGGGCGTATGCGTTTTCTCCTGAATATATTCAGGAGAAAACGCATACGCCCTTTTTGGCCAAGTGCATCATTGTCGAAGTTGTGCCCCTCTTCCTGTGCTTTACAGGCGATTCTAACGTACCTCTTGAAATCTGTTTCCTGCTATTCTGCCTCGCATTCAAGTCCGCCTCGTTGCCTTCCCTCAACAGATTTTTGGACGATAGTTGGCCTTGATTACTCTGCCAGTTTGTGAATTGCTGTGCCCCTGAGCTCCATTTTTCAACTCGTTTTTTGTGAGCTGAACGCAAGTCCAAACATTTGGTTCAGGACCTATGCTGCTTCCCGGTGGGTGGCTGAGACTTTGGTTAATTCTTCTTCCTGCCGGGAAATTAGAGTGACATGTGCCCATCCAAATGCCTAACAGCGACTCTCTCATTGGTTCTCCCTCTTCCCTTTCCTCCTCTGCCAAATGGGCAACCTGTGTGAACCAGGAGCTTAAAGGGGCTGTCTCTCCAAGTTGGGAGATTGATAGTAAAGCTGTTGGAAAGTCAAACCGGAGCACCAGGAGAGGGACTCTTCGTTGAGTTTTAGAAACCTTTCGTATTCACAGTGTGTCCATTCTCTAGGTTTCCCGTACATGTTATAGCTGTAGTAATATTCCCTTCAACCTGGAGAGGTGGGACCCATGGAATGGTTGCCATGCATTATTGCTTTAAAGGGTCTGCATTTGCTCACCCAATCTCACCAATCCTCTCAGTCCCAAGTGTCCAGCCTCATGCCACATCCAGCTGTCATCGTAGATAGGGTCATTCCAGGTTGCATCAGAGACCCTGAAGGAATTGTAAAGAATTTCCCTGTTTCTTTGTTCTGTTTTTGAAATTCCTTTTTAGAGTGGGTTTGAGCTGATTCTCGCTGCCATGTTTATGCCAGTCTAGACACACTTGATTCCCTTACGGAGACATATCAATACATAGGTTTTAAGATTCTTACTAGTCAGATCTATTCCTCTGCGGGAAATATGGGGTTTTGAGTCCCTTTCACTGAGGAAGGTGTAGGTCTTGTCTATTCCATAGTTGGTTTTTGGAACAGTACCTGTGCTTATATCAAACTCTGGTTTGATGCATCACCCCACCTCTCCTTCCCCCTTAAGCAGGCATAAGAGTGTTTTCTAAATGTGAGACTCTGTTCTCTTTCCTAACTCAGTTCATGTGTAGCCATGTTTACAGGATCTTCCTAAGTGATATCTTATGATAAGTTTCTTTTCCTGTGTGACTTCTTTCCCTTAGAATCATCGTACCTGAATCCACTCATTTTGCTGCTACTGGTCTTATGACATTGATTTCGTGGCTGAGGGATATTCCATCGTACGTAAGTTCCACAATGTTTGGAACCATTTTTATATTTCCTGGGATATTTCAGGTGTACCCAGGTTGAGGTTCTTGTAAGCAGTGCAGCCCTCAATTTGGGGGTGGCTCTGTCTTATGGATTTTCAGTTTTCCCAAGGTATATTCCCTAGACTGGAAGTGCCCTTGGCTCTGTAGCTCTGTTGTTTACTTGTTTTAGGGAACACAATGCACTCCTCCAGTGAGGCAGTTGGCAACTTACATCCCGCCCATCAGCATAACAAGGCTCCCTGTTCTCCAGGGCCTGTCTTGCCTTTCTGGTTTTTACACATTTTGTGGATGTCCCTTTTGACCGGTGGGAAGTGATACTTCTTTGTAGTGCAGATTTGCATTGCCCGCTTGCTTGCTTGGCCAAAAAGGGCGTATGCGTTTTCTCCTGAATATATTCAGGAGAAAACGCATACGCCCTTTTTGGCCAAGTGCATCATTGTCGGAGTTGTGCCCCTCTTCCTGTGCTTTACAGGCGATTCTAACGTACCTCTTGAAATCTGTTTCCTGCTATTCTGCCTCGCATTCAAGTCCGCCTCGTTGCCTTCCCTCAACAGATTTTTGGACGATAGTTGGCCTTGATTACTCTGCCAGTTTGTGAATTGCTGTGCCCCTGAGCTCCATTTTTCAACTCGTTTTTTGTGAGCTGAACGCAAGTCCAAACATTTGGTTCAGGACCTATACTGGTTCCCGGTGGGTGGCTGAGACTTTGGTTAATTCTTCTTCCTGCCGGGAAATTAGAGTGACATGTGCCCATCCAAATGCCTAACAGCTACTCTCTCATTGGTTGTCCCTCTTCCCTTTCCTCCTCTGCCAAATGGGCAACCTGTGTGAACCAGGAGCTTAAAGGGGCTGTCTCTCCAAGTTGGGAGATTGATAGTAAAGCTGTTGGAAAGTCAAACCGGAGCACCAGGAGAGGGACTCTTCGTTGAGTTTTAGAAACCTTTCATATTCACAGTGTGTCCATTCTCTAGGTTTCCCGTACATGTTATAGCTGTAGTAATATTCCCTTCAACCTGGAGAGGTGGGACCCATGGAATGGTTGCCATGCATTATTGCTTTAAAGGGTCTGCATTTGCTCACCCAATCTCACCAATCCTCTCAGTCCCAAGTGTCCAGCCTCATGCCACATCCAGCTGTCATCGTAGATAGGGTCATTCCAGGTTGCATCAGAGACCCTGAAGGAATTGTAAAGAATTTCCCTGTTTCTTTGTTCTGTTTTTGAAATTCCTTTTTAGAGTGGGTTTGAGCTGATTCTCGCTGCCATGTTTATGCCAGTCTAGACACACTTGATTCCCTTACGGAGACATATCAATACATAGGTTTTAAGATTCTTACTAGTCAGATCTATTCCTCTGCGGGAAATATGGGGTTTTGAGTCCCTTTCACTGAGGAAGGTGTAGGTCTTGTCTATTCCATAGTTGGTTTTTGGAACAGTACCTGTGCTTATATCAAACTCTGGTTTGATGCATCACCCCACCTCTCCTTCCCCCTTAAGCAGGCATAAGAGTGTTTTCTAAATGTGAGACTCTGTTCTCTTTCCTAACTCAGTTCATGTGTAGCCATGTTTACAGGATCTTCCTAAGTGATATCTTATGATAAGTTTCTTTTCCTGTGTGACTTCTTTCCCTTAGAATCATCGTACCTGAATCCACTCATTTTGCTGCTACTGGTCTTATGACATTGATTTCGTGGCTGAGGGATATTCCATCGTACGTAAGTTCCACAATGTTTGGAACCATTTTTATATTTCCTGGGATATTTCAGGTGTACCCAGGTTGAGGTTCTTGTAAGCAGTGCAGCCCTCAATTTGGGGGTGGCTCTGTCTTATGGATTTTCAGTTTTCCCAAGGTATATTCCCTAGACTGGAAGTGCCCTTGGCTCTGTAGCTCTGTTGTTTACTTGTTTTAGGGAACACAATGCACTCCTCCAGTGAGGCAGTTGGCAACTTACATCCTGCCCATCAGCATAACAAGGCTCCCTGTTCTCCAGGGCCTGTCTTGCCTTTCTGGTTTTTACACATTTTGTGGATGTCCCTTTTGACCGGTGGGAAGTGATACTTCTTTGTAGTGCAGATTTGCATTGCCCGCTTGCTTGCTTGGCCAAAAAGGGCGTATGCGTTTTCTCCTGAATATATTCAGGAGAAAACGCATACGCCCTTTTTGGCCAAGTGCATCATTGTCGAAGTTGTGCCCCTCTTCCTGTGCTTTACAGGCGATTCTAACGTACCTCTTGAAATCTGTTTCCTGCTATTCTGCCTCGCATTCAAGTCCGCCTCGTTGCCTTCCCTCAACAGATTTTTGGACGATAGTTGGCCTTGATTACTCTGCCAGTTTGTGAATTGCTGTGCCCCTGAGCTCCATTTTTCAACTCGTTTTTTGTGAGCTGAACGCAAGTCCAAACATTTGGTTCAGGACCTATACTGGTTCCCGGTGGGTGGCTGAGACTTTGGTTAATTCTTCTTCCTGCCGGGAAATTAGAGTGACATGTGCCCATCCAAATGCCTAACAGCGACTCTCTCATTGGTTCTCCCTCTTCCCTTTCCTCCTCTGCCAAATGGGCAAACTGTGTGAACCAGGAGCTTAAAGGGGCTGTCTCTCCAAGTTGGGAGATTGATAGTAAAGCTGTTGGAAAGTCAAACCGGAGCACCAGGAGAGGAACTCTTCGTTGAGTTTTAGAAACCTTTCGTATTCACAGTGTGTCCATTCTCTAGGTTTCCCGTACATGTTATAGCTGTAGTAATATTCCCTTCAACCTGGAGAGGTGGGACCCATGGAATGGTTGCCATGCATTATTGCTTTAAAGGGTCTGCATTTGCTCACCCAATCTCACCAATCCTCTCAGTCCCAAGTGTCCAGCCTCATGCCACATCCAGCTGTCATCGTAGATAGGGTCATTCCAGGTTGCATCAGAGACCCTGAAGGAATTGTAAAGAATTTCCCTGTTTCTTTGTTCTGTTTTTGAAATTCCTTTTTAGAGTGGGTTTGAGCTGATTCTCGCTGCCATGTTTATGCCAGTCTAGACACACTTGATTCCCTTACGGAGACATATCAATACATAGGTTTTAAGATTCTTACTAGTCAGATCTATTCCTCTGCGGGAAATATGGGGTTTTGAGTCCCTTTCACTGAGGAAGGTGTAGGTCTTGTCTATTCCATAGTTGGTTTTTGGAACAGTACCTGTGCTTATATCAAACTCTGGTTTGATGCATCACCCCACCTCTCCTTCCCCCTTAAGCAGGCATAAGAGTGTTTTCTAAATGTGAGACTCTGTTCTCTTTGCTAACTCAGTTCATGTGTAGCCATGTTTACAGGATCTTCCTAAGTGATATCTTATGATAAGTTTCTTTTCCTCTGTGACTTCTTTCCCTTAGAATCATCGTACCTGAATCCACTCATTTTGCTGCTACTGGTCTTATGACATTGATTTCATGGCTGAGGGATATTCCATCGTACGTAAGTTCCACAATGTTTGGAACCATTTTTATATTTCCTGGGATATTTCAGGTGTACCCAGGTTGAGGTTCTTGTAAGCAGTGCAGCCCTCAATTTGGGGGTGGCTCTGTCTTATGGATTTTCAGTTTTCCCAAGGTATATTCCCTAGACTGGAAGTGCCCTTGGCTCTGTAGCTCTGTTGTTTACTTGTTTTAGGGAACACAATGCACTCCTCCAGTGAGGCAGTTGGCAACTTACATCCCGCCCATCAGCATAACAAGGCTCCCTGTTCTCCAGGGCCTATCTTGCCTTTCTTGTTTTTACACATTTTGTGGATGTCCCTTTTGACCGGTGGGAAGTGATACTTCTTTGTAGTGCAGATTTGCATTGCCCGCTTGCTTGCTTGGCCAAAAAGGGCGTATGCGTTTTCTCCTGAATATATTCAGGAGAAAACGCATACGCCCTTTTTGGCCAAGTGCATCATTGTCGAAGTTGTGCCCCTCTTCCTGTGCTTTACAGGCGATTCTAACGTACCTCTTGAAATCTGTTTCCTGCTATTCTGCCTCGCATTCAAGTCCGCCTCGTTGCCTTCCCTCAACAGATTTTTGGACGATAGTTGGCCTTGATTACTCTGCCAGTTTGTGAATTGCTGTGCCCCTGAGCTCCATTTTTCAACTCGTTTTTTGTGAGCTGAACGCAAGTCCAAACATTTGGTTCAGGACCTATACTGGTTCCCGGTGGGTGGCTGAGACTTTGGTTAATTCTTCTTCCTGCCGGGAAATTAGAGTGACATGTGCCCATCCAAATGCCTAACAGCGACTCTCTCATTGGTTCTCCCTCTTCCCTTTCCTCCTCTGCCAAATGGGCAACCTGTGTGAACCAGGAGCTTAAAGGGGCTGTCTCTCCAAGTTGGGAGATTGATAGTAAAGCTGTTGGAAAGTCAAATCGGAGCACCAGGAGAGGGACTCTTCGTTGAGTTTCAGAAACCTTTCGTATTCACAGTGTGTCCATTCTCTAGGTTTCCCGTACATGTTATAGCTGTAGTAATATTCCCTTCAACCTGGAGAGGTGGGACCCATGGAATGGTTGCCATGCATTATTGCTTTAAAGGGTCTGCATTTGCTCACCCAATCTCACCAATCCTCTCAGTCCCAAGTGTCCAGCCTCATGCCACATCCAGCTGTCATCGTAGATAGGGTCATTCCAGGTTGCATCAGAGACCCTGAAGGAATTGTAAAGAATTTCCCTGTTTCTTTGTTCTGTTTTTGAAATTCCTTTTTAGAGTGGGTTTGAGCTGATTCTCGCTGCCATGTTTATGCCAGTCTAGACACACTTGATTCCCTTACGGAGACATATCAATACATAGGTTTTAAGATTCTTACTAGTCAGATCTATTCCTCTGCGGGAAATATGGGGTTTTGAGTCCCTTTCACTGAGGAAGGTGTAGGTCTTGTCTATTCCATAGTTGGTTTTTGGAACAGTACCTGTGCTTATATCAAACTCTGGTTTGATGCATCACCCCACCTCTCCTTCCCCCTTAAGCAGGCATAAGAGTGTTTTCTAAATGTGAGACTCTGTTCTCTTTCCTAACTCAGTTCATGTGTAGCCATGTTTACAGGATCTTCCTAAGTGATATCTTATGATAAGTTTCTTTTTCTGTGTGACTTCTTTCACTTAGAATCATCGTACCTGAATCCACTCATTTTGCTGCTACTGGTCTTATGACATTGATTTCATGGCTGAGGGATATTCCATCGTACGTAAGTTCCACAATGTTTGGAACCATTTTTATATTTCCTGGGATATTTCCGGTGTACCCAGGTTGAGGTTCTTGTAAGCAGTGCAGCCCTCAATTTGGGGGTGGCTCTGTCTTATGGATTTTCAGTTTTCCCAAGGTATATTCCCTAGACTGGAAGTGCCCTTGGCTCTGTAGCTCTGTTGTTTACTTGTTTTAGGGAACACAATGCACTCCTCCAGTGAGGCAGTTGGCAACTTACATCCCGCCCATCAGCATAACAAGGCTCCCTGTTCTCCAGGGCCTGTCTTGCCTTTCTGGTTTTTACACATTTTGTGGATGTCCCTTTTGACCGGTGGGAAGTGATACTTCTTTGTAGTGCAGATTTGCATTGCCCGCTTGCTTGCTTGGCCAAAAAGGGCGTATGCGTTTTCTCCTGAATATATTCAGGAGAAAACGCATACGCCCTTTTTGGCCAAGTGCATCATTGTCGAAGTTGTGCCCGTCTTCCTGTGCTTTACAGGCGATTCTAACGTACCTCTTGAAATCTGTTTCCTGCTATTCTGCCTCGCATTCAAGTCCGCCTCGTTGCCTTCCCTCAACAGATTTTTGGACGATAGTTGGCCTTGATTACTCTGCCAGTTTGTGAATTGCTGTGCCCCTGAGCTCCATTTTTCAACTCGTTATTTGTGAGCTGAACGCAAGTCCAAACATTTGGTTCAGGACCTATACTGGTTCCCGGTGGGTGGCTGAGACTTTGGTTAATTCTTCTTCCTGCCGGGAAATTAGAGTGACATGTGCCCATCCAAATGCCTAACAGTGACTCTCTCATTGGTTCTCCCTCTTCCCTTTCCTCCTCTGCCAAATGGGCAACCTGTGTGAACCAGGAGCTTAAAGGGGCTGTCTCTCCAAGTTGGGAGATTGATAGTAAAGCTGTTGGAAAGTCAAACCGGAGCACCAGGAGAGGGACTCTTCGTTGAGTTTTAGAAACCTTTCGTATTCACAGTGTGTCCATTCTCTAGGTTTCCCGTACATGTTATAGCTGTAGTAATATTCCCTTCAACCTGGAGAGGTGGGACCCATGGAATGGTTGCCATGCATTATTGCTTTAAAGGGTCTGCATTTGCTCACCCAATCTCACCAATCCTCTCAGTCCCAAGTGTCCAGCCTCATGCCACATCCAGCTGTCATCGTAGATAGGGTCATTCCAGGTTGCATCAGAGATCCTGAAGGAATTGTAAAGAATTTCCCTGTTTCTTTGTTCTGTTTTTGAAATTCCTTTTTAGAGTGGGTTTGAGCTGATTCTCGCTGCCATGTTTATGCCAGTCTAGACACACTTGATTCCCTTACGGAGACATATCAATACATAGGTTTTAAGATTCTTACTAGACAGATCTATTCCTCTGCGGGAAATATGGGGTTTTGAGTCCCTTTCACTGAGGAAGGTGTAGGTCTTGTCTATTCCATAGTTGGTTTTTGGAACAGTACCTGTGCTTATATCAAACTCTGGTTTGATGCATCACCCCACCTCTCCTTCCCCCTTAAGCAGGCATAAGAGTGTTTTCTAAATGTGAGACTCTGTTCTCTTTCCTAACTCAGTTCATGTGTTGCCATGTTTACAGGATCTTCCTAAGTGATATCTTATGATAAGTTTCTTTTCCTGTGTGACTTCTTTCACTTAGAATCATCGTACCTGAATCCACTCATTTTGCTGCTACTGGTCTTATGACATTGATTTCGTGGCTGAGGGATATTCCATCGTACGTAAGTTCCACAATGTTTGGAACCATTTTTATATTTCCTGGGATATTTCAGGTGTACCCAGGTTGAGGTTCTTGTAAGCAGTGCAGCCCTCAATTTGGGGGTGGCTCTGTCTTATGGATTTTCAGTTTTCCCAAGGTATATTCCCTAGACTGGAAGTGCCCTTGGCTCTGTAGCTCTGTTGTTTACTTGTTTTAGGGAACACAATGCACTCCTCCAGTGAGGCAGTTGGCAACTTACATCCTGCCCATCAGCATAACAAGGCTCCCTGTTCTCCAGGGCCTGTCTTGCCTTTCTGGTTTTTACACATTTTGTGGATGTCCCTTTTGACCGGTGGGAAGTGATACTTCTTTGTAGTGCAGATTTGCATTGCCCGCTTGCTTGCTTGGCCAAAAAGGGCGTATGCGTTTTCTCCTGAATATATTCAGGAGAAAACGCATACGCCCTTTTTGGCCAAGTGCATCATTGTCGAAGTTGTGCCCCTCTTCCTGTGCTTTACAGGCGATTCTAACGTACCTCTTGAAATCTGTTTCCTGCTATTCTGCCTCGCATTCAAGTCCGCCTCGTTGCCTTCCCTCAACAGATTTTTGGACGATAGTTGGCCTTGATTACTCTGCCAGTTTGTGAATTGCTGTGCCCCTGAGCTCCATTTTTCAACTCGTTTTTTGTGAGCTGAACGCAAGTCCAAATATTTGGTTCAGGACCTATACTGGTTCCCGGTGGGTGGCTGAGACTTTGGTGAATTCTTCTTCCTGCCGGGAAATTAGAGTGACATGTGCCCATCCAAATGCCTAACAGCGACTCTCTCATTGGTTCTCCCTCTTCCCTTTCCTCCTCTGCCAAATGGGCAACCTGTGTGAACCAGGAGCTTAAAGGGGCTGTCTCTCCAAGTTGGGAGATTGATAGTAAAGCTGTTGGAAAGTCAAACCGGAGCACCAGGAGAGGGACTCTTCGTTGAGTTTTAGAAACCTTTCGTATTCACAGTGTGTCCATTCTCTAGGTTTCCCATACATGTTATAGCTGTAGTAATATTCCCTTCAACCTGGAGAGGTGGGACCCATGGAATGGTTGCCATGCATTATTGCTTTAAAGGGTCTGCATTTGCTCACCCAGTCTCACCAATCCTCTCAGTCCCAAGTGTCCAGCCTCATGCCACATCCAGCTGTCATCGTAGATAGGGTCATTCCAGGTTGCATCAGAGACCCTGAAGGAATTGTAAAGAATTTCCCTGTTTCTTTGTTCTGTTTTTGAAATTCCTTTTTAGAGTGGGTTTGAGCTGATTCTCGCTGCCATGTTTATGCCAGTCTAGACACACTTGATTCCCTTACGGAGACATATCAATACATAGGTTTTAAGATTCTTACTAGTCAGATCTATTCCTCTGCGGGAAATATGGGGTTTTGAGTCCCTTTCACTGAGGAAGGTGTAGGTCTTGTCTATTCCATAGTTGGTTTTTGGAACAGTACCTGTGCTTATATCAAACTCTGGTTTGATGCATCACCCCACCTCTCCTTCCCCCTTAAGCAGGCATAAGAGTGTTTTCTAAATGTGAGACTCTGTTCTCTTTCCTAACTCAGTTCATGTGTAGCCATGTTTACAGGATCTTCCTAAGTGATATCTTATGATAAGTTTCTTTTTCTGTGTGACTTCTTTCACTTAGAATCATCGTACCTGAATCCACTCATTTTGCTGCTACTGGTCTTATGACATTGATTTCATGGCTGAGGGATATTCCATCGTACGTAAGTTCCACAATGTTTGGAACCATTTTTATATTTCCTGGGATATTTCAGGTGTACCCAGGTTGAGGTTCTTGTAAGCAGTGCAGCCCTCAATTTGGGGGTGGCTCTGTCTTATGGATTTTCAGTTTTCCCAAGGTATATTCCCTAGACTGGAAGTGCCCTTGGCTCTGTAGCTCTGTTGTTTACTTGTTTTAGGGAGCACAATGCACTCCTCCAGTGAGGCAGTTGGCAACTTACATCCTGCCCATCAGTATAACAAGGCTCCCATTTCGCCACGGCCTGTCTTGCCTTTCTGGTTTTTACACATTTTGTGGATGTCCCTTTTGACCCGTGGGAAGTGATACTTCTTTGTAGTGCAGATTTGCATTGCCCGCTTGCTTGCTTGGCCAAGAGGGCGTATGCGTGTTCTCCTGAATATATTCAAGAGAAAACACATACACCCTTTTTGGCCAAGTGCATCATTGTCGAAGTTGTGCCCCTCTTCCTGTGCTTTACAGGTGATTCCAACGTACCTCTTGAAATCTGTTTCCTGCTATTCTGCCTCGATTTCAAGTCCGCCTCGTTGCCTTCCCTCAACAGATTTTTGGACGATTGTTGGCCTTGATTACTCTGCCTGTTTGTGAATTGCTGTGCCCCTGAGCTCCATTTTCAAACTCGTTTTTTGTGAGCTGAACGCAAGTCCAAACTTTTGGTTCAGGACCTATACTGGTTCCCGGTGGGTGGCTGAGACTTTGGTGAATTCTTCTTCCTGCCGGGAAATTAGAGTGACATGTGCCCATCCAAATGCCTAACAGTGACTCTCTCATTGGTTCTCCCTCTTCCCTTTCATCCTCTGCCAAATTGGCAACCTGTGTGAACCAGGAGCTTAAAGGGGCTGTCTCTCCAAGTTGGGAGATTGATAGTAAAGCAGTTGGAAAGTCAAACCGGAGCACCAGGAGAGGGACTCTTCATTGAGTTTTAGAAACCTTTCGTATTCACAGTGTGTCCATTCTCTAGGTTTCCCGTACATGTTAAAGCTGTAGTAATATTCCCTTCAACCTGGAGAGTTGGGAATCATGGAATGGGTGCCATGCATTATTGCTATAAAGGGTCTGCCTTTGCTCACCCAATCTCTCCAATCCTCTCAGTCCCAAGTGTCCAGCCTCATGCCACATCCAGCTGTCATCGTAGATAGGGTCATTCCAGGTTGCATCAGAGACCCTGAAGGAATTGTAAAGAATTTCCCTGTTTCTTTGTTCTGTTTTTGAAATTCCTTTTTAGAGTGGGTTTGAGCTGATTCTCGCTGCCATGTTTATGCCAGTCTAGACACACTTGATTCCCTTACGGAGACATATCAATACATAGGTTTTAAGATTCTTACTAGTCAGATCTATTCCTCTGCGGGAAATATGGGGTTTTGAGTCCCTTTCACTGAGGAAGGTGTAGGTCTTGTCTATTCCATAGTTGGTTTTTGGAAAAGTACCTGTGCTTATATCAAACTCTGGTTTGATGCATCACCCCACCTCTCCTTCCCCCTTAAGCAGGCATAAGAGTGTTTTCTAAATGTGAGACTCTGTTCTCTTTCCTAACTCAGTTCATGTGTTGCCATGTTTACAGGATCTTCCTAAGTGATATCTTATGATAAGTTTCTTTTTCTGTGTGACTTCTTTCACTTAGAATCATCGTACCTGAATCCACTCATTTTGCTGCTACTGGTCTTATGACATTGATTTCATGGCTGAGGGATATTCCATCGTACGTAAGTTCCACAATGTTTTGAACCATTTTTATATTTCCTGGGATATTTCAGGTGTACCCAGGTTGAGGTTCTTGTAAGCAGTGCAGACCTCAATTTGGGGGTGGCTCTGTCTTATGGATTTTCAGTTTTCCCAAGGTATATTCCCTAGACTGGAAGTGCCCTTGGCTCTGTAGCTCTGTTGTTTACTTGTTTTAGGGAACACAATGCACTCCTCCAGTGAGGCAGTTGGCAACTTACATCCCGCCCATCAGCATAACAAGGCTCCCTGTTCTCCAGGGCCTGTCTTGCCTTTCTGGTTTTTACACATTTTGTGGATGTCCCTTTTGACCGTTGGGAAGTGATACTTCTTTGTAGTGCAGATTTGCATTGCCCGCTTGCTTGCTTCTCCAAAAGGGCGTATGCGTGTTCTCCTGAATATATTCAGGAGAAAACGCATACGCCCTTTTTGGCCAAGTGCATCATTGTCGAAGTTGTGCCCCTCTTCCTGTGCTTTACAGGCGATTCTAACGTACCTCTTGAAATCTGTTTCCTGCTATTCTGCCTCGCATTCAAGTCCGCCTCGTTGCCTTCCCTCAACAGATTTTTGGACGATAGTTGGCCTTGATTACTCTGCCAGTTTGTGAATTGCTGTGCCCCTGAGCTCCATTTTGCAACTCGTTTTTTGTGAGCTGAACGCAAGTCCAAACTTTTGGTTCAGGACCTATACTGGTTCCCGGTGGGTGGCTGGGACTTTGGTGAATTCTTCTTCCTGCCGGGAAATTAGAGTGACATGTGCCCATCCAAATGCCTAACAGCGACTCTCTCATTGGTTCTCCCTCTTCCCTTTCCTCCTCTGCCAAATGGGCAACCTGTGTGAACCAGGAGCTTAAAGGGGCTGTCTCTCCAAGTTGGGAGATTGATAGTAAAGCAGTTGGAAAGTCAAACCAGAGCACCAGGAGAGGGACTCTTCATTGAGTTTTAGAAACCTCTCGTATTCACAGTGTGTCCATTCTCTAGGTTTCCCGTACATGTTAAAGCTGTAGTAATATTCCCTTAAACCTGGAGAGTTGGGAATCATGGAATGGGTGCCATGCATTATTGCTATAAAGGGTCTGCCTTTGCTCACCCAATCTCTCCAATCCTCTCAGTCCCAAGTGTCCAGCCTCATGCCGCATCCAGCTGTCATCGTAGATAGGGTCATTCCAGGTTGCATCAGAGACCCTGAAGGAATTGTAAAGAATTTCCCTGTTTCTTTGTTCTGTTTTTGAAATTCCTTTTTAGAGTGGGTTTGAGCTGATTCTCGCTGCCATGTTTATGCCAGTCTAGACACACTTGATTCCCTTACGGAGACATATCAATACATAGGTTTTAAGATTCTTACTAGTCAGATCTATTCCTCTGTGGGAAATATGGGGTTTTGAGTCCCTTTCACTGAGGAAGGTGTAGGTCTTGTCTATTCCATAGTTGGTTTTTGGAACAGTACCTGTGCTTATATCAAACTCTGGTTTGATGCATCACCCCACCTCTCCTTCCCCCTTAAGCAGGCATAAGAGTGTTTTCTAAATGTGAGACTCTGTTCTCTTTCCTAACTCAGTTCATGTGTAGCCATGTTTACAGGATCTTCCTAAGTGATATCATATGATAAGTTTCTTTTTCTGTGTGACTTCTTTCACTTAGAATCATCGTACCTGAATCCACTCATTTTGCTGCTACTGGTCTTATGACATTGATTTCATGGCTGAGGGATATTCCATCGTACGTAAGTTCCACAATGTTTTGAACCATTTTTATATTTCCTGGGATATTTCAGGTGTACCCAGGTTGAGGTTCTTGTAAGCAGTGCAGACCTCAATTTGGGGGTGGCTCTGTCTTATGGATTTTCAGTTTTCCCAAGGTATATTACCTAGACTGGAAGTGCCCTTGTCTCTGTAGCTCTGTTGTTTACTTGTTTTAGGGAGCACAATGCACTCCTCCAGTGAGGCAGTTGGCAACTTACATCCTGCCCATCAGCATAACAAGGCTCCCATTTCGCCACGGCCTGTCTTGCCTTTCTGGTTTTTACACATTTTGTGGATGTCCCTTTTGACCGGTGGGAAGTGATACTTCTTTGCAGTGCAGATTTGCATTGCCCGCTTGCTTGCTTGGTCAAAAGGGCGTATGCGTGTTCTCCTGAATATATTCAGGAGAAAACGCATACGCACTTTTTGGCCAAGTGCATCATTGTCGAAGTTGTGCCCCTCTTCCTGTGCTTTACAGGTGATTCCAACGTACCTCTTGAAATCTGTTTCCTGCTATTGTGCCTCGATTTCAAGTCCGCCTCGTTGCCTTCCCTCAACAGATTTTTGGACGATTGTTGGCCATGATTACTCTGCCAATTTGTGAATTGCTGTGCCCCTGAGCTCCATTTTCAAACTCGTTTTTTGTGAGCTGAACGCAAGTCCAAACTTTTGGTTCAGGACCTATACTGGTTCCCGGTGGGTGGCTGAGACTTTGGTTAATTCTTCTTCCTGCCGGGAAATTAGAGTGACATGTGCCCATCCAAATGCCTAACAGCGACTCTCTCATTGGTTCTCCCTCTTCCCTTTCCTCCTCTGCCAAATGGGCAACCTGTGTGAACCAGGAGCTTAAAGGGGCTGTCTCTCCAAGTTGGGAGATTGATAGTAAAGCAGTTGGAAAGTCAAACCAGAGCACCAGGAGAGGGACTCTTCATTGAGTTTTAGAAACCTTTCGTATTCACAGTGTGTCCATTCTCTAGGTTTCCCGTACATGTTAAAGCTGTAGTAATATTCCCTTCAACCTGGAGAGTTGGGAATCATGGAATGGGTGCCATGCATTATTGCTATAAAGGGTCTGCCTTTGCTCACCCAATCTCTCCAATCCTCTCAGTCCCAAGTGTCCAGCCTCATGCCGCATCCAGCTGTCATTGTAGATAGGGTCATTCCAGGTTGCATCAGAGACCCTGAAGGAATTGTTAAGAATTTCCCTGTTTCTTTGTTCTGTTTTTGAAATTCCTTTTTAGAGTGGGTTTGAGCTGATTCTCGCTGCCATATTTATGCCAGTCTAGACACACTTGATTCCCTTACGGAGACATATCAATACATAGGTTTTAAGATTCTTACTAGTCAAATCTATTCCTCTGCGGGAAATATGGGGTTTTGAGTTCCTTTCACTGAGGAAGGTGTAGGTCTTGTCTATTCCATAGTTGGTTTTTGGAACAGTACCTGTGCTTATATCAAACTCTGGTTTGATGCATCACCCCACCTCTCCTTCCCCCTTAAGCAGGCATAAGAGTGTTTTCTAAATGTGAGACTCTGTTCTCTTTCCTAACTCAGTTCATGTGTAGCCATGTTTACAGGATCTTCCTAAGTGATATCTTATGATAAGTTTCTTTTTCTGTGTGACTTCTTTCACTTAGAATCATCGTACCTGAATCCACTCATTTTGCTGCTACTGGTCTTATGACATTGATTTCATGGCTGAGGGATATTCCATCGTACGTAAGTTCCACAATGTTTTGAACCATTTTTATATTTCCTGGGATATTTCAGGTGTACCCAGGTTGAGGTTCTTGTAAGCAGTGCAGCCCTCAATTTGGGGGTGGCTCTGTCTTATGGATTTTCAGTTTTCCCAAGGTATATTCCCTAGACTGGAAGTGCCCTTGGCTCTGTAGCTCTGTTGTTTACTTGTTTTAGGGAACACAATGCACTCCTCCAGTGAGGCAGTTGGCAACTTACATCCCGCCCATCAGCATAACAAGGCTCCCTGTTCTCCAGGGCCTGTCTTGCCTTTCTGGTTTTTACACATTTTGTGGATGTCCCTTTTGACCGGTGGGAAGTGATACTTCTTTGTAGTGCAGATTTGCATTGCCCGCTTGCTTGCTTGGCCAAAAAGGGCATATGCGTTTTCTCCTGAATATATTCCAGAGAAAACGCATACGCCCTTTTTGGCCAAGTGCATCATTGTCGAAGTTGTGCCCCTCTTCCTGTGCTTTACAGGCGATTCTAACGTACCTCTTGAAATCTGTTTCCTGCTATTCTGCTTTGCATTCAAGTCCGCCTCGTTGCCTTCCCTCAACCGATTTTTGGACGATAGTTGGCCTTGATTACTCTGCCAGTTTGTGAATTGCTGTGCCCCTGAGCTCCATTTTTCAACTCGTTTTTTGTGAGCTGAACGCAAGTCCAAACTTTTGGTTCAGAATCTATACTGGTTCCCGGTGGGTGGCTGAGACTTTGGTTAATTCTTCTTCCTGCCGGGAAATTAGAGTGACATGTGCCCATCCAAATGCCTAACAGCTACTCTCTCATTGGTTCTCCCTCTTCCCTTTCATCCTCGGCCATATTGGCAACCTGTGTGAACCAGGAGCTTAAAGGGGCTGTCTCTCCAAGTTGGGAGATTGATAGGAAAGCAGTTGGAAAATCAAACCGGAGCACCAGGAGAGGGACTCTTCGTTGAGTTTTAGAAACCTTTTGTATTCACAGTGTGTCCATTCTCTAGGTTTCCCGTACATGTTATAGCTTTAGAAATATTCCCTACAACCTGGAGAGTTGGGACCCATGGAATGGGTGCCATGCATTATTGCTTTAAAGGGTCTGCATTTGCTCACCCAATCTCACCAATCCTCTCAGTCCCAAGTGTCCAGCCTCATGCTGCATCCAGCTGTCATCGTAGATAGGGTCATTCCAGGTTGCATCAGACACCCTGAAGGAATTGTAAAGAATTTCCCTATTTCTTTGTTTTGTTTTTGAAATTCCTTTTTATCGTGGGTTTGAGCTGATTCTCGCTGCCCTGTTTATGCCAGTCTAGACACAATTGATCCCCTTACGGAGACATATCAATACATAGGTTTTAAGATTCTTACTAGTCAGATCTATTCCTCTGTGGGAAATATGGGGTTTTGAGTCCCTTTCACTGAGGAAGGTGTAGGTCTTGTCTATTCCATAGTTGGTTTTTGGAATGGTACCTGTGCTTATATCAAACTCTGGTTTGATGCATCACCCCACCTCTCCTTCCCCCTTAAGCAGGCATAAGAGTGTTTTCTAAATGTGAGACTCTGTTCTCTTGCCTAACTCAGTTCATGTGTAGCCATGTTTACAGGATCTTCCTAAGTGATATCTTATGATAAGTTTCTTTTTCTGTGTGACTTCTTTCACTTAGAATCATCGTACCTGAATCCACTCATTTTGCTGCTACTGGTCTTATGACATTGATTTAATGGCTGAGGGATATTCCATCGTTCGTAAGTTCCACAGTGTTTTGAACCATTTTTATATTTCCTGGGATATTTCAGGTGTACCCAGGTTGAGGTTCTTGTAAGCAGTGCAGCCCTCAATTTGGGGGTGGCTCTGTCTTATTGATTTTCAGTTTTCCCAAGGTATATTCCCTAGACTGGAAGTGCCCTTGGCTCTGTAGCTCTGTTGTTTACTTGTTATAGGGAACACAATGCACTCCTCCAGTGAGGCAGTTGGCAACTTACATCCCGCCCATCAGCATAACAAGGCTCCATGTTCTCCAGGGCCTGTCTTGTCTTTCTGGTTTTTACACATTTGTGGATATCCCTTTTGACCCGTGGGAAGTGATACTTCTTTGTAGTGCAGATTTGCATTGCCCGCTTGCTTGCTTGGCCAAAAAGGGCGTATGCGTTTTCTCCTGAATATATTTAGGAGAAAACGCATACGCCCTTTTTGGCCAAGTGCATCATTGTCGAAGTTGTGCCCCTCTTACTGTGCTTTACATGCGACGACCACCCTGGCTGGCCTGCAGGCACCAATTTGGCCTGCTTGCTGTCGCTGGTGTGGCTCCACGGTCCTTCCTCTAGGCTTTCAAGCCCTTGTACATATTCAGGTGTTTTACCTGGAAAGGGTGGGAACAGTTCAGCAGCAGCTGGCCTGGGGCTCAGCTCACGTTTACTCACAGATGCCTCGGCACGGTCCCCCAGCTTTGCAATGAGGACGCTCCTTGCGTGGGGGGTGTGTTGATGGCTGTATGGGAGATGGTTCTCCACCTCTGACCAATTTCAGAATTGTTTACCACTGTAGCAAGTGCCCTGATAGGGATTTCCTCTGTATAACTCGTGGGTTCAGGTTTTTTTTTCTTTTATGGTTCAAGTTAGATTTTATTCCTCTTTTATGTATTTATAGATATAAGCATGGAAATAATTCATTCCTATAAATACATCTGTGTGACGGGAAGGATTTTTTCTGTTTTATTTTTAAATTTTATTTTTTAAAATTTTGAAATTTAATTTTATTTATTTTTTTATACAGCACATTATTATTAGTTATGTATTTTATGCATATACATGTATACAGGTCAATCCCAAACTCCCAACTCATCCCACCACCACCACCCCATGGCTTCCCACACTTGGTGTCCATACGTTTTTTCTCTACCTCTGTGTCTCTATTTCTTCCCTGCAAACCAGTTCATCTGTACCATCTTTAGGCTCCACATATATGCATTAATATACAATATTTGTTTTCCTCTTTCTGACTTACTTCATTCTGTATGACAGTCTCTCGATCCATCGATGTCTCTACAAATGACCCAGTTTCATTCCTTTTTATGGCCGAGTAATATTCCATTTCATATATATACCACATCTTTATCCATTCATCTGTCTGTGGGCATTTAGGTTGCTTCCATTACCTGGCTATTGTAAATAGTGCTGCAACGAACATTGTGGTGAATGTGTCTTTTTGAAATACGGTTTTCTCTGGGTATATGTCCAGAAGTGGGATTGCTGGATCAGATGGTAATTCTATTTCTAGTTTTTTTAAGGAAACTCCATACTGTTCTCCATAGTGACTGTATCAATTTACATTCCCACCAATAGTGGAAGAGGGCTCCTTTTGTCCACACCATCCCCAGAATTGGTTGTTTGTAGATTTTCTGATGATGCCGATTCTAACAGGTGTGAGGTGATACCTCATTGTAGTTTTGATTTGCATTTCTCTAATAATTAGTGCTGTTGAGCAGCTTTTCATGTGCGTCTTGGCCATCTCTGTGCCTTCTTTGAAGAAACGTTTCTTTAGATCCTCTGCCCATTTTTGTATTGGGATGTTTGTTTTTTTAATATTAAGCTGCATGTGTTGTTTATATATATTGGAGATTAAACCTCTGTCCATTGATTCGTCTGCAACGATTTTGGCCCATTCTGAGGGATGCCTTTTTCCATTCCCGTGTTTTTTAACAAAAAAGGAAAGAAAGGAAAAGAAGCAGAACACTAATGTGCGTAAAATATGCCTTTTGAAACGGTCGTTTTGAAATATGGACGTGCTTTGAATTTTTTGGTCGATATGTGACCCCAGGATTTGTTTTCAGGGCAGGTGTCATTTACAGGCCTGCAATGATTTTGAATATCAACTGACCATTAGCGTTGGGATTAAACCGCTGTTGTGTTAAACGGCCACAAGGTGGCAGCAGTTCACCCTTACCAAATCTGGTTACTAGGGCAAGAGAGCCTCAGTGGAAGTGGTGTTCTAGTTTGGAGTTTAGAATGGAATGTGCCAGGAGAAAGCCCCTCACGTTTGTCTCATTACTTCTTGTTCGTGTTTTTTATTTAATTTTTTATTTTTTATTACAGCAAGTTTGATTACAATGTTTGGCTTGTTGTAGGTGTGGAAGATGTGGTTCTTTTACACATATACAGATGACTGTTCTTCCTGGGATCCTTTTCCCATGTACGTTATGACAGAATGTTGAGTAGTCCTCTCTTGGTATTCTGTAGGTCTTTGGTGATTATATATGTCACCTGTGTTTGTATATGTGTGTTAACCCCGATATCGTAATGAAACCAATCCTCACACCTTTCCATTGGTGAACCATAAGTTTGTTTAATGAATCTGTGATTGCCCTTCTCCGTGGAAATATCTGCCCTGGTATCCATTTTTAGGTAACACCTATAAGTGATATGATATGATATGTGTCTTTCACTTTCTGAGTTACTACACGTCACGTGATTACTTCTAGACTCATCTACGATGCTGCAAATGGCATTGTGTCCTTTTTTCCCTTGGCTTCTCTTCTGCCTTAGCGAGGTCCATTTTCAACAATGTGATTCCCTGAGGGTTGTGGATTAGCTGACCTGGGCAACCTTACCCTGCCGGCCCGCCCTCGCCAGGTGTGCCTCGTTGAGGTCAATATAAACAGAGCTCCAGGCAGCAATAGCCCCTGAAGCTGTGCCTGACTCCATATTCTCTGCCCCGTCAGCAGTCTCGGGGCTGTGCTGGTGGGAGGGAGTGAGGGGCCACAGCTTTGTGTGTGGCCTGGTGTGAGTGGGGCTCTGCTGGCCTTTCTGCAGGAGTTGCCAGGCTGCCGCCTGTAAAGAAGAGGATGTGTCACCCATACCTTCCGCTGGAATTTCTCTCCGGACAGAGGTGAGAAAGGAAAAAAGCAGTGGGGGCCGGGACAGGAGGGGTATCTCAGGCAGGGCAATGGAAAGCTTCTGGAAGAGATCCCGGGTCCACGACGACTGTGGCTGGCATGCAGGCAGCAAGTTGGCCTGCGTGCCCTCACTGGTGTGGCTCCACGGTCCTTCCTCTAGGCTTTCAAGCCCTTGTACATATTCAGGTGTTTTACCTGGGAATGGTGGGAACAGTTCAGCAGCAGCTGGCCTGGGGCTCAGCTCACGTTTACTCACAGATGCCTCGGCATTGTCCCCCAGCTTTGCAATGAGGACGCTCCTTGCGTGTGGGGTGGGTTGCTGGCTGTATGGGAGATGGTTCCCCACCTCTGACCAATTTCAGAATTGTTTACCGCTGGAGCAAGTGCCCAGATAGGATTTTCCTCTGTAAAACTCGTGAGTTCAGGTTTTTTTTTTTTCTTTTATGGTTCAAGTTAGATTTTATTCCTCTTTTATGTATTTATAGATATAAGCATGGGAATAATTCATTCCTATAAATACATCTGTGTGACGGGAAGAACTTTTTTCTGTTTTATTTTTAAATTTTATTTTTTAAAATTTTGAAATTTTATTTTATTTATGTTTTTATACAGCAGGTTATTATTAGTTATGTATTTTATGCATATACATTTATACAGGTCAATCCCAATCTCCCAACTCATCCCACCACCAGCACACCATGTCTTCCCACAATTGTTGTCCATATGTTTGTTCTCTACCTCTGTGTCTCTATTTCTTCCCTGTAAACCAGTTCATCCGTACCATTTTTTTAGTTTCCACATATATGCATTAATATACAATATTTGTTTTCCTCTTTCTGACTTACTTCATTCTGTATGACAGTCTCTCGGTCCATCGATGTCTCTACAAATGACCCAGTTTCATTCCTTTTTATGGCCGAATAATATTCCATTTCATATATGTACCAAATCTTTATCCATTCATCTGTCTGTGGGCATTTAGTTTGCTTCCATTACCTTGCTATTGTAAATAGTGCTGCAACGAACATTGTGGAGAATGTGCCTTTTTGAAATACGGTTTTCTCTGGGTATATGCCCAGAAGTGGGATTGCTGGATCAGATGGTAATTCTATTTCTAGTTTTTTTAAGGAAACTCCATACTGTTCTCCATAGAGACTCTATCAATTCACATTCCCACCAATAGTGGAAGAGGGCTCCTTTTGTCCACACCCTCCCCAGAATTGGTTGTTTGTAGATTTTCTGATGATGCCGATTCTAACAGGTGTGAGGTGATACCTCATTGTAGTTTTCTCCTGAATATATTCAGGAGAAAACGCATACGCCCTTTTTGGCCAAGTGCATCATTGTCGAAGTTGTGCCCCTCTTCCTGTGCTTTACAGGCGATTCCAATGTACCTCTTGAAATCTGTTTCCTGCTATTCTGCCTCGCATTCAAGTCCGCCTCGTTGCCTTCCCTCAACAGATTTTTGGACGATAGTTGGCCTTGATTACTCTGCCAGTTTGTGAATTGCTGTGCCCCTGAGCTCCATTTTTCAACTCGTTTTTTGTGAGCTGAACGCAAGTCCAAACATTTGGTTCAGGACCTATACTGGTTCCCGGTGGGTGGCTGAGACTTTGGTGAATTCTTCTTCCTGCCGGGAAATTAGAGTGACATGTGCCCATCCAAATGCCTAACAGCGACTCTCTCATTGGTTCTCCCTCTTCCCTTTCCTCCTCTGCCAAATGGGCAACCTGTGTGAACCAGGAGCTTAAAGGGGCTGTCTCTCCAAGTTGGGAGATTGATAGTAAAGCTGTTGGAAAGTCAAACCGGAGCACCAGGAGAGGGACTCTTCGTTGAGTTTTAGAAACCTTTCGTATTCACAGTGTGTCCATTCTCTAGGTTTCCCGTACATGTTATAGCTGTAGTAATATTCCCTTCAACCTGGAGAGGTGGGACCCATGGAATGGTTGCCATGCATTATTGCTTTAAAGGGTCTGCATTTGCTCACCCAATCTCACCAATCCTCTCAGTCCCAAGTGTCCAGCCTCATGCCACATCCAGCTGTCATCGTAGATAGGGTCATTCCAGGTTGCATCAGAGACCCTGAAGGAATTGTAAAGAATTTCCCTGTTTCTTTGTTCTGTTTTTGAAATTCCTTTTTAGAGTGGGTTTGAGCTGATTCTCGCTGCCATGTTTATGCCAGTCTAGACACACTTGATTCCCTTACGGAGACATATCAATACATAGGTTTTAAGATTCTTACTAGTCAGATCTATTCCTCTGCGGGAAATATGGGGTTTTGAGTCCCTTTCACTGAGGAAGGTGTAGGTCTTGTCTATTCCATAGTTGGTTTTTGGAACAGTACCTGTGCTTATATCAAACTCTGGTTTGATGCATCACCCCACCTCTCCTTCCCCCTTAAGCAGGCATAAGAGTGTTTTCTAAATGTGAGACTCTGTTCTCTTTCCTAACTCAGTTCATGTGTAGCCATGTTTACAGGATCTTCCTAAGTGATATCTTATGATAAGTTTCTTTTCCTGTGTGACTTCTTTCCCTTAGAATCATCGTACCTGAATCCACTCATTTTGCTGCTACTGGTCTTATGACATTGATTTCATGGCTGAGGGATATTCCATCGTACGTAAGTTCCACAATGTTTGGAACCATTTTTATATTTCCTGGGATATTTCAGGTGTACCCAGGTTGAGGTTCTTGTAAGCAGTGCAGCCCTCAATTTGGGGGTGGCTCTGTCTTATGGATTTTCAGTTTTCCCAAGGTATATTCCCTAGACTGGAAGTGCCCTTGGCTCTGTAGCTCTGTTGTTTACTTGTTTTAGGGAACACAATGCACTCCTCCAGTGAGGCAGTTGGCAACTTACATCCCGCCCATCAGCATAACAAGGCTCCCTGTTCTCCAGGGCCTGTCTTGCCTTTCTGGTTTTTACACATTTTGTGGATGTCCCTTTTGACCGGTGGGAAGTGATACTTCTTTGTAGTGCAGATTTGCATTGCCCGCTTGCTTGCTTGGCCAAAAAGGGCGTATGCGTTTTCTCCTGAATATATTCAGGAGAAAACGCATACGCCCTTTTTGGCCAAGTGCATCATTGTCGAAGTTGTGCCCCTCTTCCTGTGCTTTACAGGCGATTCTAACGTACCTCTTGAAATCTGTTTCCTGCTATTCTGCCTCGCATTCAAGTCCGCCTCGTTGCCTTCCCTCAACAGATTTTTGGACGATAGTTGGCCTTGATTACTCTGCCAGTTTGTGAATTGCTGTGCCCCTGAGCTCCATTTTTCAACTCGTTTTTTGTGAGCTGAACGCAAGTCCAAACATTTGGTTCAGGACCTATACTGGTTCCCGGTGGGTGGCTGAGACTTTGGTGAATTCTTCTTCCTGCCGGGAAATTAGAGTGACATGTGCCCATCCAAATGCCTAACAGCTACTCTCTCATTGGTTGTCCCTCTTCCCTTTCCTCCTCTGCCAAATGGGCAACCTGTGTGAACCAGGAGCTTAAAGGGGCTGTCTCTCCAAGTTGGGAGATTGATAGTAAAGCTGTTGGAAAGTCAAACCGGAGCACCAGGAGAGGGACTCTTCGTTGAGTTTTAGAAACCTTTCGTATTCACAGTGTGTCCATTCTCTAGGTTTCCCGTACATGTTATAGCTGTAGTAATATTCCCTTCAACCTGGAGAGGTGGGACCCATGGAATGGTTGCCATGCATTATTGCTTTAAAGGGTCTGCATTTGCTCACCCAATCTCACCAATCCTCTCAGTCCCAAGTGTCCAGCCTCATGCCACATCCAGCTGTCATCGTAGATAGGGTCATTCCAGGTTGCATCAGAGACCCTGAAGGAATTGTAAAGAATTTCCCTGTTTCTTTGTTCTGTTTTTGAAATTCCTTTTTAGAGTGGGTTTGAGCTGATTCTCGCTGCCCTGTTTATGCCAGTCTAGACACACTTGATTCCCTTACGGAGACATATCAATACATAGGTTTTAAGATTCTTACTAGTCAGATCTATTCCTCTGCGGGAAATATGGGGTTTTGAGTCCCTTTCACTGAGGAAGGTGTAGGTCTTGTCTATTCCATAGTTGGTTTTTGGAACGGTACCTGTGCTTATATCAAACTCTGGTTTGATGCATCACCCCACCTCTCCTTCCCCCTTAAGCAGGCATAAGAGTGTTTTCTAAATGTGAGACTCTGTTCTCTTTCCTAACTCAGTTCATGTGTAGCCATGTTTACAGGATCTTCCTAAGTGATATCTTATGATAAGTTTCTTTTCCTGTGTGACTTCTTTCCCTTAGAATCATCGTACCTGAATCCACTCATTTTGCTGCTACTGGTCTTATGACATTGATTTCGTGGCTGAGGGATATTCCATCGTACGTAAGTTCCACAATGTTTGGAACCATTTTTATATTTCCTGGGATATTTCAGGTGTACCCAGGTTGAGGTTCTTGTAAGCAGTGCAGCCCTCAATTTGGGGGTGGCTCTGTCTTATGGATTTTCAGTTTTCCCAAGGTATATTCCCTAGACTGGAAGTGCCCTTGGCTCTGTAGCTCTGTTGTTTACTTGTTTTAGGGAACACAATGCACTCCTCCAGTGAGGCAGTTGGCAACTTACATCCCGCCCATCAGCATAACAAGGCTCCATGTTCTCCAGGGCCTGTCTTGCCTTTCTGGTTTTTACACATTTTGTGGATGTCCCTTTTGACCGGTGGGAAGTGATACTTCTTTGTAGTGCAGATTTGCATTGCCCGCTTGCTTGCTTGGCCAAAAAGGGCGTATGCGTTTTCTCCTGAATATATTCAGGAGAAAACGCATACGCCCTTTTTGGCCAAGTGCATCATTGTCGAAGTTGTGCCCCTCTTCCTGTGCTTTACAGGCGATTCTAACGTACCTCTTGAAATCTGTTTCCTGCTATTCTGCCTCGCATTCAAGTCCGCCTCGTTGCCTTCCCTCAACAGATTTTTGGACGATAGTTGGCCTTGATTACTCTGCCAGTTTGTGAATTGCTGTGCCCCTGAGCTCCATTTTTCAACTCGTTTTTTGTGAGCTGAACGCAAGTCCAAACATTTGGTTCAGGACCTATACTGGTTCCCGGTGGGTGGCTGAGACTTTGGTGAATTCTTCTTCCTGCCAGGAAATTAGAGTGACATGTGCCCATCCAAATGCCTAACAGCGACTCTCTCATTGGTTCTCCCTCTTCCCTTTCCTCCTCTGCCAAATGGGCAACCTGTGCGAACCAGGAGCTTAAAGGGGCTGTCTCTCCAAGTTGGGAGATTGATAGTAAAGCTGTTGGAAAGTCAAACCGGAGCACCAGGAGAGGGACTCTTCGTTGAGTTTTAGAAACCTTTCGTATTCACAGTGTGTCCATTCTCTAGGTTTCCCGTACATGTTATAGCTGTAGTAATATTCCCTTCAACCTGGAGAGGTGGGACCCATGGAATGGTTGCCATGCATTATTGCTTTAAAGGGTCTGCATTTGCTCACCCAATCTCACCAATCCTCTCAGTCCCAAGTGTCCAGCCTCATGCCACATCCAGCTGTCATCGTAGATAGGGTCATTCCAGGTTGCATCAGAGACCCTGAAGGAATTGTAAAGAATTTCCCTGTTTCTTTGTTCTGTTTTTGAAATTCCTTTTTAGAGTGGGTTTGAGCTGATTCTCGCTGCCCTGTTTATGCCAGTCTAGACACACTTGATTCCCTTACGGAGACATATCAATACATAGGTTTTAAGATTCTTACTAGTCAGATCTATTCCTCTGCGGGAAATATGGGGTTTTGAGTCCCTTTCACTGAGGAAGGTGTAGGTCTTGTCTATTCCATAGTTGGTTTTTGGAACGGTACCTGTGCTTATATCAAACTCTGGTTTGATGCATCACCCCACCTCTCCTTCCCCCTTAAGCAGGCATAAGAGTGTTTTCTAAATGTGAGACTCTGTTCTCTTTGCTAACTCAGTTCATGTGTAGCCATGTTTACAGGATCTTCCTAAGTGATATCTTATGATAAGTTTCTTTTCCTGTGTGACTTCTTTCCCTTAGAATCATCGTACCTGAATCCACTCATTTTGCTGCTACTGGTCTTATGACATTGATTTCGTGGCTGAGGGATATTCCATCGTACGTAAGTTCCACAATGTTTGGAACCATTTTTATATTTCCTGGGATATTTCAGGTGTACCCAGGTTGAGGTTCTTGTAAGCAGTGCAGCCCTCAATTTGGGGGTGGCTCTGTCTTATGGATTTTCAGTTTTCCCAAGGTATATTCCCTAGACTGGAAGTGCCCTTGGCTCTGTAGCTCTGTTGTTTACTTGTTTTAGGGAACACAATGCACTCCTCCAGTGAGGCAGTTGGCAACTTACATCCCGCCCATCAGCATAACAAGGCTCCCTGTTCTCCAGGGCCTGTCTTGCCTTTCTGGTTTTTACACATTTTGTGGATGTCCCTTTTGACCGGTGGGAAGTGATACTTCTTTGTAGTGCAGATTTGCATTGCCCGCTTGCTTGCTTGGCCAAAAAGGGCGTATGCGTTTTCTCCTGAATATATTCAGGAGAAAACGCATACGCCCTTTTTGGCCAAGTGCATCATTGTCGAAGTTGTGCCCCTCTTCCTGTGCTTTACAGGCGATTCTAACGTACCTCTTGAAATCTGTTTCCTGCTATTCTGCCTCGCATTCAAGTCCGCCTCGTTGCCTTCCCTCAACAGATTTTTGGACGATAGTTGGCCTTGATTACTCTGCCAGTTTGTGAATTGCTGTGCCCCTGAGCTCCATTTTTCAACTCGTTTTTTGTGAGCTGAACGCAAGTCCAAACATTTGGTTCAGGACCTATGCTGCTTCCCGGTGGGTGGCTGAGACTTTGGTTAATTCTTCTTCCTGCCGGGAAATTAGAGTGACATGTGCCCATCCAAATGCCTAACAGCGACTCTCTCATTGGTTCTCCCTCTTCCCTTTCCTCCTCTGCCAAATGGGCAACCTGTGTGAACCAGGAGCTTAAAGGGGCTGTCTCTCCAAGTTGGGAGATTGATAGTAAAGCTGTTGGAAAGTCAAACCGGAGCACCAGGAGAGGGACTCTTCGTTGAGTTTTAGAAACCTTTCGTATTCACAGTGTGTCCATTCTCTAGGTTTCCCGTACATGTTATAGCTGTAGTAATATTCCCTTCAACCTGGAGAGGTGGGACCCATGGAATGGTTGCCATGCATTATTGCTTTAAAGGGTCTGCATTTGCTCACCCAATCTCACCAATCCTCTCAGTCCCAAGTGTCCAGCCTCATGCCACATCCAGCTGTCATCGTAGATAGGGTCATTCCAGGTTGCATCAGAGACCCTGAAGGAATTGTAAAGAATTTCCCTGTTTCTTTGTTCTGTTTTTGAAATTCCTTTTTAGAGTGGGTTTGAGCTGATTCTCGCTGCCATGTTTATGCCAGTCTAGACACACTTGATTCCCTTACGGAGACATATCAATACATAGGTTTTAAGATTCTTACTAGTCAGATCTATTCCTCTGCGGGAAATATGGGGTTTTGAGTCCCTTTCACTGAGGAAGGTGTAGGTCTTGTCTATTCCATAGTTGGTTTTTGGAACAGTACCTGTGCTTATATCAAACTCTGGTTTGATGCATCACCCCACCTCTCCTTCCCCCTTAAGCAGGCATAAGAGTGTTTTCTAAATGTGAGACTCTGTTCTCTTTCCTAACTCAGTTCATGTGTAGCCATGTTTACAGGATCTTCCTAAGTGATATCTTATGATAAGTTTCTTTTCCTGTGTGACTTCTTTCCCTTAGAATCATCGTACCTGAATCCACTCATTTTGCTGCTACTGGTCTTATGACATTGATTTCGTGGCTGAGGGATATTCCATCGTACGTAAGTTCCACAATGTTTGGAACCATTTTTATATTTCCTGGGATATTTCAGGTGTACCCAGGTTGAGGTTCTTGTAAGCAGTGCAGCCCTCAATTTGGGGGTGGCTCTGTCTTATGGATTTTCAGTTTTCCCAAGGTATATTCCCTAGACTGGAAGTGCCCTTGGCTCTGTAGCTCTGTTGTTTACTTGTTTTAGGGAACACAATGCACTCCTCCAGTGAGGCAGTTGGCAACTTACATCCCGCCCATCAGCATAACAAGGCTCCCTGTTCTCCAGGGCCTGTCTTGCCTTTCTGGTTTTTACACATTTTGTGGATGTCCCTTTTGACCGGTGGGAAGTGATACTTCTTTGTAGTGCAGATTTGCATTGCCCGCTTGCTTGCTTGGCCAAAAAGGGCGTATGCGTTTTCTCCTGAATATATTCAGGAGAAAACGCATACGCCCTTTTTGGCCAAGTGCATCATTGTCGAAGTTGTGCCCCTCTTCCTGTGCTTTACAGGCGATTCTAACGTACCTCTTGAAATCTGTTTCCTGCTATTCTGCCTCGCATTCAAGTCCGCCTCGTTGCCTTCCCTCAACAGATTTTTGGACGATAGTTGGCCTTGATTACTCTGCCAGTTTGTGAATTGCTGTGCCCCTGAGCTCCATTTTTCAACTCGTTTTTTGTGAGCTGAACGCAAGTCCAAACATTTGGTTCAGGACCTATACTGGTTCCCGGTGGGTGGCTGAGACTTTGGTTAATTCTTCTTCCTGCCGGGAAATTAGAGTGACATGTGCCCATCCAAATGCCTAACAGCTACTCTCTCATTGGTTGTCCCTCTTCCCTTTCCTCCTCTGCCAAATGGGCAACCTGTGTGAACCAGGAGCTTAAAGGGGCTGTCTCTCCAAGTTGGGAGATTGATAGTAAAGCTGTTGGAAAGTCAAACCGGAGCACCAGGAGAGGGACTCTTCGTTGAGTTTTAGAAACCTTTCATATTCACAGTGTGTCCATTCTCTAGGTTTCCCGTACATGTTATAGCTGTAGTAATATTCCCTTCAACCTGGAGAGGTGGGACCCATGGAATGGTTGCCATGCATTATTGCTTTAAAGGGTCTGCATTTGCTCACCCAATCTCACCAATCCTCTCAGTCCCAAGTGTCCAGCCTCATGCCACATCCAGCTGTCATCGTAGATAGGGTCATTCCAGGTTGCATCAGAGACCCTGAAGGAATTGTAAAGAATTTCCCTGTTTCTTTGTTCTGTTTTTGAAATTCCTTTTTAGAGTGGGTTTGAGCTGATTCTCGCTGCCATGTTTATGCCAGTCTAGACACACTTGATTCCCTTACGGAGACATATCAATACATAGGTTTTAAGATTCTTACTAGTCAGATCTATTCCTCTGCGGGAAATATGGGGTTTTGAGTCCCTTTCACTGAGGAAGGTGTAGGTCTTGTCTATTCCATAGTTGGTTTTTGGAACAGTACCTGTGCTTATATCAAACTCTGGTTTGATGCATCACCCCACCTCTCCTTCCCCCTTAAGCAGGCATAAGAGTGTTTTCTAAATGTGAGACTCTGTTCTCTTTCCTAACTCAGTTCATGTGTAGCCATGTTTACAGGATCTTCCTAAGTGATATCTTATGATAAGTTTCTTTTCCTGTGTGACTTCTTTCCCTTAGAATCATCGTACCTGAATCCACTCATTTTGCTGCTACTGGTCTTATGACATTGATTTCGTGGCTGAGGGATATTCCATCGTACGTAAGTTCCACAATGTTTGGAACCATTTTTATATTTCCTGGGATATTTCAGGTGTACCCAGGTTGAGGTTCTTGTAAGCAGTGCAGCCCTCAATTTGGGGGTGGCTCTGTCTTATGGATTTTCAGTTTTCCCAAGGTATATTCCCTAGACTGGAAGTGCCCTTGGCTCTGTAGCTCTGTTGTTTACTTGTTTTAGGGAACACAATGCACTCCTCCAGTGAGGCAGTTGGCAACTTACATCCTGCCCATCAGCATAACAAGGCTCCCTGTTCTCCAGGGCCTGTCTTGCCTTTCTGGTTTTTACACATTTTGTGGATGTCCCTTTTGACCGGTGGGAAGTGATACTTCTTTGTAGTGCAGATTTGCATTGCCCGCTTGCTTGCTTGGCCAAAAAGGGCGTATGCGTTTTCTCCTGAATATATTCAGGAGAAAACGCATACGCCCTTTTTGGCCAAGTGCATCATTGTCGAAGTTGTGCCCCTCTTCCTGTGCTTTACAGGCGATTCTAACGTACCTCTTGAAATCTGTTTCCTGCTATTCTGCCTCGCATTCAAGTCCGCCTCGTTGCCTTCCCTCAACAGATTTTTGGACGATAGTTGGCCTTGATTACTCTGCCAGTTTGTGAATTGCTGTGCCCCTGAGCTCCATTTTTCAACTCGTTTTTTGTGAGCTGAACGCAAGTCCAAACATTTGGTTCAGGACCTATACTGGTTCCCGGTGGGTGGCTGAGACTTTGGTTAATTCTTCTTCCTGCCGGGAAATTAGAGTGACATGTGCCCATCCAAATGCCTAACAGCGACTCTCTCATTGGTTCTCCCTCTTCCCTTTCCTCCTCTGCCAAATGGGCAAACTGTGTGAACCAGGAGCTTAAAGGGGCTGTCTCTCCAAGTTGGGAGATTGATAGTAAAGCTGTTGGAAAGTCAAACCGGAGCACCAGGAGAGGAACTCTTCGTTGAGTTTTAGAAACCTTTCGTATTCACAGTGTGTCCATTCTCTAGGTTTCCCGTACATGTTATAGCTGTAGTAATATTCCCTTCAACCTGGAGAGGTGGGACCCATGGAATGGTTGCCATGCATTATTGCTTTAAAGGGTCTGCATTTGCTCACCCAATCTCACCAATCCTCTCAGTCCCAAGTGTCCAGCCTCATGCCACATCCAGCTGTCATCGTAGATAGGGTCATTCCAGGTTGCATCAGAGACCCTGAAGGAATTGTAAAGAATTTCCCTGTTTCTTTGTTCTGTTTTTGAAATTCCTTTTTAGAGTGGGTTTGAGCTGATTCTCGCTGCCATGTTTATGCCAGTCTAGACACACTTGATTCCCTTACGGAGACATATCAATACATAGGTTTTAAGATTCTTACTAGTCAGATCTATTCCTCTGCGGGAAATATGGGGTTTTGAGTCCCTTTCACTGAGGAAGGTGTAGGTCTTGTCTATTCCATAGTTGGTTTTTGGAACAGTACCTGTGCTTATATCAAACTCTGGTTTGATGCATCACCCCACCTCTCCTTCCCCCTTAAGCAGGCATAAGAGTGTTTTCTAAATGTGAGACTCTGTTCTCTTTGCTAACTCAGTTCATGTGTAGCCATGTTTACAGGATCTTCCTAAGTGATATCTTATGATAAGTTTCTTTTCCTCTGTGACTTCTTTCCCTTAGAATCATCGTACCTGAATCCACTCATTTTGCTGCTACTGGTCTTATGACATTGATTTCATGGCTGAGGGATATTCCATCGTACGTAAGTTCCACAATGTTTGGAACCATTTTTATATTTCCTGGGATATTTCAGGTGTACCCAGGTTGAGGTTCTTGTAAGCAGTGCAGCCCTCAATTTGGGGGTGGCTCTGTCTTATGGATTTTCAGTTTTCCCAAGGTATATTCCCTAGACTGGAAGTGCCCTTGGCTCTGTAGCTCTGTTGTTTACTTGTTTTAGGGAACACAATGCACTCCTCCAGTGAGGCAGTTGGCAACTTACATCCCGCCCATCAGCATAACAAGGCTCCCTGTTCTCCAGGGCCTATCTTGCCTTTCTTGTTTTTACACATTTTGTGGATGTCCCTTTTGACCGGTGGGAAGTGATACTTCTTTGTAGTGCAGATTTGCATTGCCCGCTTGCTTGCTTGGCCAAAAAGGGCGTATGCGTTTTCTCCTGAATATATTCAGGAGAAAACGCATACGCCCTTTTTGGCCAAGTGCATCATTGTCGAAGTTGTGCCCCTCTTCCTGTGCTTTACAGGCGATTCTAACGTACCTCTTGAAATCTGTTTCCTGCTATTCTGCCTCGCATTCAAGTCCGCCTCGTTGCCTTCCCTCAACAGATTTTTGGACGATAGTTGGCCTTGATTACTCTGCCAGTTTGTGAATTGCTGTGCCCCTGAGCTCCATTTTTCAACTCGTTTTTTGTGAGCTGAACGCAAGTCCAAACATTTGGTTCAGGACCTATACTGGTTCCCGGTGGGTGGCTGAGACTTTGGTTAATTCTTCTTCCTGCCGGGAAATTAGAGTGACATGTGCCCATCCAAATGCCTAACAGCGACTCTCTCATTGGTTCTCCCTCTTCCCTTTCCTCCTCTGCCAAATGGGCAACCTGTGTGAACCAGGAGCTTAAAGGGGCTGTCTCTCCAAGTTGGGAGATTGATAGTAAAGCTGTTGGAAAGTCAAATCGGAGCACCAGGAGAGGGACTCTTCGTTGAGTTTCAGAAACCTTTCGTATTCACAGTGTGTCCATTCTCTAGGTTTCCCGTACATGTTATAGCTGTAGTAATATTCCCTTCAACCTGGAGAGGTGGGACCCATGGAATGGTTGCCATGCATTATTGCTTTAAAGGGTCTGCATTTGCTCACCCAATCTCACCAATCCTCTCAGTCCCAAGTGTCCAGCCTCATGCCACATCCAGCTGTCATCGTAGATAGGGTCATTCCAGGTTGCATCAGAGACCCTGAAGGAATTGTAAAGAATTTCCCTGTTTCTTTGTTCTGTTTTTGAAATTCCTTTTTAGAGTGGGTTTGAGCTGATTCTCGCTGCCATGTTTATGCCAGTCTAGACACACTTGATTCCCTTACGGAGACATATCAATACATAGGTTTTAAGATTCTTACTAGTCAGATCTATTCCTCTGCGGGAAATATGGGGTTTTGAGTCCCTTTCACTGAGGAAGGTGTAGGTCTTGTCTATTCCATAGTTGGTTTTTGGAACAGTACCTGTGCTTATATCAAACTCTGGTTTGATGCATCACCCCACCTCTCCTTCCCCCTTAAGCAGGCATAAGAGTGTTTTCTAAATGTGAGACTCTGTTCTCTTTCCTAACTCAGTTCATGTGTAGCCATGTTTACAGGATCTTCCTAAGTGATATCTTATGATAAGTTTCTTTTTCTGTGTGACTTCTTTCACTTAGAATCATCGTACCTGAATCCACTCATTTTGCTGCTACTGGTCTTATGACATTGATTTCATGGCTGAGGGATATTCCATCGTACGTAAGTTCCACAATGTTTGGAACCATTTTTATATTTCCTGGGATATTTCCGGTGTACCCAGGTTGAGGTTCTTGTAAGCAGTGCAGCCCTCAATTTGGGGGTGGCTCTGTCTTATGGATTTTCAGTTTTCCCAAGGTATATTCCCTAGACTGGAAGTGCCCTTGGCTCTGTAGCTCTGTTGTTTACTTGTTTTAGGGAACACAATGCACTCCTCCAGTGAGGCAGTTGGCAACTTACATCCCGCCCATCAGCATAACAAGGCTCCCTGTTCTCCAGGGCCTGTCTTGCCTTTCTGGTTTTTACACATTTTGTGGATGTCCCTTTTGACCGGTGGGAAGTGATACTTCTTTGTAGTGCAGATTTGCATTGCCCGCTTGCTTGCTTGGCCAAAAAGGGCGTATGCGTTTTCTCCTGAATATATTCAGGAGAAAACGCATACGCCCTTTTTGGCCAAGTGCATCATTGTCGAAGTTGTGCCCGTCTTCCTGTGCTTTACAGGCGATTCTAACGTACCTCTTGAAATCTGTTTCCTGCTATTCTGCCTCGCATTCAAGTCCGCCTCGTTGCCTTCCCTCAACAGATTTTTGGACGATAGTTGGCCTTGATTACTCTGCCAGTTTGTGAATTGCTGTGCCCCTGAGCTCCATTTTTCAACTCGTTTTTTGTGAGCTGAACGCAAGTCCAAACATTTGGTTCAGGACCTATACTGGTTCCCGGTGGGTGGCTGAGACTTTGGTTAATTCTTCTTCCTGCCGGGAAATTAGAGTGACATGTGCCCATCCAAATGCCTAACAGTGACTCTCTCATTGGTTCTCCCTCTTCCCTTTCCTCCTCTGCCAAATGGGCAACCTGTGTGAACCAGGAGCTTAAAGGGGCTGTCTCTCCAAGTTGGGAGATTGATAGTAAAGCTGTTGGAAAGTCAAACCGGAGCACCAGGAGAGGGACTCTTCGTTGAGTTTTAGAAACCTTTCGTATTCACAGTGTGTCCATTCTCTAGGTTTCCCGTACATGTTATAGCTGTAGTAATATTCCCTTCAACCTGGAGAGGTGGGACCCATGGAATGGTTGCCATGCATTATTGCTTTAAAGGGTCTGCATTTGCTCACCCAATCTCACCAATCCTCTCAGTCCCAAGTGTCCAGCCTCATGCCACATCCAGCTGTCATCGTAGATAGGGTCATTCCAGGTTGCATCAGAGATCCTGAAGGAATTGTAAAGAATTTCCCTGTTTCTTTGTTCTGTTTTTGAAATTCCTTTTTAGAGTGGGTTTGAGCTGATTCTCGCTGCCATGTTTATGCCAGTCTAGACACACTTGATTCCCTTACGGAGACATATCAATACATAGGTTTTAAGATTCTTACTAGACAGATCTATTCCTCTGCGGGAAATATGGGGTTTTGAGTCCCTTTCACTGAGGAAGGTGTAGGTCTTGTCTATTCCATAGTTGGTTTTTGGAACAGTACCTGTGCTTATATCAAACTCTGGTTTGATGCATCACCCCACCTCTCCTTCCCCCTTAAGCAGGCATAAGAGTGTTTTCTAAATGTGAGACTCTGTTCTCTTTCCTAACTCAGTTCATGTGTTGCCATGTTTACAGGATCTTCCTAAGTGATATCTTATGATAAGTTTCTTTTCCTGTGTGACTTCTTTCACTTAGAATCATCGTACCTGAATCCACTCATTTTGCTGCTACTGGTCTTATGACATTGATTTCGTGGCTGAGGGATATTCCATCGTACGTAAGTTCCACAATGTTTGGAACCATTTTTATATTTCCTGGGATATTTCAGGTGTACCCAGGTTGAGGTTCTTGTAAGCAGTGCAGCCCTCAATTTGGGGGTGGCTCTGTCTTATGGATTTTCAGTTTTCCCAAGGTATATTCCCTAGACTGGAAGTGCCCTTGGCTCTGTAGCTCTGTTGTTTACTTGTTTTAGGGAACACAATGCACTCCTCCAGTGAGGCAGTTGGCAACTTACATCCCGCCCATCAGCATAACAAGGCTCCCTGTTCTCCAGGGCCTGTCTTGCCTTTCTGGTTTTTACACATTTTGTGGATGTCCCTTTTGACCGGTGGGAAGTGATACTTCTTTGTAGTGCAGATTTGCATTGCCCGCTTGCTTGCTTGGCCAAAAAGGGCGTATGCGTTTTCTCCTGAATATATTCAGGAGAAAACGCATACGCCCTTTTTGGCCAAGTGCATCATTGTCGAAGTTGTGCCCCTCTTCCTGTGCTTTACAGGCGATTCTAACGTACCTCTTGAAATCTGTTTCCTGCTATTCTGCCTCACATTCAAGTCCGCCTCGTTGCCTTCCCTCAACAGATTTTTGGACGATAGTTGGCCTTGATTACTCTGCCAGTTTGTGAATTGCTGTGCCCCTGAGCTCCATTTTTCAACTCGTTTTTTGTGAGCTGAACGCAAGTCCAAATATTTGGTTCAGGACCTATACTGGTTCCCGGTGGGTGGCTGAGACTTTGGTGAATTCTTCTTCCTGCCGGGAAATTAGAGTGACATGTGCCCATCCAAATGCCTAACAGCGACTCTCTCATTGGTTCTCCCTCTTCCCTTTCCTCCTCTGCCAAATGGGCAACCTGTGTGAACCAGGAGCTTAAAGGGGCTGTCTCTCCAAGTTGGGAGATTGATAGGAAAGCTGTTGGAAAGTCAAACCGGAGCACCAGGAGAGGGACTCTTCGTTGAGTTTTAGAAACCTTTCGTATTCACAGTGTGTCCATTCTCTAGGTTTCCCATACATGTTATAGCTGTAGTAATATTCCCTTCAACCTGGAGAGGTGGGACCCATGGAATGGTTGCCATGCATTATTGCTTTAAAGGGTCTGCATTTGCTCACCCAGTCTCACCAATCCTCTCAGTCCCAAGTGTCCAGCCTCATGCCACATCCAGCTGTCATCGTAGATAGGGTCATTCCAGGTTGCATCAGAGACCCTGAAGGAATTGTAAAGAATTTCCCTGTTTCTTTGTTCTGTTTTTGAAATTCCTTTTTAGAGTGGGTTTGAGCTGATTCTCGCTGCCATGTTTATGCCAGTCTAGACACACTTGATTCCCTTACGGAGACATATCAATACATAGGTTTTAAGATTCTTACTAGTCAGATCTATTCCTCTGCGGGAAATATGGGGTTTTGAGTCCCTTTCACTGAGGAAGGTGTAGGTCTTGTCTATTCCATAGTTGGTTTTTGGAACAGTACCTGTGCTTATATCAAACTCTGGTTTGATGCATCACCCCACCTCTCCTTCCCCCTTAAGCAGGCATAAGAGTGTTTTCTAAATGTGAGACTCTGTTCTCTTTCCTAACTCAGTTCATGTGTAGCCATGTTTACAGGATCTTCCTAAGTGATATCTTATGATAAGTTTCTTTTTCTGTGTGACTTCTTTCACTTAGAATCATCGTACCTGAATCCACTCATTTTGCTGCTACTGGTCTTATGACATTGATTTCATGGCTGAGGGATATTCCATCGTACGTAAGTTCCACAATGTTTGGAACCATTTTTATATTTCCTGGGATATTTCCGGTGTACCCAGGTTGAGGTTCTTGTAAGCAGTGCAGCCCTCAATTTGGGGGTGGCTCTGTCTTATGGATTTTCAGTTTTCCCAAGGTATATTCCCTAGACTGGAAGTGCCCTTGGCTCTGTAGCTCTGTTGTTTACTTGTTTTAGGGAGCACAATGCACTCCTCCAGTGAGGCAGTTGGCAACTTACATCCTGCCCATCAGTATAACAAGGCTCCCATTTCGCCACGGCCTGTCTTGCCTTTCTGGTTTTTACACATTTTGTGGATGTCCCTTTTGACCCGTGGGAAGTGATACTTCTTTGTAGTGCAGATTTGCATTGCCCGCTTCCTTGCTTGGCCAAAAGGGCGTATGCGTGTTCTCCTGAATATATTCAAGAGAAAACACATACACCCTTTTTGGCCAAGTGCATCATTGTCGAAGTTGTGCCCCTCTTCCTGTGCTTTACAGGTGATTCCAACGTACCTCTTGAAATCTGTTTCCTGCTATTCTGCCTCGATTTCAAGTCCGCCTCGTTGCCTTCCCTCAACAGATTTTTGGACGATTGTTGGCCTTGATTACTCTGCCTGTTTGTGAATTGCTGTGCCCCTGAGCTCCATTTTCAAACTCGTTTTTTGTGAGCTGAACGCAAGTCCAAACTTTTGGTTCAGGACCTATACTGGTTCCCGGTGGGTGGCTGGGACTTTGGTGAATTCTTCTTCCTGCCGGGAAATTAGAGTGACATGTGCCCATCCAAATGCCTAACAGCGACTCTCTCATTGGTTCTCCCTCTTCCCTTTCCTCCTCTGCCAAATGGGCAACCTGTGTGAACCAGGAGCTTAAAGGGGCTGTCTCTCCAAGTTGGGAGATTGATAGTAAAGCAGTTGGAAAGTCAAACCAGAGCACCAGGAGAGGGACTCTTCATTGAGTTTTAGAAACCTCTCGTATTCACAGTGTGTCCATTCTCTAGGTTTCCCGTACATGTTAAAGCTGTAGTAATATTCCCTTAAACCTGGAGAGTTGGGAATCATGGAATGGGTGCCATGCATTATTGCTATAAAGGGTCTGCCTTTGCTCACCCAATCTCTCCAATCCTCTCAGTCCCAAGTGTCCAGCCTCATGCCGCATCCAGCTGTCATCGTAGATAGGGTCATTCCAGGTTGCATCAGAGACCCTGAAGGAATTGTAAAGAATTTCCCTGTTTCTTTGTTCTGTTTTTGAAATTCCTTTTTAGAGTGGGTTTGAGCTGATTCTCGCTGCCATGTTTATGCCAGTCTAGACACACTTGATTCCCTTACGGAGACATATCAATACATAGGTTTTAAGATTCTTACTAGTCAGATCTATTCCTCTGTGGGAAATATGGGGTTTTGAGTCCCTTTCACTGAGGAAGGTGTAGGTCTTGTCTATTCCATAGTTGGTTTTTGGAACAGTACCTGTGCTTATATCAAACTCTGGTTTGATGCATCACCCCACCTCTCCTTCCCCCTTAAGCAGGCATAAGAGTGTTTTCTAAATGTGAGACTCTGTTCTCTTTCCTAACTCAGTTCATGTGTAGCCATGTTTACAGGATCTTCCTAAGTGATATCATATGATAAGTTTCTTTTTCTGTGTGACTTCTTTCACTTAGAATCATCGTACCTGAATCCACTCATTTTGCTGCTACTGGTCTTATGACATTGATTTCATGGCTGAGGGATATTCCATCGTACGTAAGTTCCACAATGTTTTGAACCATTTTTATATTTCCTGGGATATTTCAGGTGTACCCAGGTTGAGGTTCTTGTAAGCAGTGCAGACCTCAATTTGGGGGTGGCTCTGTCTTATGGATTTTCAGTTTTCCCAAGGTATATTCCCTAGACTGGAAGTGCCCTTGGCTCTGTAGCTCTGTTGTTTACTTGTTTTAGGGAACACAATGCACTCCTCCAGTGAGGCAGTTGGCAACTTACATCCCGCCCATCAGCATAACAAGGCTCCCTGTTCTCCAGGGCCTGTCTTGCCTTTCTGGTTTTTACACATTTTGTGGATGTCCCTTTTGACCGTTGGGAAGTGATACTTCTTTGTAGTGCAGATTTGCATTGCCCGCTTGCTTGCTTGTCCAAAAGGGCGTATGCGTGTTCTCCTGAATATATTCAGGAGAAAACGCATACGCCCTTTTTGGCCAAGTGCATCATTGTCGAAGTTGTGCCCCTCTTCCTGTGCTTTACAGGCGATTCTAACGTACCTCTTGAAATCTGTTTCCTGCTATTCTGCCTCGCATTCAAGTCCGCCTCGTTGCCTTCCCTCAACAGATTTTTGGACGATAGTTGGCCTTGATTACTCTGCCAGTTTGTGAATTGCTGTGCCCCTGAGCTCCATTTTGCAACTCGTTTTTTGTGAGCTGAACGCAAGTCCAAACTTTTGGTTCAGGACCTATACTGGTTCCCGGTGGGTGGCTGGGACTTTGGTGAATTCTTCTTCCTGCCGGGAAATTAGAGTGACATGTGCCCATCCAAATGCCTAACAGCGACTCTCTCATTGGTTCTCCCTCTTCCCTTTCCTCCTCTGCCAAATGGGCAACCTGTGTGAACCAGGAGCTTAAAGGGGCTGTCTCTCCAAGTTGGGAGATTGATAGTAAAGCAGTTGGAAAGTCAAACCAGAGCACCAGGAGAGGGACTCTTCATTGAGTTTTAGAAACCTCTCGTATTCACAGTGTGTCCATTCTCTAGGTTTCCCGTACATGTTAAAGCTGTAGTAATATTCCCTTAAACCTGGAGAGTTGGGAATCATGGAATGGGTGCCATGCATTATTGCTATAAAGGGTCTGCCTTTGCTCACCCAATCTCTCCAATCCTCTCAGTCCCAAGTGTCCAGCCTCATGCCGCATCCAGCTGTCATCGTAGATAGGGTCATTCCAGGTTGCATCAGAGACCCTGAAGGAATTGTAAAGAATTTCCCTGTTTCTTTGTTCTGTTTTTGAAATTCCTTTTTAGAGTGGGTTTGAGCTGATTCTCGCTGCCATGTTTATGCCAGTCTAGACACACTTGATTCCCTTACGGAGACATATCAATACATAGGTTTTAAGATTCTTACTAGTCAGATCTATTCCTCTGTGGGAAATATGGGGTTTTGAGTCCCTTTCACTGAGGAAGGTGTAGGTCTTGTCTATTCCATAGTTGGTTTTTGGAACAGTACCTGTGCTTATATCAAACTCTGGTTTGATGCATCACCCCACCTCTCCTTCCCCCTTAAGCAGGCATAAGAGTGTTTTCTAAATGTGAGACTCTGTTCTCTTTCCTAACTCAGTTCATGTGTAGCCATGTTTACAGGATCTTCCTAAGTGATATCATATGATAAGTTTCTTTTTCTGTGTGACTTCTTTCACTTAGAATCATCGTACCTGAATCCACTCATTTTGCTGCTACTGGTCTTATGACATTGGTTTCATGGCTGAGGGATATTCCATCGTATGTAATTTCCACAATTTTTTGAACCATTTTTATATTTCCTGGGATATTTCCGGTGTACCCAGGTTGAGGTTCTTGTAAGCAGTGCAGCCCTCAATATGGGGGTGGCTCTGTCTTATTGATTTTCAGTTTTCCCAAGGAATATTCCCTAGACTGGAAGTGCCCTTGTCTCTGTAGCTCTGTTGTTTACTTGTTTTAGGGAGCACAATGCACTCCTCCAGTGAGGCAGTTGGCAACTTACATCCTGCCCATCAGCATAACAAGGCTCCCATTTCGCCACGGCCTGTCTTGCCTTTCTGGTTTTTACACATTTTGTGGATGTCCCTTTTGACCGGTGGGAAGTGATACTTCTTTGCAGTGCAGATTTGCATTGCCCGCTTGCTTGCTTGGTCAAAAGGGCGTATGCGTGTTCTCCTGAATATATTCAGGAGAAAACGCATACGCACTTTTTGGCCAAGTGCATCATTGTCGAAGTTGTGCCCCTCTTCCTGTGCTTTACAGGTGATTCCAACGTACCTCTTGAAATCTGTTTCCTGCTATTGTGCCTCGATTTCAAGTCCGCCTCGGTGCCTTCCCTCAACAGATTTTTGGACGATTGTTGGCCTTGATTACTCTGCCAATTTGTGAATTGCTGTGCCCCTGAGCTCCATTTTCAAACTCGTTTTTTGTGAGCTGAACGCAAGTCCAAACTTTTGGTTCAGGACCTATACTGGTTCCCGGTGGGTGGCTGAGACTTTGGTTAATTCTTCTTCCTGCCGGGAAATTAGAGTGACATGTGCCCATCCAAATGCCTAACAGCGACTCTCTCATTGGTTCTCCCTCTTCCCTTTCATCCTCTGCCAAATTGGCAACCTGTGTGAACCAGGAGCTTAAAGGGGCTGTCTCTCCAAGTTGGGAGATTGATAGTAAAGCAGTTGGAAAGTCAAACCAGAGCACCAGGAGAGGGACTCTTCATTGAGTTTTAGAAACCTTTCGTATTCACAGTGTGTCCATTCTCTAGGTTTCCCGTACATGTTAAAGCTGTAGTAATATTCCCTTCAACCTGGAGAGTTGGGAATCATGGAATGGGTGCCATGCATTATTGCTATAAAGGGTCTGCCTTTGCTCACCCAATCTCTCCAATCCTCTCAGTCCCAAGTGTCCAGCCTCATGCCGCATCCAGCTGTCATTGTAGATAGGGTCATTCCAGGTTGCATCAGAGACCCTGAAGGAATTGTTAAGAATTTCCCTGTTTCTTTGTTCTGTTTTTGAAATTCCTTTTTAGAGTGGGTTTGAGCTGATTCTCGCTGCCATATTTATGCCAGTCTAGACACACTTGATTCCCTTACGGAGACATATCAATACATAGGTTTTAAGATTCTTACTAGTCAAATCTATTCCTCTGCGGGAAATATGGGGTTTTGAGTTCCTTTCACTGAGGAAGGTGTAGGTCTTGTCTATTCCATAGTTGGTTTTTGGAACAGTACCTGTGCTTATATCAAACTCTGGTTTGATGCATCACCCCACCTCTCCTTCCCCCTTAAGCAGGCATAAGAGTGTTTTCTAAATGTGAGACTCTGTTCTCTTTCCTAACTCAGTTCATGTGTAGCCATGTTTACAGGATCTTCCTAAGTGATATCTTATGATAAGTTTCTTTTTCTGTGTGACTTCTTTCCCTTAGAATCATCGTACCTGAATCCACTCATTTTGCTGCTACTGGTCTTATGACATTGATTTCATGGCTGAGGGATATTCCATCGTACGTAAGTTCCACAATGTTTTGAACCATTTTTATATTTCCTGGGATATTTCAGGTGTACCCAGGTTGAGGTTCTTGTAAGCAGTGCAGCCCTCAATTTGGGGGTGGCTCTGTCTTATGGATTTTCAGTTTTCCCAAGGTATATTCCCTAGACTGGAAGTGCCCTTGGCTCTGTAGCTCTGTTGTTTACTTGTTTTAGGGAACACAATGCACTCCTCCAGTGAGGCAGTTGGCAACTTACATCCCGCCCATCAGCATAACAAGGCTCCCTGTTCTCCAGGGCCTGTCTTGCCTTTCTGGTTTTTACACATTTTGTGGATGTCCCTTTTGACCGGTGGGAAGTGATACTTCTTTGTAGTGCAGATTTGCATTGCCCGCTTGCTTGCTTGGCCAAAAAGGGCATATGCGTTTTCTCCTGAATATATTCCAGAGAAAACGCATACGCCCTTTTTGGCCAAGTGCATCATTGTCGAAGTTGTGCCCCTCTTCCTGTGCTTTACAGGCGATTCTAACGTACCTCTTGAAATCTGTTTCCTGCTATTCTGCTTTGCATTCAAGTCCGCCTCGTTGCCTTCCCTCAACCGATTTTTGGACGATAGTTGGCCTTGATTACTCTGCCAGTTTGTGAATTGCTGTGCCCCTGAGCTCCATTTTTCAACTCGTTTTTTGTGAGCTGAACGCAAGTCCAAACTTTTGGTTCAGAATCTATACTGGTTCCCGGTGGGTGGCTGAGACTTTGGTTAATTCTTCTTCCTGCCGGGAAATTAGAGTGACATGTGCCCATCCAAATGCCTAACAGCTACTCTCTCATTGGTTCTCCCTCTTCCCTTTCATCCTCGGCCATATTGGCAACCTGTGTGAACCAGGAGCTTAAAGGGGCTGTCTCTCCAAGTTGGGAGATTGATAGGAAAGCAGTTGGAAAATCAAACCGGAGCACCAGGAGAGGGACTCTTCGTTGAGTTTTAGAAACCTTTTGTATTCACAGTGTGTCCATTCTCTAGGTTTCCCGTACATGTTATAGCTTTAGAAATATTCCCTACAACCTGGAGAGTTGGGACCCATGGAATGGGTGCCATGCATTATTGCTTTAAAGGGTCTGCATTTGCTCACCCAATCTCACCAATCCTCTCAGTCCCAAGTGTCCAGCCTCATGCTGCATCCAGCTGTCATCGTAGATAGGGTCATTCCAGGTTGCATCAGACACCCTGAAGGAATTGTAAAGAATTTCCCTATTTCTTTGTTTTGTTTTTGAAATTCCTTTTTATCGTGGGTTTGAGCTGATTCTCGCTGCCCTGTTTATGCCAGTCTAGACACAATTGATCCCCTTACGGAGACATATCAATACATAGGTTTTAAGATTCTTACTAGTCAGATCTATTCCTCTGTGGGAAATATGGGGTTTTGAGTCCCTTTCACTGAGGAAGGTGTAGGTCTTGTCTATTCCATAGTTGGTTTTTGGAATGGTACCTGTGCTTATATCAAACTCTGGTTTGATGCATCACCCCACCTCTCCTTCCCCCTTAAGCAGGCATAAGAGTGTTTTCTAAATGTGAGACTCTGTTCTCTTGCCTAACTCAGTTCATGTGTAGCCATGTTTACAGGATCTTCCTAAGTGATATCTTATGATAAGTTTCTTTTTCTGTGTGACTTCTTTCACTTAGAATCATCGTACCTGAATCCACTCATTTTGCTGCTACTGGTCTTATGACATTGATTTAATGGCTGAGGGATATTCCATCGTTCGTAAGTTCCACAATGTTTTGAACCATTTTTATATTTCCTGGGATATTTCAGGTGTACGCAGGTTGAGGTTCTTGTAAGCAGTGCAGCCCTCAATTTGGGGGTGGCTCTGTCTTATTGATTTTCAGTTTTCCCAAGGTATATTCCCTAGACTGGAAGTGCCCTTGGCTCTGTAGCTCTGTTGTTTACTTGTTATAGGGAACACAATGCACTCCTCCAGTGAGGCAGTTGGCAACTTACATCCCGCCCATCAGCATAACAAGGCTCCATGTTCTCCAGGGCCTGTCTTGTCTTTCTGGTTTTTACACATTTGTGGATATCCCTTTTGACCCGTGGGAAGTGATACTTCTTTGTAGTGCAGATTTGCATTGCCCGCTTGCTTGCTTGGCCAAAAAGGGCGTATGCGTTTTCTCCTGAATATATTTAGGAGAAAACGCATACGCCCTTTTTGGCCAAGTGCATCATTGTCGAAGTTGTGCCCCTCTTACTGTGCTTTACATGCGACGACCACCCTGGCTGGCCTGCAGGCACCAATTTGGCCTGCTTGCTGTCGCTGGTGTGGCTCCACGGTCCTTCCTCTAGGCTTTCAAGCCCTTGTACATATTCAGGTGTTTTACCTGGAAAGGGTGGGAACAGTTCAGCAGCAGCTGGCCTGGGGCTCAGCTCACGTTTACTCACAGATGCCTCGGCACGGTCCCCCAGCTTTGCAATGAGGACGCTCCTTGCGTGGGGGGTGTGTTGATGGCTGTATGGGAGATGGTTCTCCACCTCTGACCAATTTCAGAATTGTTTACCACTGTAGCAAGTGCCCTGATAGGGTTTTCCTCTGTATAACTCGTGGGTTCAGGTTTTTTTTTCTTTTATGGTTCAAGTTAGATTTTATTCCTCTTTTATGTATTTATAGATATAAGCATGGAAATAATTCATTCCTATAAATACATCTGTGTGACGGGAAGGATTTTTTCTGTTTTATTTTTAAATTTTATTTTTTAAAATTTTGAAATTTAATTTTATTTATTTTTTTATACAGCACATTATTATTAGTTATGTATTTTATGCATATACATGTATACAGGTCAATCCCAAACTCCCAACTCATCCCACCACCACCACCCCATGGCTTCCCACACTTGGTGTCCATACGTTTTTTCTCTACCTCTGTGTCTCTATTTCTTCCCTGCAAACCAGTTCATCTGTACCATCTTTAGGCTCCACATATATGCATTAATATACAATATTTGTTTTCCTCTTTCTGACTTACTTCATTCTGTATGACAGTCTCTCGATCCATCGATGTCTCTACAAATGACCCAGTTTCATTCCTTTTTATGGCCGAGTAATATTCCATTTCATATATATACCACATCTTTATCCATTCATCTGTCTGTGGGCATTTAGGTTGCTTCCATTACCTGGCTATTGTAAATAGTGCTGCAACGAACATTGTGGTGAATGTGTCTTTTTGAAATACGGTTTTCTCTGGGTATATGTCCAGAAGTGGGATTGCTGGATCAGATGGTAATTCTATTTCTAGTTTTTTTAAGGAAACTCCATACTGTTCTCCATAGTGACTGTATCAATTTACATTCCCACCAATAGTGGAAGAGGGCTCCTTTTGTCCACACCATCCCCAGAATTGGTTGTTTGTAGATTTTCTGATGATGCCGATTCTAACAGGTGTGAGGTGATACCTCATTGTAGTTTTGATTTGCATTTCTCTAATAATTAGTGCTGTTGAGCAGCTTTTCATGTGCGTCTTGGCCATCTCTGTGCCTTCTTTGAAGAAACGTTTCTTTAGATCCTCTGCCCATTTTTGTATTGGGATGTTTGTTTTTTTAATATTAAGCTGCATGTGTTGTTTATATATATTGGAGATTAAACCTCTGTCCATTGATTCGTCTGCAACGATTTTGGCCCATTCTGAGGGATGCCTTTTTCCATTCCCGTGTTTTTTAACAAAAAAGGAAAGAAAGGAAAAGAAGCAGAACACTAATGTGCGTAAAATATGCCTTTTGAAACGGTCGTTTTGAAATATGGACGTGCTTTGAAATTTTTGGTCGATATGTGACCCCAGGATTTGTTTTCAGGGCAGGTGTCATTTACAGGCCTGCAATGATTTTGAATATCAACTGACCATTAGCGTTGGGATTAAACTGCTGTTGTGTTAAACGGCCACAAGGTGGCAGCAGTTCACCCTTACCAAATCTGGTTACTAGGGCAAGAGAGCCTCAGTGGAAGTGGTGTTCTAGTTTGGAGTTTAGAATGGAATGTGCCAGGAGAAAGCCCCTCACGTTTGTCTCATTACTTCTTGTTCGTGTTTTTTATTTAATTTTTTATTTTTTATTACAGCAAGTTTGATTACAATGTTTGGCTTGTTGTAGGTGTGGAAGATGTGGTTCTTTTACACATATACAGATGACTGTTCTTCCTGGGATCCTTTTCCCATGTACGTTATGACAGAATGTTGAGTAGTCCTCTCTTGGTATTCTGTAGGTCTTTGGTGATTATATATGTCACCTGTGTTTGTATATGTCTGTTAACCCCGATATCGTAATGAAACCAATCCTCACACCTTTCCATTGGTGAACCTTAAGTTTTTTTAATGAATCTGTGATTGCCCTTCTCCGTGGAAATATCTGCCCTAGTATCCATTTTTAGGTAACACCTATAAGTGATATGATTTGATATGTGTCTTTCACTTTCTGACTTACTACAAGGCACGTGATTACTTCAAGACTCATCTACGGTGCTGCAAATGGCATTGTGTCCTTTTTTCCCTTGGCTTCTCTTCTGCCTTAGCGGGGTCCATTTTCAACAATGTGATTCCCTGAGGGTTGTGGATTAGCTGACCTGGGCAGCCTTACCCTGCCGGCCCGCCCTCCCCAGGTGTGCCTCGTTGAGGTCAATATAAACAGAGCTCCAGGCAGCAATAGCCCCTGAAGCTGTGCCTGACTCCATATTCTCTGCCCCGTCAGGAGTCTCGGGGCTGTGCTGGTGGGAGGGAGTGAGGGGCCACAGCTTTGTTGGTGGCCCGGTGTGAGTGGGGTTCTGCTGGCCTTTCTGCAGGATTTGCCAGGCTGCCCCCTGTAAAGAAGTGTTTGTGTCACCCATACCTTCCGCTGGAATTTCTCTCCGGACAGAGGTGAGGAAGGAAAAAAGCAGTGGGGGCCGGGACAGGAGGGGTATCTCAGGCAGGGCAATGGAAAGCTTCTGGAAGAGCACCCGGGGCCAGGACCACCCTGGCTGGCCTGCAGGCACCAAGTTAGCCTGCGTGCTGTCGCTGGTGTGGCTCCACGGTCCTTCCTCTAGGCTTTCAAGCCCTTGTACATATTCAGGTGTTTTACCTGGAAAGGGTGGGAAAAGTTCAGCAGCAGCTGGCCTGGGGCTCAGCTCACGTTTAGTGACAGATGCCTCGGCACGGTCCCACAGCTTTGCAATGAGGACGCTCCTTGCATGGGGGTTGGGTTGCTGGCTGTATGGGAGATGATTCCCCACCTCTGACCAATTTCAGAATTGTTTACCACTGGAGCAAGTGCCCTGCTAGGGTTTTCCTGTGTATAACTGGTGGGTTCATGTTTTTTTTTTTTTTTCTTTTATGGTTCAAGTTAGATTTTATTCCTCATTTATGTATTTATAGATATAAGCATGGAAATAATTCATTCCTATAAATACATCTGTGTGACGGGAAGAACTTTTTTCTGTTTTATTGTTAAATTCTATTTTTTTTAAATTTTGAAATATAATTTTATTTATTTTTTTTATACAGCACGTTATTATTAGTTATGTATTTTATGCATATATATGTATTCAGGTCAATCCCAATCTCCCAACTCATCCTACCACCACCACCCCATGGCATCCCACACTTGTTGTCCATACGTTTGTTCTCTACCTCTGTGTCTCTATTTCTTCCCTGCAAACCAGTTCATCTGTACCATTTTTTAGGCTCCACATATATGCATTTATAAACAATATTTGTTTTCCTCTTTCTGACTTACTTCATTCTGTATGACAGTCTCTCGATCCATCGATGTCTCTACAAATGACCCAGTTTCATTACTTTTTATGGCCGAGTAATATTCCATTTTATATATGTACCACATCTTTATCCATTCATCTGTCTGTGGGCATTTAGGTTGCTTCCATTACCTGGCTATTGTAAATAGTGCTGCAATGAACATTGTGGTGAATGTGCCTTTTTGAAATAAGGTTTTCTCTGGGTATATGCCCAGAAGTGGGATTGCTGGATCAGATGGTAATTCTATTTCTAGTTTTTTTAAGGAAACTCCATACTGTTCTCCATAGTTACTGTATCAAGTTACATTCCCACCAATAGTGGAAGAGGGCTCCTTTTGTCCACACCCTCCCCAGAATTGGTTGTTTGTAGATTTTCTGATGATGCCGATTCTAACAGGTGTGAGGTGATACCTCATTGTAGTTTTGTTTTGCATTTCTCTAATAATTAGTGCTGTTGAGCAGCTTTTCATGTGCGTCTTGGCCATCTCTGTGTCTCCTTTGAAGAAACGTCTCTTTAGATCTTCTGCCCATTTTTGTATTGGGTTGTTTGTTTTTTTAATATTAAGCTGCATGAGCTGTTTATATATATTGGAGATTAAACCTCTGTCCATTGATTCGTTTGCAACGATTTTCGCCCATTCTGAGGGATGCCTTTTTCCATTCCCGTGTTTTTTAACAAAAAAAGGAAAGAAAGGAAAAGAAGCAGAACACTAATGTGCGTAATATATGCCTTTTGAAATGGTCGTTTTGAAATATGGACGTCCTTTGAATTTTTTGGTCGATATGTGACCGCAGGATTTGTTTTCAGGGCAGGTGTCATTTACAGGCCTGCAATGATTCTGAATATCAACTGACCATTAGCACTGGGATTAAAGCTGCTGTTGTGTGAAACGGCCACAAGGTGGCAGCAGTTCTCCCTTACCAAATCTGGTTACTAGGGCAAGAGAGCCTCAGTGGAAGTGGTGTTCTAGATTGGAATTTAGAATGGAATGTGCCAGGAGAAAGACCCTCAAGTTTGTCTCACTACTTCTTGTTTGTGTTTTTAATTTAATTTTTTATTTTTTATTACAGGAAGTTTGATTACAATGTTTGGCTTGTTGTAGGTGTGGAAGATGTGGTTCTTTTACACATATACAGATGTCTGTTCTTCCTGGGATCCTTTTCCCATGTACGTTATGACAGAATGTTGAGTAGTCCTCTCTTGGTATTCTGTAGGTCTTTGGTGATTATATATGTCACCTGTGTTTGTATATGTGTGTTAACGCCGATATCGTAATGAAACCAATCCTCACACCTATCCATTGGTGAACCATAAGTTTGTTTAATGAATCTGTGATTGCCCTTCTCCGTGGAAATATCTGCCCTGGTATCCATTTTCAGGTAACACCTATAAGTGATATGATATGATATGTGTCTTTCACTTTCTGACTTACTACAAGTCACGTGATTATTTCTAGACTCATCTACGGTGCTGCAAATGGCACCGTGTCCTTTTTTCCCTTGGCTTCTCTTCTGCCTTAGCGAGGTCCATTTTCACCAATGTGATTTCCTGAGGCTTGTGGATTAGCTGACATGGGTAGCCTTACCCTGCCGGCCCGGCCTCCACTGGTGTGCCTCGTCAGGCTATATGCTGACACACCGGTCAGTGCCAGCGTATGGGTCACGAGTAGGCTATGGCTTGGGGGTAAGCTGTAGGGCTGGTGGTGTGTTTCCGTTCCGGACTAGGGTTAGGGTTAGGGAACGGCAAGGCTTAGGGCACTGGTGAGGGTACGGAAACGAGTGAGGTTCCGGCTACGTGCTGACGCACGGGTCAGTGCCAGCGTATGGGCCAGGATTAGGCTACGGCGTAGTGTAAGGTGTAGGGCTGGTGGTGGGTTTCTGTGATGGGCTAGGGTTAGGGTTAAGGAACGGCAAGGCTTAGGGCACAGGTGATGGTACGGAAACTTGGGAGGTTCAGGCTAAGTGCTGACGCACGGCTCAGTGCCAGCGTACGGGCCAGGAGTTGGCTACAGCGTAGGGTAGAGTTTAGGGCTGGTGGTGGGTTTCCGTTCCGGGCTAGGGTTAGGATAAGGGAACGGCAAGGCTTAGGGCACAAGTGAGGGTAGAGTAACATGGGAGTGTCAGGCTATGTGCTGAAGCACAGGTCAGTGCCCGCGTACGGGCCAGGAGTAGGCTACGGCTTGGGGGTTAGGTATAGGGCTGGTGGTGTGTTTCCATTCAGGGCTAGGGTTAGGGTTAGGGAACGGCAAGGCTTAGGGCACAGGTGATGGTACGGAAACGTGGGAGGGTCAGGCTACGTCCTGACGCATGGGTCAGTGCCAGCGTACGGGCAAGGAGTAGGCTAAGGCTTGGGGGTAAGTTGTAGGGCTTGTGGTTGGTTTTCGTTCCGGGCTAGGGTTAGGGTTAGGGAACGGCAAGGCTTAGGGCCCACGTGAGGATACGGAAACGTGGGAAGATCAGGCTCCGTGCTGACGCACGGGTCAGTGCCAGCGTACGGGCCAGGAGTAGGCTATAGGTTGTGGGTAAGTTTTAGGCTGGTGATGGGTTTCTGTTCTGGGCTAGGGTTAGGGTTAGGGAACGGCAAGGCTTAGGGCACAGGTGAGGGTACGGAAACGTGGGAGGGTCAGGCTACCTGCTGAATGCACGGGTCAGTGCCCGCGTATGGGCCAGGAGTAGGCTACGGCGTAATGTAAGGTGTTGGGTTGGTGGTGGGTTTCCCTTCTGGGCTAGGGTTAGGGTTAGGGAACCGCAAGGCTTAGGGCACACTTGAGGGTACGGAAACGTGGGAGTTTCATTGCTACGTGGTGACGCACGCATCAGTGCCAGCGTACGGGCCAGCAGTAGGCTATGGCTTGGGGGTAAGGTTTAGGGCTGGTGGTGTGTTTCCGTTCCGGGCTATGGTTATAGTTGGGGAACGTCAAGTCTTAGGGCACAGGTGAGGCTCCGGAAACGTGGGAGGGTCAGGCTACGTGCTGACGCACGGGTCAGTGCCAGCGTACGGGCCCGGAGTAGGCTACGGTGTACGGTAAGGTGTAGGGCTGGTGGTGGGTTTCCGTTCCGGGCTAGGGTTAGAGTTAGGGAACCGCAAGGCTTAGGGCACAGGTGAGGGTACGGAAACGTGGGAGGGTCAGGCTATGTGCTGACGCACGGGTCAGTGCCAGCGTACGGGACAGGAATAGGCTACGGCTTGGGGGTAAGTTGTAGGGCTGTTGGTGGGTTTCCGTTCCGGGTTAGGGTTAGTGTTAGGGAACGTCAAGGCTTAGGGCACAGATGAGGGTGCGGAAATGTGGGAAGGTCAGGCTTCGTGCTGACGCACAGGTCAGTGCCAGCGTACGGGACAGGAGTAGGCTACGGCATAGGGTTAGATATAGGGCTGGTGGTGGGTTTCCGTTCCGGGCTAGGGTTAGGGTGAGGGAACTGCAAGGCTTAGGACACTGGTGAGGGTAAGGAAACATGGGAGGGTCAGGCTACGTGCTGATTCACGGGTCAGTGCCAGCGTATGGGCCAGGAGTAGGGTATGGCGTAGGGTATGGTTTAGGGCTGGTCGTGGTTTTCCGTTCCGGGCTAGGGTTAGGGTTAGGGAACTGCAAGGCTTAGGCCCCAGGTGATGGTACGGAAACGTGGGAGGTTCAGGCTACATGCTGACGCACGTGTCAGTGCCAGCGTACGGGCCAGCAGTAGGCTTCAGCTTGGGGGTAATGTTTAGGGCTTGTGGTGTGTTTCTGTCCCGTACTAGGGTTACGGTTAGGGAACGGCAAGGCTTAGGGCACAGGTGACGTTACGGTAACGTAGGAAGGTCAGGCTACGTGCTGACGCAGAGGTCAGTGCCAGCGTATGGACCACGAGTAGGCTACGGCTTGGGGGTAAGGTGTAGGGCTTGTGGTGGGTTTCCGTTCCGGGCTAGTGTTACGGTTAGGGAACGGCAATGTTTAGGGCACATGTGAGGGTACGGGAACGTGGCAGGGTCAGGATACATTCTGAAGCACGGGTCAGTGCCAGCGTATGGACCAGGAGTAGGCTACGGCTTGGGGGTAAGTTGTAGGGCTGGTGGTGGGTTTCCGTTCAGGGCTACAGTTAGGGTTAGGGAACGGCAAAGCTTAGGGCACAGGTGAGGGTACGGAAACGAGGGAGGGTCAGGCTACGTGATGATGCACGTGTCAGTGCCAGCATACCGGCCAGGAGTAGGCTACGGCTTGGCGGTTAGGTGTAGGGCTGGTTGTCTTTTCCGTTCCAGGCTAGGGTTAGTGTTAGGGAACAGCAAGTCTTAGGGCACAGGTGAGGGTACGGAAACGTGGGAGGGTCAGGCTACTTGCTGACGCACGGGTCAGTGCCAGCGTACGGGCCAGGAGTAGGCTACGGCTTGGGGTAAGGTGTAGGGCTGGTGGTGGGTTTCCCTTCCGGGCTAGGCTTAGGGTTAGGGAACGGCAAGGCTTAGGGCACAGGTGAGGGTACGGAAACGTGGGAGGGTTTGCTACATGCTGACGCACGGGTCAGTGCCAGCATACGGGCCAGGAGTAGGCTACGGCGTAGGGTAAGGTGTAGGGCTGGTGGTCGGTTTCCGTTCATGGGCTAGGGTTAGGGTTAGGAAACGGCAAGGCTTAGGGCCCAGGTGAGGGTACGGAAACTTGGGAGTGTCAGGCTACGTGCTGAGGCACGGGTCAGTGCCAGCGTACCGGCCAGGATTAGGCTACGTCTTGGTGGTTAGGTGTAGGGCTGATGGTGTGTTTCCGTTCCAGGCTAGGGTTAGTGTTAGGGAACAGAAAGTCTTACGGCACAGGTGAGGGTACGGAAACGTGGGAGGGTCAGGCTACGTGATGACGCACGGGTCAGTGCCAGCGTACGGGCCAGGAGTAGGCTACGGTGTAGGGTAAGGTTTAGGGCTGCTGGTGGGTTTCCGTTCTTGGCTAGGGTTAGGGTGAGGGAACGGCAAGGCTTAGGGCACAGGTGAGGGTACAGAAACGTGGGAGGGTCAGTCTACGTGCTGACTCACGGGTCAGTGCCAGCGTACGGGCCAGGAGTAGGCTACGGCGTATGGTAAGGTTTAGGGATTGTGGTGGGTTTCCGTTCCGGGCTAGGGTTAGGGTTAGGGAACGTCAAGGCTTAGGGGACAGTTGAGGGTACGGAAACGTGGGAGGATCAGGCTACATGCTGACGCACGCGTCAGTGCCAGAGTACGGGCCAGGAATAGGCTACGGCGTAGGGTATAGTGTAGGGCTGGTGGTGGGTTTCTGTTCCGGGCTAAGGTTAGGTTTAGGGAACGGAAAGGCTTAGGGCACAGGTGAGGGTACGGTAACATGGGAGGGTCAGGCTACGTGCTGAAGCACAGGTCAGTGCCCGCGAACGGGCCAGGTGTAGGCTACGGCATAGGGTAAGGTGTAGGGCTAGTGGTGGGTTTCCGTTCCGGGCTAGGGTTAAGGTTAGGGAACGGCAAGGCTTAGGGCACAGGTGAGGTTACGGAAACGTGGGAGGGTAATTCTACGTGGTGACGCACGGGTCAGTGCCAGCATATGGGCCAGGAGTAGGCTACGGCGTGGTGGTATGGTGTAGGGCTGGTGGTGGGTTTCTGTTCCGGGCTAGGGTTAGGGTTAGGGAACGTCAAGGCTTAGGGCACATGTGATGGTACGGAAACGTGGGAGGGTCAGGGTACGTGCTGCCGCACGGGTCACTGCCAGCGTACGGGCCAGGAGTAGGCTATGGCTTGGGCGTTAGTTGTAGGGCTGGTGGTGGGTTTCCGTTCCGTACTAGGGTTAGTGTTAGGGAACAGCAAATCTTACGGAACAGGTGAGGGTACGGAAATGTGGGAAGGTCAGGCTACGTGCTGAGGCACGGGTCAGTGCCAGCGTACGGGCCAGGAGTAGGCTACGGCGTAGCGTAAGGTGTAGGGCTGGTGGTGGGTTTCCGTTCTGGGCTAGGGTTAGGGTTAGGGAACGGCAAGGCTTAGGGCACAGGTGAGGGTACGGAAACGTGGGAGGGTCAGGCTACGTGCTGACACACGGGTCAGTGCCATCGTACCGGCCAGGATTAGGCTATGGCTAGGGGGTTAGGTGTAGGGCTTGTGGTGTGTTTCCGTTCCGTACTAGGTTTAGGGTTAGGGAACGGCAAGGCTTAGGGCACAGGTGAGGGTCCGCAAACGTGGGAGGGTCAGGCTACGTGCTGACGCACGGGTCAGTGCCAGCGTAAGGTCCAGGAGTAGCCTAAGGCTTGGGGGTAAGTTGTAGGGCTGGTGGTGGGTTTCCGTTCATGGCTAGGGTTAGGGTTAGGGAATGGCAAGGCTTAGGGCACAGGTGAGGGTACGGAAACGGGGGAGGGTCAGGCTATGTGTCGATGCACGGGTCAGTGACAGCGTACCGGCCAGGAGTAGGCTACGGCTTGGGGGTTAGGTGTAGGGCTGGTGGTGGGTTTCCGTTCCGGGCTAGGGTTAGGGTTAGGGAACGGCAAGGCTTAGGGCACAGGTGAGGGTATGGAAACGTGGGAGGTTCAGGCTACATGCTGACACATGGATCAGTGCCAGCGTACGGGCCAGGAGTAGGCTACGGCGTAGGGAAAGGTTTAGGGCTGGTGGTGGGTTTCCGTTCCGGGCTAGGGTTAGGGTTAGGGAAAGGCAAAGCTTAGGGCACAGGTGAGGGTACGGAAACGTGAGAGGGTCAGGCTACGTGCTGACGCACGTGTCAGTGTCAGCGTACAGGCCAGGAATAGGCTACGCCGTAGGGTAAGGTCTAGGGCTGGTGGTGGGTTTCCGTTCCGGGCTAGGGTTAGGGTTAGGGAACGTCAAGGCTTAGTGCACAGGTGAGGGAACGGAAACGTGGGAGCATCAGGCTACGTGCTTACGCATGATTCAGTGCCAGCGTATGGGCCAGCAGTAGGCTACAGTGTAGGGTAAGGTATAGGGCTGGTGGTGGGTTTCCGTTCCGGGTTAGGGTTAGGGAATGGCAAGGCTTAGGGCACAGGTGAGTGTACATAAACGTGGGATGGTCAGGCTACGTGCTGACACACGGGTCTGTGCCAGCATACGGGCCAGGTGTAGGCTACGGCTTGTGGGTAAAGTTTAGGTCTGGTGGTGGGTTTCCGTTCCGTGCTAGGGTTAGGGTTAGGGAACGGCAAGGCTTAGGGCAGAGGTGAGGGTACGGAAACGTGGGAGGGTTAGGCTACATGCTGACACATGGGTCAGTGCCCACGTACGGGCCAGGTGTAGGCTACGGCATAGGGTAAAGTGTAGGGCTGGTGGTAGTTTTCCGTTCTGTGCTAGGGTTAGGGTTAGGGAACGGCAAGGCATAGGGCACAGGTGAGGGTACGGAAACGTGGGAGGGTCAGGCTACGTGCTGACGCACGGGTCAGTGCCAGCATACGGGCCAGGAGTAGGCTACATCTTGGGGGTAAGTTGTAGGGCTGGTGGAGGGTTTCCGTTCCGGGCTACGGTTAGGGTAAGGGAACGGCAAGGCTTAGGGCACAGGTGAGGGTACGGAAACGTGGGTGGGTCAGTGTACATGCTGACGCACCGGTCAGTGCCAGTGTACGGGCCAGGAGTAGGCTACGGCGTACGGAAAGGTTTAGGGCTGGTGGTTGGTTTCCGTTCCGGGCTAGGGTTAGGGTTAGGGAACGACAAAGCGTAGGGCACAGGTGAGTGTACGGAAACGTGGGAGGGTCCGGCTACGTGCTGACGCACGTGTCAGTGTCAGCGTACAGGCCAGGAGTAGGCTACGCCATAGGGTAAGGTCTAGGGCTGGTGGTGGGTTTCCGTTCTGGGCTAGGGTTAGGGTTAGGGAACTTCAAGGCTTAGGGCACAGGTGAGGGTATGGAAACGTGGGAGGGTCAGGCTACGTGCTTACGCATGGGTCAGTGCCAGCATACGGGCCAGCAGTAGGCTACAGCGTAGGGTAAGGTATAGGGCTGGAGGTGGGTATCCGTTCTGTGCTAGGGTTAGGGTTAGGGAACGGCAAGGCATAGGGCACATGTGAGGGTACGGAAACGTGGGAGGGTCAGGCTACATGATGACGCACGGGTCAGTGCCAGCATACGGGCCAGGATTAGGCTACAGCTTGGGGGTAAGTTTTAGGGCTGGTGGTGGGTTTCCGTTCCAGGCTAGGGCTAGGTTAAGGGAACGGCAAGGCTTAGGGCACAGGTGAGGGTACGGAAACGTGGGCCGGTCAGGCTACGTGCTGACGCACGGGTCAGTGCCGACGTACGGGGCAGGAGTAGGCTACGGCTTGTGGGTAAGGTGTAGGGCTGGTTGTGGGTTTCCGTTCCGGGCTAGGGTTAGGGTTACGGAAAGGCAAGGCGTAGTGCTAAGGAGAGGGTACGGAAACGTGGGAAGGTCACGCTACGTGCTGACACACGGGTCAGTGCCAGCGTACGGGCCAGGAGTAGGCTACGGCGTAGGGTAATGTGTAGGGCTGGTGGTGGTTTTCCGTTCAGGGCTAGGGTTAGGGTTAGGGAACGGCAAGGCTTAGGGCACATGTGACGATACAGAAACGTGGGAGGGTCAGGCTACGTGCTGACGCACGGGTCAGTGCAAGCGTACCGACCAGGAGTAGGCTACGGCTTGGGGGTTAGTTGTAGGGCTGCTGGTGGGTTTCCGTACGGGGCTAGGGTTAGGGTTAGGGAACGGCATGGCTTAGGGCAAAGGTGATGGTACGGAAACGTGGGAGGGTCAGGCTACATGCTGATGCACGTGTCAGTGCCAGCGTACGGGCCATAAGTAGGCTGTGGCTTGGAGGTTAGGTGTAGGGCTTGTGGTGGGTTTCCGTTCCGTACTAGGGTTAGGGTTAGGGAATGGCAAGGCTTAGGGCACAGGTGAAGGTACGGAAATGTGGGAAGGTCAGGCTACGTGCTGACGGACGGGTCAGTGCCAGCGTTCGGGCCAGGATTAGGCTACGGCATAGGGTATGGTGTAGGGCTTGTGGTGGGTTTCCGTTCCGGGCTAGGGTTAGGTCTAGGGAACGGCAAGGCTTAGGGCCCAGGTGAGGGTATGGAAACATGTGGGGGTTAGACTACATGCGGACGCATGGGTCAGTGCCAGCATACGGGCCAGGAGTAGGCTACGGCTTAGGGAAAGGTTTATGGCTGGTTGTGGGTTTCCGGTCCGGGCCAGGGTTAGAGTTAGGGAACGGCAAGGCTTAGGGCACAGGTGAGGGTACGGAAACGTGGGCGGGTCAGGCTACGTGCTGACGCACGGGTCAGTGTCCGCGTACGGTCCAGGAGTAGGCTACGGCGTACGGTAAGGTGTAGGGCTGGTGGTGGGTTTCCGTTCCGGGCTAGGGTTAGGGTTAGGGAACGGCAAGGCTTAGGGCACAGGTGAGGGTACGGAAACGTGGGAGGGTCAGGCTACGTGCTGATACACGGGTCAGTGCCATCGTACCGGCCAGGAGTAGGCTACGGCTTGGGGGTTAGGTGTAGGGCTGGTGGTGGTTTTCCGTTCCGGGCTAGGGTTAGTGTTAGGGAACAGCAAGGCTTAGGGCATAGGTGAGGGTACGGAAACGTGGGAGGGTCAGGCTACGTGCTGACGCACGGGTCAGTGTCAGCGTACGGGCCAGGATTAGGCTATGGCTTGGGGGTTAGGTGTAGGGCTTGTGGTGTGTTTCCGTTCCGTACTAGGTTTAGGGTTAGGGAACGGCAAGGCTTAGGGCACAGGTGAGGGTCCGCAAACGTGGGAGGGTCAGGCTACGTGCTGACGCACGGGTCAGTGCCAGTGTAAGGTCCAGGAGTAGCCTAAGGCTTGGGGGTAAGTTGTAGGGCTGGTGGTGGGTTTCCGTTCATGGCTAGGGTTAGGGTTAGGGAATGGCAAGGCTTAGGGCACAGGTGAGGGTACGGAAACGGGGGAGGGTCAGGCTATGTGTCGATGCACGGGTCAGTGACAGCGTACCGGCCAGGAGTAGGCTACGGCTTGGGGTTTAGGTGTAGGGCTGGTGGTGGGTTTCCGTTCCGGGCTAGGGTTAGTGTTAGGGAACGGCAAGGCTTAGGGCACAGGTGAGGGTATGGAAACGTGGGAGGTTCAGGCTACATGCTGACACAAGGATCAGTGCCAGCGTACGGGCCAGGAGTAGGCTACGGCGTAGGGAAAGGTTTAGGGCTGGTGGTGGGTTTCCGTTCCGGGCTAGGGTTAGGGTTAGGGAACGGCAAAGCTTAGGGCACAGGTGAGGGTACGGAAACGTGGGAGGGTCAGGCTACGTGCTGACGCACGTGTCAGTGTCAGCGTACAGGTCAGGAATAGGCTACGCCGTAGGGTAAGGTCTAGGGCTGGTGGTGGGTTTCCGTTCCGGGCTAGGGTTAGGGTTAGGGAACGTCAAGGCTTAGTGCACAGGTGAGGGAACGGAAACGTGGGAGCATCAGGCTACGTGCTTACGCATGAGTCAGTGCCAGCGTATGGGCCAGCAGTAGGCTACAGCGTAGGGTAAGGTATAGGGCTGTTGGTGGGTTTCCGTTCCGGGTTAGGGTTAGGGAATGGCAAGGCTTAGGGCACAGGTGAGTGTACATAAACGTGGGATGGTCAGGCTACGTGCTGACACACGGGTCAGTGCCAGCATACGGGCCAGGTGTAGGCTACGGCTTGTGGGTAATGTTTAGGGCTGGTGGTGGGTTTCCGTTCCGTGCTAGGGTTAGGGTTAGGGAACGGCAAGGCTTAGGGCAGAGGTGAGGGTACGGAAACGTGGGAGGGTTAGGCTACATGCTGACACATGGGTCAGTGCCCACGTACGGGCCAGGTGTAGGCTACGGCATAGGGTAAAGTGTAGGGCTGGTGGTAGTTTTCCGTTCTGTGCTAGGGTTAGGGTTAGGGAACGGCAAGGCATAGGGCACAGGTGAGGGTACGGAAACGTGGGAGGGTCAGGCTACGTGCTGATGCACGGGTCAGTGCCAGCATACGGGCCAGGAGTAGGCTACATCTTGGGGGTAAGTTGTAGGGCTGGTGGAGAGTTTCCGTTCCGGGCTACGGTTAGGGTAATGGCACGGCAAGGCTTAGGGCACAGGTGAGGGTACGGAAACGTGGGTGGGTCAGTGTACATGCTGTCGCACGGGTCAGTGCCAGTGTACGGGCCAGGAGTAGGCTACGGCGTACGGAAAGGTTTAGGGCTGGTGGTGGGGTTCCGTTCCGGGCTAGGGTTAGGGTTAGGGAACGTCAAGGCTTAGGGCACAGGTGAGTGTACGGAAACGTGGGAGGGTCCGGCTACGTGCTGACGCACGTGTCAGTGTCAGCGTACAGGCCAGGAGTAGGCTACGCCATAGGGTAAGGTCTAGGGCTGGTGGTGGGTTTCCGTTCTGGGCTAGGGTTAGGGTTAGGGAACGTCAAGGCTTAGGGCACAGGTGAGTGTACGGAAACGTGTGAGGGTCAGGCTACGTGCTGACGCACGTGTCAGTGCCAGCGTACCGGCCAGGAGTAGGCTACGGCTTGGGGGTAAGTTGTAGGGCTGGTGGTGTTTTTCCGTTCCGGGCTAGGGATAGGGTTAGTGAACGGCAAGGCTTAGGGCACAGGTGAGGGTACAGAAACGTGGGAGGGTCAGGCTAAGTGCTGATGAAAGTGTCCGTGCCTGTGTACGAGCCAGGAATAGGCTACGGCGTAGGGAAATGTGTAGGGCTGGTGGTTGGTTTCCGTTCTGGGCTAGGGTTAGGGTTAGGGAACGGCAAGTCTTAGGGCACAGGTGAGGGTCCGCAAACGTGGGATGGCCAGGCTACGTGCTGAAGCACAGGTCAGTGCCCGCATATGGGCCAGGTGTAGGCTACGGCATAGGGTAAGGTGTAGGGCTGGTGGTGGGTTTCCCTTCCGGGCTAAGGTTAGTGTTAGGGAATGGCAAGGCTGAGGGCCCACGTGAGGGTACGGAAACGTGGGAGGGTCAAACTACTTGTTGACGCACGGGTCAGTGCGAGCGTACGGTCGAGGAGTAGGCTACCCACTAGGGAAAGGTTTAGGGATGGTGGTGGTTTTCCGTTCCGAGTTAGGGTTAGGGTTAGGGAACGGCAAGTCTTAGGGCACAGGTGAGGGTACGGAAACGTGGGAGGGTCAGGCTACGTGCTGACGCACGGGTCAATGCCAGCGTAAGGGCCAGGAGTAGGTTACGGCGTAGAGTAAGGTTTAGGGCTGGTGGTGGGTTTTCGTTCTGGGCTATGGTTACGGTTAGGGAATGGCAAGGCTTAGGGCACATGTGAGGGTACGGAAACGTGGGAGTGTATGGCTACGTGCTGAAGCACGGGTCAGTGCCAGGGTACGGGCAAGGAGTAGGCTACGGCATAGGGTAAGGTGTAGGGCGGGTGGTGGGTTTCCGTTCCGGGCTAGGGTTAGGGTTAGGGTACGGCAAGGCTTAGGGCACAGGTGAGGGTTCGGAAAAGTGGGAGGGTCAGGCTACGTGCTAACGCACGGGTCAGTGCCAGCGTACGGGCCAGGAGTAGGCTACGGCTTGTGGCTAAGTTTTAGGGCTGGTGGTGGCTTTCCGTTTCGGGCTAGGGTTAGGGTTAGGGAACGGCAAGGCTTAGGGCACAGGTGAGGGTACGGAAACGTGGGAGGGTCAGGCTACGTGCTGACGCACGGGTCAGTGCCCGCGTACGGGCCATGTGTAGGCTACTGCATAGGGTAAGGTGTAGGGCTAGTGGTGGGTTTCCGTTCCGGGCTAGGGTTAGGGTTAGGGAACGGAAAGGCTTAGGGCACAGGTGAGGGTACGGAAACGTGGGAGGGTCACGCTACGTGCTGACGCACGGGTCAGTGCCAGCATATGGTCCAGGATTACGCTACGGCTTGGGGGTAAGGTGTAGGGCTGGTGGTGGGTTTCCGTTCCGGGCTAGGGTTAGGGTTACGGATCGGCAAGGCTTAGGGCACGGGTGAGGGTACAGAAACGTGGGAGGGTCAGGCTATTTGCTGATGCTAGGGTTACTGCCACCGAACGTGCCAGGAGTAGGCTACGGCTTGGGGGTAAGGTGTAGGGCTGGTGGTGGGTTTCCGTTCCGGGCTAGGGTTAGGGTTACAGAACGGCAAGGCTTAGGGCAGAGGTGAGGGTACGGAAACGTGGGAGGGTCAGGCTACATGATGACGCAAGTGGCAGTGCCACCGTACAGTCCAGGAGTAGGCTACGGCATAGGTTAAGGTGTAGGGCTGGTGGTGGGTTTCCATTCCGGGCTAGGGTTAGGGTTAGGGAACGGCAAGGCTTAGGGCACAGATGAGGGTACGGAAACGTGGGAGGGTCAGGCTACATGCTGACACACGGGTCAGTGCCTGCGTACGGGCCAGGACTAGGCTACGGCATACGGTATGGTGTAGAGCTGATGGTGAGATTCCGTGCCGGGCTAGGGTTAGGGCTAGGGAACGACAAGGCTTAGGGCACAGGTGAGCGTACGGTAAAATGGGAGGGTCAGGCTACGTGCTGAAGCACAGGTCAGTGCCCGCGTACGGGCCAGGTGTACGCTACGGAATATAGTAAGGTGTAGGGCTGGTGGTGGGTTTCCGTTCCGGGCTAGGGTTAGGGTTAGTGAACGGCATGGCTTAGGGCACAGGTGAGGGTACGGAAACGTGGGCGGGTCAGGCTAGTTGCTGATGAAAGTGTCAGTGCCTGCGTATGAGCCAGGAATAGGCTACGGCGTAGAGAAAGGTGTAGGGCTGGTGGTGGGTTTCCGTTCCGGTCTAGGGTTAGTGTTAGGGAACGGCAAGGCTTAGGGCACAGGTGAGGGTACAGAAACGTGGGAGGGTCAGGCTTCGTGCTGACGCACGGGTCTGTGCCAGCGTACTGGCCAGGAGTAAGCTACGGCTTGGGGGTTAGTTGTTGGGATGGTGGTGGGTTTCCGTTCCGGGCTAGGGTTAGGGTTAGGGAACGGCAAGGCTTAGGGCACAGGTGAGGGTACAGAAACGTGGGAGGGTCAGGCTACGTGATGATGCACGGGTCAGTGCCAGCGTACTGGCCAGGAGTAAGCTACGGCTTGGGGGTTAGTTGTTGGGCTGGTGGTGGGTTTCCGTTCAGGGCTAGGGTTAGGATTAGGGAACGGCAAGGCTTAGGGCACAGGTGAGGGTACGGGAACGTGGGAGGGTCAGGCTACATGCTGACGCACGGGTCAGTGCCAGCGTACGGGCCAGGAATAGGCTATGGCTTGGAGGTAAGCTGTAGGGCTGGTGGTGTGTTTCCATTCCGGACTAGGTTTAGGGTTAGGGAACGGCAAGGCTTAGGGCACAGGTGAGGGTACGGAAACGTGTGAGGGTCAGGCTATGTGCTGACGCACGTGTCAGTGCCAACGTACGTGGCAGGAGTAGGCTATGGCGTAGGGCAAGGTGTAGGGCTGGTAGTGCGTTTCCGTTCCGGGCTTGGGTTAGGGTTAGGGAAAGGCAAGGCTTAGGGCACAGGTGAGGGTACGGAAACGTGGGAGGGTCAGGCTACGTGCTGACGCACGGGTCAGTGCCAGCGAACCGGCCAGGAGTAGGCTACGGCTTGGGGGTTAGATGTAGGGTTGGTGGTGGGTTTCCGTTCTGGGCTAGGGTTAGTGTTATGGAACAGGAAGGCTTAGGGCATAGGTGAGGGTACGGAAACCTGGGAGGGTCAGGCTACGTGCTGACGCACGGTTCAGTGCCAGCGTACGGGCCAGGAGTATGCTATGGTTTGTGGGTTAGGTGTAGGGCTTGTGGTGTGTTTCCGTCCCGTACTAGGGTTAGGGTTAGGGAAGGGCAAGGCTTAGGGCACAGGTGACGTTACGGTAACGTGGGAAGGTCAGGGACGTGCTGACGCACAGGTCAGTGCCAGCGTATGGACCACGTGTAGGCTACGGCTTGGGGGTAAGGTGTAGGGCTTGTGGTGGGTTTCCGTTCCGCACTAGGGTTAGGGTTAGGGAACGGCAAGGCTTAGGGCACAGGTGAGGGTCCGCAAACGTGGGAGGGTCAGGCTTCATGCTGACGCACGGGTCTGTGCCAGCGTACGGGCCCGGAGTAGGCTACGGCATAGGGAAAAGTTTAGGGCTGGTGGTGGGTTTGCGTTCCGGGCTAGGGTTAGGGTTAGGGAACGGCAAGGCTTAGGGCACAGGTGAGGGTACGGAAAAGTGGGAGGGTCAGGCTACGTGCTGACGCACGTGTCAGTGCCCGCATACGGGCCAGGTGTAGGCTACAGCATAGGGTAAGGTGTAGGGCTGGTGGTGGGTTTACGTTCCGGGCTAGGGTTAGGGTTAGGGAACGGCAAGGCTTAGGGCACAGGTGAGGGTACGGAAACGTGGGAGGGTCAGGCTACGTGCTGACGCACGGGTCAGTGCCCGCGTACGGGCCATGTGTAGGCTACAGCATAGGGTAAGGTGTAGAGCTAGTGGTGGGTTTCCATTCCGGGCTAGGGTTAGGTTTAGGGAACGGCAAGGCTTAGGGCACAGGTGAGGGTACGGAAACGTGGGAGAGTCACGCTACGTGCTGACGCACGGGTCAGTGCCAGCATATGGGCCAGGAGTACGCTACGGCTTGGGGGTAAGGTGTAGGGCTGGTGGTGGGTTTCCGTTCCGGGCTAGGGTTAGGGTTACGGAACGGCAAGGCTTAGGGCACAGGTGAGGGTACAGAAACGTGGGAGGGTCAGGCTACTTGCTGATGCTAGGGTTACTGCCACCGAACGTGCCAGGAGTAGGCTACGGCTTGGGGGTAAGGTGTAGGGCTGGTGGTGGGTTTCCGTTCCGGGCTAGGGTTAGGGTTACAGAACGGCAAGGCTTAGGGCAGAGGTGAGGGTACGGAAACGTGGGAGGGTCAGGCTACATGATGACGCAAGGGGCAGTGCCACCGTACAGTCCAGGAGTAGGCTACGGCGTAGGTTAAGGTGTAGGGCTGGTGGTGGGTTTCCGTTCCGGGCTAGGGTTAGGGTTAGGGAACGGCAAGGCTTAGGGCACAGATGAGGGTACGGAAACGTGGGAGGGTCAGGCTACGTGCTGATGAAAGGGTCAGTGCCTGCGTACGGGCCAGGAATAGGCTACGGCTTGGGGTAAGGTGTAGGGCTGGTGGTGGGTTTCTGTTCCGGGCTAGGGTTAGGGTTAGGGAACGGCAAGGCTTAGGGCACAGATGAGGGTACGGAAACGTGGGAGGGTCAGGCTACATGCTGACACACGGGTCAGTGCCTGCGTACGGGCCAGGACTAGGCTACGGCATACGATATGGTGTAGAGCTGATGGTGAGATTCCGTGCCGGGCTAGGGTTAGGGTTAGGGAACGACAAGGCTTAGGGCACATGTGAGCGTACGGTAAAATGGGAGGGTCAGGCTACGTGCTGAAGCACAGGTCAGTGCCCGCGTACGGGCCAGGTGTAGGCTACGGAATAGAGTAAGGTGTAGGGCTGGTGGTGGGTTTCCGTTCCGGGCTAGGGTTAGGGTTAGTGAACGGCAAGTCTTAGGGCACAGGTGAGGGTACGGAAACGTGGGCGGGTCAGGCTACTTGCTGATGAAAGTGTCAGTGCCTGCGTATGAGCCAGGAATAGGCTACGGCGTAGAGAAAGGTGTAGGGCTGGTGGTGGGTTTCCGTTCCGGTCTAGGGTTAGTGTTAGGGAACGGCAAGGCTTAGGGCACAGGTGAGGGTCCGCAAACATGGGAGGGTCAGGCTTCGTGCTGACGCACAGCTCAGTGGCACCGTACCGGGCAGGAGTAGGCTACGGCATATGGTAAGGTGTAGGGCTGGTGGTGGGATTCCATTCCGGGTTAGGTTTAGGGTTAGGGAACGGCAAGGCTTAGGTCTCAGGTAAGGGTACAAAAAAGTGGTAGGGTCCGGTTACGTGCTGACGCATGTGTCTGTGTCAGCGTACAGGCCAGGAGTAGGCTACGCCACAGGGTAAGGTCTAGGGCTGGTGGTGGGTTTCCGTTCTGGGCTAGGGTTAGGGTTAGGGAACGTCAAGGCTTAGGGCACAGGTGAGGGTACGGAAACGTGGGAGGGTCAGGCTACGTGATGACGCACGGCTCAGAGCCAGCGTACGGGCCAGGAATAGGCTATGGCGTAGGGTAGAGTGTACGGCTGGTGGTGGGTTTCTGTTCCGGACTAGGGTTAGGGTTAGGAAACAGCAAGGCTTAGGGCACAGGTGAAGGTACGGAAACGTGTGAGGGTCAGGCTTCGTGCTGACGCACGTGTCAGTGCCAGCGTACCGGCCAGGATTAGGCTACGGCTTGGGGGTAAGGTGTAGGGCTGGTGGTGGGTTTCCGTTCCGGGCTAGGGTTTGGGTTAGTGAACGGCAAGGCTTAGGGTACAGGTGAGGGTACAGAAACGTGGGAGCGTCAGGCTACGTGCTGATGAAAGTGTCAGTGCCTGCGTATGAGCCAGGAATAGGCTACGGCGTAGAGAAAGGTGTAGGGCTGGTGGTGGGTTTCCGTTCCGGTCTAGGGTTAGTGTTAGGGAACGGCAAGGCTTAGGGCACAGGTGAGGGTCCGCAAACATGGGAGGGTCAGGCTTCGTCCTGACGCACGGGTCTGTGCCAGCGTACGGGCCAGGAGTAGGCTACGGCTTGGGGGTAAGGTGAAGGGCTGGTGGTGGGTTTCCATTCCGGGCTAGGGTTAGGGTTAGGGAACGGCAAGGCTTAGGGCACAGGTGAGGGTACAGAAACGTGGGAGGGTCAGGCTATGTGATGATGCACGGGTCAGTGCCAGTGTACTGGCCAGGAGTAAGCTACGGCTTGGGGGTTAGTTGTTGGGCTGGTGGTGGGTTTCCGTTCAGGGCTAGGGTTAGGGTTAGGGAACGGCAAGGCTTAGGGCACAGGTGAGGGCACGGAAACGTGGGAGTGTCAGGCTACATGCTGACGCAAGGGTCAGTGCCAGCGTACGGGCCAGGAATAGGCTATGGCTTGGGGGTAAGCTGTAGGGCTGCTGGTGTGTTTCCATTCCGGACTAGGGTTAGGGTTAGGGAACGGCAAGGCTTAGGGCACAGGTGAGGGTCCGCAAACGTGTGAGGGTCAGGCTTCGTGCTGACGCACGGGTCTGTGCCAGCGTACGGGCCCGGAGTAGGCTACGGAATAGGGAAAAGTGTAGGGCTGGTGGTGGGTTTGCGTTCCGGGCTAGGGTTAGGGTTAGGGAACGGCAAGGCTTAGGGCACAAGTGAGGGTACGGAAACGTGGGAGGGTCAGGCTACGTGCTGACGCACGTGTCAGTGCCCGCATACGGGCCAGGTGTAGGCTACAGCATAGGGTAAGGTGTAGGGCTGGTGGTGGGTTTACGTTCCGGGCTAGGGTTAGGGTTAGGGAACGGCAAGGCTTAGGGCACAGGTGAGGGTACGGAAACGTGGGAGGGTCAGGCTACATGCTGACGCATGTGTCAGTGCCATCGTACGGGCCAGGAATAGGCTATGGCTTGGGGGTAAGCTGTATGGCTGGTGGTGGGTTTCAGTTCCGGGCTAGGGTTAGGGTTAGGGAACGGTAAGGCTTAGGGCACAGGTGAGGGTACGGAAACGTGTGAGGATCAGGCTACGTGCTGACGCACGAGTCAGTGCCAGCGTACGTGCCAGGAGTAGGCTACAGCGTAGGGTAATGTGTAGGGCTGCTGATGGTTTTCTGTTCCTGGCTAGGGTGAGGGTGAGGGAACGGTAAGGCTTAGGGCACAGGTGATGGTACGGAAACGTGGGAGGGTCAGGCTACGTGCTGACGCACGGGTCAGTGCCAGCGTACGGGCCAGGAGTAGGCTACGGCTTGGGGGTAAGGTGTAGGGCTGGTGGTGGGTTTCCGTTCCGGGCTACGGTTAGGGTTACGGAAAGGCAAGGCTTAGTGCAAAGGAGAGGGTACGGAAACGTGGGAGGGTCACGCTACGTGCTGACACACGGGTCAGTGCCAGCGTACGGGCCAGGAGTAGGCTACGGCGTAGGGTAAAGTGTAGGGCTGATGGTGGGTGTACGTTCGGATCTAGGGTTAGGGTTAGGAAACGGCAAGGCTTAGGGCACAGGTGAGGGTACGGAAACGTGTGAGGGTCAGGCTACGTGCTGACGCACGTGTCAGTGCCAGCGTACCGGCCAGGAGTAGGCTACGGCTTGGGGGTAAGTTGTAGGGCTGGTGGTGGTTTTCCGTTCCGGTCTAGGGTTAGGGTTAGTGAACGGCAAGGCTTAGGGCAGAGGTGAGGGTACAGAAACGTGGGAGGGTCAGGCTAAGTGCTGATGAAAGTGTCAGTGCCTGCGTACGAGCCAGGAATAGGCTACGGCGTAGGAAAATGTTTAGGGCTGGTGGTGGGTTTCCGTTCCGGGCTAGGGTTAGGGTTAGGGAACGGCAAGTCTTAGGGCACAGGTGAGGGTCCGCAAACGTGGGATGGCCAGGCTACGTGCTGAAGCACAGGTCAGTGCCCGCGTATGGGCCAGGTGTAGGCTACGGCATAGGGTAAGGTGTAGGGCTGGTGGTGGGTTTCCCTTCCGGGCTAAGGTTAGTGTTAGGGAATGGCAAGGCTGAGGGCCCACGTGAGCGTACGGAAACGTGGGAGGGTCAGGCTACGTGCTGACGCACGGGTCAGTGCCCGCGTACGGGCCATGTGTAGGCTACAGCATAGGGTACGGTGTAGGGCTAGTGGTGGGTTTCCGTTCCGGGCTAGGGTTAGGTTTAGGGAACGGCAAGGCTTAGGGCACAGGTGAGGGTACGGAAACGTGGGAGAGTCACGCTACGTGCTGACGCACGGATCAGTGCCAGCATATGGGCCAGGAGTACGCTACGGCTTGGGGGTAAGGTGTAGGGCTGGTGGTGGGTTTCCGTTCCGGGCTAGGGTTAGGGTTACGGAACGGCAAGGCTTAGGGCACGGGTGAGGGTACAGAAACGTGGGAGGGTCAGGCTACTTGCTGATGCTAGGGTTACTGCCACCGAACGTGCCAGGAGTAGGCTACGGCTTGGGGGTAAGGTGTAGGGCTGGTGGTGGGTTTCTGTTCCGGGCTAGGGTTAGGGTTACAGAACGGCAAGGCTTAGGGCAGAGGTGAGGGTACGGAAACGTGGGAGGGTCAGGCTACATGATGACGCAAGGGGCAGTGCCACCGTACAGTCCAGGAATAGGCTACGGCGTAGGTTAAGGTGTAGGGCTGGTGGTGGGTTTCCGTTCCGGGCTAGGGTTAGGGTTAGGGAACGGCAAGGCTTAGGGCACAGATGAGGGTACGGAAACGTGGGAGGGTCAGGCTACGTGCTGATGAAAGGGTCAGTGCCTGCGTACGGGCCAGGAATAGGCTACGGCTTGGGGTAAGGTGTAGGGCTGGTGGTGGGTTTCTGTTCCGGGCTAGGGTTAGGGTTAGGGAACGGCAAGGCTTAGTGCTAAGGAGAGGGTACGGAAACGTGGGAGGGTCAGGCTACATGCTGACACACGGGTCAGTGCCAGCGTATGGGCCAGGACTAGGCTACGGCATACGATATGGTGTAGAGCTGATGGTGAGATTCCGTGCTGGGCTAGGGTTAGGTTTAGGGAACGACAAGGCTTAGGGCACATGTGAGCATACGGTAAAATGGGAGGGTCAGGCTACGTGCTGAAGCACAGGTCAGTGCCCGCGTACGGGCCAGGTGTAGGCTACGGAATAGAGTAAGGTGTAGGGCTGGTGGTGGGTTTCCGTTCCGGGCTAGGGTTAGGGTTAGTGAACGGCAAGGCTTAGGGCACAGGTGAGGGTACGGAAACGTGGGCGGGTCAGGCTACTTGCTGATGAAAGTGTCAGTGCCTGCGTATGAGCCAGGAATAGGCTACGGCGTAGAGAAAGGTGTAGGGCTGGTGGTGGGTTTCCGTTCCGGTCTAGGGTTAGTGTTAGGGAACGGCAAGTCTTAGGGCACAGGTGAGGGTCCGCAAACATGGGAGGGTCAGGCTTCGTGCTGACGCACGGGTCTGTGCCAGCGTACGGGCCAGGAGTAGGCTACGGCTTGGGGGTAAGGTGAAGGGCTGGTGGTGGGCTTCCGTTCCGGGCTAGGGGTAGGGTTAGGGAACGGCAAGGCTTAGGGCACAGGTGAGGGTACAGAAACGTGGGAGGGTCAGGCTACGTGATGATGCACGGGTCAGTGCCAGCGTACTGGCCAGGAGTAAGCTACAGCTTGGGGGTTAGTTGTTGGGCTGGTGGTGGGTTTCCGTTCAGGGCTAGTGTTAGGGTTAGGGAACCGCAAGGCTTAGGGCACAGGTGAGGGCACGGAAACGTGGGAGGGTCAGGCTACATGCTGACGCACGGGTCAGTGCCAGCGTACGGGCCAGGAATAGGCTATGGCTTGGGGGTAAGCTGTAGGGCTGGTGGTGTGTTTCCTTTCTGGACTAGGGTTAGTGTTAGGGAACGGCAAGGCTTAGGGCACAGGTGAGCGTCCGCAAACGTGGGAGGGTCAGGCTTCGTGCTGACACACGGGTCTGTGCCAGCGTACGGGCCCGGAGTAGGCTACGGCATAGGGAAAAGTGTAGGGCTGGTGGTGGGTTTGCATTCCGGGCTAGGGTTAGGGTTAGGGAACGGCAAGGCTTAGGGCACAGGTGAGGGTACGGAAACGTGGGAGGGTCAGGCTACATGCTGACGCATGTGTCAGTGCCATCGTACGGGCCAGGAATATGCTATGGCTTGGGGGTAAGCTGTATGGCTGGTGGTGGGTTTCAGTTCCGGGCTAGGGTTAGGGTTAGGGAACGGTAAGGCTTAGGGCACAGGTGAGGGTACGGAAACGTGTGAGGATCAGGCTACGTGCTGACGCACGAGTCAGTGCCAGCGTACGTGCCAGGAGTAGGCTACAGCGTAGGGTAATGTGTAGGGCTGCTGATAGTTTTCTGTTCCTGGCTAGGGTGAGGGTGAGGGAACGGCAAGTCTTAGGGCACAGGTGAGGGTCCGCAAACGTGGGATGGCCAGGCTACGTGCTGAAGCACAGGTCAGTGCCCGCGTATGGGCCAGGTGTAGTCTACGGCATAGGGTAAGGTGTAGGGCTGGTGGTGGGTTTCCCTTCCGGGCTAAGGTTAGTGTTAGGGAATGGCAAGGCTGAGGGCCCACGTGAGGGTACGGAAACGTGGGAGGGTCAAACTACATGTTGACGCACGGGTCAGTGCGAGCGTACGGGCGAGGAGTAGGCTACCCACTAGGGAAATGTTTAGGGATGGTGGTGGGTTTCCGTTCCGAGTTAGGGTTAGGGTTAGGGAACGGCAAGGCTTAGGGCACAGGTGAGGGTACGGAAACGTGGGAGGGTCAGGCTACGTGCTGACGCACGGGTCAGTGCCAGCGTACGGGCCAGGAGTAGGCTACGGCGTAGTGTAAGGTTTTGGGCTGGTGGTGGGTTTTCGTTCCGGGCTACGGTTATGGTTAGGGAATGGCAAGGCTTAGGGCACATGTGAGGGTACGGAAACGTGGGAGTGTATGGCTACGTGCTGAAGCACGGGTCAGTGCCAGGGTACGGGCAAGGAGTAGGCTACAGCATAGGGTAAGGTGTAGGGCGGGTGGTGGGTTTCCGTTCCGGGCTAGGGTTAGGGTAAGGGAACGGCAAGGCTTAGGGCACAGGTGAGGGTACGGAAAAGTGGGAGGGTCAGGCTACGTGATGACACAAGGGTCATTGCCAGCATACGGGCCAGGAGTATGCTACGGCTTAGGGAAAGGTGTAGGGCTGGTGGTGGGTTTGCGTTCCGGGCTAGGGTTAGGGATAGGGAACGTCAAGGCTTAGGGCACATGTGAGGGTATGGAAACGTGAGAGGGTCAGGCTACATGCTGACGCACGGGTCAGTGCCAGCGTACGAGCCAGGAGTAGGCTACGGTGTAGCGTATGGTGTAGGGCTGGTGGTGGGTTTCCGTTCCGGTCTAGGGTTAGGGTTAGGGATCGGCAAGGCTTAGGGCACAGGTGAGGGTACGGAAAAGTGGGAGGGTCCGGCTAGGTGCTGACGCACGGGTCAGTGCCAGCGTACGGGCCAGGAGTAGGCTACGGCTTGTGGCTAAGTTTTAGGGCTGGTGGTGGCTTTCCGTTCCGGGCTAGGGTTAGGGATAGGGAACGGCAAGGCTTAGGGCACAGGTGAGGGTACGGAAACGTGGGAGGGTCAGGCTACGTGCTGACGCACGGGTCAGTGCCCGCGTACGAGCCATGTGTAGGCTACAGCATAGGGTAAGGTGTAGGGCTAGTGGTGGGTTTCCGTTTCGGGCTAGGGTTAGGTTTAGGGAACGGCAAGGCTTAGGGCACAGGTGAGGGTACGGAAACGTGGGAGAGTCACGCTACGTGCTGACGCACGGGTCAGTGTCAGCATATGGGCCAGGAGTACGCTACGGCTTGGGGGTAAGTTGTAGGGCTGGTGGTGGGTTTCCGTTCCGGGCTAGGGTTAGGGATACGGAACGGCAAGGCTTAGGGCACGGGTGAGGGTACACAAACGTGGGAGGGTCAGGCTACTTGCTGATGCTAGGGTTACTGCCACCGAACGTGCCAGGAGTAGGCTACGGCTTGGGGGTAAGGTGTAGGGCTGGTGGTGGGTTTCCGTTCCGGGCTAGGGTTAGGGTTACAGAACGGCAAGGCTTAGGGCAGAGGTGAGGGTACGGAAACGTGGGAGGGTCAGGCTACATGATGACGCAAGGGGCAGTGCCACCGTACAGTCCAGGAGTAGGCTACGGCGTAGGTTAAGGTGTAGGGCTGGTGGTGGGTTTCCGTTCCGGGCTAGGGTTAGGGTTAGGGAACGGCAAGGCTTAGGGCACAGATGAGGGTACGGAAACGTGGGAGGGTCAGGCTACGTGCTGATGAAAGGGTCAGTGCCTGCGTACGGGCCAGGAATAGGCTACGGCTTGGGGTAAGGTGTAGGGCTGGTGGTGGGTTTCTGTTCCGGGCTAGGGTTAGGGTTAGGGAACGGCAAGGCTTAGGGCACAGATGAGGGTACGGAAACGTGGGAGGGTCAGGCTACATGCTGACACACGGGTCAGTGCCAGCGTACGGGCCAGGACTAGGCTACGGCATACGATATGGTGTAGAGCTGGTGGTGAGATACCGTGCCGGGCTAGGGTTAGGGTTAGGGAATGACAAGGCTTAGGGCACAGGTGAGCGTACGGTAAAATGGGAGGGTCAGGCTACGTGCTGAAGCAAAGGTCAGTGCCCGCGTACGGGCCAGGTGTAGGCTACGGAATAGAGCAAGGTGTATGGCTGGTGGTGGGTTTCCGTTCCGGGCTAGTGTTAGGGTTAGTGAACGGCAAGGCTTAGGGCACAGGTGAGGGTACGGAAACGTGGGCGGGTCAGGCTACTTGCTGATGAAAGTGTCAGTGCCTGCGTATGAGCCAGGAGTAGGCTACGGCGTAGGGAAAGGTGTAGGGCTGGTGGTGGGTTTCCGTTCCGGTCTAGGGTTAGTGTTAGGGAACGGCAAGGCTTAGGGCACAGGTGAGGGTCCGCAAACGTGGGAGGGTCAGGCTTCATGCTGACGCACGGGTCTGTGCCAGCGTACGGGCCAGGAGTAGGCTACGGCTTGGGGGTAACTTGAAGGGCTGGTGGTGGGTTTCCGTTCCGGGCTAGGGTTAGGGTTAGGGAACGGCAAGGCTTAGGGCACAGGTGAGGGTACAGAAACGTGGGAGGGTCAGGCTACGTGATGATGCACGGGTCAGTGCCAGCGTACGGGCCAGGAATAGGCTATGGCTTGGGGGTAAGCTGTAGGGCTGGTGGTGTGTTTCCATTCCGGACTAGGGTTAGGGTTAGGGAACGGCAAGGCTTAGGGCACAGGTGAGAGTACGGAAACGTGTGAGGGTCAGGCTATGTGCTGACGCACGTGTCAGTGCCAACGTACGTTCCAGGAGTTGGCTATGGCGTAGGGCAAGGTGTAGGGCTGGTAGTGCGTTTCCGTTCCGGGCTTGGGTTAGGGTTAGGGAAAGGCAAGGCTTAGGGCCCAGGTGAGGGTACGGAAACGTGGGAGGGTCAGGCTACGTGCTGACGCACGGGTCAGTGCCAGCGAACCGGCCAGGAGTAGGCTACGGCTTGGGGGTTAGGTGTAGGGCTGGTGGTGGGTTTCCGTTCCGGGCTAGGGTTAGTGTTATGGAACAGGAAGGCTTAGGGCATAGGTGAGGGTACGGAAACCTGGGAGGGTCAGGCTACGTGCTGACGCACGGTTCAGTGCCAGCGTACGGGCCAGGAGTATGCTATGGTTTGTGGGTTAGGTGTAGGGCTTGTGGTGTGTTTCCGTCCCGTACTAGGGTTAGGGTTAGGGAAGGGCAAGGCTTAGGGCACAGGTGACGTTACGGTAACGTGGGAAGGTCAGGCTACGTGCTGACGCACAGGTCAGTGCCAGCGTATGGACCACGTGTAGGCTACGGCTTGGGGGTAAGGTGTAGGGCTTGTGGTGGGTTTCCGTTCCGCACTAGGGTTAGGGTTAGGGAACGGCAAGGTTTAGGGCACATGTGAGGGTACGGCAACGTGGCAGGGTCAGGATACGTTCTGACGCACGGGTCAGTGCCAGCGTATGGACCAGGAGTAGGCTACGGCTTGGGGGTAAGTTGTAGGGCTGGTGGTGGGTTTCTGTTCCGGGCTACAGTTAGGGTTAGGGAACGGCAAAGCTTAGGGCACAGGTGAGGGTACGGAAATGTGGGAGGGTCAGGCTACGTGATGACGCACGGGTCAGTGCCAGCGTACCGGCCAGGAGTAGGCTACGGCTTGGGGGTAAGGTGTAGGGCTGGTGGTGGGTTTCCCTTCCGGGCTAGGGTTAGGATTAGGGAACGGCAAGGCTTAGGGCACAGGTGAGGGTACGGAAACGTGGGAGGGTCTGGCTACGTGCTGACGCACGGGTCAGTGCCAGCATTCGGGCCAGGAGTAGGCTACGCTGTAGGGTAAGGTGTAGGGCTGGTGGTGGGTTTCCGTTCCGGGCTAGGGTAAGGGTTAGGGAACGGCAAGGCTTACAGCACAGGTGAGGGTACGGAAACGTGAGAGGGTTAGGCTACGTGCTGACGCACGGGTCAGTGCCAGCGTACGGGCCAGGAGTATGCTATGGCGTAGGGTAAGGTGTTTGGCTGGTGGTGTGTTTCCGTTCATGGGCTAGGGTTAGGGTTAGGAAACGGCAAGGCTTAGGGCCCAGGTGAGGGTACGGAAACGTGGGAGGGTCAGACTACGTGCTGACGCATGGTTCAGTGCCAGCGTACGGGCCAGGTGTAGGCTACGGCGTAGGGAACGGTTTAGGGCTAGTGGTGGGTTTCCGTTCCGGGGTAGGGTTAGGGTTAGGGAACGGCAAGGCTTAGGGCACAGGTGAGAGTACGAACACGTGGGAGGGTCAGGCTACGTGCTGACACATGGGTCAGTGCCAGCGTACCAGCCAGGAGTAGGCTACGGCTTGGTGGTTAGGTGTAGGTCTGATGGTGTGTTTCCGTTCCAGGCTCGGGTTAGTGTTAGGGAACAGCAAGTCTTAGGGCACATGTGAGGGTACGGAAACGTGGGAGTGTCAGGCTACGTGCTGACGCACGGGTCAGTGCCAGCATACGGGCCAGGAGTAGGCTACGGCTTGGGGGTTAGGTGTAGGGCTTATGGTGTGTTTCTGTTCAGTACTAGGGTTAGGGTTAGGGAACGGCAAGGCTTACGGCACAGGTGAGGGTACGGTAATGTGGGAAGTTCAGGCTACGTGCTGACGCAAAGGTCAGTGCCAGCGTATGGACCAGGAGTAGGCTACGGCTTGGGGGTAAGGTTTAGGGCTGGTGGTGGGTTTCCGTTCCGGGCTAGGGTTAGGGTTAGGGAACGGCAAGGCTTAGGGCACAGGTGAGGGTACGGAAACTTGGGAAGGTCAGGCTACGTGCTGACGCACGGGTCAGTGCCAGGGTACAGGCAAGGAGTAGGCTACGGCATAGGCTAAGAAGTAAGGCTGGTGGTGGGTTTCCGTTCCATGCTTGGGCTAGGGTAAGGGAACGGCAAGGCTTAGAGCACAGGTGAGGGTACAGAAAAGTGGGAGGGTCAGGCTACGTGATGACGCACGGTTCAGTGCCAGCGTACGGGTCAGGAGTAGGCTACGGCATAGGGAAATGTGTAGGGCTGGTGGTGGGTTTGCGTTCCGGGCTAGGGTTAGGGTTAGGGAACGGCAAGGCTTAGGGCACAGGTGAGGGTACGGAAACGTGGGAGGGTCAGGCTACGTGCTGACGCACGTGTCAGTGCCCGCATATGGGCCAGGTGTAGGCTACAGCATAGGGTAATGTGTAGGGCTGGTGGTGGGTTTACGTTCCGGGCTAGGGTTAGGGTTAGGGAACGGCAAGGCTTAGGGCACAGGTGAGGGTACGGAAACGTGGGAGGGTCACGCTACGTGCTGACGCACGGGTCAGTGCCAGCATATGGGCCAGGATTAGGCTACGGCTTGGGGGTAAGTTGTAGGGCTGGTGGTGGGTATCCGTTCCGGGCTAGGGTCAGGGTTACGGAATGGCAAGGCTTAGGGCACGGGTGAGGGTACAGAAACGTGGGAGGTCATGCTACTTGCTGATGCTCGGGTTAGTGCCACCGAACGGGCCAGGTGTAGGCTACGGCTTGGGGGTAAGGTGTAGGGCTGGTGGTGGGTTTCCGTTCAGGGCTCGAGTTAGGGTTACGGAACGGCAAGGCTTAGGGCACAGGTGAGGGTACGGAAACGTGGGAGGGTCAGGCTACATGCTGACGCAAGGGTCAGTGCCACCGTACAGGCCAGGAGTAGGCTATGGCTTAGGGGTAAGTTGTAGGGCTGGTGGTGTGTTTCCGTTCCGGGCTAGGGATAGGGTTAGGGAACGGCAAGGCGTAGGGCACAGCTGAGGGTACGGAAACGTGGGAGGGTCAGGCTACGTGCTGATGCACAGCTCAGTGGCACCGTACCGGGCAGGAGTAGGCTACGGCATATGGTAAGGTGTAGGGCTGGTGGTGGGATTCCATTCCGGGCTAGGTTTAGGGTTAGGGAACGGCAAGGCTTAGGGCTCAGGTAAGGGTACAAAAAAGTGGTAGGGTCCGGTTACGTGCTGACGCATGTGTCTGTGTCAGCGTACAGGCCAGGAGTAGGCTACGCCATAGGGTAAGGTCTAGGGCTGGTGGTGGGTTTCCGTTCTGGGCTAGGGTTAGGGTTAGGGAACGTCAAGGCTTAGGGCACAGGTGAGGGTACGGAAACGTGGGAGGGTCAGGCTACGTGATGACGCACGGCTCAGAGCCAGCGTACGGGCCAGGAATAGGCTACGGCGTAGGGAAAGGTGTAGGGCTGGTGGTGGGTTTCCGTTCCGGGCTAGGGTTAGTGTTAGGGAACGACAAGTCTTAGGGCACAGGTGAGGGTCCGCAAACGTGGGAGGGTCAGGCTACGTGCTGAAGCACAGGTCAGTGCCTGCGTATGGGCCAGGTGAAGGCTACGGCATAGGGTAAGGTGTAGGGCTGGTGGTGGGTTTCCTTTCTGGACTAAGGTTAGTGTTAGGGAATGGCAAGACTTAGGGCCCAGGTGAGGGTACGGAAACGTGGGAGGGTCAAACTACATGCTGACGCACGGGTCAGTGCGAGCGTACGGGCGAGGAGTAGGCTACCCAGTAGGGAAAGGTTTAGGGATGGTGGTGGTTTTCCGTTCCTGGTTAGGGTTTTGGTTAGGGAACGGCAAGGCTTAGGGCACAGGTGAGGGTACGGAAACGTGGGAGGGTTAGGCTACGTGCTGACGCACGGGTCAGTGCCAGCGTATGGGCCAGGAGTAGGCTACGGCGTAGGGAAAGGTGTAGGGCTGGTGGTGGGTTTGCGTTCCGGGCTAGGGTTAGGGTTAGGGAACGTCAAGGCTTACGGCACAGGTGAGGGTACGGAAACGTGAGAGGGTCAGGCTACATGCTGACGCACGGGTCAGTGCCAGCGTACGGGACAGGAGTAGGCTACGGTGTAGGGTATGGTGTAGGGCTGGTGGTGGGTTTCCGTTCCGGGCTAGGGTTAGGGTTAGGGAACGGCAAGGCTTAGGGCACAGGTGAGGGTACGGAAACGTGGGAGGGTCAGGCTACGTGCTGACGCATGTGTCAGAGCCAGCGTACGGGCCAGGAGTAGGCTACCGCGTAGGGTAAAGTGTAGGGCTGGTGGTGGTTTTTCCTTCAGGGCTAGGGTTAGGGTTAGGGAACGGCAAGGCTTAGGGCACAGGTGAGGATACAGAAACGTGGGAGGGTCAGGCTACTTGCTGACGCACGGGTCAGTGCCAGCGTACGGGCCAGGAGTAGGCTACGGCGTAGGGTAAAGTGTAGGGCTAGTGGTGGTTTTCCGTTCAGGGCTAGGGTTAGGGTTAGGGAACGGCAAGGCTTAGGGCACAGGTGAGGATACAGAAACGTGGGAGGGTCAGGCTACGTGCTGACGCACGGGTCAGTGCAATCGTACCAGCCAGGAGTAGGCTACGGCTTGGGCTTTAGGTGTAGGGCTGGTGGTGGGTTTCTGTACCGGGCTAGGGTTAGGGTTAGGGAACGGCAAGGCTTAGGGCACAGGTGAGGGTACGGAAGAGTGGGAGGGTCAGGCTATTTGCTGACGCACGGGTCAGTGCAGCGTACGGGCCAGGAATAGGCTACGGCGTAGGGTAAAGTGTAGGGCTAGTGGTGGTTTTCCGTTCAGGGCTTGGGTTAGGGTTAGGGAACGGCAAGGCTTAGGGCACAGGTGAGGATACAGAAACGTGGGAGGGTCAGGCTATGTGCTGACGCACGGGTCAGTGCAATCGTACCGGCCAGGAGTAGGCTACGGCTTGGGGGTTAGGTGTAGGGCTGGTGGTGGGTTTCTGTACCGGGCTAGGGTTAGGGTTAGGGAACGGCAAGGCTTAGGGCAAATGTGATGGTACGGAAACGTGGGAGGGTCAGGCTACGTGCTGACGCACGGGTCAGTGCCCGCGTACGGGCCATGTGTATGCTACAGCATAGGGTAAGGTGTAGGGCTAGTGGTGGGTTTCCCTTCCGGGCTAGGGTTAGGGTTAGGGAACGGCAAGGCTTAGGGCACAGGTGAGGGAACGGAAACGTGGGAGGGTCACGCTACGTGCTGATGCACGGGTCAGTGCCAGCATATGGGCCAGGAGTACGCTACGGCTTGGGGGTAAGGTGTAGGGCTGGTGGTGGGTTTCCGTTCCGGGCTAGGGTTAGGGTTATGGAACGGCAAGGCTTAGGGCACGGGTGAGGGTACAGAAACGTGGGAGGGTCAGGCTACTTGCTGATGCTAGGGTTACTGCCACCGAACGTGCCAGGAGTAGGCTACGGCTTGGGGGTAAGTTGTAGGGCTGGTGGTGGGTTTCCGTTCCGGGCTAGGGTTAGGGTTAAAGAACGGCAAGGCTTAGGGCAGAGGTGAGGGTACGGAAACGTGGGAGCGTCAGGCTACATGATGACGCAAGGGGCAGTGCCACCGTACAGTCCAGGAGTAGGCTACGGCGTAGGTTAAGGTGTAGGGCTGGTGGTGGGTTTCCGTTCCGGGCTAGGGTTAGGGTTAGGGAACGGCAAGGCTTAGGGCACAGATGAGGGTACGGAAACGTGGGAGGGTCAGGCTACATGCTGACACACGGGTCAGTGCCTGCGTACGGGCCAGGACTAAGCTACGGCATACGATATGGTGTAGAGCTGATGGTGAGATTCCGTGCCGGGCTAGGGTTAGGGTTAGGGAACGACAAGGCTTAGGGCACAGGTGAGCGTACGGTAAAATGGGAGGGTCAGGCTACGTGCTGAAGCACAGGTCAGTGCCCGCGTACGGGCCAGGTGTAGGCTACGGAATAGAGTAAGGTGTAGGGCTGGTGGTGGGTTTCCGTTCCGGGCTAGGGTTAGGGTTAGTGAACGGCAAGGCTTAGGGCACAGGTGAGGGTACGGAAACGTGGGCGGGTCAGGCTACTTGCAGATGAAAGTGTCAGTGCCTTCGTATGAGCCAGGAATAGGCTACGGCGTAGAGAAAGGTGTAGGGCTGGTGGTGGGTTTCCGTTCCGGTCTAGGGTTAGTGTTAGGGAACGGCAAGGCTTAGGGCACAGGTGAGGGTCCGCAAACATGGGAGGGTCAGGCTTCGTGCTGACGCACGGGTCTGTGCTAGCGTATGGCCAGGAGTAGGCTACGGCTTGGGGGTAAGATGTAGGGCTGATGGTGTGTTTCCGTTCAGGGCTAGGGTTAGGGTTAGGGAACGGCAAGGCTTAGGGCACAGGTGAGGGTACGGAAACGTGGGAGGGTCTGGCTACGTGCTGACGCACGGGTCAGTGCCAGCATTCGGGCCAGGAGTAGGCTACGGCGTAGGGTAAGGTGTAGGGCTGGTGGTGGGTTTCCGTTCCGGGCTAGCGTAAGGGTTAGGGAATGGCAAGGCTTACAGCACAGGTGAGGGTACAGAAACGTGGGAGTGTCAGGCTACGTGCTGACGCACGGGTCAGTGCCAGCATACGGGCCAGGAGTACGCTACGGCTTGGGGGTAAGTTGTAGGGCTGGAGGTGGGTTTCCGTTCCGGGCTAGGGTTAGGGATACGGAACGGCAAGGCTTAGGGCACGGGTGAGGGTACAGAAACGTGGGAGGGTCAGGCTACTTGCTGATGCTAGGGTTACTGCCACCGAACGTGCCAGGAGTAGGCTACGGCTTGGGGGTAAGGTGTAGGGCTGGTGGTGGGTTTCCGTTCCGGGCTAGGGTTAGGGTTACAGAACGGCAAGGCTTAGGGCAGAGGTGAGGGTACGGAAACGTGGGAGGGTCAGGCTACATGATGACGCAAGGGGCAGTGCCACCGTACAGTCCAGGAGTAGGCTACGGCGTAGGTTAAGGTGTAGGGCTGGTGGTGGGTTTCCGTTCCGGGCTAGGGTTAGGGTTAGGGAACGGCAAGGCTTAGGGCACAGATGAGGGTACGGAAACGTGGGAGGGTCAGGCTACGTGCTGATGAAAGGGTCAGTGCCTGCGTACGGGCCAGGAATAGGCTACGGCTTGGGGTAAGGTGTAGGGCTGGTGGTGGGTTTCTGTTCCGGGCTAGGGTTAGGGTTAGGGAACGGCAAGGCTTAGGGCACAGATGAGGGTACGGAAACGTGGGAGGGTCAGGCTACATGCTGACACACGGGTCAGTGCCAGCGTACGGGCCAGGACTAGGCTACGGCATACGATATGGTGTAGAGCTGGTGGTGAGATTCCGTGCCGGGCTAGGGTTAGGGTTAGGGAATGACAAGGCTTAGGGCACAGGTGAGCATACGGTAAAATGGGAGGGTCAGGCTACGTGCTGAAGCAAAGGTCAGTGCCCGCGTACGGGCCAGGTGTAGGCTACGGAATAGAGTAAGGTGTATGGCTGGTGGTGGGTTTCCGTTCCGGGCTAGTGTTAGGGTTAGTGAACGGCAAGGCTTAGGGCACAGGTGAGGGTACGGAAACGTGGGCGGGTCAGGCTACTTGCTGATGAAAGTGTCAGTGCCTGCGTATGAGCCAGGAATAGGCTACGGCGTAGAGAAAGGTGTAGGGTTGGTGGTGGGTTTCCGTTCTGGTCTAGGGTTAGTGTTAGGGAACGGCAAGGCTTAGGGCACAGGTGAGGGTCCGCAAACGTGGGAGGGTCAGGCTTCATGCTGACGCACGGGTCTGTGCCAGCGTACGGGCCAGGAGTAGGCTACGGCTTGGGGGTAAGGTGAAGGGCTGGTGGTGGGTTTCCGTTCCGGGCTAGGGTTAGGGTTAGGGAACGGCAAGGCTTAGGGCACAGGTGAGGGTACAGAAACGTGGGAGGGTCAGGCTACGTGATGATGCACGGGTCAGTGCCAGCGTACGGGCCAGGAATAGGCTATGGCTTGGGGGTAAGCTGTAGGGCTGGTGGTGTGTTTCCATTCCGGACTAGGGTTAGGGTTAGGGAACGGCAAGGCTTAGGGCACAGGTGAGAGTACGGAAACATGTGAGGGTCAGGCTATGTGCTGACGCACGTGTCAGTGCCAACGTACGTGCCAGGAGTAGGCTATGGCGTAGGGCAAGGTGTAGGGCTGGTAGTGCGTTTCCGTTCCGGGCTTGGGTTAGGGTTAGGGAAAGGCAAGGCTTAGGGCCCAGGTGAGGGTACGGAAACGTGGGAGGGTCAGGCTACGTGCTGACGCACGGGTCAGTGCCAGCGAACCGGCCAGGAGTAGGCTACGGCTTGGGGGTTAGTGTAGGGCTGGTGGTGGGTTTCCGTTCCGGGCTAGGGTTAGTGTTATGGAACAGGAAGGCTTAGGGCATAGGTGAGGGTACGGAAACCTGGGAGGGTCAGGCTACGTGCTGACGCACGGTTCAGTGCCAGCGTACGGGCCAGGAGTATGCTATGGTTTGTGGGTTAGGTGTAGGGCTTGTGGTGTGTTTCCGTCCCGTACTAGGGTTAGGGTTAGGGAAGGGCAAGGCTTAGGGCACAGGTGACGTTACGGTAACGTGGGAAGGTCACGCTACGTGCTGACGCACAGGTCAGTGCCAGCGTATGGACCACGTGTAGGCTACGGCTTGGGGGTAAGGTGTAGGGCTTGTGGTGGGTTTCCGTTCCGCACTAGGGTTAGGGTTAGGGAACGGCAAGGTTTAGGGCACATGTGAGGGTACGGCAACGTGGCAGGGTCAGGATACGTTCTGACGCACGGGTCAGTGCCAGCGTATGGACCAGGAGTAGGCTACGGCTTGGGGGTAAGTTGTAGGGCTGGTGGTGGGTTTCTGTTCCGGGCTACAGTTAGGGTTAGGGAACGGCAAAGCTTAGGGCACAGGTGAGGGTACGGAAATGTGGGAGGGTCAGGCTACGTGATGACGCACGGGTCAGTGCCAGCGTACCGGCCAGGAGTAGGCTACGGCTTGGGGGTAAGGTGTAGGGCTGGTGGTGGGTTTCCCTTCCGGGCTAGGGTTAGGATTAGGGAACGGCAAGGCTTAGGGCACAGGTGAGGGTACGGAAACGTGGGAGGGTCTGGCTACGTGCTGACGCACGGGTCAGTGCCAGCATTCGGGCCAGGAGTAGGCTACGCTGTAGGGTAAGGTGTAGGGCTGGTGGTGGGTTTCCGTTCCGGGCTAGGGTAAGGGTTAGGGAACGGCAAGGCTTACAGCACAGGTGAGGGTACGGAAACGTGAGAGGGTTAGGCTACGTGCTGACGCACGGGTCAGTGCCAGCGTACGGGCCAGGAGTATGCTACGGCGTAGGGTAAGGTGTTTGGCTGGTGGTGTGTTTCCGTTCATGGGCTAGGGTTAGGGTTAGGAAACGGCAAGGCTTAGGGCCCAGGTGAGGGTACGGAAACGTGGGAGGGTCAGACTACGTGCTGACGCATGGTTCAGTGCCAGCGTACGGGCCAGGTGTAGGCTACGGCGTAGGGAACGGTTTAGGGCTAGTGGTGGGTTTCCGTTCCGGGGTAGGGTTAGGGTTAGGGAACGGCAAGGCTTAGGGCACAGGTGAGAGTACGAACACGTGGGAGGGTCAGGCTACGTGCTGACACATGGGTCAGTGCCAGCGTACCAGCCAGGAGTAGGCTACGGCTTGGTGGTTAGGTGTAGGTCTGATGGTGTGTTTCCGTTCCAGGCTCGGGTTAGTGTTAGGGAACAGCAAGTCTTAGGGCACATGTCAGGGTACGGAAACGTTGGAGTGTCAGGCTACGTGCTGACGCACGGGTCAGTGCCAGCATACGGGCCAGGAGTAGGCTACGGCTTGGGGGTTAGGTGTAGGGCTTATGGTGTGTTTCTGTTCAGTACTAGGGTTAGGGTTAGGGAACGGCAAGGCTTACGGCACAGGTGAGGGTACGGTAATGTGGGAAGTTCAGGCTACGTGCTGACGCAAAGGTCAGTGCCAGCGTATGGACCAGGAGTAGGCTACGGCTTGGGGGTAAGGTTTAGGGCTGGTGGTGGGTTTCCGTTCCGGGCTAGGGTTAGGGTTAGGGAACGGCAAGGCTTAGGGCACAGGTGAGGGTACAGAAACGTGGGAGGGTCAGGCTACGTGCTGACGCACGGGTCAGTGCCAGGGTACAGGCAAGGAGTAGGCTACGGCATAGGCTAAGAAGTAAGGCTGGTGGTGGGTTTCCGTTCCATGCTTGGGCTAGGGTAAGGGAACGGCAAGGCTTAGAGCACAGGTGAGGGTACAGAAAAGTGGGAGAGTCAGGCTACGTGATGACGCACGGTTCAGTGCCAGCGTACGGGTCAGGAGTAGGCTACGGCATAGGGAAATGTGTAGGGCTGGTGGTGGGTTTGCGTTCCGGGCTAGGGTTAGGGTTAGGGAACGGCAAGGCTTAGGGCACAGGTGAGGGTACGGAAACGTGGGAGGGTCAGGCTACGTGCTGACGCACGTGTCAGTGCCCGCATATGGGCCAGGTGTAGGCTACAGCATAGGGTAATGTGTAGGGCTGGTGGTGGGTTTACGTTCCGGGCTAGGGTTAGGGTTAGGGAACGGCAAGGCTTAGGGCACAGGTGAGGGTACGGAAACGTGGGAGGGTCACGCTACGTGCTGACGCACGGGTCAGTGCCAGCATATGGGCCAGGATTAGGCTACGGCTTGGGGGTAAGTTGTAGGGCTGGTGGTGGGTATCCGTTCCGGGCTAGGGTTAGGGTTACGGAATGGCAAGGCTTAGGGCACGGGTGAGGGTACAGAAACGTGGGAAGTCATGCTACTTGCTGATGCTCGGGTTAGTGCCACCGAACGGGCCAGGTGTAGGCTACGGCTTGGGGGTAAGGTGTAGGGCTGGTGGTGGGTTTCCGTTCAGGGCTCGAGTTAGGGTTACGGAACGGCAAGGCTTAGGGCACAGGTGAGGGTACGGAAACGTGGGAGGGTCAGGCTACATGCTGACGCAAGGGTCAGTGCCACCGTACAGGCCAGGAGTAGGCTACGGCTTAGGGGTAAGTTGTAGGGCTGGTGGTGTGTTTCCGTTCCGGGCTAGGGATAGGGTTAGGGAACGGCAAGGCGTAGGGCACAGCTGAGGGTACGGAAACGTGGGAGGGTCAGGCTACGTGCTGATGCACAGCTCAGTGGCACCGTACCGGGCAGGAGTAGGCTACGGCATATGGTAAGGTGTAGGGCTGGTGGTGGGATTCCATTCCGGGCTAGGTTTAGGGTTAGGGAACGGCAAGGCTTAGGGCTCAGGTAAGGGTACAAAAAAGTGGTAGGGTCCGGTTACGTGCTGACGCATGTGTCTGTGTCAGCGTACAGGCCAGGAGTAGGCTACGCCATAGGGTAAGGTCTAGGGCTGGTGGTGGGTTTCCGTTCTGGGCTAGGGTTAGGGTTAGGGAACGTCAAGGCTTAGGGCACAGGTGAGGGTACGGAAACGTGGGAGGGTCAGGCTACGTGATGACGCACGGCTCAGAGCCAGCGTACGGGCCAGGAATAGGCTATGGCGTAGGGTAGAGTGTAGGGCTGGTGGTGGCTTTCTGTTCCGGGCTAGGGTTAGGGTTAGGAAACGGCAAGGCTTAGGGCACAGGTGAAGGTACGGAAACGTGTGAGGGTCATGCTACGTGCTGACGCACGTGTCAGTGCCAGCGTACCGGCCAGGATTAGGCTACGGCTTGGGGGTAAGGTGTAGGGCTGGTGGTGGGTTTCCGTTCCGGGCTAGGGTTTGGGTTAGTGAACGGCAAGGCTTAGGGCACAGGTGAGGGTACAGAAACGTGGGAGCGTCAGGCTACGTGCTGATGAAAGTGTCAGTGCCTGCGTACGAGCCAGGAATAGGCTACGGCGTAGGGAAAGGTGTAGGGCTCGTGGTGGGTTTCCGTTCCGGGCTAGGGTTAGTGTTAGGGAACGACAAGTCTTAGGGCACAGGTGAGGGTCCGCAAACGTGGGAGGGTCAGGCTACGTGCTGAAGCACAGGTCAGTGCCTGCGTATGGGCCAGGTGAAGGCTACGGCGTAGGGTAAGGTGTAGGGCTGGTGGTGGGTTTCCTTTCTGGACTAAGGTTAGTGTTAGGGAATGGCAAGACTTAGGGCCCAGGTGAGGGTACGGAAACGTGGGAGGGTCAAACTACATGCTGACGCACGGGTCAGTGCGAGCGTACGGGCGAGGAGTAGGCTACCCAGTAGGGAAAGGTTTAGGGATGGTGGTGGTTTTCCGTTCCTGGTTAGGGTTTTGGTTAGGGAACGGCAAGGCTTAGGGCACAGGTGAGGGTACGGAAACGTGGGAGGGTTAGGCTAAGTGCTGACGCACGGGTCAGTGCCAGCGTATGGGCCAGGAGTAGGCTACGGCGTAGGGTAAAGTGTAGGGCTGGTGGTGGTTTTTCCTTCAGGGCTAGGGTTAGGGTTAGGGAACGGCAAGGCTTAGGGCACAGGTGAGGATACAGAAACGTGGGAGGGTCAGGCTACTTGCTGACGCACGGGTCAGTGCCAGCGTACGGGCCAGGAGTAGGCTACGGCGTAGGGTAAAGTGTAGGGCTAGTGGTGGTTTTCCGTTCAGGGCTAGGGTTAGGGTTAGGGAACGGCAAGGCTTAGGGCACAGGTGAGGATACAGAAACGTGGGAGGGTCAGGCTACGTGCTGACGCACGGGTCAGTGCAATCGTACCGGCCAGGAGTAGGCTACGGCTTGGGCTTTAGGTGTAGGGCTGGTGGTGGGTTTCTGTACCGGGCTAGGGTTAGGATTAGGGAACGGCAAGGCTTAGGGCACAGGTGAGGGTACGGAAGAGTGGGAGGGTCAGGCTATTTGCTGATGCACGGGTCAGTGCCAGCGTACGGGCCAGGAGTAGGCTACGGCGTAGGGTAAAGTGTAGGGCTAGTGGTGGTTTTCCGTTCAGGGCTTGGGTTAGGGTTAGGGAACGGCAAGGCTTAGGGCACAGGTGAGGATACAGAAACGTGGGAGGGTCAGGCTATGTGCTGACGCACGGGTCAGTGCAATCGTACCGGCCAGGAGTAGGCTACGGCTTGGGGGTTAGGTGTAGGGCTGGAGGTGGGTTTCTGTACTGGGCTAGTGTTAGGGTTAGGGAACGGCAAGGCTTAGGGCAAATGTGATGGTACGGAAACGTGGGAGGGTCAGGCTACGTGCTGACGCACGGGTCAGTGCCAGCGTACGGGCCAGGAGTAGGCTACGGCTTGTGGCTAAGTTTTAGGGCTGGTGGTGACTTTCGGTTCCGGGCTAGGGTTAGGGTTAGGGAACGGCAAGGCTTAGGGCACAGGTGAGGGTACAGAAACGAGGGAGGGTCAGGCTACGTGCTGACGCACGGGTCAGTGCCCGCGTACGGGCCATGTGTATGCTACAGCATAGGGTAAGGTGTAGGGCTAGTGGTGTGTTTCCCTTCCGGGCTAGGGTTAGGGTTAGGGAACGGCAAGGCTTAGGGCACAGGTGAGGGTACGGAAACGTGGGAGGGTCACGCTACGTGCTGATGCACGGGTCAGTGCCAGCATATGGGCCAGGAGTACGCTACGGCTTGGGGGTAAGGTGTAGGGCTGGTGGTGGGTTTCCGTTCCGGGCTAGGGTTAGGGTTACGGAACGGCAAGGCTTAGGGCACGGGTGAGGGTACAGAAACGTGGGAGGGTCAGGCTACTTGCTGATGCTAGGGTTACTGCCACCGAACGGGCCAGGAGTAGGCTACGGCTTGGGGGTAAGTTGTAGGGCTGGTGGTGGGTTTCCGTTCCGGGCTAGGGTTAGGGTTACAGAACAGCAAGGCTTAGGGCAGAGGTGAGGGTACGGAAACGTGGGAGCGTCAGGCTACATGATGACGCAAGGGGCAGTGCCACCGTACAGTCCAGGAGTAGGCTACGGAGTAGGTTAAGGTGTAGGGCTGGTGGTGGGTTTCCGTTCCGGGCTAGGGTTAGGGTTAGGGAACGGCAAGGCTTAGGGCACAGGTGAGCATACGGTAAAATGGGAGGGTCAGGCTACGTGCTGAAGCACAGGTCAGTGCCCGCGTACGGGCCAGGTGTAGGCTACGGAATAGAGTAAGGTGTAGGGCTGGTGGTGGGTTTCCGTTCCGGGCTAGGGTTAGGGTTAGTGAACGGCAAGGCTTAGGGCACAGGTGAGGGTACGGAAACGTGGGCGGGTCAGGCTACTTGCTGATGAAAGTGTCAGTGCCTTCGTATGAGCCAGGAATAGGCTACGGCGTAGAGAAAGCTGTAGGGCTGGTGGTGGGTTTCCGTTCCGGTCTAGGGTTAGTGTTAGGGAACGGCAAGGCTTAGGGCACAGGTGAGGGTCCGCAAACATGGGAGGGTCAGGCTTCGTGCTGACGCACGGGTCTGTGCTAGCGTATGGGCCAGGAGTAGGCTACGGCTTGGGGGTAAGGTGAAGGGCTGGTGGTGGGTTTCCGTTCCGGGCTAGGGTTAGGGTTAGGGAACGGCAAGGCTTAGGGCTCAGGTGAAGGTACAGAAACGTGGGAGGGTCAGGCTACGTGATGATGCACGGGTCAGTGCCAGCGTACTGGCCAGGAGTAAGCTACGGCTTGGGGGTTAGTTGTTGGGCTGGTGGTGGGTTTCCATTCAGGGCTAGGGTTAGGGTTAGGGAACGGCAAGGCTTAGGGCACAGGTGAGGGCACGGAAACGTGGGAGGGTCAGGCTACATGCTGACGCACGCGTCAGTGCCAACGTACGGGCCAGGAATAGGCTATGGCTTGGGGGTAAGCTGTAGGGCTGGTGGTGTGTTTCCATTCCGGACTAGGGTTAGGGTTAGGGAACGGCAAGGCTTAGGGCACAGGTGAGGGTACGGAAACGTGTGAGGGTCAGGCTATGTGCTGACGCACGTGTCAGTGCCAACGTACGTGCCAGGAGTAGGCTATGGCGTAGGGCAAGGTGTAGGGCTGGTAGTGCGTTTCCGTTCCGGGCTTGGGTTAGGGTTAGGTAAAGGCAAGGCTTAGGGCCCAGGTGAGGGTACGGAAACGTGGGAGGGTCAGGCTACGTTCTGACGCACAGGTCAGTGCCAGCGAACCGGCCAGGATTAGGCTACGGCTTGGGGGTTAGGTGTAGGGCTGGTGGTGGGTTTCCGTTCCGGGCTAGGGTTAGTGTTATGGAACAGGAAGGCTTAGGGCATAGGTGAGGGTACGGAAACCTGGGAGGGTCAGGCTACGTGCTGACGCAAGGTTCAGTGCCAGCGTACGGGCCAGGAATATGCTATGGTTTGTGGGTTAGGTGTAGGGCTTGTGGTGTGTTTCCGTCCCGTACTAGGGTTAGGGTTAGGGAAGGGCAAGGCTTAGGGCACAGGTGACGTTACGGTAACGTGGGAAGGTCATGCTACGTGCTGACGCACAGGTCAGTGCCAGCGTATGGACCACGTGTAGGCTACGGCTTGGGGGTAAGGTGTAGGGCTTGTGGTGGGTTTCCGTTCCGCACTAGGGTTAGGGTTAGGGAACGGCAAGGTTTAGGGCACATGTGAGGGTACGGCAACGTGGCAGGGTCAGGATACGTTCTAACGCACGGGTCAGTGCCAGCGTATGGACCAGGAGTAGGCTACGGCTTGGGGGTAAGTTGTAGGGCTGGTGGTGGGTTTCCGTTCCGGGCTACAGTTAGTGTTAGGGAACGGCAAAGCTTAGGGCACAGGTGAGGGTACGGAAATGTGGGAGGGTCAGGCTACGTGATGTCGCACGGGTCAGTGCCAGCGTACCGGCCAGGAGTAGGCTACGGCTTGGGGGTAAGATGTAGGGCTGGTGGTGGGTTTCCGTTCAGGGCTAGGGTTAGGGTTAGGGAACGGCAAGGCTTAGGGCACAGGTGAGGGTACGGAAACGTGGGAGGGTCTGGCTACGTGCTGACGCACGGGTCAGTGCCAGCATTCGGGCCAGGAGTAGGCTACGGCGTAGGGTAAGGTGTAGGGCTGGTGGTGGGTTTCCGTTCCGGGCTAGGGTAAGGGTTAGGGAATGGCAAGGCTTACAGCACAGGTGAAGGTACGGAAACGTGAGAGGGTTAGGCTACGTGCTGACGCACGGGTCTGTGCCAGCGTACGGGCCAGGAGTATGCTACGGCGTAGGGTAAGGTGTTTGGCTGGTGGTGTGTTTCCGTTCATGGGCTAGGGTTAGGGTTAGGAAACGGCAAGGCTTAGGGCCCAGGTGAGAGTACGGAAACGTGGGAGGGTCAGACTACGTGCTGACGCATGGTTCAGTGCCAGCGTACGGGCCAGGTGTAGGCTACGGCGTAGGGAACGGTTTTGGGCTAGTGGTGGGTTTCCGTTCCGGGGTAGGGTTAGGGTTAGGGACCGGCAAGGCTTAGGGCACAGGTGAGGGTACGAACACGTGGGAGGGTCAGGCTACGTGTTGACACACGGGTCAGTGCCAGCGTACCAGCCAGGAGTAGGCTACGGCTTGGTGGTTAGGTGTAGGTCTGATGGTGTGTTTCCGTTCCAGGCTCGGGTTAGTGTTAAGGAACAGCAAGTCTTAGGGCACATGTGAGGGTACAGAAACGTGGGAGTGTCAGGCTACGTGCTGACGCACGGGTCAGTGCCAGCATACGGGCCAGGAGTAGTTTACGGCTTGGGGGTTAGGTGTAGGGCTTATGGTGTGTTTCCTTTCAGTACTAGTGTTAGGGTTAGGGAACGGCAAGGCTTACGGCATAGGTGAGGGTACGGTAATGTGGGAAGTTCAGGCTATGTGCTGACGCAAAGGTCAGTGCCAGCGTATGGACCAGGAGTAGGCTACGGCTTGGGGGTAAGGTTTAGGGATGGTGGTGGGTTTCCGTTCCGGGCTAGGGTTAGGGTTAGTGAACGGCAAGGCTTAGGGCACAGGTGAGGGTACGGAAACGTGGGAGGGTCAGGCTACTTGCTGATGAAAGGGTCAGTGCCTGCGTATGAGCCAGGAATAGGCTACGGCGTAGGGAAAGTTGTAGGGCTGGTGGTGGGTTTCCGTTCCAGTCTAGGGTTAGTGTTAGGGAACGGCAAGGCTTAGGGCACAGATGAGGGTCCGCAAACGTGGGAGGGTCAGGCTTCGTGCTGACGCACGGGTCTGTGCCAGCGTACGGGCCAGGAGTAGTCTACGGCTTGGGGGTAAGATGTAGGGCTGGTGGTGGGTTTCCGTTCCGGACTAGGGTTAGGGATAGGGAACGGCAAGCCTTAGGGCACAGGTGAGGGTACGGAAATGTGGGAGGGTCAGGCTACGTGCTGACGCACGGGTCAGTGCCAGGGTACAGGCAAGGAGTAGGCTACGGCATAGGCTAAAGTGTAGGGCTGGTGGTGGGTTTCCGTTCCAGGCTAGGGCTAGGGTAAGGGAACGGCAATGCTTAGGGCACAGGTGAGGGTACAGAAAAGTGGGAGGGTCAGGCTACGTGATGACGCACGGTTTAGTGCCAGCGTACGGGCCAGGAGTAGGCTACGGCATAGGGAAAAGTGTAGGGCTGGTGGTGGGTTTGCGTTCTGGGCTAGGGTTAGGGTTAGGGAACAGCAAGGCTTAGGGCACAGGTGAGGGTACGGAAACGTGTGAGGATCAGGCTACGTGCTGACGCACGAGTCAGTGCCAGCGTACGTGCCAGGAGTAGGCTACAGCGTAGGGTAATGTGTAGGGCTGCTGATGGGTTTCTGTTCCTGGCTAGGGTGAGGGTGAGGGAACGGCAAGGCTTAGGGCACAGGTGATGGTACGGAAACGTGGGAGGGTCAGGCTACGTGCTGACGCACGGGTCAGTGCCAGCGTACGGGCCAGGAGTAGGCTACGGCTTGGGGGTAAGTTGTAGGGTTGGTGGTGGTTTTCCGTTCCGGTCTAGGGTTAGGGTTAGTGAACGGCAAGGCTTAGGGCACAGGTGAGGGTACAGAAACGTGGGAGGGTCAGGCTAAGTGCTGATGAAAGTGTCAGTGCCGGCGTACGAGCCAGGAATAGGCAACGGCGTAGGGAAATGTGTAGGGCTGGTGGTGGGTTTCCGTTCCGGGCTAGGGTTAGGGTTCGGGAACGGCAAGTCGTAGGGCACAGGTGAGGGTCCGCAAACGTGGGATGGCCAGGCTACGTGCTGAAGCACAGGTCAGTGCCCGCGTATGCGCCAGGTGTAGGCTACGGCATAGGGTTATGTGTAGGGCTGGTGGTGGGTTTCCCTTCCGGGCTAAGGTTAGTGTTAGGGAATGGCAAGTCTGAGGGCCCACGTGAGGGTACGGAAACGTGGGAGGGTCAAACTACATGTTGACGCACGGGTCAGTGCCAGCGTACGGGCCAGGAGTAGGCTCCGGCGTAGTGTAAGGTTTAGGGCTGGTGGTAGGTTTTCGTTCCGGGCTACGGTAACGGTTAGGGAATGGCAAGGCTTAGGGCACATGTGAGGGTACGGAAACGTGGGAGTGTATGGCTACGTGCTGAAGCACGGGTCAGTGCCAGGGTACGGGCAAGGAGTAGGCTACGGCATAGGGTAAGGTGTAGGGCGGGTGGTGGGTTTCCGTTCCGGGCTAGGGTTAGGGTAAGGGAACGGCAAGGCTTAGGGCAAGGGTGAGGGTACGGAAAAGTGGGAGGGTCAGGCTACATGATGACGCACGGGTCAGTGCCAGCATACGGGCCAGGAGTATGCTACGGTGTAGGGAAAGGTGTAGGGCTGGTGGTGGGTTTGCGTTCCGGGCTAGGGTTAGGGATTGGGAACGTCAAGGCTTAGGGCACATGTGAGGGTATGGAAACGTAAGAGGGTCAGGCTACATGCTGACGCACGGGTCAGTGCCAGCGTACGAGCCAGGAGTAGGCTACGGTGTAGCGTATGGTGTAGGGCTGGTGGTGGGTTTCCGTTCCGGGCTAGGGTAAGGCTTAGGGAACGGCAAAGCTTAGGGCACAGGTGAGGGTACGGAAAAGTGGGAGGGTCAGGCTATGTGCTGACGCACGGGTCAGTGCCAGCGTACGGGCCAGGAGTAGGCTACGGCTTGTGGCTAAGTTTTAGGGCTGCTGGTGGCTTTCCGTTCCGGGCTAGGGTTAGGGTTAGGGAACGGCAAGGCTTAGGGCACAGGTGAGGGTACGGAAACGTGGGAGGGTCAGGCTACGTGCTGACGCACGGGTCAGTGCCCGCGTACGGGCCATGTGTAGGCTACAGCATAGGGTAAGGTGTAGGGCTAGTGGTGGGTTTCCGTTCCGGGCTAGGGTTAGGGTTAGGGAACGGCAAGGCTTAGGGCACAGGTGAGGGTACGGAAACGTGTGAGAGTCACGCTACGTGCTGACGCACGGGTCAGTGCCAGCGTACGGGCCAGGAGTACGCTACGGCTTGGGGGTAAGCTGTAGGGCTGGTGGTGGGTTTCCGTTCCGGGCTAGGGTTAGGGTTACGGAACGGCAAGGCTTAGGGCACGGGTGAGGGTACAGAAACGTGGGAGGGTCAGGCTACTTGCTGATGCTAGGGTTACTGCCACCGAACGTGCCAGGAGTAGGCTACGGCTTGGGGGTAAGGTGTAGGGCTGGTGGTGGGTTTCCGTTCCGGGCTAGGGTTAGGGTTACAGAACGGCAAGGCTTAGGGCAGAGGTGAGGGTACGGAAACGTGGGAGGGTCAGGCTACATGATGACGCAAGGGGCAGTGCCACCGTACAGTCCAGGAGTAGGCTACGGCGTAGGTTAAGGTGTAGGGCTGGTGGTGGGTTTCCGTTCCGGGCTAGGGTTAGGGTTAGGGAACGGCAAGGCTTAGGGCACAGATGAGGGTACGGAAACGTGGGAGGGTCAGGCTACGTGCTGATGAAAGGGTCAGTGCCTGCGTACGGGCCAGGAATAGGCTACGGCTTGGGGTAAGGTGTAGGGCTTGTGGTGGGTTTCTGTTCCGGGCTAGGGTTAGGGTTAGGGAACGGCAAGGCTTAGTGCTAAGGAGAGGGTACGGAAACGTGGGAGGGTCAGGCTACATGCTGACACACGGGTCAGTGCCAGCGTATGGGCCAGGACTAGGCTACGGCATACGATATGGTGTAGAGCTGGTGGTGAAATTCCGTGGCGGGCTAGGGTTAGGGTTAGGGAACGACAAGGCTTAGGGCACAGGTGAGCGTACGGTAAAATGGGAGGGTCAGGCTACGTGCTGAAGCACATGTCAGTGCCCGCGTACGGGCCAGGTGTAGGCTACGGAATAGAGTAAGGTGTATGGCTGGTGGTGGGTTTCCGTTCCGGGCTAGGGTTAGGGTTAGTGAACGGCAAGGCTTAGGGCACAGGTGAGGGTACGGAAACGTGGGCGTGTCAGGCTACTTGCTGATGAAAGTGTCAGTGCCTGCGTATGAGCCAGGAATAGGCTACGGCGTAGAGAAAGGTGTAGGGTTGGTGGTGGGTTTCCGTTCCGGTCTAGGGTTAGTGTTAGGGAACGGCAAGGCTTAGGGCACAGGTGAGGGTCCGCAAACGTGGGAGGGTCAGGCTTCGTGCTGATGCATGGGTCTGTG